>NC_050456.1:83523387-84133387 GCF_903995425.1 Onychomys torridus | reverse complement strand
TTTGGCCTATAATTGCTATGATAAAACAGCATGATCAACAGCAAGTTGGGAAGGAAAGGATTTATTTGGCTTACATTTCCACGTACATAGTCCATCACTGAAGGAAGTCATAACAGAAATTCAAAAAGAGCAAGAACCTGGAGACAGGAGCTGATACAGAGGTATGGGTGCTGTTTATAGGCTTGCTCCCCATAAAATTAGCCAGCACCATAAGTAAAGCAAAAGTTATGAATATGCAATAATTCTCCTAAGCTTTCTATATCAATACATATTATTTTAAATTAAAACAAATTAATGAATTAAAAGTGAAAGACATACCAATATGAGTTTAGACTTTATAGAAATCATATTACAAGTAAAAGTAGTCATGGCTGGGATTGTAGCACAGTGGTAAAGCATTTCTCTCTCTCTCTCTCTCTCTCTCTCTCTCTCTCTCTCTCTCTCACACACACACACACACACACACACACACACACACACACACACACTTTTTGACTAGCAAGTGAAACGAAAAAGAGAAAGGGGAAAAACATGTCTGACCAAGCATGAAGCTTACAAAAAGGCAAGTGAAAGTCGTAGAAACCCAGGGTCCTGGTATGCAGAGTGCTGGGCAGATGAAGTTGGAAAGGAGTGGGGGAATTTCGTACAAAAGGGCACTAGGAGTATGATGTGGGGCCAGAGTGTCCAGGGTTTCAATGCTAATGTTAACGTCCCTTTCGTGGCCTGGGAGAGAAGCAGGAATCCAGTGTGAAATGAATGTGGAAGAGGATAAGTTGTTCAGATCTGTGTTGCAGAAGGAAGACTTTTAAGCACTGTGGAGAAGAGATTCCAGAAAAGACTGACAAAGCCTTGCCTAAAGAGACCTCCTAAAGTTCTAAACTGTATAGGAAAACTGCTTTCAGATCACTTCTCTATGATTTACATTAATGATGAATTAATAGCATTTAGAGGCATCTAAAGAAATGACCGATCAAGAGAAATCAATGTAGAAAACAAGGCATACTTCGGATAGACCACAATCTTTCTTTGGAGGAGAATGAAAATCCAAGCAAGGCTTATCACAGATAATCTAGCTGTGATCACCTTCTGAGAAGATCTAAGTACAAGTATGGGTCTGGAAGCCACAAGTGGCTTGACAGACTCTAGGTATTACTGCTCTCTCTACTATAGTTCATGGTCATGTCTTCAACTGGCACTAATCTCTGAAACAATACATCTCCATTTACTATGAATTATTTGTCACTGCAAAGGGGAGCATGGGAAGTTTATGTATAAGGGTGTGTTTTCAATAATTCCACCAGATGCCTACATCACAATATAAAAGATTTTTTAAAAAGCAAATATCCTGCAATCCAATGTATGCTACATTCACAAAGTTTTTTCCCAAAAGGAAACCAAACTTAAGGTTTTTCTCTAATGCTCAGGAATAAATTATACATCATTTACGAAGCACTACATGCAAAGCTATAGCTGTGCTGGATCTAAGGGGCTCAACAAGTTAAATAAGCTTCCACTCTTCTAGCAGCTCAGACATTTGGAAAACAGAAAATGCACAGACATAGCCATGGAGAGGCAGTCATGGTACTTAAGAGTACCTACATTGGACGTGATAGTTTGATACAGGCTGTAGAGAAGACTGTTCCAGAAGCCCATGAGTGAAAGCAGAGAAGCAGAAAGCTCATGGTGAATTCAGGGAGTGGCAGACAGCACCATGTAAAGAGCATGGGAGCAATGCTGTTTGGAAGGGCTTACTACCCAAATCTCAAAAAGTAGGCAGATGGATCTGACTGCAAAATTCCTATATATATATATATTTTTTTTTCTGCAGTTACTGGATTGCAACTTGGCTATTTTAAGTAAAGAGTATAGTGATATTTTATTTGTATTGAAATGTGATTTTATTTGTATGTTAATAAAGTTGCCTTGAGGTCAGAGCAAACCAGAGCAGAAGCTGAACGGTAGTGGTGCATGCCTTTAATCTCAGCATTTGGGAGGCAGAGCTAGGTAGATCTCTGTGTGTTCAAGGACACAGCCAGCATGGCAACACACACCTTTAATCTCAATACCAACCATAGACGACCTGGAGGTCTGTACAAACACGCAGTGATGAGGAAGTCATGTGGCTGGGTTTGCAACCAATGAGAAAACAGAACAGAAAGTCTATAAAAAAGACAGGACACACAGAAGTAGGTCTCTTGTGGAGAGGAAGGACAGCAGAAGCAGTGAAGGGTGAGGTTTTATGCTCTTGCTCTGACCTCGTGCCTTTTAACTCTGCAATTGGTTCTGTGTTTCTTATTTAACAAGACAGTTACATCTACAAAAGGGAAAAGATGACTATGGTTACATTTTTAAAAAGGGTCTTTTCTTAACAAACCAGTTGTTGAAGCAGAAAGAGCTTCACAACAGGATTACAGCTGACAAAAGAATAAGGGATAGGGCTATCCAGCATCCACCTCTAAAAGGAAAAATAAAACACAGATGTGCTGAGAACGTATATAAGGTTCTAGTAATACAAAACATTGTTTCCATCTCTTGTTGTAATTGAATGTCATGCTGAGACACACATTTATAAATAAATGCTTCATATTTCAGAGTCTTTAGAAGTTTCAATCCGTATATGTGGGGTTAGTGGTTCAAATATTTTGGAGATTTTTATTAGATGTTACTGACTGCAAAAAGATATAATTTAAAATTCTACCATAAGTGGGTTTTTTTTTTAATTTCAGTCCTCTAAATTTTGAAGTCATAGGGTATTTGTTGCATAAAAATGTCATCTTACATCTTTTTTGTTGTTGTTTTTAGAGATAAGGTTTTTCTGTGTAGCCCCGGCTGTCCTGGAACTCGCTCTGTAGATGAGACTGGCATTGAACTCACAGAGATCCACCTGCCTCTGCCTCCAGAGTGCTGGGGTTTAAGAAAGTTGTGTGCCACCACTGCCCACCTTCATTTTTATAACCAGTAATGCTGAAATATTCCCATATGTCTTTAAGCATTTGCATTTCCTCATCTTTACAAATTTATATACTCTAGACTAAGTGTTTTATCATCTATTTATATGCTTTATGGTTTGTAATTTTATCTTTTCCCGCAGTATTTGTAAACACATAAAATTCTAAAAACTCATTAAATCTGTAACTTGTTCTTATAATATTGACTAAATTATTAGTATATTTGTTATTATTTATTAGTAGTGCTAATGTTAAATTTTTACCATTGTCAGAAAGAAAGGACATACACAGTCTCAAGACTGAACACTACAGCATTTAATCTATCACAAACATTCTGCTAAAAGCATCTAGATTAAATATCTTTTCCAAATAACTGACATTAAGTAACTTATCTTCTCAATTAGTTTGTGAATTATGCTTTACATTACGTTAAATTAATTACTGATACTAGGATTGGATTCTCATCCACTCTACTTACCAATTTAACAACTGAGTCATCTTTTTTCCCCAAATCTGATTTAAATATATCTGAGAAGAAAGATTCACTTTCACTAATGTTTGTATTTTCCATAGGGCCTATTACTTTACACATAGTAAATGTTCAATAAATAGTTATATGTTTACTAAATGAATGCTTAAATTGAATATCCTGTGTCTAATTCACAAAGAATTTCCTCAGTATGTTAAAAGGTCACATTCTTCAAGGTGAAACATGAAGTAATATTGAAATTAGAGAAGGGGGCTGATGTTGGCTGATTGCCAAGTCTAAACATTCCATGTGAATTCAATTAGAATAATTTAAATTTTGTGGTGACTTCTCTCTCTAGAGGCCATGTGATCATGAGAAAATGCTGAAAGAGAAACGTTTGGTCCTAGGCTCATTGACTTATTGAAGTTCAGAAGGGCCTCTAGCTGTAAAATGATGTGTGACTCCATCCAAATACCACAGTGGCTCAACAAATGAACTATGACAATGTGAAATGTTGTCTTTATAATATCTGCAGATACCTCTGTAGGAGAGACCCAGCTGTGGGGCTTTAAAATTACTACACATTTGAAACAATAGCATATAATACTTATAAAACATTCATTTAATTTCCTAAGTGCATAAAGGTTTAAACATCTTAAATTTGAATTAAAAGTTAATGTTATGAGCATGTGTCCCTACATGAACATATCAGTCAATCTGTCCATCGTGTAGTTGTATATCACACTGGACAAGGACTGACTGAAGATTAAGAACAACTTTTTCTGAGAAAAAAAGGTCATGAAACTAGATTGTCATTAAAGATGCTTGGGTTACAGGTTTCTATATAAAGAAAAGCTCACTGCATCTGTTACTATGAGTAGAGAAGCAAATGGATACTAAAAGAGCAAAGTTAAGCATTCAGCAAACCAATGGCATTTGATGTTGCTTATTTTTCTTCACAAAATGCAAGTCTGGTGAAAATTTTTACATATTTACATGTCATGAAAATAAAATAATTCTAATTACCATTTTTAAACCCTATGGGATTAATACATGATGAATTCTAGTGTGTTTTGTTCATAATTTCACTTTTGATTTTAACAATTATCTTACTGGGTAGCTTCATGTGTGGTATGTGTGTGAACACATGTGGGTGTGGATGTGTGTTTATGAACTATTTTTTACAACAGCTTTAGGCTCACACCGCAATTAAGGAGCACACACAAAGAACTTCCATATACCCCCGCTTCTACATGTATACAGCCTCCCCTATTATCAACCTTGCACCACAGTGATGTTTTTGATAGAGCAATACTACATGTCATCTGCAGTCCACAGTTTATCTTGTATTTACTCTTGCTGCCCTACATCCTATGGGTTGCAACTAATGAGGCATGACATTTGTCCACCATTGTACAGATGATGTACAGGACACTTTCACTGCAATAAATACTCTCTGCTCTTGCTGTTCATCTTTTTATCCCAAATGGCCTCTGCCAACCACTGATCTTCATACTGTCTCCATAGATTTTCCTTTTCCAGAACGCCATGTAGTTGGAATCATATCATATAGAGCTTTTGCAGACTGGCTTCTTTAATGTAGCAAGACTCACTTAAGTTTCTCCATGTCTTGTGATTTAATCATGTACTTAGTTTTAGTGCTCATAAATATTCCACTCTCAAATATATTATACTTCACTTATCTAAGTGATTTTAAGACAATTTTAAAAACTTTACTGAATTTACTATTTGACAATTCCATATATGTATAAAGAGCTGATTGCTATAACCCTCTGACCTTGAATTTCCCTCCTGTCCTCTTCCCTACAAGTCATATTTTATTTCCATCTATTTCTTTTCCTTTTCTTTTTGCCTTTTCTTTCATTTGTTTGAGACCCCCTTAATTTAGCCAGGATCATCTGTGTGACAATTGATTTGGAATTATCCACTGGAATCCTGTGGGTTCTTCAATAGGTTCACAACTAAAGACAGTAACTGTCTCCCAAGTACCCAGCAGTAGCTAATCATCCAGCAAGGAGGGGCATTACCCATGAGTTCCTCCCCAATATATGATTGACTGTTGATAGCTCAGGCCTGTGTAGCTCACTTCAATCAGCTATGACCTCATTACTACACTGGTTGTTTAATATCTAGAAGACAGCATGTCACAGTCTTTGAAGGACATCCTGAATGCTTCCAAGTTTGGGAAATGATTAAAGGAGATATAAACACCCATGTGCTGGTTCTGTGCAGACAACACTTTCAACTTATTTGGATAAATAGCAATGAATGTAAGTAGTGGTTCATTTGGTTTATAAGAAATACCAGACTGTCTAAGGAGTAGTCATGGCACTTTGGATTCTCAACAGCAGTGAATGATAGTAGCTCCTGTTGCTTCACATCCTCACCAGAATTTGGTGCTGTAAGTGTTAGGGATTTCAGCCATCATAATAGAAATGTCATGATGTATCATTTTCATTTGCAATTCTGGTAGTTATTTTAATGTCATCATTGCAAAAATGAATAAACTGAGGCATAGGGAAAATAAATAACTTGCCCATGACTCAACAGCTACTAAGCAACAGGTTTAAATTAGACTTTTTATTGTCCAAAGTTTTTGTGATTTTTTTCTTCCTGTGGTTGTTTTGTAGATATAAAAGAATAAAATTCAAATTTTCATATTCAGAACACTAAAGGTTAGTCTCAATTAGATTAATCACTCATATTATTTTAGTTCCCCCTTGAGACAAGGAAATAACAGAGAACAGTGGAGAAATGAGGGAGACAACTACTAACATGCATGAATCTACTACAGTTTATTTTCAAGGGGGAGTTTAGGGGAAATGTACTCAGTGTTGTTCAAACTGTGACGTGATGTGTGTTCCTTTCACTGTTTCAGAATTGACTGAGAGACCATTCTTTCTGGTTCAGGAAGAACATATAAAGACGGAAAGTTTTCAGAAACTTATATAGCAAATTGACATTTTAGTGACTTCCATTATTCTAGTAATTCATCTTATTTTATTAACATTAACCTATGTAAGATAGAAAGTTATTTTTGAAAACTATTCCAAAAATACTGTAGAACACAAGGTTTCAAGTGAATCCATTCAAAGATCAGGGAACAGGAGTATTTATACCTCGTTCCCCATCTGGTCAGTTGCCGTTTAAACAGTACCCATTCACTGGCAATTCAAGCTATACAGTTAGCCAGATCAGACAAGAGGCAACCTGATAGCACTTGCTATAAGCTTGAGCCAATAAAGAATTTCCCAAGTTTTTTAGATGAATTCAAACATGTGACATTTCTAGAATCTCCAATAAAGATGAATTGAAGGCTAAGTAAGCATCAGTTTGTTGCATGCTAAAAATGGATAAGAGAAAGCTGGAATTAGACTGTGCACAGATAAAATACTTCAAAACAACTTATATTTTAAATATAAGGAGGTGGGCCTTGTTAAGGGAAGTATGTCACTGAGGATGGGCTTTGAGTTTTCAGATGCTCAAGCCAGGCCCAGTGGCTCATCCTCTCTTCCTGTTGCCTTGAGATCCAGATGTAGAACTCTCAGCTACCTCTCCAGCACCATGTCTATCTACATGCCACAATGTTTCCTGCCATGATTACAATGGGCTAAACCTCTGAACTGTAAACCAGCCCCAATAAAATGTTTTTCTTTATAAGAGTTTCCATGGTCAAGGTGATTTTCACAGCAATAGAAACCCTAACTAACACAATAGGCCAATGTCTCCTTTGTTCTGTGGCCTTATTCAACCCTGCTATCCCAGCTTGATGCTAATTCCATAAGCTCCCAACTTCTTCTCATTAAAAATAATAACTTATAACACTCACAATATGATTCTATTACTTGAAACCAAAAGTCATCACTGATATATGGTGGTCCAATAAATTAGAGCTCTGATTTATGCAAGCCAAATAATTCTCTTAAAGAAACAAAATTATTCTCTTTGCCTGTTTGGGCCTCAGTTTCTACATTTGTACAAGGAAAGCAACCAAGCAGTATGTATTGGATGAATGTCTTGGAATAAAGTATTTCAAAATCAAAAGCATGTTGGCCTACTCAAGCTTCTGGGAATTTCTCTAAAAATGGTTTAGCTTTTAACTCAAAGTTTTTCAAGCTTGATCATAGAATTTTGTTTCAGAAAATATTAGCAGATCATAGCCTTAGTCAGCCATCATTTACCTTTGCAAAAGACACTGGTTCCACTCTACACATGCATTTTTTTAATTGTACCTTACAGACTTTGTTTCTAAATATTGATGAAGACTTTGAGAACTCCTTAATTAGCCATTATCAAGGGGCTTCAGTAGTCATGAGCATATAAAATCTATTTTAAGAGTTTACTTAGACAGTTGTTGGGCTGTATACAAGACCAACTAATTCAAAATCTCCTGGAACAGAGAAAGAATCAGAGTTTGTTAATACTCTGTGATGATTATGTGGTAGGAAGTCTTCAGTTCACAAAATAGTAAAGAGATGAGTACTTTTCAGTGGTTTATGTGATTTATCAGAAGAAGTAGCTAGACATTATCATCATAACATAGTCCAATTTTCTGATCACTTTTCATCTCTTATGAACTGTAGATGAAGGAAGCTTATAGACAACTTGTGGCCACACACTGAAAAGCTACCAAGTAGCTCTAGCTTCAACTTCAAAAGACATAATATTGAAGTGTTAATATAGCTGTAGATGCAAGTATGAAGTCAATCATTTGGGCAAAATCAGTTTCTAGTTTACATACTTAATAAAAAGTCTCTCAGATGCATCTGTCACTCCTACTACCCACAGAGATTATTCATTCTCACCATAAACTACATTGCCAAGAAACTAAGGTTAAAGGAGTAGGGTAGAAGCTTAAGTCATCTAATTTTATGACTTATTAACTAGTGATTCAAACGCTGGAATGAATAGTTAGAATGTTATTTTAGGCTATCTTTGAATTTCATTTGCTCTCATTACCACAAATGATGAAAAATTAGCTGTCAGAAATTTCAAAGTAAAACTGAGGAACATTATAGAAAACAGGAATTAGTCACCATTTCGCACATTTTTCTCTGTTAAAATTCTTCAGGTAACGTAATAGAGATAATAGTGTATTTCTTTTTTTTTTTTTTTTGAGCTGGGGATCAAACCCAGGGCCTTGTGCTTGCTAGGCAAGCACTCTACCACTGAGCTAAATCCCCAACCCACTGTATTTCTTTATTGTATCATGTTCATTTTTATAAGAGAAATTATAAGTTGTGTAGCCAGTGGCATTTATTGAATACAAGTAAACTTTGCTCCTAGATCGCTTGTGAAATGTATTAAAAGAAAACTCAAGGATGAATTGCAGAATTTCAGGAGTAATTAAATCTTTATAGCCAAAAATGTTCAGATAACTTCCTCGTATATAACCTGTAAGCTCACAGTCTAATGTCTAGTATATTATCTTACTTCATTTTGGTAACCAGAGTTAATGCCTCTTCCCAGCTGGGCAGTAGTGGCAAGCAATGCTGTGCTTATTCAATAACTCCATAAAAATTGGCATTATGGAGTTTTGGCTGTATGGTGTGTGGTGCCTGTGTAATATATATACTTGTGTTATGGTTGTTAGTTTTAATTGTTAACTTGACACAATCTAGATTCACCTGATAAAGGAGTCACAATGAGGAACTATCTAGATAGGGTATGCCTATGAGGAATTTTCTTATTTGGGTTCATTGATGTGGGTAGAGTCACCCAGGATGTGGGCAGCACCATATCATGTACTAGCCCTGGACTGAATGAAAAGAGGGTGCTCTGAGTACTTAAGCCTGGCCTGGATGATTCATTGCTTCAAGTGTCTGCCATCTTGACTCCTCTTGAAATAAAGGCCTGTCACCTGGAATTTAGAGCTTAACAAACCCTTTCTTAAGTTGATTTGTGAGAGTATTTATAGCACATCAACAAGAAGTATCTGAGATGACTTGTTAGTGTTGGTACATGTACATGTACCTTGACATATATACGCATGTGTGTGTGCATGCCTATGGACAGTGGATGGAGGTCAACATTGGGTGCTTCTCTCAATTTCTCACCATCTTTTGTTTTCAAAAAGTGAGCCTTCTCATTGAACCTGGAGCTCATTGATTCAGCAAAAATGGCTGGCCAGTGAGCTTCAGGGGTCTGTCTGGCCCCTCCTTCTGAGGCTAAGGGGGAGAGTCTGTGCCAGACTTTTTATAATAACTTCTGGGGATCCAAACTCAGGACCTCATGCTGTGTGACATAGACTTGACTAACCACACATTCTATCCCAAACCCTGGCATTTATTTCCATGGATTTCATGGCCAAAAAAATGGCTTTCTTTTGAATGACTTTCAAACTTTCCCACAGCAGATGTTTCATTGTTTTCATCTTTCCACACAGTTGGTTTGAGTTCATATGTAAAGTATATCAACACCTAACAAAATAAGGTTAGATACCTTATCACTTTAACAGTATTATATCCATTTTTATTGTACAAGCTCTGACTCATTTAATATTGTAATTGTCATTTCTAATCCAGCATTACCAGGTATATGTAAAAGCATGGGACTGCAACTTTAATCCATCAGTAACATTACAATGTAGACTGGATACACACACTTGAGAATATTTCGTTTTCTTTGTTGGGACGTTGCACTGTCTCAAGGGCTGCTGCATTGCCTAGGTTTGTCACATAATCTCAAGAAAATAAACACACTTCCCAGCTGAATAGTCTCTAACCATATCTTGACTATGCTAGGTTTGTGCTCTGCCCTATCTCAGGCACTTTGCAAGCCCTTCATAGACATTTCAACTCATCTATGAAGAAATTTGAAAAATCAAAGAACGAGAGTTTGAAATGAGGCTGCAGTGTGTTTTACTGGCTAAGAGAACCAGTGGCTTAGAGTTGTGTTGACTGACATCAGTCACTAAGGTTTGGATTGCCCTTTTAGCTTCTCAAACGGACCTCCTTAACAGATCTAGAGCACTTTTCTAGGTTCCTGGCTTTATTGCCAGCCCAATGTGCTGTCCACACCTGAAGAAAGGGGAGTTTTCGATGCTGTGGTTTATTAACCAGGTACTTTCCATTCACTGTTAACAATTAGAAAACAGAAAGAAGAAATTTTTAAGAGGGGGGAGCCTCCTAGTTGTTTTCTTTACTCCAAATAGGAAGACGGAAACAATTAAATAAGGAGGGAAACTCCCTTATACTTTACCTTGACCTGGCTGGACTGGTCTGATGCCTGTAAGAGGCAGCGCTCTGTAAGCCTCTAAATAAAGGTCAAACTTCAAGACGCTGATATTACTTCTGCCCCAGCGGAAACTGAGAGCCACCGTTGTCCAGTATCAAACTGGAAAAAGTGCTCTTTCCCAAACCCAGAAGTCTGGGTTCCTTCCTTCTGGTTAAGGTGGCATCGTCGCTGACAGGACCTGGCCAGACAACTCTACTTCCTTGCCTGTCAAGCTTATCAATGCTCTAGCCTCACACAAAAGTCTGAATTGCAAGCCTGCAGAAAGGGCCTCCCATCCATCACTTCTCTTAGCTCCTCACTCACTCCTCTGATGTCATCTGTAACTTCTTGGTACCCTTTACTGGAAAGGTGGTATTTAAGGTCAAAAGATCCACCATAACCAAAAGGCCAAAGTGCCAATGGCCCCTGGGAAAAAAAGCTAAGCTGTCACTTTCAGGGTTGGGGGTCCACAAAAAGGAACAGTGAAACATCCCTGTCACTAGAGTAGGTCTTGTCTGACTCTCCTGACAGATTTGGGATCATACACAGGGCGAGCTCTTAAGGCTGTGCTCACTCCAAGAGCAGAATATTGAGTGCGGGAAGAGGCCTCTGAACTCCACTTTGTATGCAGCAGCTGCAGGCCAGTGAGTACTCCTGAACAAAGAAGCATGCAGCACGAGGATGAAATGTTGGGGGTCACAGCTGCCACTCGGGCTGAGTAAAGTCTCCCATTGTACCCGTTATGAGAGCGTTGGGGTTCAGGATTCCAGGAAATGAGGGGAAAAAACTCAGCGTGCGATTCCTGTTGCGGCGATACGCACTAGGAATTCTTGAGAACGATGGGAATAGCAGTTATCAGATTCGAGGGGGAGAAAAAGAGCTGGAGTGAGCAAAACAAAGAGCGAGTGTGGGCCGCAGTGACTTCATGCCTCACCAATGTCCCGCCCACGCTGAAGCTGTTGCTGCTTCTGCTGCGCTGCGGCTGCTGCTGCTGCCCAGGGCCGCTGCGGCACTTGCTGGCTACCAGAGCAAGGAGCACTGTAACGTGGGGCAGTTTCCTAGCAACTCTCAGCTCGGAGCACACCCAGCCACCTGAAGGCTGGAAGCCCCCACCCGGGGGGGGGGGGCACAGAACTAGAGCACCCCATCCCTGCCTCGCCTCCCTCTCATTCTCTCCGGGTACAGCCCAGGGAGCATCAGCTGCCAGGGTTCTGGGGTGGCCAGACGCCTGAGCCGACTGAGTCCTAAAGGACAAGGGTACGCAACTCCCTCCCGGCAAGGAGAGTGGAACCTCCCCTTCTAGCCGGTTAATCAGCGATGTTGTCTTGCTGGGTGCCTGCGGGCGCAGACCCGGGCTTCTAGGGTGCTGGTGGAGCCGTTCCCCAAGCTGCTGGCACTCGAGCCTCCTCTCCCGCCAATCGGGACGCTGACGCCCTTGGCTTGCTGAGACTAAGTGGAGTTGGCCTCCCTGCCCACCTGTGGAAGAAGCTCGCACCGACAGATGCGCCAGCGACTCCCCTCCCACCCCCTTGGCCTTCTAGCCGTCCCCTCCCACTAATGCAGCATCACCCTGTGAATTACATTAGGGTGGTTTTCCCCCCAGCCTCGGGCTTTGTTTGGGTTTGATTGTGTTTGGCTCTTCGCTAAGCTGATTTATGCAGCAGAGCCCCATCCGCTGGAGAGAAACAAAAGCTCTTTTCTTTGTCCCCAGCGGACTGTGGAGCCCTCAACTCGCTTCGCCGCCGCGGGCCATCGGCTGTCCCAGGAGGTGCTTTTGGTTGAGACCGCGGGGCCGCAGAGCGGAGCTGGGAGGGCCGCTGGGGCCCTGAGATGCAGAGGGCTGCTCAGGCCCGCGTACCTGTGTCGCCTAATCGGAGCCTCTGGGTGGGTCAGACCGGCCTGCAGAAAAGATCCTAAGGATTCTCGGACCGCGGGCCCCAAGGTGCGCCCCCAAGTTGCGAGCGCGCGTCAGGAAAGCGGCCAGGCAGCGGGCACGGGGCGGGCTGCTTTGCATTATGTGCGACTCGGCCCTGGCTTTTCTGACTGCTGCACTGCTCTGCCTGCACAACTGCCATCGAGGTCCTGCCTTGGTTCTCCAGGCGGCCTGGCTGTTTTCACTTGTTCTTGGACTGGGCCAAAGTGGTAAGTTATTTTGCTTTGTTTTCTTCCCTTTTCCCAAAGTCTTGGGCTGCTATTGAGAGCTTCTGGCCTGGGCATCCCTGACAGGTAGGTGCCAGATGTCAGCCCTGGTCAGTCCTGAGACTTAAGGAGGGTGGGTGTGTGGCAAAGTCCTCCATAGAAAAGCCAGGTGTCAAGCATTTCTGTCCTGTAGTGACAGCAATAGTCCATGATACTGCGAAAGAAGTTCTTGAGTTGAGGTTTGGGAAAGAGACTGTAGTATTTACAGAAGCCAGTTTCGGGGTTCAAGTATTTCCGGAGGATATCGCTGTAGAGACTGTGTTCCCCATCTTTTCATCCGGAGCAAGGGGTACAATTCACTAACGACATTGGATCAAGGCTGTGGCTAAGATGATTAATAATGACATGGAGTCTTCCGTTTTTGGTCTATGAAAGAACATACTAGTTTCTTCTATTATAACATTCAGCCTGAGTGAATTAAATACCCTTGAGAAGTATCCATTCATGAGGGTGGGGTGGGGGAAGAACACTGTTGTTGATAAACTTTTGTGGCTAATTGATCCCTCCCTAAATTCAGTCTCTGATACTGAGAGGTCATCTCTCTATAAACCTTACTGTCCTTGTCTGTAAAAGAGATAAAGATAACTGCCTTTCCTAAGTCACAAAGGACAGACAGTTCTAGTCAAATAGTGCATGGGGAGGAGTTTGGGACTTCAGCATGATAGCATTGTATTCTTAGTGACCCATGAAACAAATTAAGCAATAATAACAATTAGAAGTCTAAAGATCAAATTTACCATAAAGGTCAAATATTTATTTTTGCAAATGGAGTCACCATTGCCATACTTTAAGTTTTTTCACTTTCTCTTCTGGTCACTAATCCCTTAAATTTTATTAGAGATTACTATAGCCTCTGAACCTGAGAGAAGTTTTAATTAATAGCCACACTTCTGTTGTAAAACTAAATTTTACTCCTGCACTTTGTTTGAATTGATGTACTGGCTTTGCCTGAAGCTAACTGAAGCAAAAGCTTATATGTAAGTTTATAATGGAAAAATTCAGGAGACTTCTTATAATTGTTGCACATACAGTCAGCAAACATTAGTTATCTGAAACAGAACAAATTAGAGTCAGTTTTTATCTTGTGGTTATTTTGAGATTTATTTATTTCAAAATAAGTGAAACTTAATGCAAAGGAAAGAATCACACTCATTATCAAGTGTCTTTTGAATGGAACATGCATTTGCCACATCAGAGTTTCCACTGAGCATAGTTCCATCCTATGCCAGTAAGTAGTAAAGTGTTCTTTTACTACTAAGAAAGCTATTAAACATTCACACTAGTAAAACAACCAAAATTTATGCCAACAGAATATATTTTGTTCTGAAGAAAGTCTCACCTTTAACATTAGCTAATAATAGAGATTTTAAAAGTTCATTGTGCTTGTAAAGATAAATCAGGTTCCTGTATAATAGCAAGATATTTCCATCCAATGACTATTATTGATTTGAAGCAAGTATTATGAATGGGCTGCCTTGCACCTGCTGACCTGAAAAGTGAATGCTTATCTGAAATCAAAACAAGACATCCTTTCCCCAGCCTCTGTCAATATATAAAGGCTTCTGATGTATACTGACTTACATGGTAGTTAAAAACATGAAAAAAATTAAATTACAGCCAGTACCACTCAGCAAATTAGAGATCAGTATAAACAGCTGTACTTTGTGATATAGCTACAACTCTTAAATTACAGGTCTCTACTGTGCAAATTGAATGCTTAAAGCAGAATAGGAATTTAGGTATCAGTTACAAAAGAAATCTTTTCCCCATGCCCAGTAGTTTACACCAAGAAAATGTTGAGGACAATAAAGCCATACTAAGATAAGACTGTAAGCTACACAAGAAATGCATGACTTTGGCTTTAATTTTTAAAGTACAATTTATACAAATGCATTGGACTTTTAGTAAAGGAGCAGAAGGAGCTGAGGGTGGCTGAATACAGTAGATGGAGCATGCTATGAATGAGATGGAAAGATTTCTTGTGTAGGAAACATTACTTCAGCTTCTTTTAAATTTCTCTCACAGAAACTAATGGGGATTGATACTATTAAAGTCATCAATGCCAACACTAAACTGGTTATTAATGGTTTTCCATTAAATACAAAAATTAGTTAATATTTGAATAGTTATCATAGTAACGCTTTATTTCTACATTTGCTAATTTTAAAAGATTAAAAAGCTCTGTTACCCAATTACATAGCAATAGAAAAATGACACATTTCAAAACTCATAATTTCTTTACAACAAGTGGTAATTGTTATTGCAATGAGATTTAATATTTATTGAGCTATCGGGTTCTTATTATTTCCCATTACAATCAACCAACAGAATGAGCATTGCTTTGTGACAGCAGCATAACTTTCCCTCAAAGAGATTGTCTATGAATATCCCCTCCCTTAGGTTTTATTAGGTGTGTGTGTGTGTGTGCACATGCACTCATATATTCACAGATGCACAGCCTTGTTTTTTGCACGTGTGGGGGTGCACATATGTGTGGGTATGAATGCATGTGGGTGCAAATGCATGTGGAAGCCGGATATTGGTGTCAGAACCATCCTAAATAGCTCTTTCACCTTATTCATTGAAGCAGAGTCTCTCAGTCAAACCAAGAATTCAGATATGGCTAGTCTTGCTAGACAGCTTGTTTCTGGGTATTCTTTCTCCATCTTCCAAGACTGGAATTACAAGCAGGTCAATATGCCAACTGGACATTTGTATGTGGAATTCTGAGGACCTAAACACCTGCCATACAAGCATGTTAACCATTGAATGATCTCATTAGCCCCTAAAATTCTTCAGCTAATTTGGAACAAAAAGCTATTTAAGGGAACCAAAGCTTCATTTGGACAAAGTCCAGTCTTCTATGTCACTTCCATGAAATGTGTCTATATTAATTCTATCTTTAGGCAACAGAGACACTTTGGGGTCTATTTTAAAGTCATCTATGATTGCCTTACATGTGAAAACAAGCAGCTGATATGATTTCAAAAATGTCCCTTCTGTTGAAAGAGTTGCCATGCTTGTTTTCTCCAATGCTTCATCTAACCATGTTGAGCCCTTATGGGAAGGCTTTATTCATCATGTTATGGCTCTGCTCAGCTAAGATCTGATAACTGTCCAGTTGTCAAATCTGATATCCAATCCTTAGTTATCACCCTGCTAGACCTATCATCAATTAAGTTGACAGTGTCCACCCACTAGTTAGCTTCTTAGACCTATGATCTGATTTAACCTCTTTCTCCATTTCTGATTTTGATTCTTGTTCATCCATGAACTTCCATAGCAACAGTAGCTCCAGCATTCTGTCCTCATTTCTCTTATCAATACAGAGACCCCAAGTGAATTAATTCAGCTTTGGGGTTTTATATTGTGTTACTATGATGACACCACCCAGATGTCTATTTCCAGTCTTGCCCTCTTTTTGGCTTTCCAGAGGAGACAGCAAACTGTCTATTCAACATCCCTATTGTGTGCCTAAAGACAAAAATTGATCCCTATATATTTAAAACCAAATGCCTAATTTTCTCCCCTAAACTTGCCCCTTTCACATTCTGTCAATTCAGTAAGTAATGAGTCAGACTCTTGGTAGTTCAAACTAACACTTCGTAGCATCTTTGATCATCTATTTCTGTCACATTGCACAGTCCACCACATCGCTATCATAAAGATGCACATTAGCTCTTGTCACTCCTCCACTTTGAACTCTACATAGTTGTCATCTGTCATGAATTAAAGGCCAAGTTTTAGACTCTATAACACCGGCCCTCTATATGTTCCTCTCTGATTTGGTTCTAGAAACACTGATCCTCGCTGTCTGTGGAGGCACAAGGCATGGTCCTACTCCCTTGCTCTATGCCCTGTCACTGAAATGCTCCTGCCTGAGCTGTATTACTTCTTTCTCACCCCCTTTCTTCTCAGTGTCTAGCAAGCATTACCCTATCAGAGAGGATGTCTCTGTGTTTCCTTTGGACCCTGTCTAATCCTGCATTCTGCAAATTTTACTTCCACAGTCCTTATTACCTTGTGTTATATTATATGTGTTTGTTTGTTGTCCTTCTCTCTTTCTAGTCCCACAACTAGAATACTGCTAAGGACAGGAAGCATTTTCTTCTTTTTCTGAAAAACACCATCCATATATATACCTACACACACTTGCAGAAGAATCAAAGTAGAAAAATAGGGATATGCTGCTTCTAGATTGAGTCTCCAGTGAGTCCTTCTTTATTTCAAGGCAGGATTAACTCACTTTCTCTTCCTGTAACAAATAGATGTACTTCAAAGTCAAGTTCTAATACATTTAATAGAAAACAGAGATCTTCTTCTAGAGAAAAAGTTCTTTCAAAATTTGTAAAAATGGGAAGAAAGCTGACCTAGGTTATACAGTTTCTTGATTGGGGAAAAGGTGCTCCAATTTAAAAACAAAAACAAACAAAACAAACAAACAAACAAAAAAAAACTGAATCACTCACATAGCCTGACTTTTTGTTTAGGAAAACTATAAAATCCATAGGCTATGTTCAGGTAATAAAGCCATGTGGAGAATCTTAAAAGGAAAACTGACCATGTAGCAGAATTTCTTAGAATACATTTGCCAGCTGATCATTTTTAGATGTATGTTTAAATTTGAAAGATATAGTATTATTTAATTGTGAATATATATGCCTGCCAAGCTAATTATGCCTTAATTATGAAGTGAAAAACAAATTAGTTGGCATCAAAATAAGCCACGAACAGTCAACAGATATAGTTCATGAAGGGAAGGGAAACTTTCCAATAGGATTTGGATAGGCAATCAAGGTAGGCATGGTAGTTTCCACTCCAACTGGGTATTTTATGAGTTCAGAAATATGATGTAAAACACTATGTTGACTTCCCAATTTTTTACATACTGCTATTTTAAATAAAACTTCCTTACAGAAAACACAGCATGTGAGATAATCTGGTCTTTGTTCTTTACATTTACAGACTTTTGGACTTCTACTGGTTAAATCTGGTAAGATAGGTATAAATAGTCTGGTGTTAAATTCCTCACTTTGCTAACAGACAGTCTCCCTTGGGTCCTTTTATGGACTACTGAAATGGAGGGTTCTGTTTTGATCTAAGCTTTTAAAACTTTAACAAATAAGTTCACCCCCTCTATAGACATCATCCAGTTTCCTTGAAACTCAATAAACTATTTACCTTTGGTGAGTCTTTGTTTGGGCTTTCCAAGAAGAGATGCACACATCATCTTCCCTGCTATATCTGCAGCCACCGCAGAGCTTATCTTGTTCCTGCCATGATAACTTTATAGTAACTGATATAAAAACTCTTATGATATACTTGAATGTTCCTTGCCAGACTGACATGAGGATATCTTTCTGTGCATCCATTGAATAACCAAACAGCTTCTCCCCAATGTTCCTATATTTGCTCAATCCTTCTTGTTCTTAAAACTCTAGTTTCTGCTGCTGTGCAAGTTGATGCTTCTTAAACGCTGCCAGCAGACTATGAGGTCCTGTGAAGGTTCTCCAAGTATATATTACATTCTCTGAATTACATACTAGCTGTATCATAAAATAGACCATAGGAAAGAACAACATTTTATAATAATATATTTGGCTATATAAAGCTGAAGTATTGAATTTAAAGGCTACCCAATTAAAATCTTTAAGAATGATATCTTAAAGATGCCATTTGTTGCCTGGCAGTGGTGACAGATGCCTTTAATCTCAGCACACAGGAGGCAGAAGCAGGTAGATCTCTGTGAATTCAAGGCCTGCCTGGTATACAGAGAGAGTTCCAGGACAGTCAGGGCTACACAGAGAAATCCTGTCTTGAAAAATAAACAAACAAAAAGGATATGTTTGTCATTTGAGCTCCCATTCTCTGCCACACATTTTTCTAAATGATTCAATGCATTTATTAAATATTCATAACATTGTGAGAAAAGTGAATTTATAATCCCTACTTTTGAAAGGAGTATGGACATAGAAGGAGATGAATAATGTTTATATTTTATAACACATAGCCAGTGTGAGGAGAGCCAGGATTTGAATTCCTTTACATGGCTTCACAATTTCTTAAGGAAATTTCTGGGTGTTATACAATTATGTCTGTCACACATGCCCCACCTGGTGAGCCCTTGGGCACCTCCATAGTGTGAGTAATGTAGGACTCTGCTGCCTGTGCACAGCAATCACAGAGAGAGGACTTTGATTTTAGGATCATGGTATCTTTGAAACATGCATCCTGGGGAAGCTCCCAGTTAACCCCAGGTCACTGCATGTACACCTCACTATGAAAAGGTTTCTTGTGTATGAGTGATGAAGCAAGAGAAAACAAGTGGCTTAGTGGGGAGCACCCTGTTGTAAAGTCCTTCCTTGGGGTCCCTTAGCTTTCTACTGTGTCACTAACGTGTAAGAGTTGCTACTAGAGGGAGGAAAGACAAGAAGGAAAAGAATGAGCATCCCAGGTCAATAAAAAGTACCTACTGGGAAAATCTATGACGCTGTCAGACTACTGACCAACTCAGACCTGATCATGCTTCTAACTGCTTATAGCCAGTGTGTTACAATGTGGCTATAACCCACTTTGTATATTCATATCATTTTTTTTACCCCATGCACATTCACTAACTTGGACACTCCATTGGCTGTTAATGATTTTCAGCAATTCTTCATGTCTGGCAAGATGGGTCACTCAGAGCCTGGCATTTCAGTGTATGCTAAGCTCAAGGCACATGCTGCTCTGCTTTCCTCACACAGGTTCAATGCTGAGAGAACCAGGGCTCTGTTTTAAGCACTGGGAACACAGAGCAGAACAAAGGCCTGCTTCAGGAGATTTGCCTTCCAATTGAGGAAGAAAAGCCTAAGTATGTGTGTGCATCTGGGAGAGGGAGAGAGAAAGAGTTTAAAAAGAAGACTGCTCTCTCTCTCTCTCTCTCTCTCTCTCTCTCTCTCTCTCTCTCTCACACACACACACACACACACACACACACACACTATCTCATGCACACTCACACACATACATACATACATATACACACACACACTATCTTATACACACACTCACACACACATGCTATTTCATATACATACACACACACTTTTCTTATTCTGTAACATTAAGTTTATTTGATTTTTTTAAAGATTCACTTAATACATTCTGCAGTTTAGCTTCTTGGGGAAAACATGAAATGGAATATATGTTAGCATTTTCAAGGTGATAACTATAATGTTTTTTTTTCTTTTTTGAAAAAAATTTTGAATGAATGAGAAAGTAGCATAAGGTTGATACCAAATAAGATAAAAATAAAATGAAGATTGATACTGAATAAAATAATTAAATTTCAATAGGGATTCTTAACATGTTTCTCAACATGGGGATTTTTGTCCATCATGATCTCTTTAAAGTGGCCTTGCCTTTCTCAGTAGATAGAGAAAACCTGGCTAGGCCATCACTACAAGAGCTCCTGAAGCAATCTCATTCTTTATGACCTTTGTAAACATTCTACTCAAATTCCACCATGGCTTTCCATTACCTTCAGGCTCCTCAGCTGGGTGGCATACAGATTCCCTCCAGAAGACCAAAAGTCCAATGCCCTCTGCTTTGTTTATGCCCTGCCGCCACTCCTACCATGACCTCCCTGACAGGATATACTATGCCTGCTGATTCTGTAACCAGAGCTGGGCACACAGTAGGTCCAATAAATAATTTGAAATAAGTCACACTGAATAACATAAGAATACTGAGCAGTTTTGAAGGCAGCCAAACCCCACTCAGTTATGACCTTTACATGAACTACAGAATGAGAGTTTCTTCTAAAAGCTAAGACTCTGCATTCTTGAATCTTAACTACTTAAGTTTGTTCTTCCTTAATAACTTCTCTCACACTTTGAATGGTTGGTAAGATGAGGATGAAAAGATAAGTACAAAAAGGAGTAAATACACAAAGTATTCTCATCCACTTGACCATTATGCAGGCTTTTATTAAGCCTTTAGAGTCATGACAAGTACTACACTGAGCTTTAGAATTAAGGGTAAGAATAGTTGAGATTTGTGAAGGATTTCTACAGGCCAGGAGGCCTCTAATGCATGTGATGTGAAAACTTACTATCTCCTTAATGTTACAGCCCTCTGAGCTGGAGGAAGTTACCGGATAACTTGTGAAAGTTCTCTTAGCTAATAAGTAATGGAAACAGAATTTAAAGCTGGTTTTTACTCAGCACTCTGAATTACCATCATAGACTGCCATCTACAGGGGAGTGTAGTTCCTCCCTGACTTTGTGACACCTAGTTCTAGTCTCTTCTGGTTATTCCCCAAGCAGGCATAAATAGTCCATGGAAGGTGTCCTTTCTGTCAGTTGCTTCTAGATTATTTCTAAACTTCTTGACCTAAGAGCCACAAGCTGTTTTCTGGGCATTCTTTCTGAGGGTAACTGCTCCTGTGTCAAGTTCAAGACAAACATGCCCAAATGTGGCTGATGGAAACAAGACAGAGTTTAGACACACAGGCTGCAGTTTCCATGCAAGTATATGGCTGCCTCTTTGCATTGCAGAATGATTCTAGGGCTGGGAGGGAAAAAGATGGATCCTGGACTGGAGGTTAAAGGAGTTATACACTGCCAAGTTCCTAACCAGAAGACAAAACTCTGTGTTAACTTTGCATCACTTTGATAAAACACCTTGGAGAAATAAACTGTGGAGAGTAAAGATCCAATTTGTCTTAAGGCTCCAGAGGTTTCAGTTGGGATTTGGCTGAATTCAATCTCTTTAAACAGCTGAGGCAGGCTACCACACCAGTGGAAACCTGCAGCAGAGGAGAGTGCTCACCTCATGGTAGCCATGATGCAGGATGAGAGGGGGAAAGAAAAGATGATGCTGGGGTGGAGGTAGAGAAGGGCAGGAGCATGCTTTTGAACAAGGACAGGAACAAGATCTTCCTTTCTTCAAGGACAAGTGACCTACTTCCTTCAAACAGGCTCTGCCTCCTAATGGTCCATTCAGATATGAATACTTCAATGGATTAGCCCATTGATAAGATTAGAACCCTCATGATCCAATCATTACTCAGAATCTCACCTCTGAACTATTGCATTAAGGACCAAGCCTTTAGCATGTGAGTCTTAAAAGGACATTTAATATCCAAACAACAATGAACTTCTTTGACTTATTATTTCTTATTCTAGTTTGCAAGTATTAAATACTTGGCCTTGTTCTGCCTATTGCTGTTTGTACTCTGGCCTTGGCCTTGAAAAGTTAGGGCAGACTTGGCTAATAGTTTAAATATTATTGGAGAACAGGACAGACAAGAATAGTACCAGAGTAAAGTGCAGAAGGACTCCTTCACATCAAAGGGCTTTTATATTTCCCTATTTTCAGTAAACTTCAAGATATGAACTGAGTTTTACCCTCTTGCAAATAGCATGCCTGTAAGAGTCAGTGTCATGCATGGTCTTACATTAGTTTTACTTTTTATTTCCTGTTATTAATTTAAAATATATCAAGAAAGATCTTTTTATTCACATGAATAAGCTAAATTATCCAGCTGCATATAGTTAATATCCATAAGAGAATGAACATGTAGTAAATGCCATACTACTTTCATAGAGTAAAGAGACTATTTTTCACTTCAAAAATCAGCATTGATGTCACCTTATTTTGGCATTCACAGTAAGTAAACCAGCAGAATTTATAGTCAAACGAAACTGTAGTGAAAGTAAAAATGGCATCCAGTGGGATTTTATACATTAGTTAAGATGAGCCCATCTTTCAACAAGAGCAAGAATAAGTTCTTGCTAGAAACATATGATACTAAACAGACACATTCAAATTATCTCACTAAATTATTTTTAAAGGTCCCAATTAACTTAGGAAGTAAAATGAAAATCATTGACATAAAATTACAAAATAAATTATAATGGTATTATTATGTATATTCTTTAATTTTCATTAAATTTAAACAAGTTTTGCACTTATTTATTGGGGGTATGTGTATGTGTGTGGTCACCCATGCTATGGTGTGAGTTTGGAGGTCAGAGGACCACTTGAGCAAGTCCTTTCTAGCCTTCCACCATGTGGGTTCCAAGTATTGAACTCAGTTGTCAGACTTTCCTGCTCCACGTGTATATTTTCAAGACAAGTTTAAACGATGTTTTTTTATGAATGGTATTTTTTGAGGTACTTAAAGTTAACATTTTAGAACAGGATATAAGCTTTTAAGAATTAGCCTTTCATTTTGATCTCAGCAACGAGCCACTTATCATTCCTATAAGTAGTTAAGAAATGTTAACTCTTTTTACAAGGCGTTTAATTGTTGTTTTGTTTTGCCTGGATAATATTGAATTTGTCAAAGAGTCTGTTGTTATTCTAAGTATTGGTGCAGTTTGATTGGCCTAGAGTGTTGCCAAATACATCCCATGCCCAATAATGAAATATGAAGCAGAAGTAGCTAGGGAGGGCTGGGTTAAGCCAGAGGCCCTGGATGGGTGTAAGCCTGGAAGTGTGGGAAGAAAGGATAATATAGACAGAGGGATGGGACATTAGACACAGGTCAACCTGTTGAAGTGTGCCAAACATGTCCTGCTAGGTATAGAAGATGTACACTAGATTATTTTCATGTTTTGAATAGCTTTGTTTGGACACTTTGGATTTATACTTATATTTCAAGATATGCTGATGCAAAACTAAGCCACCTGATCTGTGTTCCCTTGCCTTGAATTGAATGACAAGTATCTTTCCAGGAAGGAGCATTTTGCCTGACCTCAGAGAGGACTCTTCAGTAACTCTGGCAGGTATTGAGTACTGGGGAGAAGGGGAGCTTCTTGCAGAATGAGTGATTACATTTATCCTACAAGGGGGCTTTTGAATATTTAGAAATCTAAAAAGGAAAGTAATTAAAATAAAAACTTTAGTTTCTTTAAAAGAAGATTGACAGAACGTACCTTGTGGTGTGCCACACTGGGGGTGCCTTTCCCTAAGTCATGCTAGAGAGAAGTTGAAAAGCCAGGATGGCTTTGCCTAGTCATGTAAGGTATTCATTGACTGCTGGAGAACAAAGAACACAAGAAAGTAATAGAATGGGCATGGATTGCTGTAGAACTGGCTGTTCTAGTTAGAAACAAAGAAGTCATTGTAGCAAGCTTTATTGTTGGCAGAGAAAAAAAGATGGAGCCAGTCTCCCTTAGTACAAGGCATACCTCCCAAGGTATTTCTCTCCATCTTTTTGTACATTTGGTTTGAATTTTTGTAACAAATTAAAACAAGAATATTATAATTTGCAAAAGACAACTCTGTACAAATGATGAACACTTAGAGAAAACTTATTCTGGAAGGTTAACACTGAAAACAACAAAGCAGATGAACACACATTACAGATAAAAGTCAGTTCCAGGAATCCTGAGTTTGGTTTTTAAAAGTCACTTTACTGTTGTGTTAGTGCTGATCTTTAATCCCAGCACTCAGGAGGCAGAGGCAGAAGTATCTCTATGAATTTAAGGCCAGTTAGGTCTACAAGCTGCAGGTTGGCTGAGGCTACACAGTGAGATCCTGTCTCATAAAAGGCTAGAAAAACAAATCAACCAAATAACAAAAAAGGTCCTTTGCAATGATCATTTCAATTCCAGCCAGCTCTAGTGACAGTCCAGAGGTAAAGTCTAAAATATATGGTCACAATACCAGACCCCTGAGTTCGTGATTAAAAAAATATAAGGATTAAATTATTATCATCATTAATTAATGGGATGCTGTAAATATGATGCTATGTAGAGAATTAAGACCATACAGGGTTTAGTGCCATCTTATGGGCCTGAAAAAATGTAGGAGAATAGGAAGGGACTCCTGAGAGTTCTACATGCTTTGTTGAAGCCAGTGTAGGACATCTGGAGAATGAGTTCCAGTATTTCCTGGCTAAGTCCCCAACATGACAATATACAAGTCCAAGACTGATCTTGTCCTCTTGGAGGTCAACACAACACCAATACCAGAGTCCACTGCTCTTTGAGACAGAAGAAACAGAATTACCTGGTGAGATAGAGGGTGATGTATGAATATTATAGAAAAAGCAGACGTCAAGGCTTTGGAGGGAAATTCTACCTCCCAGAGATGTATGGCTTTGAAAAATAAATAGGCAAGTACTGCTTCTGACTGGACTCCTGAGCAGGGAGGATATGTCTGGTCAGAACTATCACTGGACTTAACATTCTTCCTCACAAATATACATCTTAACTTTTTTCTAGAGGCCACAAACTGTTTTCTTTCTGCACTACAAAATTATAATTCTTTAGGCTTAACTTTTGTGCAGAATACAGGCGTTCTTGATCCTGTGTGGTTACTAGGTATTTCTGTGTTATGTTAAGGGACACTTAGCAAAAAATTGCAGCAGATCATATAAAGCTGCTATAATCTCAGAGAGCCTATAAATATAAATCATCAGTCTGTGAGAATCTTTATTAAAGACATTTATTGGCAAGCAAGGAATGAAATGTCCTGAAAAAAATCACAAGAAATACAAAAGTATTTCAATTTTTAGAGGCCTTCTTCTAGCCAAATGTCACTCTATACATGGCTGTCCTAGAAAGAGTCTGGGTCACAATAATTTCACCTTCAATAGTGCATAGTCACTTTTGTAGAGCTTTGATGATGCTGGTAAGTCATCCAGAATGGTGTAAATGAGTTGGTCATAGAAATCCAGGTTCCTGGATACTGCCTCCTGAACCAGTGACTTTTACAGGTGATGGGGCATCAGCACTGGAAGAATGGCAGGAAATCCTAGACTCCAGATTTTACTAGTCACATGCAAACTCATGTCATAAGAGGCCTTTATCCATTTCCCCTCTGAATTGTTTTTATATCAAAGTAAACTGTCATAAAGTTCAGGACGCCTCTGATTGTCCGTGAGGAAACGATTAAATAACTGTGGGCATTCTTAATCTGAGTGGGGGAATATAGAATCCTATAAACTCCATTTGTGTGTCATTTACTTGGTAATATAGCAGAGTGTTCCAGACCAAAAAAAGTAAATAAAAACAGCTATATCTGCATGGACCTATGAGTCTGAGTAGTTAAGGAGACAATCTATAGTCTTATCATAGTGAACAAGTAGCTGCTATATTGCCCACTCAAATATGATTTTGAATCTTGGAGCCTTAGGCAGAAGCATTAGGTTTGAAACCTGAAAATAGGCCAGTAGGTGTTCAAAACAGAAAAGACCTGAGGTTTGAGAGGAATCTCATCAATCAGAGATTAAATGTGAGGTTCTAGATATGGGGAGTCATTTCATGTCTCTGAACAGGCTGCTGCTGTTGTGTGGTCTGGTATAAATCCTAGCCCAGCCTTAGCAATAGGGTGTGATTTTTCACAGGCAGCATGTAGTTGGGAACCAGACAGTATAGAGGTGCAATCTTGCAGTAAAAAAAGGCCCAGGAACTTCCTCAAGAAAGAGTGCTTTGTCCCTCTTTGTCTCCATTTGAGGTGACAGGTCCCTGTTATCTGATGCCACTGCACCCTGCCAGGTCCTTTTTGTGACACGCTTGTAAAGGTTCTGTTTTATGTCAGGTTTGGCTGTGCTGCCATAAACTTCACACAGAAAGTACTATAGCCTTAAAAACCCTGTGCAGTAGCAGGTATTACTACAAAATTCATAGATGAAGAAATGCCATCAAAATCATTACTACTCCAAAATCCTGAAATGGACTCTTCTCCCTCTAATCCCCAAAGATTTGTTCTTCTTCTTTGAACATCCTTAACCACTTCCTTCATTCTAAGCAACCAGCTTTTTACTAATACTGGCAGAGTTCTCATGAGGTGATTAGTTTGATTCCACGTGCTACATGTAAAAGGTATTTTAATCAAATCCCATGGTCATTCATATCCTGACTCCTTTTTAAACTATTTAAGATGTATGTGTATGCATGCTTTCCTCTGTTGACAGTGGCCTTATTTAAATGTTCTTTGTTAAGAGAAGAAAGCCTTAACAGTGTCATTTTATCAGAATCACAAAACTCACAATTACAGCTGAGTCATAAAACTTCACTTACCCAGGAGGTGTATGGGACCTTGGTCTGGCTGCTGCAGAAATGGCTTGCAGACAGGGTAACTGCTCCTGAGGATTTGAGTGAACACATAAGGCAGTAGTATGAAGCTGCAGAAGAGTTCTTTCGCTCTTGGTGCCGCGAAGCTTTAGACAGGATACTGGGCAAACATGTTCTGATGGAAGACAGAGCCTCAGTGTCTTTATAAATATTAGAGCTTCTGTTTTGTTTTTCCTCCCCTAAACTGAGCTTTAGGGTGTGCAGCTCTGATTAGTGGAAGATTTCAAGGATGTTCATTTCTCAGTATACATTGGCACAGCATGTTCCAGACAATCATGAAATGAGTCATCAGAAAGTGTCATCCATCCAAATTGTGCATTCTGTACACCAAGAGCATGGTCTGCTTGCACTGTGTTTAAATTGTGAAATGTGTGTGCAAAATGGGAAGCGTAGGGTTAACTAAGCAAATGAGTAGACTTAGAATATCAAAGAGCCCAACTTCAGGGATGGCTCCTGGAGGAAAATATTAGTATAAGTGTACTGGGAAGTAGTGCAGAGCCTAACAGATAAGGGCTGTGTCTAGGCTAAGCGCCTCCAAGATGGGTGTGCTGAGTTCCTAAGTGGATTGAGAAAAGGGGACACAGATGGGGAAAAGCTATATTAATGACACAGAAATAAACACAAGTCAGAGAAGTGGGGGAGGGTGAGAGAGAATACACACAGGGCTTTTGGATCAATGAAGAGAAGATGCCCATTCACCCACTCACTCCACAAATATGTACTGTTTAGAGAGTGCCCGGTCTTTCTCTAAACCCTGAGGAGATGGCAGAGAACAGAATAAACAAAAATATCTTCCCATCAGAGATTACATTCATATGGCAAGGGAATAATAATAGAAAAAAGAAATGGAGGGATGGAGCAATGGCTCAGTGGGTAAAGTATTCCTGAATTCTATTCCCCAGCACCAGTATAAAAGCCAAGCATGATGGTACCAAACTATAGGCCCAGTGGTGGAAGTACAAAGACAGGTAGATGCCGGGGAAAGTCTTTTCAACCAGTTGCTGAAATGGTAAGGTCTAGGTTGTGAAAGACTATCTCAAAATCAAGGTGGAGAGTGACAGAGTAAGACACTAAGCATCAATCTCTTGCCTGCACACAGGAACATATATACAAAAAACCACATATACAGTTCTCTCTCTCTCTCTGTCTCTCTCTGTCTCTGTCTCTCTGTCTCTGTCTCTCTCTGTCTCTGTCTCTCTCTGTCTCTGTCTCTCTCTGTCTCTGTCTCTCTCTGTCTCTGTCTCTGTCTCTGTCTCTCTCTGTCTCTGTCTCTCTCTCTGTCTCTCTCTCTGTCTCTCTCTGTCTCTCTCTCTGTCTCTCTCTCTGTCTCTCTCTCTGTCTCTCTCTCTGTCTCTCTCTCTCTCTCTCTGTATCTCTCTCTGTATCTCTCTCTCTCACACACACACACACACACACACACACACACACACACACACACACCTGTCCTTTTCCTCATGAGTTTATAATTTTGGTAGCAGAAAACAGAATAAGCAATAAATGGCTGTGTTCTGCAAGGCTCCAATGATTCACCTACCTTGGGTTGTGAGGAAATGAAGGAAGAAAGGACAGGCACATAGACACAGAAAAGCTAAGATCTATCTGGTGGAAAAGCCATCACAGTAGAAATTCCTTGTGCTATTTATATACAGTTGAAGGATTATTTCATACAGCTGAACAAGAGACAAGGTTATTGCATTCAGATAAAAAGAGGCCAGCTTATTATATACAGCTGAAAAAGGAGGCAGGTTTGGCTAATCTTGGTAGGTGAAGTCTCTGTAGGGAATAGACTTCATGCCATAAACATTCAAGAGGAGAAAGCTATGGTGATTATCTGCACATCCTATCAACATTCACACTCAGACCAAAGGAAGGCTTTGCCATCCCTCTGAGCATCACCCAGGGAATCTTTGTCACCACATTGGGTTGAGTCATATTGGTGGTTGACATGGCTGTGCCATATCAACAGCATACATTCACTCAGAGCTTCACTCATTCTCTGTAATAAACCTGTGCAATTGTTGATTGTGTTTTCTCTTTCATTCTTTTGGGGGGCCCGCCATCCAGCTCCCAAATAAATCACATAAGGAGGCTTATTCTTAATAATAAATGCCCAGACTTAGTTTGGCTTGTTTCTTGCCAGCTTTTCTTAAAGTATCCTACCTTTTGCCTCTGGGCCTTTTCCTTTTCTTACTTCTGTATATCTTACTTTCACTTCTACTCCATGACTGCTGTGTGGCTCAGTGGCTAGGCCCTGACATCCTCATCTACTTGTTCTCTTGTTCTTTCTCCTATCTTCTCAGACTTCTCCTATTTATTCTGTCTACCTGCCATCCCTGCCTATCCTTTCTCCTGCCTTGCTATTGGCTGTTTAGCTCTTTATTGAACCATCAGGTGTTTTATACAGGCACAGTAACACAGCTCCACAGAGTTAAATAAATGCAACATAAACAAATGTAACACATCTTTACATCATTAAAGAAATGTTCCAGAGCATAAACAAATGTAACACACTAAGCTACACAACCAGCAAGCCATAGAGTAAGAGTAAGATTTACAGAAGTAAGAGAACAGAAAAAGCCCAGAGGCAAAAGATAGACAGGGCTAATTTAAAGATAAGGAAATGCCAAGCTAAGGCTGGGCATTCATAACTAAGAATAAGCCTCCATGAGTGATTTATTTAGGAGCTAGGTGGTAGGCCCCCTGAAAGAGTAAAAACAACAGTATCCTTTTCCCTACAGTACCCACCGAATCAAGTATAGGATGATTTACCTTGAGTTCCTCAGGACTAATCTCACTTTTCCTTGGTTAAACCAATCACTATAAGATGCTCAAAACTGCCAAGTTTCCCTGCACCCATCCCTCTCTCTAGTCCCCCTAAGGCTCTGTGGAACCTCCCTTCATCTTCATCCCCTCTGCCATCACAGCCCTGGTGGCTCTCATTCAGTTAGTTCTTGGTGTATTACAGAATAATTGCTTGTATCTCAGTCTCTTCTCAAAGCATCCCTTTACCTTCCAGTCCCCACAGAGTGCTCTCATGAGGGCTGTGCTTCTGACTTATGAGAGGTGATGATTCCTCCGTCCCTAGCTCTCATGGCTGGGTCTGGAGATGGACTGACTGCCTTCTTCATTGTCATTTGCAGAGCTCTCCCTAAGTGCCCCACTCTCCTTGACCCTCCTAACCAGAGGTGTCTTTCAGTAATGAATTGTCAGGCATTTAGTGCCATTTACTGACCTCAGGTTGAATTCCCATCCCTGACTCCTCTTTTTTTCCCTATCTTCCCAGATTTCTCCTTCTATACAGTTCCCAATTAAATGCTGTAAAAATTTCTTCATGGTGGCACGCACCTTTAATCCCAGCACTTGGGAGGCAGAGGCAGGTGGAGCCTGAGTTCCAGGACAGGCTCTAGAGAAACCTTGTCTTGAAAAAAACATTTTCTTGATCATAGTATCTCTTCACAGTATTAAGACTGTAACTAAGAATATATATATATTCACCAATTGGTATGAAAGGCATCATTAGAATAATTTACCTCTTAATCTGAATTGAAGAAGGTATACAAATTAACCAAATACCATATAGGCCTAAAAAACCTGAGTTGGTCACCAAGGGAGCTGAAGCCAAAAATGTATATAAAGTGTCATTAGTTTACTTTTAAAAAGCCATATCATGTAATTTCATGTTTTTTCTGTATACTGTCAGGAGAAAAAAATCTTTTACTCTGCACTGGTTGCTCTCTTTGAAAATAATATTCTAATTTACAATGTCAATTGCAAGTTTTATTGATATAACATTTAGAGGGTGAGTGCACAGATTTTGACAGACCTATGGAGGCAGTGCTGTGCGTACATGCAGAGCCTTCCCATTATCTACAAGAGCTGCTGATGCCTCTCAGTAATGTTAAAACATTCAACATTATGGGCAGGTGTTGTAGCTAAAGCATGAGGATTTTGCTGGCCTTTAAAATAAATCTTGGCTGTTATAAACTGTGTCTTAAAACAGCCCTATATGCTAAGAGAACTGTATAGGCTAGCTGCATGATCTTCACCACTCATGTCCAATAACTCATACTCTGCTTTTTAAAGGGTTTTACAACTCAGAGGATGAGCAAAGCCTGTGATGTGGGGAGCAGAGTCCCTCATCTGCCAGCAAGCAGCACCACAGCAAAGTTCAGTCACAGCTAAGGTCAGAGAAGCTGTGGTGACAAAGACCAGCCCAATCTCCTTCCTGGTCCAGATTTGACTGCCAGGGCAGAACTGGAAGTTAGCAAGTGAAAGGCCACTGTGAACAGCACTCTATGGTTCTGCCTAATTAGTAAGCAGCTCAGAGCATCTCCTGGCAAGAGGTTGGGAAAACAGTTGAAAAGAGAATCCTGCCCTCCCCTACACTGAGCACTGGCCAGCAGACCTGATTCATGCCTCAGCAAGAGGCTCAGGCCAGGACTTTCAAGCTAAAATTCATAGTTACCTTGGGCATAGAAAGAAAATGAATCTTGCAAAGGGATGAAGCATTTAGGGAGTTCTTTGGCATTGAGAATACTAAACACTTGCTGTGGAATATAATATCCTCACATTTAGAGTGGGATAATGATAGGAAAAGTAATGACAGAGTGCTTGTATTTAAGCCATGTCTTTGGGTACATGGGGTTACTGAGTCATCACTTAAGGACTAACATTAATAAGTTTAATACCCAGGAGCTTCCAGTGCTACTTTGGGTAAATTGTCTTTTTGTTGTTTTTAACTACATGTGGGACAGTCTTCACCAGAAAGTGCTCTACATAGTCACAACTGCCCACAATGCCTGTCCCCAGGCATACTAACTGGATGACTTTTGATTGAGACTTAGCTTCTCTAGACTTCAGCTCATGATCCAAAACACAGGGACAGTGGTGCCACCCTCAAAGGATTTTTATACTATCCGTGAGACTCAGTATAGGGCTCAACATGGGGTAATTGCAGTATTAATCATTACTGTTTTAATTTCCCACAGTTCTATCTGATGGTGAATACAGACTTGACTTTCAAGCAGCATTATCTAGAACTTTGAAATGTAGTTTAAAGAAAACCAATTTCTAACTAGGCTTCATCCACTTAGGCTCTTAATAATTTGTTTATTTTACTTAAAACTAAATTCCTGGACTGAGAAGGGGAGGCATGGCCACATAAGCATAAAGATCTGAGTTCAGATCCTCAGAATTCACAAAAAGTCATGTGTGGGAATGTGTATCTGTAATCTCACTGCACTGGTTGGTGGGATGGGAGCCAGAGATATTTACTGGCATTCTACTTGAGTGAGGTATTAGATTTGGTGAACAAGAGACCTTTTAAAAAAACATGCAGGTAGGAGTCATCATATTCACAGACAGACAAACACACAAGGTTTACTGAACAGCAAACTGAATTCCTTACAATTTAGGTGTTGCTTTGGGGTTTTAGTCATGTACATCTGCAATATGACTCCAGGTTTGGAAGATTCAATGCAGACAAGGCATTCCTCTTACCACAGGGCATTTTTCTTTTGCCTCTTTAACAAGCCATTTTTCTGGCATGAAAAACAGTGTTTTAAGGTTTTTGGTTGTTTGTTTTGTTTCATTTTTAAGTGGGAGAATGGAAATTCCTACCTGCCAAGAATTGGAAAGGAAAATAGGAAGAGCCCCTGGAACTCATTCAATCCAGTATGCTAAGTTCAAAACTTGTAGGGTGGAAAGCTGGTGAATATTTGGCTTTTATAGAAAGGGAGTGTGCCTCATAAACAGGATAGTTGGAATGTATGGAAAAGTTCCAGTTAAAACAAGACACAAAGCACATGACTAATATTGCCTTTCCAAGTTAGACAAATGCAGCCTTAACTAGGATTTACCTCAGAGGGGCCTCTGGAACATTGCTTGAGTCCTGAGCTGTTGGTGGTTTTTGAAGTTCTGAGGCTTCAATAGAAAGACTGTACTAAGATGTGAGTGGTCTTGACCCCACCTTTTTTTCCCTGTGTTTGTCTCATTTTCCTACCAGGTGAGTGTCTGAAGACAAATTGACATATCAGATGAACAAACAAATTGGATTGTTTTTGGATCTACTCTTGTTTGTTGAGTGGCAAGTTGGCCCACTCAAGACATTTCATGGCCTAGGGATAAACAGGAACAGCAATCAAATATTCATTTTGTGTGATCATCTGCTTCATACATCAAACAATATATACCAAGGTGTTCATGGAATGTAATTAAAACATAATCTACTTTTTAATCTGATTTCTGCATTTGCCTGGCCTTCAATTCCTGCTCCAGGCCAACCTATGAAGAGGGAGTCCTTTCTCATTGACAGCTTGGGTAGCAGAGACTCACATATCTTCCAACTACTGTCTAATTGTTCTGTTGTTCCTTCTGGATTGCTCACCACTAAAACAGCAGTTAGGACCAATGGTTCTCAATCTTCCTAATGCCACAACATTTAATACAGTTCATGTTGTGGTGACCTCCAGCCATAAAGTTATTTTCATTGCTACTTCATAACTATAATTTTGCCACTGAATGGTTTCTCAGTTACTAAAAGCCATCAGAAATGTGTGTTTTCCAATGGTCGTGAACCATGGGTTGAGAAACACTGATTAAGGCTGATCTTGACCTTTGGCCTCCCTAGGGACTTCTAGTTTATACCAATGACATAACTGTAATTGTAATTAATTATACCAGGTCCCTGTTCAATGTAAAAAGTGATTGAAGATAAAGCATAAATTATAGTTACTCTATAGATGCACCAGTCAGAGCCTTTCAAGCTGGTTATTATGTATAAAAATAAATAATAATGAACATTTCTGCTATGATCCCTTCTGACCAGGTCTCTTGTGACCAGCACTTCCAGCACAAGTGAAGGTTACTTGTAGCTACATACTGGCTCTTCCTGTAAACTGGCATTCAAACTTATGCTGCCCTAGCCCAGTGCAACTGGCACACTTTGGACTGCCCCAAAGAGGCATTAGAATGTGTAGTGTCACCCCAACAGTCATGAACCTGCCCATAGTTAAAATGGCCTTTACCCACTTTGCTTTTCTAATATAATTGCACGAGATATTTTCTGAACAATGGGAAGGTTGAGTCTTATCCTTGAAACCTAAGGTAACACATACTAAGGGCCTCCTCATCCCCAAATCCCCACCTGGCTTAAAGGAGCAATACTCATAAAGAAGTTCCACTAAGGAATTATTCCAATGTAAGACAAGAACACTTTATGAATGGAAGTTTACCTTTGATCTGAGCAATCAAAGAATGCAAATGGATTTAGTAGTTTTGCATCTGATGAGATTAAGATTAAAAAGTGCTATTTTGTTTATATCATCTCATCATATAGTCAGAGTTATTTTGAAAAAAATTTAATTTTCAAAATAAATTATATTTTCAAATGATTTTCAAAAATAAACAATGTCACTAAGGTATGTTTGTTTTCATGAATTGAGAGAATCATGTGCTTTATCTTATTGCTCAAATCTTAAATTAGTCGTTTAATTAAAAAACCAGAACCAGATATTGAGGTTAATACTGAAAGATCAGAGAGAAAAAGGAGCAAGCCATTGCCACCTCTAGGACTCCTCAGTCTGAAAAGGCTTTAGTTCCTGTCTCTTCATGCCTTATGCCTTATATACCTTTCTCCACCCAGCCATCACTTCCTTCTTAGTGCTAGGATTAAAGGTATCTGCCACCACTTCCTGGCACCTATGTTTAATCTAGTGGCTTGTTCTGTTCTCTGATTTTCAGGCAGATTTTATTAGGGCACAATATATCACCACATTTCCCCTTTTTTGTCTAAAAAAATAAAAGAAAGTTATAATTAATATAAGAAAAACTATATACAATAAGTACAATAAGTATATACAATATATACAGTCAAGAATTACATTAACAATGTCCATTCCATAAACATTTGACAAATTCAGAGAAAATACTCCATTATCTATTCTATTTGGGGAATCCAGTGTTCATTTTCTATCCTAACTTGCATTACCAACTGAAAACTGACTCTCTCTCTCTCTCTCTCTCTCTCTCTCTCTCTCTCTCTCACTCACACACACACACACACACACACACACACACAAACACACACAAAATAATAATAATAATATAATTAATTAATTTAATTAATTAAAAAGAAACAAAATATATTGTAGGAGGCCAGCTCCTACCTGTCAAATGGTTCTTGGGAGGAGCAGAGAGGAATGAGGAAGTATTAGATAGAAATATAAGCCTATACAACAAGAAAGACAGAGACACAGGATAGCTTCAGGAGGGCCCTGGGTCAATAACCAGTTGCTCAGAGTTTTATTCTAATGGGCTTTTTATACACTACCAAGGGGAGAGGTAAAAGACCTCCTCCTTTCAAGATTGAAGCACAATGCACAGCCAAATATAGACCCTTCAAAACACTTGGTAACCACACCCCTGGCCAAATCATCCCATTATGCAGCCCTGCTGGGTAAAGCAAGCTCAGATTCTCTGACCTTGAGTAAGGCCTTACTAGGGAGCCTCTGTGGGCCCCCACAATATGTTTAAGGAGTCTAGTCATTTTCTCCAAGGGAAAACAAACAAACAAAATGTGTGTGTGTGTGTGTGTGTGTGTGTGTGTGTGTGTGTGTGTATGTGTTGGGGGTATCTTTTCAATGTGGTAAGAAATGGCTTCACAGTTCTTTTAAAACCATGTACTTAAATTTTTTTGTCTCTCCCTTACTAATTTTTTCAAACTCTCAGATAAAAATTTGTTAGTTAATAGCTGTGTTGATATACTAGTGAAAGGGTTCCTAAAAGCAGTGGGTTAGTTAAGATCAGGGCATCTCTATTCTCATCCTCAGATGCAGCTCTGAGTGTCACACACAGACAGACTCAGACAGAAAGGCATGGGCCCTTTTATTCTGAATCTTTAGCACTGACTTTTCTAAAGCAAGTTCTCTCTGGTCTGAAGATGGTGGTGAATACTAGAGACATCATGTTGATTTGGCAGGAAGGACAAAGCAGGACAGGCAAAGGACAGAAAGCTCCTTTTTGAGAATCTTTCACAGATGACCCATTAAGCAACTTTGGGATAACTGTCATCAGAACAATTCATTCAATCACCATCATTGCAAGAGAGGCTGGGAATTGTGACATTCCAGTTCCTCTCAATGTTGCTTTAAAAATCCTGGGGACAGTAATTAAAAAGGAACAGGCAGGCCACTAGTCACGTACTCTAATGGTTTATCACTAACTGGGGTACACCACTGAAGACATTGGTGGTATTCTTCCTAGACCTCTTTCATCAGACTGTCAGCCTTCTTGCATTCTGCTTTGAGTTCTGTTGTTAGAGGGACATTAACTGCTCTCTTCTCTGAATAATTGTTTTCCTTCCAAGGAGCCACATTTCAATGTCAAGGCCAAGCCATTGCAACCCAACTCTATACTGGCCTGCCTACAACCTCTTTATCTCTAATCTGAGTTTAAAGTTAGGTCTTGCCTTAAGGTGGGACAGATTGTGATGCCATTTGTGCTCTGGGGTCTACTACTATGCCCCCACCACCACCATCTTTCTCAATAAACCACTTGCTAGGAATCTCTATACTTCTTTTCATAATGACCTCATTCCATCAGTTTCTCTTCAACTACTACTAAGAATTAAACATACCACCTTCTCTTCTTCTAAAACCCCTCCAGAGCTCTCAACCTCAAAAAGTAAACCAAGAAGGCAAATAGGAATACAATTTGCACTTTTCTCTAGATGTGTGATAATGTGTGATTTTCTACACACACACATACCAACACATGCACAGCAAAAGAAGATGAACCCTTTGGACAATATTGCTTTCTCCAAAGACACTCTCATCTTCATTGCTTTGAATTGTATCCTTATTTACTACAAGTTTGAAATAAATTAAACAATATGGTAGAGGATAAAAAGAGGAGTCTGATAGCTAATACTATTTACTATATGTGTTAGAAACTAGTAGCTTCTAGTTCCATAACTTATTAGTAAACTACACATATAAGACTAAATTTTAATTACTTATAAATGAACATAACTGAGATACATATTTGTTCCATAAGTTATTTTAATAGCTAAAGTTTTGACATATGTATTATAATTCATTTATCTATTGTCTTGTCAGTTCCAAGAGTAGAATTGTTGCCTATAGTCTAAGCACTAAATAAAATAGTAAATGAAAACTGCTAACCTACACTGTTTGAATACTGTACATATGAAGTCTAAGGGTAGAGTCAGAGGAATAAAAGAAAATGGAAGACCCATACCCTTTTCTCATCACCCTTTTTTTGAGTCTCAGTCTCAGGAACTAACTTGTTTGGTCTCATCTTCCTTAGCCTTCAGAAATTCCCTTCTCAGATCCCCTTTCAGAGGAGCTCCTCACCTCCTCCTGATCCCTACTATGCATTGATTTTTGTTTCTCAAATCCAGTTTTCAGAGAAGTGGTTCTATCCTCCTGGTTTTTTAGGGACCTTTAGGAAACTCCAGGTCAAACCTTTGAGTGATTTGATGATTCTAATGACTGAAGCATCAGTGTTGTTCTTTGTTTCTATTTATACATCAAATAGCAGCATATAACGAATCTATGTATTTAAAAAAGCTTCAGTAATCAGGTTCAGTATCGTGAGGATAACCGTAACAAGACAAAGGATGAGTATCAAGAAAACTCTAAAGTTACCTTCAAAAATTACACAGACTCTGTGTCTCTGGTTTGACTGTTACAAAATACAGTGTTTGCTTTTATTTAAGGAAGTAGCTTTATGCAATTATCTAAGCATAATTTTGTAGCTGAAGACCTTCTCTCCATCCCCTGTCAAGCCCTGTTAGTCCCACAACCCACTTATAAAATAAACACACAGACGGTTATATTATTTAATCTGCTTGGCCATTAGCTCAGGCCTACCATTGTCTAGCTCTTACTCTTATATTTAGCCCATTTCTATTAATCTATACTTTGCCACGTGGTTTGTGGCTTACTGGTACCTTACATCTTCTTTGTCCGGCCGGCCACTGCAGTGTCCCCTCCTGCCTTCCTCTTCTCCCAATTCTCCTCTCTCTTAGCCTGGCTACTGACCAATCAGTGTTTTATCTACCAATTAATCATCCACAGCATAATTTGATTTGTATAATAAAGAGAAGATGGAAAGGAATACTGCCTAGAAAAAAATTCACTTTCTTATAAATCATTCTATCTAGGAGTAATAGAAGAATCTGAAATAAGTACTCTTAATTATCAGAGTCTACAATGCCTGCCAATCCTATTTGTTTTATAAGCTACCTAATAACAATAGATATTGTGTGCATCACATCAAAAGATGTTGTACAGTCCTTATAGCAAGAAAAGAACACTAGAAATCTTGTTTCTAGCCTTCACTTAGTCTGATCATTTGATTTGGGGAAAGCTCTAAGTCTAAACACCAAAACATCTATTGTCTTTTTTTGATTGGGAGGGGTGTTGTCCTTGTTATATTTTACTTGGGGTTCCTGTCATCTGTTTGAGTTTCCTAACTTCTACTGACTAAATATTCTCAAAATGATTAGTAAGTGACACCATCTAAACAGAGGACTGAATTGAGCATCATGAACATGCTGTCCTAGTCTGTCCTCTGTGGGTAATGGGTCCTTATTATTCTATATATGGAGTCATAGACATTATTTCACATGTATCATAGTAAAAACATGAATAAAATGATTGTGTTCTCAGAAAGCTTCTGTAATTTGGTCCCCAGTTGGGCCTGGCTTTTGTTCATAGAGCTGGATTGATACATGTTTCTTTAACTCCCTTGTTCTTAATAATCATTTCAAAACAACTAAGCTGAGTACATTAACTTTTTATTTACTTATATTTCTATTTTAGCTACAGTTTAAATTTTTGTCTTATAACTCAAGAGACTTTCATGCTAAGGATAGACAGCATGGTACATTTACTACATATTTAAACACACACCAACATTCTTTTGGGAACGTAGAACTAAACACATAAACACACCTACATATAAAGGTATACATATGTCAATATGGATATCTCCATATAATTAGTAGTGTCAATTATTATACCATTATCACAGGTCCCCTACTGTGTGCTTACTATGTTTGCATGCTTTACCTTACAGCATCACTGTAGAAACAGGTGGCTATGGGTTAGGTACTCATTAGAAGGAGGAGATGAAGTCATAGAGGTTTTAGGCACATGTTGCTAAGTGGAAGCTGCATGGATGTCTGGTGTTTTTTCAAAGTAATCATTTAGCAATGCAGCCCCAACACATCTGCCCCCTCCAGTTTCATAAGGTAATATGAAAATTTGCCTATAGGTCAAGGAATAAAATTATTTAGAAGGACAATAAGCCATTAAACTCTTTACTGATTTCTGTCACAGAAAAATGACACAGAGTCCAGGGGGACTAAAAAGGTACAAAAGGTGAATTTGGAATTGTGTGGTTTAAAACATTGTCACCATGCCTCCTGTGGCTTAAGAATACTCATTACAATCAATACAAAGTTATTGTGTTGTGTTGTATTGTATTGTGTTGTATTGTATTGTATTGTATTGTATTGTATTGTATTGTATTGTATTGTATTGTATTGTATTGTATTGTATTGTATTGTATTGTATTGTATTGTATTATATTGTATTGTATTCTTTCCTAAGAATATAAGCCTAGAATATAAAGAATAGTGAATGTAAGGCAACAGTACTGGACAAAAGACTGAGCAAGCAGAAACTGCAATCATAGATGGGGGAGGAGCTATCAAGCCAACATCCTAATGAGGTGTCAGGGCAGGGCCCTGGGCTGCTAGGAAACCACCTCCTTCTTGCATTAGGAATGAGAAAGCCAATGAGCCAAGCAGACCCAGAGGCTGATTACAAATGCCAGGTCTACAGACAGCACTTGTGCATTGATATGTGTGCTTTGTAAGGATTTCTCCTCTCACAGAAATCTGTATGTGTGTCTGTATGTGTGTGTGTGAGAGAGAGAATTTATATTACATGCTGACTAGCAGTTCTTACAATAATTTATCCACTCAGTGACAAGAACTGCCATAATTAACATGTTGTTTAAATGTTAGGCATTTTCTAACTTGCATATTTTTAAATTAAATAGCAGTCTCTTAAAATTCTATCTGGTGTCTGTCCTTAGTGCATGAGCTGGCTGTTTGAAACCTTGGGCTTACACAGGGACACTTTGCTCAGTCTGGAAGAAGGTGACAGGACCTGCCTGTATTGAATCTACCAGGTTTAAATGAATCCCCAGGGGTGCCTTGATCCTGGAGGACATGGGAATGGAGGGGAGGGGCTGGGGGAAAGGCGGGGGTAGGGGTGGGAGGGAGGAGGACAGGGGAACCCATGGCTGATATATAAAATTTAAAACACATAATAATAAAGAACAAATTATTTATTAAAAAAAATTCTATCTGGCGAAGCATATCTATGAAGTGTAACCATGACACTGTCCAGAAATAACATTTGACACTGTTCCCATGGAGTTCAGTTTTCTGCCTTCTCCCAGATCTGCAGAGCCATCAGTCCTGTCTCTTCTAAATCCATTTCTGGGCTCTTTCATTGTCTGTAGTTCTATAGACTTTGAGAAATGCCATATCTGGGATCTGTGATTCATTGACAAAACCATGGTCTCTATCCATCTTGACTATCATCTTTAGGTATCTAAAATTGGAGAATAAAGGTTGGCCCTGGAAATATTTTAAAATAAGAAAATACTAAGAAAACTTTTGCAGCTCTTCATGGCCACTCATTTGGATAGTCTAGCACATGGTCAGGAAGACGGCTGTGACTTCAATGTCAGTCTAGGCTATATAGAGTTCCAGGAAAGATAAAAAAAAGGAAAGGAAAAGATTTTTTGCTTGTAAATTTGCTATGCTTCCTATATGCTGTGGAAGTAGGAGCCTAACATAAGCTTTAACCTGGGACCTCTTAGGTCAGAATTGGACAAATATTAGTAATAAGGACCAGAGCCCTAGGTTCTGCATCTGTCCTTCCTGGATTCTGCAAAATTCACTGGCAATGCAAAGTTCTACCTGTTAAATCAGATGCCTAATCAAGTCTAAACTAAAATAGATGCCACTCCATGTTCTGGTAAGGTCAAAGCCAGCACTAGTAAAGGCCAAGTCAGGTCTGTATATTAATACCTGATATTAAGTAATTATAAGAGGTTTGTTTCTCATAGCTCTGGGGGCTAGAAAATACACCATAAAGGAGCAGACATTCCATCCTAGTGAGGTTCCTCTACCTTCACATGACAGAGACCAAAAGGCAAAAGGGGGCAACCACAGAGAAGCCTCTTCTATAAGGGCTATTGTCTCACTCACAGAGGAGGAACCTCAGACATAGTTATACCCTAAAGGCCCCACCTCAAATACTGCATTGGAGATGAATACACTCAGACCACAGGAGTTTGCCAGTGTCCCTGATTTCTAACCCATTTTGGTTTTCTTTCTGGAAATAAAACTGAAAAGGTCACTCCATCTTCTGAATATTTTAAGAATAAGCAGTTTTTTTACATTTTACAGACTAAGCCAGATGGAAGATTTGGAATAGGGTGTCTCCATATTTAGATGGCCAAGCTGGTAGTGAAGAGAGCCCAAATGCAAGTTATTTTTAGTTCTTGGAATTCTAGACTAGATCTTGGAAGATCAATGAACAATTCTTAGACTATAGATATAGATGTAGATGTAGATAGATATATATAGTATAGATCTCACACACACAAAAAAAGTTGTTCTAAAGCCAAAGATGAAGGGTAGGAGGAACCATAGAGAGTAAATAATAGATCGTGAGAGAGGGTGTTAGGGAATAGTGTATGAAGCTTAATGCAAAGCCTGCCTAAGGAAGTCAGGGGAGGGTGCACACTAGCCTGACACTCTGCTATAGTTAGCGCCTCTCTACTGTATTACCACCCTCGCTCTGCCCACTCCAACACCTGTGCTGTGACACATCTAAGTCAGAACTGTTTCACCCTGGATTCCAGAACATTTAGGAAAGTTGAAAGAGAGAAGAAAAATTGCAATGAGAATTTGATAGGCATAGGTATTCACATTTTAATGCTGAATGCATTTTTAAGGAGAGAAATACAGATTAAAATATGTGACCTAAGATAGCAAAGAGAGTACCAGAGGCCCAGTCTCTATGAAGCAATGATTAAAGAGCCCCACCTTTACCCCTTTCTATTGCTCTAAAATAGAGAGAACCTTACCACATCATAGCAATTCAATGAAAACTCCTATGTTGTGACTTGTAGCTTTGATGTCTACCCCATTCACTGTGTGCCTATGAGTAAGTGGGGAGGTACATAATTTCCAGTTCCTGTAGGCCATTTCAGGTTAAAGGATAAAATATAGGAAAACTGTCCTACTAAACTCAAGAAAAAAAAAATGATACATTCTCATTCTGTATTAGAGTCTATGTGTTTATAATAATGAGCATTGTTTTCTTTAAGAACTGAGTACATGGAGGAATAAAGGCAATTTCAAGATACAGCTATCTATTCAGATACAGCCCAGCACAGGAATCAATGATCTTAATGTGATCCAGTATGAAAAAAACACATTGAATTAGCTAAAAGGGCTCACTCATTTTAACCACTCTGTGTCTAAAATACTGAATCATGCCACAATGTCTAGATCTGTATTACACAATCAATATTAACACAATCAAACCTTCCACAGGAACTACTTTAAATGCCCATCAAGATTAGTTCGCAGAAATTTCCCTCACTGTGACTCAGCATGGCTTCACATGTTGATATGCTAATTTTTACAGGAAAACCATCAGAAGGAAAAGTACCTGCTTGGTTCAGAGACTATGAACTATGGCTTCAATGAACTGAAACTTTAAAGGATCCCCTTGCAATGCAGCACAACCTATAATAAAGCTAAAGCCCTAGATATGACCAAGGTCACATTTCTACCCTCCTCCTCTTTCCTGATCTTAGAAAATTAAATGCTATCCAGGTGCTTGTTAATGGCAACGAGCAAGTTAATGTTTCCTAAAGAAACTAGACATTATCTGATGCCATCTGTTTTTAACAAAAGATGACCTTATTTCACTTTTACAACTGCATTTCAAACTGTGTACACTTTCCACCTTGAAAGAAAATCTTAATGGTTCCTCTTTACTTGAATTCCAGAACACAATAGATGTGCCTCTTCAAACGTTGTCTCCTGTTCCAGGTGCCTCCAGATGGGTCCAGAATGTGGGTGGTGTGTTCAAGAGGTATGCCTTTGTTGTTTTTGTTTTTGTTTGTTATTGTTGCTGCCACTTTTGAGTTTTTCTCATCCTTAACTTTCTCTCTAACCTGACTTCATCCCCCTAATATTCTATACTATAAAGATGAATCAGGAACAAGAAAGATAGCCCTAAGCATCAGGAAAATTTTATTTGGTTTTCTGTGGAAAAGCAGCTTATCTGGTTGAATATGAAATCAAGTGTAACATTTTTATTAGGAAAAGTGTGGTAATTTTGACATGAAGTGAAAATCATTTTATGTTTTCCAACTGTTCTATAGAAGAAGTTGGCAAGTACATATAATAACTTTTGATAGTTCAGTAGACTTTGATATAAGATTCTTGCTGCAACTTGTAGAACAAAGGTATATGCCCAAGTTTGATTGCTTTCTTAATACTTGCTTATAAAAGAAAAGTAAGATGATTCATTGGTCCATTTTACATGTTTTTATATGAAATACTAAAAGTTCAGTTATTTCCTAACATTGCATAGCAATTTTTGATTTCTCATGGAAAATGTGATGCCTTTATTTTTACACTTGAACCTGTTCCTGAAGTATTGTGTATATTTAAATCCTATGGAGTGGAGAATAATTCAGTATTATTGTTAAAAGTTAATGTTTTTAATTCTGTGCAGGGAAACAAATTCCAACAAAATTCTTAATAAAAATTATAATGACTTATTTTTGTCTTGCTCTAAAGTTGTTTTATGAGGTAATTAACATCAATAATCTTAAATCAGGGGCACCTACATATAATGTTTTCCCAAGGTGTCATCTGCTAAATTGGAATCTCTTTGTGAGATTGCCTGGGTAGTTTTGTAGTTACTTATGCAACTCCTGGGAATTGCAACTAACAGCCTTTCAGAGACTTCTCCCTGACATGGGCATGAATCTCTAGTTTTACTTCCTCTAATTTAGTTCAATGATTAAACTCCCATTATACTGTCACCCTCTCTTCTTACCCCCCACTTCATGCATGAAGCAGGAAGACAGAGACCATTGGAAAGTAGCAAGGATGATGGTTATCGCTCTCTTCTATGAACAAATTAGGGTACAAGCACAGAAAGGATTCACATACAGTAGCCATATCTAAAAGTTTCCTTTTCTGCTGACAGTCTCATGTAATCCTGTGTGCTCTGGGCTAACATAAGAGGAAAAAAGTCAGATGTCATTAATTAATAAGGAAGTACTTCATCACAACTCATCAAGTCAGACAATGTCACAAAAAGGAATATTCCAGAGTTTCATAGTCCAAGTTTTATCATCTTAAGACTAGACAGAATTCTTGCCATTCTCTGAACAATGATTTCCTCCCTCATCTCTACAGCCTTAAATGTGGAATTGCCTTGTAGGGTTCTCTGTTAGGAATGTTTTGTGGCCTGGTTTTCCTGACCCTAAGCCAGTTATCCACTCATCACTAAAGAAGAACCTTAGAGCCCTACTGTTTGTGCCAAGCCAACTTCAGTTGCTGAGTGCTTCAGTGGGAGTTGTTGGAAGGAGTTTTCTGAAATATGCTTCAAAGCCTAGTTGTCAACCAAGTGTGACATCAGGTCCCAGAGACCACACCTCCTCATATTTGTGTTTGGCACAAAAGGGGAGAAAAATGGCAGCCCTGAAAATACCCATCTGTCTTATCACAGAAGCAGGGACTTAGGAGTGTGCCAAGGAATGGGAATAGAAGGAAGAAAGCCAATGCAAGGGAGGTGCTGAAAGGAACAAAGGAAACCTTTCAACTGTTGCACTTGAAAACAGGGACCTTGGGGAGAATTTGCAAGGTTATTCTTGTCTACATACCATAGTGTAAGGTAGTATATATAGTTCAGAAAGACCAAACCCTAGTTCCAAGTTTCTAATTATAAACTATGTAAACAACTATGTACACTATGTTGCTTCATCCCTTTAAATCATTTCCCTATCTCTAAAATGGAAACACTTATTGTATCCACCTGACACTTTAACCAATATATAATGAAGTAACCATGCAGCATAGGACATTGCTTGAGATACAGGAGTTGTGACTATAGATACTTTACTTATGTTTAAGGAAGTGGGACTGCTGTGTCAATAATTCAACCAGGAGCTGGGGATATGGCTCAGTGGGAAAGTGCTTGCTGTACAGGACCTCAATTAGGACCCCCAGTACCCATATCAAAGTCAGGTGTAGGGGCACACATATGTAACTCCAATACTGGAAGGTGAGGACAGACATATTCCTAGGGCTTGCTGGCAAGACAGTCTAGTTGAAATGGCAAATACCAGATTCAATAAAAAGACCATATCTCAAAAACTAAGGTAAAGAAGTAATGGAAAAAGACATCTAAACATCAACTTCTAGTCTCCACATATACTTGTGTAGGCAAGCACAGTTGCATACACATACATACATATACCACATATGCACACAAAAATAATAATAAAATAAAATAAATAACAATCTCTGAAGGTACAATCTGCCATTATTAATATTACTAAGAGAAGGAACTGTGTAATCCCTATAGGCTGGCACAATATCAAGAGGTAAGATAGACACAGATATAGGTGGCGACCCTGATTTCTCAGCCAGAAAAGATGGAGGGGAAGAAGAGGGTGAGGGGGTGTTTTCCTGATCATGATGATAATGAATGAAAAAAGAGCTTAATAAACCTGACTTGTATAATTTTCAAAGCTGGTTAAAATCCCATCCCCTCCAAGGCTCAGGCAATACTCCAGAAGGGATGGTAGAAAAGATGTAAGAGTTGGAAGATAAGGCTGAGAAATGCTATCTACTAGGAATGAGGAAGCCCTTGCACTCCAAAACTCACAGCAGTTGTGGCTACCTGCATTGGGCCTGCATAAGACTGGTCTTGTCAACAACTGGTTATGGATGGGAGAGAAGTTCACAGAGCCCTCCCCTCTCTACCAAAATACTAGCAACTAAAAGATCCTAAGAGAAGTGTGGTCATTGTCTTTAGCTGTGAACTAAATGGTGAGCCCACAGGCTTTAGGAGATAATTAAAAACCCATGAACACAAAGACAGTCCTGGGTAAACAGGAGGTCACAAAACAAAACAAATAGACTTGAATGTGGGAAAAAACTTTGTAGGGAGGAGGAGCCATTAGTGGTCGAGGGAAATAAAGGGGGAATAAAAGTAATCAGAGTATTATATGCATATATGAAACTGTCAAGAAATTTAATAAAAATTCTGTCTGAAAAATCACTATGAATATAGACAGTATATACTCAATCTGCTTGCATTCTTAAATGGCATTTTAATTTATCATTCCACAATCTCTATTTTCCCTTCCTCCCATACTCAATAAAACTATTAGAAAAACAATTGAGGTAGAAAGGACTTTATTAATATTATCTAGTTAACACTCATGTTTCTAGTTAATATGGTTAAGAGCCACATTGTTTTGAGCAATTCTCTTCTATCTTGGCTAACACAGCCATCCCAGTGTCACAGTGTGGGCCTGACTTGAAACCACAGTTATCATAGAATAGGATGTAAAGGGCACTCTCTGTTCAAAGGGAGATGATAAGACCCTTCCATTTCCAAGCAGATTGCTAGTTTTGGAAGCCCAAAAGACTCAGACATTAGTATGGGGAAATGCATTTGTTTATATACCCAGAGTTTTGTGCTAACTCACAGAAGAGGTAATTGGTAAAAAGCCAGTGACTTCAGCCTGGGACTCTCATTCTCAACAGATCATAGCTACAGAAATGTGGAGTCTGATTTCCCCAGTATTTTTCTTGAAGAAAAAGTAAAACATAAGGGTTAGAATAAATTAAAATGACATAATCTGCCAAGAAATTAAAAGAGTGTGGTTTTCAAATTGCTTTTCTTTCAAACGGAAAGTAAGCCACAGTGGGCAAGAGCCTTTTTTTTCCTTTTCAAACCTAATTGGCCAATTGGCAATGCTTTTCTGACTTAGTGCTTACAGTGGGCTAAAACAGCCATTCTGATTCAGACATTGCAAAATAATTGAGAAGATTTTGCTATTTCAGCAAAACTATTTGACATTTAAAGGTCACATGGCATATAGCTTGATGTATACTTACAGGAAAGTAGCCACCCTTCCTTTCTCTGTTCTGTACACCCAAGTTCAGAAACTCTAGTAGGCTGAAAAGGAAGATGGGAGCTGTTTACATTTTATTTCCATTGCACAATCTAAAATTTTGGGGATGCTTTATCTGGAAAATGCATGTGGCCCTTCACATGACATAGGAGTTGGGAATGCAACAACTACCAAACCTTGCATACTCTCAGTATCCCCACAATGGAAGAAAGAGTTCTTCACCTAACCTGAAGCACCCCAGAAACTAGGAATGGTGGCACATTCTGTAGCAGTTATTGGCTACCTTTCTCTGAGGAACTCCAAGCAGTTTATAAACTACATCTGGCTGATAGTTGTAGGTGTTACCAGCTGATATGATAAATTTAGATATAAGTAAAGGCTCTGACTTGTAAAAATCTAGGTGAAGGTTAAATGCAAGACAAATTTAAATGTCTGTTTCTACCGTACCATTTAGCAAATACCTGGAAAGTTCAATTAGAAAGAAAGGCACATTGCCTTCTCCCTTTTCGTTGTGTTAGGATCACCAGCAAGAGCCATATACTAATTAGGAATAAACACTGTGAAGACCAGACAGTAAACCATTAGCACTTGCTGCCAAACACAGTCTGCAGCACATTCTTCTTGCCTTGTTCTATTACCGTCTTCTAAAAATGGGGCATTTTGACATGAACCATGTAAAGACAGACAAAATATCACATTTATCCTACAGACTTTAATTTTCCAAACCATGCTCTAAATTGAGAAAGAACAAAATTTTTTTGAATGTTTTATATTGCCTGCTATGATTCTGCCTAATCGTTCCCTGATGCTGGGGATTCATTCTTCATAATTAATGATCTCATTTTCAGCATGCCATTTAAACTTTATAATTTCCTTTCTTCGTAACCTATGACATTCTCTTGCCCCTAAGATTTACTTCCATAATAATTATATTTTTCTGCTTAGTGACTGAATTCACCTATGATCTGTTGATTTCAGTAGTGAAGACTCTAGCTGCCTTGATCTGTATCCTAAACACTTTGAAAACCATTGTCCTGTAGTTAAGTATCTGCTCAACAGTCTTTCACCAAATGATTAATTAAGTAGAAATCAGATTCTCTGAATCACAGGAATTAAAGGTAAAATGATTGAATGCTGGACCAAAACAGCCCTTCCAGAAGATTGCTGAAAAAATATTCAGCTCACATGTAACTATCTCAAATAGTTTATACCAATATATGGATATGGTATGGATATATATATATATATCCATAGTAAAATATTTCTATACTTTCCCATACAATCTGAATGGTCATGTGAAAAATAGAAGTATCATTTTTTTTTATCTCAGTCAGAACAAATTAACTTTTAAACATATTCCATTAATCCTAATCATAAGCATATGGATGACTCTTAAACAACTAGCTACTATTTTATGCTGAACTATTGTGAAAGGTTTAGCTTTAGATGCAAAATCGGGAGATTCTGAACTAGAATCTTCTACCACTGTGTCATCACAAGCATCTTCCTTGGTTTATCCAATTATTCACAGGCTGATTTGTATATAAGAAGCATCAGAGATTGATGGTCTGAGAAGGCAGATTTCCAATTCCTTCTTATATGAGCTGTCAGCACAGTTAGAGGTGTGATTTTTGAAGGAGTTATTCTCATCTCCTGAGCACAACAGCCCACAGTAGACATGCCAGCTGTGTTCCCTGAAACATGAGGCATACATGTGGAAACAATCAATTGTCTACTTTGATTAATTACTTTTTAGATCTGTCAGATGTTTAGAAAGATGTTTAGAAAGAATGAAGCTGGTGTAATTTTACAGTGCTCAATCAACAACAATGAAAGTGCTTGATTAATCTTCTCCTCTTCATTATTTTTAAATAAAATGTAGAAGTAAAACTTTTATTCCTGACAAATTTGCCCATACCTTCATTGGAAACATGAAGCTAATTTATGCAACGACCTAATTTGCTCTATATGGGAAATGTCTCCTTTGTAATATTTGCATTGTACAGGTTTCTTAAGTTGTCATGGAGAGGATTTGCTAAAACATCAGTGATTTTCCTTTTTTTTTTTTTTTTAACAGGATTTTGTTTCAGGTGGATCAAGAAATGAACGCTGTGATACTGTTTCCAATTTGATAAGCAAAGGCTGTCCAGCTGATTCTGTAGAATACATGTCTGTGCGTGTAGTGACACCAAGTGAGAATGAAATCAATACACAAGTGACACCAGGAGAAGTCTCAATTCAACTGCATCCAGGTTTGGTGATTTTCAAAGAAATCTGTGATGACCATTAATTTGCATTGACAGCCCATAGTGACTTACTCACAGTTAATATGCTGCATCAGATAACAATGTAGTTGAAATCTTAGTGAGCTCAGATCAAGGAACCATGGTTCTAGTCCCTGTCATGTTTGTAGCTAAGCTGTGTGGCCTGGGCCACACTATAAACCTTACTACAACCTATTATAACTCTGTTCTGATCAGACAGGTCACTCAACACTGTGATGTAATTATGCTCTGGTTCCAATGAAGCTCTGGGGAAAGAGAACTTTTTGTTACATTTAGTTACTTAGTTGGTAGAGGGTGAAGAGGCACAAATGCCACAGTGCACGTAGAGGTCAGAGAACAACTTGCAAGAATCAATTGTCTCCTTCAACCTTATCTGTTCTGATGGCTGCATGACCATTGTCAAGCCTGGTAGCAAGTTCTCATACCAGCTAAGTCCAGAAATGGAACATGCTTTTTTGTTCTCTTTCTCCACTCCTCAGAGTGCTAGAATAGAGTAAATTTTCCATAAGTACTTATATGATGCATTGATTCATTAGTTAGTGGGAAATACAAATTAGTTAAGTACTTAGAGCCTTTGGTATGAACTTTTAAACACAAAACTATCATTCATTATTACCATAATTACCTTAAATAGCTTTGTGATAGAAATTAAGATTAATGTATACTTTTCCTCATGCATTTCTCTGATATCTCCCCTTCTATGGCAATGTGCCCCACAGTCCCACATATTGTAGCTCTGGAAAACATCCATTACCCCCAGGTACATACAATTCCAATCTATGAACCATATACAAGATATCAAAGTACCCAGATATGTACCACAGAGCTAGAAGACTGGTTTAAAATGATATTAAATTGTTTTCAACTCTTCATTAGTTCACTGTGGGGTGGTCATGTCTTGTCGTTAGTTTTTTTTTTAATAATAATAAGAAGAAGAAGAATATAATAATAATTCTTGCTACACTTCTCATCCCACTCTAAATGCTGAACTATTTTTTCCAGACTGATTAGTTACGAGCTAAACGAAGTCTATTTCTTTCCCTGGACATGTTCCTAGCTTCCAGCTAAAACTGGGTTCTTCACCATATAAAACAATGATACAGTTCAATATGAAAATATATGAGCATAGTCAGTATAGGAATTCTAATCAGTCAATAAAGATTATGGTTCTTGTCAACTGCTATTTTAAAAAAAAGGCAATATTTACTCAGTCCAGTGTATTCAGTAAAATCTGACCTTAACATTCCAATAATTACACGTCTTGCCTCACACACAGCCTTCTAAAGTTATAACTGTCCGACCAACTCTAATGACTTTTTTCTCTACCTGGTTTTACAACACATTCATGATCTCAGGTTTTCTAATCTCTTCAAACTACTTCTAAGAATTCCAGTCTCCATATCTTACCAGTCTCCATGTCTTAACAGCATTCTCATCCATCACCTTTCCACCTTTGCCTCTACAGTCTTTCTAGGGTGGGTTTGTTTTGTTTGTTTGCTGTGTTAACATTGAATAGTAACACATATGACACTCCATTATATCTTGGCTTTCTGACTCACGTTTCTGGCTTACTCCTAGAGCACATCTGAATTTGAAGGCACTCTGTTACCAAGGTCTTTACCCTAAGCCTCTCTTCAAATCCCACAGATTCCTGCATCACCACTCTGCATTTAACTTCAAGTTCTTTATTAGAGTAGAGCATAACACTATCTCCTTCAATATCTGCAGAGGAAATAAGGGTTGGGGGATTAGAAAGAACAGAACAGTTGAGCTTAATTAGTAACTTTGATGCCTTAGCCTGTTCAGCTGCCATGACACAAATGCCTCACATTTGGTGACACAATGTCACAGAAAGGTTAAAATTTCAAAGACCAGGAAAGTTCAAGAACAAGGTGGAGGCAGATTTGGTTTCTAGTGAGGGTTCTCCAGGCTTACAGGTGTTCAGTTCCTGATAAGTCTTCACATGGCAGAATTGAAGAGGAAAGTTATAGCAATGGGGATGGTATGGAATAAAACTCTCCAGTATCTCAGAGGACCACTAATCCTATTATGAAGTGCCATTTCTCATGATCTCATCTAAACTTAATTACATTCCAAGGCCTCCTCTCCAAATACCATTCAGCTTATAACACTTGATAAGTGAAATGTTATTTTTAAAGTCAATAAAATATATTAAGAAATCAACCACAGAGAAGAACCCAGTTACAGAAAGTAAACATTATTTCATGACCCATCATCTTTAAGCATAGTGCCATAAAATTTGAAATTAAATCAAAAGATAAAATCAAAATTCTAATCATAAACTAAGAGTAACAGTAACAAAATACATTCAAATATATAGGTTGTAACTTGAATTGTTCTAAAAAATTGAAAGTTTGCTTTTATTTTGAAAAAGAATGAATAAAAATGGACAAAGCATCCATAAAAAGAATAGCAAAACAAGAAATCATGAAATAAAAAAGAAATTAATAAATTTAAAATAATAAAAGTAATGAAATATAGCAATAAAACAAAAAATATAAATGATATCTCTAGGTTTTTGGGTGTAATTTGTTTTTCCATACTGTTAAACCAATGACCCTATTTTTATAATCAAATACTAATTTCCAGCAGGTTATCTGTCCTATTTTATATATTATTTATGGCTAGTAAATACAACTATATCCTTCAAATGCCCTGCTCTTTAGAAAATATTTACAATGTAAGGACCTATAAATTACACCTTTTTGCTTATGTGTTCATGAAATTCATATATGTCAATAATTACAGTTTTCCCCTTTTGTAGCTATATTAATGATTTGAGTCTTCTGAAATTATAAGCAGATACCAGTGGCTTCAGAGAAGAAAAGCAGCCCTTATCCTAAGGTTATTTAGAATCCAGTAGAAATAACGGCAATAATATATGTTAGCACATATATCTATTTACTGTGTGCCAAATATGTAACTAAGTACTCTGTGTAAAGTTATCTCATAGTAGCTTTTAGAAATTGAAAGAACATAAAGTTACCTACCATGTCTGGGACCTCACAATTATATGGCAAACATTAAAATGATGGTATGATCCAGTTGCCAGGGAAACAAGGCAGGGAAGCTCAGCCTGGTCCAAGGAGGAGTAGCTTACTGAAGAGTGTCTTAAAGCAGTAATTACATGAAGAAAGGGAGGTTAGTTTACCACAGGCAAAAGGAACATAAACAGTGCATGGAAGTGTACGTTTGCAGAGTACTTCTGGGGACTTACAAGCAGTTTTGTCTTAGACTTAAGATGAAGATAAAAATCAAGATGATGAGGTGCCTTAATTTGCCGTGATTAGCAACCTGAGCACCTTAAGCAGGCAGTGACACATACAACTTTTTGAGTTTTAAAAAAGACAGTCCATGGTATAGCGACCATGGGAGAGCAGCACAGCAAAGGACAGTGAAGTGAAAAGGCAAAATGCAGGGGAGAGTCAGAAAGAATTGAGTTTGAGGCCAACCTGAGCTATATAGTGAGATCCTGTCTGAAACAACAGTAAAAGGAAAAGCTGGTAGAAAAGGAGATAAGACAAGAGGGGAGGAGAGAGATTCTTAAGGGAAAGAAAATACCAAGGAGAAAATGTTATGGTCAGCCCCAGATTGTAGTCAATTATAATTATTTTCTACATAGTTGGCCTTGACTATCAACTATGTTTAGTGGTTTGATTGTTTAATGTTGGGGGTGGGATCTAAAAATTAGTTAGAAAATGTGATTTAAATCACACATACAAAAGGGGGAGCCTCCATCCAAGAGAACCTGACAATATTTTAAGGATATTCACATAAACATACACCCCAGTATATTCTTCATACTCACTTGCACTCCATAAATAGAAGCTGATGAAGACATGAAAAGTATGTGCCAACACAAAAAACTAGAACAAAACTGAGGCATAGTCAGAAACTCACTTCTCACTGTCTAAGATTTAGTGAGGTTGATAAAGAAAGATATCAGCAACATAATCAGTCATTGCCCCTTATCCTCAACACTCAAAGCCAAGTGACTAAAGTGAGTATGATCGTCTCCAACAAGCCCACACCTTTTTAATCCTTCCCAAACAGTTCCACTGACTAGCCATCAAGTATTCAAACATATGATCCTATGAGGGCTTTCTCATTCAAACCACCCTAACCCTGAAAAAGTAATATTCTTTTGATAAAATTGCTAATCATATTTTGCCTCTAATTAGAAATGCATGAGGTTATTCTTTTTAATTTAATTATTTTTATGTTTATGGGTATTTTGCCTGCATATATGTTTGTGCACCACTGTGCACAGTACCCTCAGAGACCAGAAGAGGGCTTTGGATACCCTAGGACTGGAGTTACCAATAGTTTTGAGCAGCATGTAGGTTCTGAAGTCAAATCTAAGTCCTCTGGAAAAGCAGCTAATGTAGGAGGAAAGATCAAGAGTGATGAACTCTCACTTCCTTCCTTACCCACTACCATCAGTCTCTTAGTTTTAAACCACTGGATAGAACCAACAAATGCTTGATGAGCCTTGTGTTGCCACTTCATACCAGAGTTCCATGGTCCACCGGCACAGTTCTGTGGTTACTCTCATAGTTCCTTTGACAACAATCCTGGGAAGCAAGACAAGCCTCAGTACACCAAGCTAGGTGTGGCATCTTTAATTAAATAGGCCATTTTGGAATTTCATTATTTGGATATCCTAAAGTTTCCATGTAATCTCATTATAGAATCACTTATAATTTCACAAAGGACATAGTCTGGGTTGACTGTGAATAATGGACTTAAGAGTGACTTTGTAACATTTAATTAAAGAATTGTTTGATCAGCTAAAGTATACCAGTTGTGTAGAGTATATGAATGTAGTACATCCATCTCAGCATAGCTCATCTCACATAGTTCCTCTAACATCAAAACATTGTGGATTGTGTTAACAACCAGGTCTTAAATCATGTATCTCTCTCTATATATATTTCTCCCTGAGCCAGCTTAACCAAACCCTTTTTAGTGTCATCTGGTTATTGGTCTGTATTAACTATACTCTAATATAAGCCAAATGGTTATACAGGGGGACATAGTACCTACATAGCCATGAGATGGTGTATCTACTGCCTTTACCTACAGAATATTACAAAATCCATATCTAATTCTTTTCTCCCACATATATAATTGTCTAATCCAAAGGCATCCTGAGAGCACATTATGGATAATGTCTCAAACTCACAGGCAAGGAAGGCATGGTAATCAAACTTGATCCCATCTTAACAAGCAAAGTGGGATTTGGGGTCAGACTGTCTAGGGCTATCTACCCTGAACTGGCAAAACCTCACTGGCAGTTTAGGGTCTTGAAATGTAAAAGTAGCAATTAGTGTTCTCTTGTGCAATGACTAAAAAGGCTCAGCTAAGAAAATATTTATTTTTAAATGACAAGTTGTCCTATTGAGGTCTTAGGCCATGTTGAGGACTGACCCAGGTACCTGTGCTAAGGCCAGCACCTAGGTAATCAAGGATCCTGTCACAGTAGCCTCCAGGGCTTTCTTATCATCTCTCCTCTGCTGAGCCAGTGAAAGCAGATTTTGCTGGCAAGGCTGTGACAAGTGTTGTCAGCACAGGTCCCCTGTGCGGCTGACATTTGTCTGGAGTACTTTCAATAGCTTAGGCCCCCAAAGATGCCTTTGCAGATGCTGCACAAACTGTGCCTTTCACTGAGGTCAGCACCCCACATTTTGCTGAGTTCCATGCACAATCTGCTGAATAACTGCTATATCTAGCATCATCTGTAAAAACAGAGAGACTCATTCAATGTCAGACAGAGTTACCATAAACTGTAATGATTCACCAAGATAAAAATACTATGCAGCTAATGCTTAAGGCCTTTATCAATATGCTCAAGTCAACAGTCAAAAAAACTGCACAATTTATATATATTTTTAAATGATGATCCATGTGTCAACCCTTCTGCATGAACTATGCTCTCCAATTGGCCCTGTGTACTATTTTCTGATATTCTCCTACATTTAATTCTCCACTTTAATTACAGAATGTTTCTATTGGTACTTTTCAGTACAGAGTCAAAAAGTAAACAGAGTAAATGTGCTCTGGAGGCAGCCCAGCTCCTAAAGAAGAGTAGAGAATGGAGGAGGCTGGGTTATGCTTGCCCCACTTTTCCTTACAAACTTCTGGGAGTTTTTGTTTTTATCCCCCAGTAAAGCATTGCTATTTTGATAGGTTAGACAGTTCAGACTGAATAATATTGGAATTGTAAAAGAATTTAAAGAAAAATACAGGAACAATTCATTGATTAGGTAAATCTTTTAATAACTATATCATCCTACAAACTATATAGATATACAAATTGTAATTTATTTTTATAAAATATTTCCCAGTTGAAATGGTCCCCATGGATGAACAGTTAATGACTTGAAACCTTTTGATCTATTATTTTAAAAGGAGAAATGTAGTTAGAGTTTTCCTGCCTGGCCCAGTCAGGACAAATCTCTCTTACCCGCCAGTCCCACAATCGCTCAGACCCAACCAAGAAAGCACACAGAAACTTATATTGCTTATAAACTGTATGGCCGTGGCAGGCTGCTTGTTATCTACTTCTTCTATCTTAAATTAACCCATTTCTATTAATCTATACTTTGCCACATGGCTTGTGGCTTACCGGTGTCTTTACATGTTGCTTTTCATGGCGGTGGCTGGTGGTGTCTCCTCCAGCCTTCTACTTCCCAGAATTCTCTTCTCTCTTGTACCGCCTATACTTCCTGCCTAGCCACTGGCCAAACAGCATTTTATTTGTACAGAGAGACATCCACAGCACTTCCCCTTTTCTTTTTTTTTTTAAGGAAGGTTTTAACTTTTACATAGTACAATTACATATAACAAAACAATTATCAAGTAAGAATTACAGTTATAATATTAAAGAAGATATCCTATCTACCTTATATTTGTGAGTCTAAGGTTTTATATCTAACTTATCTTGTATCATAACTGAGGAAATTATAACTATCTAGTCTTCAACCACATCAAAGACCTCAGAAGGATTTAATATTACCTGAGAAACGGGAGAAGGATGCAAGCAACTCTCGGGAATTTTGCAGGGTAGACAGAGACAGCTGGCAGCCTGAACAGTCACCTAATGTTCCTTTGTAATGTTGGGGCATTTGTCTTCAGCCCACAGGGCTAGAGACTCTTGGTCATTTCTCTCAGTGTCCTGTAGAATGTCTGGCAGTTTCCTCTGAGAAGCAGGAACCTGAAGGACCATTTTGTCAAGCAAAGTTCAGTGGTCACCTTTCTATGGGTCCTGCATGTTCAGTTGATCAAGCAGTCCAGGCAAGAACAGTTTCTTGCCCAAATGGCTATTTTTGTAAAGGTGAAGATAAGATATGAAGTGTCTTCAATGCCCATCCTCCTCTCTGAAGTAAAACGGTGCTGCCAGGAGCAGACATGTCTCACTGTCCAGAAAGTCTAAATTTTAAAAATATTTTAAATGCCATATTCTGAAGGTCTTTGAAGTATTTGAAGATTACCTATCTATCTGAAATATCTCTATGTATACCTAGAAGACTTAACTAACATGGCTACGAGTATGATTATCATAGATGACTAATTATTAATCTATTTTTAATTATCCATTACAATTTAAATGAGCTATACAAACATAATACCTTAAACATGAGTAGAAATATGCACATAGTATAACAAAATTAACTAAGTTTGTATCAATAGACTAAAATCTAAACCAATGTAAAACATTTTAAACAAGTTTGTTGCTCTTTAGAAGTTCCTTAATCTACCCTTTCATCCTATTATATCTGTATCATATCCCCTTTTCTTCTTTAGAAAGAGATCTCATTTATAATCAAACTGCTTTAAAGAAAAATATTGGTTTTTCTCTGTCCCACACCAGAGGGCTCTTCTGATTTGGGACACAAGAATCTCTTAACCTTTTCTTTTAGCAATATGTCTGGGTTTAGAGAAGGAGTGAGCCAATTCCATCTCCAAAGCCAGCTTGATAATTTTGGGAATGTGGGCGTAGTTTCTCTTACTACTTCCTGCTGGAGGGGGTCGCTGTATCTTATGGGGACAAAAAGAAAATTTTAGGATTATGGAGTAGTCCATTAGGGTGAACCTCTGAGCCAGTTGCCTTGAAACCATTCTGGATGTTGGATTATCTGGGCCATGGTGTCATCGGAGACCTTTCAGGTGGTCTTGGCTGATCAAACCTGATGTATCTTAATCTGGAACAAATCCATAGCCTCTGGCTTTCTGTGGAAACAAAATCAGATACTCTTTTCCAAAGCAACATATCCTTATATCCAAATTTTGAAGTCAAGTTACCTTTAAAATTTACATATTTGTTTAACTCAACAGCTTTTATGATCAAATCTTTTTCTGTGGTTAAAAATCCCAAAGACAAGACAAACCAGATTCTCTGTGTAATATCCATCTTTGTAAGACTGAAACGCCACTGTGGTTGCTGGCTCCACCCACCTCAGCTTCCCAACATGGCGGTGGTACAGTTTACCGCCAGCTCTGGGTCTGGAGCTATGTGTACCATCAACTATCAGAAGCAGTTCTATCAAAGCAGTGCATAGCCCAGAAACTTTTTTTTTCTTTTTTTAAACTAGCAGAGACTAAATCTACCACGCAGCAGAGTAAAGTGCCGCTTGTAGACTCCTCATTCCCGCCACACTGTAGGTCAGACGCACACGCCAGGAACCCGCCATAGTAGCTCAAACCGGCAGGCTGCCACTAACTTGAGAGACACACTAGGAAGCTGTTTTTAGCTTCGTTTTAGAATCTTTTTTCTCAGGTTTTAGGTGGAAATTCTTGCCAACACGTTGGGTGCCATTTGTAGTTAGAGTTTTCCTGCCTGGCCCAGTCAGGACAAATCTCTCTTACCCGCCAGTCCCACAATCGCTCAGACCCAACCAAGAAAGCACACAGAAACTTATATTGCTTATAAACTGTATGGCCGTGGCAGGCTGCTTGTTATCTACTTCTTCTATCTTAAATTAACCCATTTCTATTAATCTATACTTTGCCACATGGCTTGTGGCTTACCGGTGTCTTTACATGTTGCTTTTCATGGTGGTGGCTGGTGGTGTCTCCTCCAGCCTTCTACTTCCCAGAATTCTCTTCTCTCTTGTACCGCCTATACTTCCTGCCTAGCCACTGGCCAAACAGCATTTTATTTGTACAGAGAGACATCCACAGCAGAGAAATTCACATATTTTAAATAGGTAACTTTTCACAGTATATCTTAAGTGCAGACCTAGAATTTGAAGAGTCTAGATGAAAACAAAAAACAAAAAAACAGATTCTCTGTCAAACTATAATGCGGCCAACAACTAAATAATGTAAACTGCAAACAGGTGCCCTTGGGAAACTCTTTACCTGTTGTGGTAATGGCTGTTTCTTCCAATCCAGTTATTTTATTCAAGGCCAATACCTGCCTATGTGATCTTCATACATTCACTGTGTCCCCTTCATGTGTTGAACTAACAATCTGCACACCTTCAATATGGCATGCCTGGTTTTCTGCTCTAACCTACTGTCTCACCTACTAACCAAAAGGAAGAAAGTCATCAGCTGATTCATAATGTGCAATCATTATCTCAAAGAGCTTCATGTACTGTCAAGTGTCAAAGGGTTCACATCTCATTGATAAAGACACCTTACCTCAGAAGAATGAATTAACACATACATTTAATAAAAGGTCATTTTTTAATGATTAGCACAGCCATCTGAACCTTTTTCAGACAGAATACTGCTTACTATTTTGCATTATGCTTTCCTAGCTTTGAGGGTGATGGGCAATTCATGTCATGTAAATGATTCTTCCTACATTTGTATTGAGCTGGTCTATTTTTTTTTTTTTATTTTTATATTGTCTCTAGAATTGTCAGAAATGCATTGTTGAGCTTAGATCTGAAATGTCCCTTGTGGCTCCTGTGTTTGAACACTTGGTCTTGGTGCCTAGCTTCTGACACTGTTTTGGAAGGATATGGCTGGGGGATGGGTCACAGTGGTAGGCCTTTGAGAGCTGGACAGAACTCTGTTTCCTTCTGTAGCACTCAGCTTCCTGATCTACAAACATGAGAAAAAGTGAGTCATCAAGCTACTGCTACCTCAATTACCGTGCCGTCCCAACCAAGATAATAGGCTGTAACCTCTGACCTGTGAACCCAAACAATCCTTTTCTGCTTAAGTTACCTCTATCCAGTACTGGATCACAGTGATAAGAAAAGTAACTTGATAATGTATAAACTTAGGATTACTGTGCTGCTACTAAAGTATCACTGCAAACCATCAAGATGGCTCAGTGGCTACAGGAGCTTGTCGTACCCAACCATCCAGAGTTCAATCTCTGGGATCCACAAGAGAGAAGCACAGAACTGATTCTGATTCCTATAAGTTATTGTCTGATCTCAACACATATGTTGTTACAAGTGTGCTTACACACATTTATACATACACACATGCATGCACACACCAAATGCAACTAAAAATGTCACTTACATCTAAGATGTGTAAATGAAGACTATATGATATTTTTCTTTCTTTGTATTAGGAGCTGAAGCTAATTTCATGTTAAAAATCCGTCCTCTGAAGAAATACCCTGTGGATCTTTATTATCTTGTTGATGTGTCAGCATCAATGCACAATAATATAGAAAAATTGAATTCTGTTGGAAATGATTTATCCAGAAAAATGGCATTTTTCTCCCATGACTTCCGTCTTGGTTTTGGTTCGTATGTGGATAAAACTGTCTCACCTTACATTAGCATCCATCCAGAGAGGATCCATAACCAGTGCAGGTAGCTAATGTTTCATGTGGATAATATTAAAAGAATCTTTCTTATATAAAAAAGCTCATGTTATTTGTTCTTATAGACTTACTATATTTCAGAAAATTGTCTTATTAAATAAAAGTTAAAAATATTTGAGGAGGATCCTTGTTTCTCTATGGAAACATTTGCCTGTTTTAAGTTATTTGCTAGGGTTTTAAGTTATATTCCTTCAAATATTGTTTATTCACCTTTTGTCATACAAAATAATCTTACCTATTATTACTAACCTTGTATGAATTTCCAACAACAAGCCTGACATGCATATAAGTACCTCTGGAAATTCTATATGCCTCCTTTGTGGTTGCTCCAAATTAATTAAATTTAGGTTTGACACGTTTTAGAGTATTTATCACCTCAATGCTACACTGATACCTTACTGTATTGTGATGGTATATATTTATGTTGTTAATGATATAACTAACATCCTCAAAGACAACGGATCAAAAAATAAGAATTTGATTCTAAATAGCTTTTGCCTCCCCAAGGAAAGAAAACTAACTTGAAGCATGCAAGGTTTCATAGTGTCATCTGTTGAATTTTCAGAGAAATGACTTTGTAAGTCTCTTATTCCATAAATCATTTTCTTTAAAGGTATTTTCTACTTCTATAAACTGCTCAAATAATTTCACTCTACACATTCCAACTTGTAGAAACAGTTACTATTAATTGTACAAAGTGGGATTGGTTTACCTTTTACAAGACTTCAATAAGTCTTCTCCTAATTGTTATTTCTTTATCATTCACTGTGTTTTTCTGAGGTTAGGTGTTATTTCGTTGCTCAGATTGAACCTGAACTCATGAATCCTCCTGCCTCCGCATCCTGAGTACTTGGGTTACATTATGCCCAGCTTGAACAATCTCACTAATAATTCCACAACAAGCATCATTTTCAAAATTAGTGTGATATCTTTTTAGAAATAACCAGGTAATATGCTAGTTGAGCTGAATTCACAAACTATCTCCTTGGATGTGTTTCTCATTAGCTCCAGGGCCAGCTGTGATAGGAAATTACTAAGAATTATTACATTCCCCTAAACAAAGTGTCCATTAGCATACTGAAGTCTTTCATCATCCTGTATTCACGAAACACATAGAATCTTCTTCATTTTTAACATTAATCACACAGTTCTATTTTCTGATCACAAACAAGTTTCACCAACATTGAATAATCTTATAAATTTTATGGTGTAAAAATTTCCTTATACCTCAAAAAAAAATCCCCTTCTTTCTTTTACTAACTACATAATTTGACTATTAGTAGCACTTTGAAAAAATTTAAGGAAGCATAGAAAACTAGATTTTGGACTTCTTTTTCCCACACAGTGACTACAATTTAGACTGTATGCCTCCCCATGGATACATCCATGTGCTGTCTCTGACAGAAAACATCACTGAGTTTGAAAAAGCAGTTCACAGACAAAAGATCTCTGGAAACATAGACACTCCTGAAGGTGGTTTCGATGCCATGCTTCAAGTTGCTGTATGTGAGGTAAGAAGTTTTGCATGTGTTTGAGTTCTTAGATGTAGCAGAGGGTATAAGAGTTTTATGTTCTGGTTGGTTCATGGAGCAGAAACAACATGGAAAAATACATTTTTTTAAATCTCATTTCTCATTGCTATTAGGATTCATTTTGGTATATTCTGGGAAAGAGAGGCCAAGTTGAGGAAGACACGATTTTACAAAGGAGATGCTCTTTGCTTGTATACACCCCAGGAAAAATCCAGAAAGATCCTGTTGTCCCATTCTTGTCCTGTTGTCCAGCTTGTTCTTCCTCCAGTGGGGGGGGGGTAAAGGGTAAACAAATACATGGGCATGCTATTTTAGAGACACTACATCATTCAAGCCTGACTTGGTGTTTGTCAACTCAAATATATCGTTTACTTGAGGCAAAGACCACAGTGAGATCCATGTCATTGTACAAGGTCTAATTACATGTTTATTTTAAGAGTCATATTGGATGGCGAAAAGAAGCTAAAAGATTGCTGCTGGTGATGACAGACCAGACATCACATCTTGCTCTTGATAGCAAACTGGCAGGCATAGTGGTGCCAAATGACGGAAACTGCCATTTGAAAAACAATGTCTACGTCAAATCGACAACCATGGTAATGTAGCAACAGCTCCTTTCTACCTACTCTGATTCCTTGGGCTAAAAATGCAAGTTTAAATTGTCAATTCAGCCATTCTTGTCCCAGAAAATTACGTAAAAAGCAAGATGTAGAACCAAGACGGGCCAGGAATCAATACCTATAGAGCAGAGCAGTAGAGTAAAATCACTGCTCAAGAAAGTTGATGGCTAAAAGACATTGTCATTGTCTAGTAGCCGACTCTTTGATAAGCTACTATGAATGGTAGAATTTTTGAAAGAAAGTAATACAAGAAATTATTTTCATGTGATTCAAAGACCTTGAAAGAAAGAAAAACACGGCTTTGTTTTGTAGAAATAAGCTACTTCTATGATGTTGGTATCTATAAATAGAATAAGAAGTGATAAGAAAAATGGAATTGGTCTAAGAAATCTTCAGAATACAGTACTAAATAAGCTAAATAAAGATCATTGGGAAAAGCACAAAACAAGGCAGACTTTGTATACACACACCACTCATCCTCCCTCTGCAACACATCTTTGTGTAGGACTGATTGTTAGATGAAGCCTATCTGAATTGCTTCCTAGAGGTTCGCATAAGATTTGAATTGCGTATTTAAATACAACCTTTTATCACCACATCTCTCCTGGAATTAGCAATTTCAGATATTAAAAAAAGAATAACAAAGTATCGTTCATTTCTGATGTTGACAGCTATTTATTTGCAAATGTTTTCAACAAAGCTCCCAAGTTTCTCAGTTCACAAGCCCCATTGCCTAGTACCACATAAACTAGTCACAGTGGTGCTGGCTTGAAATTCCAGCATTCTGGAGGCAGAGACAAGGGGATCAGAAATTCAATATCATCCTCCACTATATAGCAAGTTCAAGACCAACCTGGACATATCAGACTATGTTTCAAATAATATAATAAAATGAAATAATAAACTATAATAAATAAATTCAATCCTGAGCATATTTAAAATTCAGGCTTTGGAATAACTCCAGGGGCATCTTCTCTCCTGTGCAATTACATTGCACTCTAGTTACTCATTGCTTATCTAGCTTGCTTTCTACTTGGCCTCACTGAATCTAGGGTAGAGGTCTAATGTGTTCCTTGGCAATGGAAGAGGAGACAGGAGGAGCTACTCTATTTTGAGACAGAGGGAAGCTTTTTAAAGGAGAAATGACAATGGTATGATTCCCAAGTCCTGTTATTCTTTTGAAGTTTCTCCAAGTTACTGACATCATCTCTTCAGCTGTATATTTGAAAGGATGTTGTGGCTCATGCAGGGATGAATCTTTGGGCAAAAATAAAATGTCATGATATTAGACCTAGGTTATATTTAAAAAAACTTGTGGGGATAGGTTATAATTTTGTATATAATTTTTGGAGGATTTTAAACCCCATTTGGGTTATTGTGATATGGGAAAACAGGCAATGCATCATGCCCTTCTTTTGTGTCCTCAGCCATTATTTAGTGAAATGATTTTACACATGTCATTCCTGTGATTTATTGGGTAAATCAAAAAGAAGTACACTTAATAATAACTTAAAGAACACCTTTATTTCCATTACACCAGATCTGCATTTTAAAGAATCCTCCTGCTCAGAATTCTCATTGCTAGCAACAATGGCCAAAAACAAAAGGAGCTAGTGCATTGGAGTGTCTCTTTGGTTGTATGGCCATATGTAAAATGTGCAATGAATGACTCTGAAGCCTTGTGTGTCTCAGGCTACCTTGACTCCATCTCTAGTCATATATCTATCTTCTATCTACCTGCTCTTTAAACACTCTCCATTCTTTCCATGAGTACTATGATGGAATTCTAAATTGTGTATCAGTTAAGCAAGAAATCACACAGTCTGCTTCTTAGCCTCATCTCCAGTAATGAATGCCAGTAATGATACTAGACTTCTTGGCCCAAGACTTTGGTCTTTGTATTTATAAAGGGAGGTGATTGATTTAATGCCTCTTGTATGTCTAAATCACAGGAACCAGAATTATACTTTTGAGTTATAACCATTTCAGGAAGACTAGTGTAACCCCACACTAATCACAATGAGAATTCAATGGCTGAAAGCACCTTTGCAAACACTTTGCATACAACATGGAATTTGTCTATACAGTAGTTAGCATTACCATCCTTTTACTAGCAAAAATACTAAAGGTTAGAAAAGCTAAGTTGAATCTGTGTGAGTTAAGTCTTTATTACTGGAAGCTACTAAAGTAATGAATTGTGGATCTAGTACCCAGTGCATTTCAATCAGTATTCCTAACCACCTTGTCAATGTGTCTCAACCAAAAGCAAAGAAATAGGGAAATGGTTTTCCTGGTGTGTTTTCAGTTCTAACTTTTACACTGTAGCCTTTACCTACAGAAGAATAACCACAGATACCTTGGTTTTATCTGCATTATAAAAGAAGATTTAAGGTAATTTCTTCTCTAGGCTGTTGGCACTGATGTTACACTATTAAATAAATCTATCTTCTAGTGTTTTTTCCATTATTCAAAAATGCCATAATAAAACTTGAGTAGTAACCTAGTGTTTCATTCTGTCCAGCAATAATATCAACTTAAAGTATAACATTCTCTCCAAAAGGACAGAGGTTCATACAAAATTGTTGATGATGAAAAAGATACATTAGTACTTAAGGCCTAGAAGTCCATTCAGTTTTACCACCCAGCTTTCCCAAATTATTCAACCTCATTCAGAGCTCTCCTATTCATCCCACCCTTGGCAAAGGCCAAGAATTATACAAAGATCTTTCACCACAATGAAAGGAGACAAAGGAGCACATGTGTGGAGGCATTGAGTGAACCTGGCCAATGGGCAGTTCACATGCTGATGTAACTCTCAGTCCTGAACACACAAATGCAAATAGACTCACTAGAGTCTCCTGTTCAGACTTGGTGTTCTGCGCACCTCACAGCTTTCCTGTGCCCCATCATTAGTCAGTGGTTCTTCACTTTTCTTTCACATGCCTCCTTAGAACTTCCTACCACTGGATGCATCTGTCATTCTTCCCCCTAAGTCCCAGTAGGAGAGAGTAGCTGCTGACCAGGTCAGCATCATAGATGACTGATGTAAAACTGCTAAAGGTGAGTCACTGTTACTGTAGACTTGTGCTTCCTATCATAGAAAGATATTCAACACTCTTGTTTTTCTTCTCACACAGTTTTGCTTAAAGTGTACTTCTCTTTTAGTATTCTGTCTGTGAAGCTTTCTATTGGCCAAGAAGCACATTTATTATTTTTATAACTGCCAAAGAAGAAAGCAAGATTAAGAACATACTTGGTTATTTTAATTCATAACTTAGCTACATGAATTAACAAGCTTTTATGAATTATAACATTTATTTCAGTGCTCCTTTTTACTAAAATAAATTTTCTTTAGCAATTTCAAAGTCACAAAGGCATTTATAATTAATATTGACATCAGACAATTCCATTTTAGCAAAGACTTATAATTTTTTAATAGAGAAATTTGTTAATTATTTTTGCCGCTCTTGATTAAGAAATGGGCTCTTCAATGTCAGAAAGTGTTAAGAATCCTTTCACTTTTCATTATGTGTCCTGGATGCATTAATAAAATACTTATTCTTTAGCACTCTTAAATACTTCCAGAAAGCCAGAAGCCTGTATGCAGTTTTAACAAATATTGTTGTATCTTGTGTTTTTTTTAAACTAACAAAATTCTTGATAGCAGTTGACTGTACTATTTGCTTTAAACTGTAAACATGCCGAGAATATTTCAGCAGTTATTCTATGAAACCAGATTTGAGTGCTCTACATGTTCACAGAAAAGAAGCCAGGAAATAATCTCTGCAAACAATACCTAGCCGAACATACCCCTTAATTGAAAGCAAATGCTACATGCAAAAATCACCTACTTAGGATAAAAGGAGCCTAGCTAAAAGGAGTCTGGCTCTGTTTCTCTAGAACCTCTGGAAAGGAATTCAACTAATGACTTAAAAACTAAGCTCAAGAACATTTAAATTTAATTTGCAAGTTTATGGAACAAGCTATCTTGAGTAAATTAAATGTTTGGGTTGAAACATTTAAACAGAAAATATCCATTCCCATTCTTTTTGAAAAGCTTACAAAATTAGTTCTAGCCCTTCTTCACCAAGTAGAGTTTCATGATTACAGTTGACACTATCTGTGGCAGAGGAGACAAATTCAAACACCCTAGAAGCCAGGGGAGCAGAGTTAATGAGTGAGGCAGATCCACCAAACCACAGGTAAGAACATGCCTACAGTGTTTACTGTTAACAGTCTTATTTAAAATGATCTTCTGGGCTGGAGGGATAGCTCAGCCATTAAAGGCTAGGCTCACAACCAAAAATATAAGAATAAAATGATCTTCTACTAAGTAGTCCTTCTGTGCATGCCTATTACAACCTCACAGCCCAGAAGTAGGGATGGTGCTTTTCTTCTTTTGGGTAAATATGGTAACTGTCAGAAGCTGAACAAAATCCCACTCTACTCCATGACAGAGCCTGCAATAGATGCCAGTCAGTGGGATATCAAGACCTGGCCACTTCTCACTATTGGTATAGGCTTAGTAAATCCAGAATCCTGGAGCAACGCCTTTTGATTCAGTAGTCCATTTATGTGAGATGGTACTACCATAATTCTCAGAAATATAAACTAGTATTTCTATATGCCTTAATCACATGGAAACAGGACCTCAGATACCTTAAAACTATGTCCTGGTCACATACTGTGCTGATCACCATCCCTTCTCTATGACATCTACCTGAGATGATCAGCTTGTAAAGAGGTAGGGTTTATTTTGAACCACAGTTTGGGAGGTTGTGGTCCATGAATGTTTGTTCTCATTGCAGTGGTGGTAAAATTGCTTACCTTGTGACCAGGAAGCAAAAGAAGGAAAGAGGGCCAGGGGCCCAGAGTTTTCTCCCAGGGCATGTTAATAAATCCCACCAGTCAAAGGTTCCACCTTCATTCCCTAGATTCACAGTGTGTGGACCAGGCTTCCACCATGTGGGCTGTTGAGAGACATTTAATGTCCAAACTAAGGGCAACACTGGTAATTGCAGAGCTGGGAGATGCAGCTCCAGCATCGTTGCTCTGTCCAAGCACCGGTCCTTGATTCTTTTTGGGATATTTCACTTTTAAGAGGACATTTCCATGCCAAAGACATTTTTGCTATCATGGCAGAGAGCCAAACAGTATGTTTTACATCCTCCATTGCATAGGACACTTTGTACTGACTGTATTGCATAGGACATTCTTGTACAGACACACTCTCAAAATAAACCAGTATCTAGCCCCAAATGTTGGTAGCCCCACTTCTGCCTAACCTGCCCTGTGCCATTACCAGGATCTACCATGTATTTAAAAGCCAGGCTGTTGAGACAAAAGTAGACAAACATATTTTTCAAGTTTTCATCTCCAAATACATTTTCACTCCCACAGTGTTTCCACTTTGTTTTAGTCCTCTAAAACATAAACTCACTGAAAGTGAAGGTTTCAATATCTTATTATAATTCTCAGTACTGCAAACTCTAACTTACCCTCTTCACTTAATTTTACTTAGGAAGAAGAGACTCTTCAACACTTTCTTTGTCCCCCTGGATATTCATATTATTATAATTCAACTGTACCTCCCAAGCAGTAATCTCTTTGACTGAAAGTGTTCCTATCAACCTCTCTTCCCTCCTGACATTTATAAGTCACTTCCCACAAGCTTAATTACTTAGTGGTGCTCCTGGCATGTTCCTTTCCTTCTCCCTTTTGCTTCTGAAATGCACCTTATCTCCATTAATTATTTTCAGAGTTTAGAGAAGCAATATAATGGGTTAGGTGGAGGGAGGAGGGGATATTTGCTAGAAAGGAGTCATGACATCACTAGGACAGGGTAGTTGGCTGAGAGGGAGTACATTCTCCTGCTCACAGAAAAAAAAGGACATAGAAGATAAAATGCTTAAAAGATACTGTGCTGCATGGAGGAGAGATGAGGAGGCTTCAGAAATGGCAATTAATCCATAGCCACTTGTCAACAGTGATTTATTTAAACATATGTTAGACATTTATAATCTAAAAAAAATCTGCCTTGAGGTACTTGGGATTATTCTTTTAAGAAAGATTTCTCTCTAGGGGCAAAAAAGTGTTCTTCTAAACTTAGAAGTCTGACGAAGCTTTTGACCAGCTTGAATGAATGTTCTAGACTTGAATTTTGTGTAATTTTGGCTAACGTGACTTCCTGTTTGTGGATAAGAAAGGAAATTTAAAAGGCTCCTAAAGCTGCTCCCATTTTCAACTGTTTTTTAAATATTGACTTTGTGTGGATTAAGTATAAGCTGGTTAAAAACTTGTGGGGTTTTTTTTTCTTTTTTCAAATGAAACATTTTTAAAAAATAAGATGAGTGAGTGCTTGGCAAGCTGTTACTATTTTTTTTTTGTCAAAGAAAAAATATTTTAAAAGTAACTGTTGCTATTAAAATAATATTCCCAATGTATCTAGATTTGTCTTACTTTTTACTTATTCCCTGTAGCTTAACTAGTATTACACAAACTGTCACAAATCTATTTTAAGGTCAAGTACTTTACTAGGAACAGGAATAGGAATTTGGCTAGAAGAATTTATACTTAGGATTTTTTTTTTATTACTTTAAAATTACATTCCTAAGGATTGCTCTGGGCAGAATTTTTCTTATGCAAACCCATATGTTAATACTTTTCAGGTCTTTTCATGAATTGATTTCATATCACATCTAAATGCAAATACAGACACAGTTTTGCTATGATGTCTCCTGCAGGTTGGGCCCAAAGCTTCATGTATGCTAAACATATGCTATAACACCGAGCACACCTGCTGCCCTAGTAGAATTTTTAAAAACAAGGCTATGTCTGTCCATATACATATATTTTAAATGCAGGCCACAGAACATTGGCTATAAGTAAGACTTGTTAATTTAGGTTTATTACTAAATTCACATAGTCTTCATATTACAGAGATATTAACTAAGTTAGATTAGCATACCAGGTGTAACCTGGTATGGTGGTTTGAAAGAAAATGGTCCGCAAAAGGAAAGGCATTATGAGGAGGTGTGGCCTTGACAGAGTAGGTGTGGTCTTATTAGAGGAAGTGTGTCACTGTGGAGGTGGGCTTTGAGGTCTCATATATGGTCAAGCTATGTCCAGTGCAACAGTACACTTCCTGTTGCCTGCAAGTCAAGATGTAGGACACTCAGCTACTTCTCTAGCACCATGTTTGCCTGCATGCCACCATGTAATGACATGATAATGGACTACACCTCTGAAAATATAAGCCAACCCAATTGAATGTTTTTCCTTTATATGATTCAGTGTGGTCATGGTGTCTATGCACTGCAATAGAAACCCTAACTAAGACACCTAGTAAACTACAGAACAGCTTGACCCTGACCTCCATGAAGTTAGGTAGGCTCAGTCACATAACCCTTTCTTGCTCCTATACTTAGGCACCAATGAATAGCCAGAGGCCACAGCAAGTGGAGTCTGACATCATCCTTCTGTGGTTGTCTAATTACGAACCTGCTGTTTGAGATAATCAGTTTAATTCCCAGATGAACATTTATGGAAAGAAACAATATCAGTGGTGTGCCTTACTGTGTAACAGTAAAAAGCAACTTCTGTGGTTGTCAAACAGGAGGACAAGGTGGGAGAGCATTGCTGAGAACTGAAGCCAGGATCTTTTGTGCTCTAGGCAAGAACCCTACCACTGCATTCTCATCCTTGAACTAAACTGTATTTCCTTTCCTAACTCATCCCTAGCTTTCTAACAGCCACCACACACCAAAAGCTATGTTTAGCTTTTCACAATTAATTTACCAAGGTAAAATGGCTCACGGTATATCATACAACCAAAAAATATATAATAATGAATTAAGAGGTCATTAATCTTCACTCTATATAGGAAGTTAAAGTTGAAATCTTGGAGTGCTATTAGCTTTGAATAGTGCTATACCTACTGAATGCATCTTTCTTTTTTTAACTTTTTTTTATTATATTTGTGTTTTAATTTTACACATCAGCCATGGGTTCCCCTATCCTCCCCACTCCCGCCCCTGCCCCCAGCCTCCCCCCATCCCCTCCCCTCCATTCCCATCTCCTCCAGGGCCAAGACTCCCCTGGGGATTCATTTAAACCTGGTGGATTCAGTACAGGCAGGTCCAGTCCCCTCCTTCCAGGCTGAGCAAAGTGTCCCTATGTAAGCCCAAGGTTCCAAACAGCCAGTTCATGCATTAAGGACAGGTCCCGGTCCCACAGCCTAGATGCCTCCCAAACAGTTCAAGCTATTCAACTGTCTCACTTATCCAGAAGGCCTGATCCAGCTGGGGGCTCCACAGCCTTTGGTTCATAATTCATGTGCATCTTTCTAATTGAATGTAATAGTGCCATCTTTCTAATTACCCAGCACCTGTAGAAGGTGGAACTCATGCAAATGTTAGAGGATAGAACTGAAGGCTTCTGTTATCCAAATGAAAGCCATGGGATTTTCTACATCTAAAGAGTATGCTATGTCACAAGTCAAATGTTTGCATGCACACACATATACACACAAATGTGTGCAAAGATGTATACATGCATATATACTGGATATGTATAAACAAATATATATTTTTTAAATTGTTTTGCACTTCACAACTTGCTGAGTTCTACCTCAGAATGCACTGTCACTGGCATGTCTCCACTTCTGAGTATTATGCTATCTCTCAGTTATATCATTTTCAGTACACATAAACCTAACAAGGTTCGATCCTCACTTTATTGTGTGAATTTGACCTTCTTTACTTTTCTGAGTAGTAGACTTTGATGGAGCTCTGCTTGCAAGACATTCTGACTTCATTGATATTGGTGTTGCATTTGCAAAGAGTTTACATGTTCCTTGACTGCCATAACCAAGTAGACTCACTGTTATTCTAAGGCACTTGGTTTCTCCATTCTGAAAGTGTGAGGCTGAGCTGCTGAACTTCACTCCCTTTTTGTTTCATTATCCATTACAGGAACATCCGTCACTAGGCCAACTTTCTGAAAAGTTAATAGACAACAACATAAATGTCATTTTTGCAGTTCAAGGAAAGCAGTTTCATTGGTACAAGGTATGTTCATGCCTGCAACATCCAAGTTAAAATGCTTGGATTGGTGGTTGAATTGAGGCTGTTTTCAGAAGCAGGGATGGGGGTTCTGGAATTCTGATATACTATGTAAATTTAATAATGTCTCAAGGTGAACTTTACAGTATCTTATGTTAGCATTTAGGTGCAAATTCTAAGTCTGTGACACTCTAGGACCATGACATGTGGGCAGTGAAAGCTGTATGAAAATTATACTCAATACACAAGGGCACAGCCTGACAACTAAGCTGGTACTAAATATAACAATAATGGGAAACTTCCATCAGATGAGAATTATTTCATATTCCAACTCTGTCCCTTTCATGTCTGAAGTCCTGCTTGTACCATGGTTCATGGCCATGTCCTTAAAATAGCCTAAGGCTAGAGAATAACAGCTGTCTGCTCTTTATTAATTTTTTGGAGAACTTCATATATAATCACTATATTTACATCATTTCTACCCCCTCCTTTTCCTTCAACTCCTCACATGCCCCTCAACTCTTCTTCAAATTAATAACATCTTATTATTGCTAAATATACAAATATATGCATATATACATAATATATATCCTGCTGTTTTAGTGTTGCTTTTATGTACATGTGTTCAGGTCTGACTTGGGGTTAGCTAATTTACTAAGACCTGTCAGGGACTCCTCCCTAGAGAAGAGTGATTTTCCCTCTTTCTGTTTGCCTGTAGCTTTTCATCTAAGGGTAGGGCCTTGTGAAAATGCTCCCATCCATGTTGGTATGTTGACTAGTATCATCATTATGGAGGTCTTGTTGAGGCAGCCATATTGTTGAGTGGGTGAAGCTTCACAGTCATGTGAAACAAGCATCTGAAACAGGCATCCTGGTCCTCCTTCCTTCCAATCTTTCTGCCCCTTCTTCCATGATTTTCCAGGAGCCCTGGGTGTAATTGTATTGTAGATGCACTGATTTTTCAACAGAACCAACAAACCTAGCTTTGATCTAGATTATGAAGCAAAGAGCCAACAGAAGTCATGGAAATGGCTAAGCCAACCAATACTTTGTACATAAAAATAACCTCTGTGGTTCCCAGAACCCTTCAGTGTATGTGAGACTCACAAGCAAAGCAAACATTGTGCATCAGTGCCAATCTGGAAGTGTTGTGTAGCTCCCAGAAGAGAAGTGTGCTGTGCCTGTGGCACTGCTGTCTCTCACAGCCTTCTTAGAGTGTCTCTTCCAGCATATTCTGCTACTTGTTTGCAGGAGAACATAATAACCTCAATTGTCCTCTCTTCATTCAGCCTTCATCTCCTTTACAATTTTTGTTTCTTCCTTCTACTCTCTAAACCTTCTGCAGTGGCCCATCTGCTTTGCCTTTATTTATTTATCTATTTATTTACTTACTTACTTACTTACTTACTTACTTACTTACTTACTTATTTAATTATTTATTTATTTTGAACCCTTTGAGCAGCCACATTTTCTTTTGACTTAAAAAAAATTCTGAAGCTCATTTCCATCTTCCACAAAGCTAGTGTTTCCTTCACAAGTTTACCTCATACCTAATAACAGTACTATCATGCAGTTTTAAGTATATCACTTGTGCTGTTTGAAATTTATGATGAAACTTTAATTCCTTGACTCCCCAAATATATAATCATACCATGTAATCATCTTTTGAAATAATAGCAAATCAACATTCGCATGAGTTAGTTCTGACCCAAACTGAATGGTGCAAACCACTAGAATAATGGCACAAACAGCTTCTGTTTGCTGAGTACCTGCCAACTTTCAGACACTGAGTTTAGAAATAGCCATTCTTCCAGTCCTCTTAGCTACACGTAACAAGGTGAGTATTATGAACATGCTAGTTTTAAGATGAGTAAACATTTAGAGAGGTTAAAAGCTTGCCTGGTTTCCTAATGACTCAAACCTTGGGGTCTTAACATTTAAGGTTAACAGCTGACCTTTAAATTCTATTCAGCTTTTTGTGTCTTTTGCCTCTTGCTTCTCTATGCTTATTGTTTCTTCATGTGGTATTGACCCCAGGGTTCATCCTTCCCTTTGTAAATCTGCCACTGAATGATAAAATAGAAAATCAGGTTTATTACTAACTGAATTATATGCAAAGTAAGAATCTCCAAGCCTGACAAGCTCTGCTCAGAGTTCAATACCCTACTGTCGGTACTCTCACAGGTGTCATTTTTATAAACTATGTTTCTCTGGGTTAAAATGGCACTAGGAGCTATCTCCCAGCCCATTCTCTACCTGGTTACCTAGAAGATATCCACAATACTCTCTATAGCAAAATGTTCTATTGAAATCATCCTTTGCTTTCAACAGCGAAGTCTCTCATAGGACACAGGAAAATATGGCTTCTCTCCATCTCTCTGACCTCATTCCCTCCACTGTTTTCTGCCTTGCACCTGTCCTTTCACTATGCTTCTAATTGTTTGTGCACATATACTCTTCAGGCTGTGCCTTTCCTGGGTGCCCTGGTTCTTACTCTGCTTCTACCCCATTGAAGTCACTCTCCCTTACTTGCTTAGCTCTCACTTATCCTGCGGACAAAACTTTTAAGTCACTTTCTCAGGGAAATAGTCCATGACAATGTTCTCCAGATGGAAATGTTTGCTGGTGTCCCTCCTCCTAGTCTTACTCACCAGCTCCATGAAGCTCACACCTTAACTATCACCTTCCATCCAGCCCAGCATGTCCCAAAGTGTCATTCCACAGAACAATATTCTTAATAAATAAACACTGATCTATGTCACATGGGAACAGAGTTTAGTAACTTAAAGAGAACTGGAAATGTCAATTTTAATTATTAAAGTATTTGCAAATTGCAGGCCTATTCTGAAAAATTTGCAAATGTGCATTTTGAATCTCTAAGGGGAGAAAACAACCATATAACTTTATCAGTTTATTTGCCCTCAAAACACTTTTCATGTTAAAAATAGTTTAGGAGCCGGGCGGTGGTGGCTCACGCCTTTAATCCCAGCACTCAGGAGGCAGAGGCAGGCAGATCTCTGTGAGTTCGAGGCCAGTCTGGGCTACAGAGTGAGTTCCAGGAAAGGCACAAAGCTACACAGAGAAACCCTGTCTCGAAAAACCAAAAAAAAAAAAAAAAAAGTTTAGGAAATGCTGAGCTAACTTTAATTGGATTTGAGGTCATGTAATTCAGTGTATACATACATACTCATTTACACACAGACCACACACACTGATGCTTCTAGGTTCTCTGGATTGGCAACTCTCTTAGCTTCCTTGTGGTTTTTGTCATTTTTTCATTCATATAATGGCTTGCCTTCCAGATAGCTACAATACGTTTAATGTCTTGATTATCCACTGTTTCCATGCTACTGTCATATTATGTACCTGTGACTCATATGTTTTACAGGATCTTCTGCCCCTTTTGCCTGGTGCCATTGCTGGTGAGATAGAATCCAAAGCTGCAAATCTCAACAATTTAGTAATAGAAGCCTACAAGGTATGTATATACGTCCTATACAATTTTCTCCAAGTCAACTTTTACTACCATTTTTGTGGCAAGGTTCAAAGCAATACTGTTGCATCTTGCAAGGAGTGACAGGAAGAATGTAGGACTTAGCTAGGGTTAGCCCTGGATGGGCCACAAACCAACAATGATATCTGTTCTCTGTGCCTCATTTGTCCCATGGACAAGTAAACCAAAACTGGTCCAGCATCCAAGTTTCTTTCAGAATTGAAAATTCAGTGAGTCACCAGCTTGTCACAAAAATCTGAATAGTTTCCTACATCATAAGTTTAGTAATAAAACAAAACCACCATGATGTTATTTTAAAAAAACAATCTGCAGGGGGTGAATGAACTCTAGGATATAGAGATTACTAAGAAGGCTTAGTAAGGGTCTCCTTGACCAGTCATTGTAGTGTTCAGTCAATTATCACTTTTATCAAAACAGTTAGGCCAAAGTTTCCTTTCCCAATTGTTCTCTTGGATCATTGGTTGTGTATTGTCATCATTCATGATATTTTAAGGGAACATCTGGTCTCTCAAACTGGATCATTCCTGCATTTAAAAAGCTCTATTAAAATGTGCTAATACTGACTTTTCTTTTCATGTCCGGCACTTTCTATACATGACTTCACTTAAGCCACACATCTGACCTTTCAGGCAGCAATTGGTAGTACTATTGTATATTTGTAGGAACAAAGAAGTAAGCAAATTAGCCATAGTTCACACAGTCAATAAGCAGAGGCATCAGGATGAAATCCCAGGTGTCACTGGTGCCTCAGCTGCTTCCACTGTGTGATATTGATACGGCCTGCTGATCTTCCTTTCTTTGATTTTTTAGTAGGGTGTCAAAAACCGTGCTTTATTCTTCCATGGATTTATGGGTCAGTTATGAAGTCTCACTTCCCCAGATTTTCTGCCTGCCTGCTTGCCTGACATGTAGAATTAAAGTGTTGAGAGAGCCACAGAGCTGTGAAAAACCTCAGGCTGCTGTGTTAATTGTCTTCAGGCAGCACCTGCTTGCAACTTGGGTTGAAAGCAGGGAGGCGGGAAGTAGACAGGGCTGAAAATAAAGAAACTGTTTAAACATATTATTCTTTAAAGAAAATAAAGCTTGCTAGGTTTGTTTTTGCTGAGGATTTTTTTTAAATGTCTGAAAACTGCATAGAATGAAATGAACATGGATATCTTGAATTACATCTCTCACTAGTATAAAAAAATGTTAGATACTAGCGCTGAAGAGACGGCTTGGTGGTTAAGAACACTTGCTACTCTTATGAAGGATGGAGGTTCAGTTCCCAACACCCACATGGTGGCTTACGACAGTTTCTAACTACAGTTCCAGGAGATCCATCACCCCTTTCTGGCCTTCATCAGCACTGCACACACTTATATACATGCAGGCAAAACATTCATACACATTTTTTTAATGTTGGATCTATAGAATTTTGTATCAAGAAAAGTAGAACATATCATTCCTATCAGTAGCTTGTTCTTAAGAGTCATCCAAATGAAAAGGGAGTTTTGCATTTAGTCCTTTCAATTACTAGAGTGTGCCTCCATTATATTATCCCAAAATATATAAATTGGTTTCTTTTCTGCCTTTTCTGTTTGTTTGGAAAGCCCAGAATAGCCTTATACTCCTAATTCTGCTGCCTCAGCCTCCTACTGAATCCCAAGATTGTAAGCACATACCACCACATTTAGCATTTTTAAACCTTTGTGTCAGACTTATGAAAAATGAGACAGGAAGCTAGGAGTGAGACACTGGCTCAAACAGTAAAAGCAGACAGCACTGTTTGGCCTTACATTCTTTGCCTTGTGCAGATGTGTGACTACCTTAGCCCACTGTGGTTCTGTATCACCTTGTGGTCAAAGAATATTAGTGAACTCAACAAAAACTGTCTTTGGCTAAACTAATCTCCTTAAGATTATTAATTTTTATGTGGGTATATCTTTAAAATTCTTTGAGAATTTCATTTGTTTTCAAAGCCCAACAGAAACAATTCAAAATTCATTAAAGTATTTACATCAGAAAAAATAGTCTCTCTCCCAACACCTCCTAGATATGAAATAGAATCTGTCCTTTACCAGAACCTTGATTTCCAAAGCACAAGGATGGAAAATATTGCAGAAATTTGTCTTCATACAATACTTCAAAGACATTAACCCAAGTGGTTTAAGCTCTAAGAGGAACAGCAGGCATGGCATGCTGAGTGTGCTACATTGGGAGGTGTGTTCTGCCCTGACAATCAATACATATCCACATCATTTTACACCATTAAAAGTTTCTCCTAGTTTGCCAGAATTATTTGGGATTGCAGTATATGAGCTCTTGGTGAGAGGAAAATTATGTGTGTGGGGGTGTGTGTGTCTAAAGTAGTCTTGTCTACACAAATGATATTCATAAACTTGAAGAAAGCATCTTCTTTAGAGGATATGTTATCAGTATTCCATGATCAATTATTCATCAGTGGGTACCTATCTCCTTATCAAAGATACGTTGATGAAGTAAAAATTACTTAACTAAAGAATTAGAAGCTACTGGAAGTGTTTTTTCCACATGCTACAACTCATTTTCCTTGCATAGCTGCCTATTTCACATTTCTGTTATTTTTTGTTTGCAAGTATAAATTCAGGATTTTTGCATGTGCCAGGCTCAGATTTATGTGACTAAAATGCATGCATATCTAAAGAATATATTTAAAATAGCTGTATCCTTTGGAGCTGAAAGATTATGATGGAAGATGTTAGTGTGTGCCCAATACATGGCATCATGCAGTGGATGTTTCCTGAATGAGCCTATGAATGATGGTGTAAATGCATGCATGGTTTTATGCCCCCTAAGAAGTCTTGCTTTAGAATTAAGGCTTGGAAAAAACATTACAGATGCAGGCAAGCATGGAGACTTGATAAAACCCTAAGCCCTTCTTAGAGAACCTTGATGATAGTGTTTGCCTGGTGGTTCCTGTACATAGCCACAGTTTAGAAATGCCACCCCCACAAAACTATACGTTTCATCTTTATATTTATAAAACACTAGCTTTTCATGAAAATCAAAAGCATTTGAAATTCAAGTTTATTTTGTCAAAACTATGTTTCCTGCTGTAAACTGTCAAAATTCAGTTGTTATGAAGATGTTTCTTTAAATTTCATCATTAAATATCAGCAGTATGATTTTGAGAGATTATCATTTCAGTACTGGATAAGAGATATTTATATAAGTGATTAAAATGTGTAATCATAGATGTGTAGAAAATCAAGCCATTTAAATACAATTGATCTTTCAATATTTCTTACATGTTTTAAATATAATTGGGTTGTTATGAGGAAGCACCATTTTATCTTTTTTCAGAGCTAGACTTTGATTAAGTTAAATATTAAATCTAGAATGATATAATGCATGAGTCTGCTTTGTTGCTATACTGCAGTATGTAATTAAAACCAATGTTTCTGCAGAAACTCATTTCAGAAGTAAAAGTGCAGATGGAAAACCAGGTACATGGTGTCTATTTTAACATCACTGCCATCTGTCCGGATGGGGCCAGAAAGCCAGGCACAATTGGATGTGGAAATTTGACAAACAATGATGAAGTATGTGTGGTCTGTTTTTCTTGTTTAAGATAAATTGTTTGGTGTACTTTTTCACGAAAAAAATCAAACTACTATAAAAAAAATGTACTACTAACTACAAGAGTTTTGTTTCAACTTTAAAGTAGCCTTGTCTCTTCTCAAATTTTCTTCTTAATGACTATTTTCTCAAATTTTCAAGTAAACACAAATATGTATTGTGTTAAGTACTTATTAAATATTAGTAGTAAGGCATTTTGTGGCACAATTGGTCTAATGAGGAAAACACATCCTTTCAAGCAAGCAGTATTTGTAGTTATACTAATGACAAAGTATTTTTAATTTCAAATCTGCTCATTCTCAGAGTGTGAAATTGAAAGTAGCCATAGGAAAGAATGGGACAGTGATTAAAAACTAAGAATTCCAAAATCTTTCACTTTGTGATGGCCTCAAGAATGAGATAAAGAAATTTGTTAAAAGTAGTCAAATCAGAGGGATGACATCATTTATATTATAACTAGAAAGGGTTGGGATGCCAAGAGGAGAACTCCAGGTTCCAGCATTATCAAGAGACAGGACTAGATAACAAAGTGATTCTCCAAGAACTGCCACAGCAGAACATAGCATGCAGATTATGCTTTCAGCAGGGTCCTGGGGCTGTGAGGTGTCACCTCTCCAACATCACTTATTATATCTGAAATGAGCTAGGTGAGAAAATTTCAAATCTTTCTTCCCTATGACTCTAATGTTCTGTAACTTTATTACTTTAATTCCATCTTGTGTTGGGAAGGAGGAGTTTTCAAAGTCCTAAAGTTCTAAGATTAAGTCAAAAGGAACACTTTTTCCTCTTTAGTTAGAATAAATTTTTCCTTGTGAGAACATTACAAACTGTGGGTAGTGTGACTGTGCCCACAAGCCATGTATCTTTAATTAATTATCAAAAGCTTCTAATTCTGTAGTTTCCTCTATAATTATTCCTTGTATATTGTTCAAAAGACATCATACACTATTTTAAATAATACACATTTGATTTCTTAAAAGTTTTTGTAGCAATGTAACACTAAGCTAACTGCTTAAAAACAGTCTTTCATGACTCTCAAATTTATAGCAATGATTGACCTTCTTCTTACATGTTTTTCTATCTTTGATTATATCACCTTCAACTAAGTTGTATAAACAGTTTGACTCCTGGGAGCAATTTCATTCTACTAGTCATAGTAGCTATTAGTGACCACATCATTTTACACATCTGTGAATCCTTAAAAGTCTTAGAGGTAGAAATGATTTAAGTACAAACCAACACCAACTGCACTGATTTTTATGTGATAAATCCAACTCAAATACCTTGTACATGAAAGCCTAAGTATAGGTCTTTCATTTCATGCTACATAAATTCCTACTGAAAAGCCCAGAATACATTATTTTAATGTTAGAATTTAATTATTGATATGAATGTCAGATATATTACATGTATATATATACATATATATATATATATATGCCTGTTTATGTGTATAAATTTTCTGATTTGCCAAAGAATGTGAAGATGGGGAGTCAGAAAATATAGATATTAAATCAATCATGTTATGGAAAAACAAGGAATTAGAGAACAAGGAAAAATACTGTCAGGAAAATAAACTCTAGTTCTAGAAGGAAAAAAAAACCAAATTCTTAATTCTTGTTAGTACATTATTTAGTTCTGAAATGATTTCTCCACTGTGACAACAGAATGATTCTGTATTAAGGTCTTGAAATTGGAAAATAAGTCCTAACCCTCTTTCTCCTGAGTAACATCATCATATTCTCCTTCATGGACAACCTACATATGCTAAAGATCAACTCTGGGCCTTTACTTTGGCCTCTAGAAAATAGAATATATATAAATAATATTGTCCATAGGAACACCTCAGGGTTCTGAGCCAGAAGAGCAGAAGCCTGTTACTTTGGTTCATTGTTTCCTAACACCAATTGTTCACTGACCCCATATTTCCAATTCAGAAAATAAATTACTGTTACACCAGTTTTCTATGAAATCAGTTATCTAAGGGGGCACAGACATGTGAGGACAAATGGACACATGGTGATTTACAGGCCATTAGCAATTGTTGCTTCCTTTAATTCTAATTTATCAGGTAAAAATGGAATTTAAAGGATATTTTGTACCTATATATGAAAGAGATTGCATGTGCAATTTGTAAATATTATGTCTCTAAGATGTTCATTGTTGATTCAAATATTATGACTGAATATAGTATCAATATCAAAGGATGTAAATATATTTCCTTTTACCTTTGAAATTTAGGCTCTTTTCAATGTAACAGTTATGATGAAAACCTGTGATGTCACAGGAGGAAAAAACTATGCAATAATCAAACCTATTGGTTTCAATGAAACCACTAAAATCCACATACACAGAAGCTGCAGCTGCCAGTGTGAAGATCGCAGAGAGCGCAAAGGACAGTGTGCCGAAGCCGCCCTGGATCCCAAGTGTCCACAGTGTGATGACAGTAAATGTCATCTTGATGAAGACCAGTTTCCTTCTGAAACTTGCAAGTTGCAGGAAGATCAACCTGTCTGTAGTGGCCGAGGAGTTTGTATCTGTGGAAAATGTTTATGTCACAAAACCAAGCTTGGAAGAGTATATGGCAGATACTGTGAAAAGGATGATTTTTCTTGTCCATATCACCATGGAAATGTGTGTGCTGGTGAGTTGATACACACAGGCAGTTTGAATTAATCACAACTATATTGACATATACATGTGTGTATCCTTAAATCTGATGTGATGAAATGTTGCCACTCAATCCAAATCAAAGTTTAAAGCCTCATAGTCTATGAAATTAGGTCATGACAAGATCATGTTTATATTTTTAGCTTGAGAATAGCAACTATTTTTTTAAAATCAAAACTAAAATTAAATATGAATCTCATGTATCCCTTGATCTGGGAAAGATTTACACCAGAAAAGGAAGTTACTGGTGATAGCTGACATGTTTCCTAGAAGAATGGGGGGTATTCTTCTATAAAGGTCTGACTCATTCCGACAAGTGGTCCCCCTCCTGCTTGCTCAGAGGATTTTATTTCTGTCAGGATGAGGGGAAGTGAGCTATAAAAATATAATTCCACTCACTGGAAAATTCTTAAAACGTCATTGTATATGGTATTGTAAGTTTGCAGTCATTCAAACCTCGCCAGTTTATTTTTGGAAAACCACCAGCAACAGAATAGACAAAGAACAGCGTTCTTCAGAAAGCGCTGGCCTGCTAAGTCATCCAGAAGATTCCCTCTGGCCACACACAGAACAGATTTTGCAATAAAATAGGATAAGATAAAAATATCAAGATTACTTTTTCGGCTAACTCAGTTCACTGCCACCTACTGGTTAAAGTCCAGACCCAAAAAAAAAAAAACTATGCAGTATTTGAAAATTAAAACAAATCATTGTTTTAAAATAAACTACCTGTCATTTTAATTCCTTGATTTTTTTCTCCATGAAAAGGTAAGTTTGCTTATCATAAAGATTTCTTTTTGTATGTGCATGTTAGTAAGGAAATATGTGTTAAATTATTGGAAAATGAAAATCAAAACCTACAAAATTTAACTATTTTTGTATAGGCAGAGAAATCTTGTTGTAAATTACAGAAAAACACTATTACAAATCATCTTTTTATTCTATTATATACACAAAACACTGTCCTCTAGACACTTATTCAGCTGTAACTGGAATTGTGGGTAGGAAAGAAGATAACTTCAGAATAAACCAGCAGTTGTCTATTATATTTTATAGGGAAGGAGAGAATGAAGTTTCTGGCATCAGTCAATAGAACTGTCTCTCAAAGTAGTTTCATATACAATGAGAATCTGAAAATCTCAAAAGTCAATATACTGACCCTGTCTATATGATTGTAACCACATACCTCACACACACAGAGGCAACTGAAATCTGCTTTGAATTGCTTGTGTGAGTGCAAGCTACAAGGCTGACATGCATTTCCCCCTACCACTTTCCCTTGGGAATGAAAACTCATGTTCACAGGTCTATTGGCTAGGATTCAGCAAGGTAGCTACATCAGGGAAGGGGATATAGTGGACATTTGTTTGCCTGGACCTTATTTGTTTCACAGTTGCAAATTGAGCTGATCCAGCAGTAGGTTCTATGGAACAATTAACTTGTGAGGTATTTAGCAACAAAATAAGGGAGAGAGAGAGAGAAAAGAAGGTAGAAAATAGAGGGAAGGAAGGAGGGGAGAAAAGAGGGAGTACAAAGAGATAAAAAAAAAAAAAAGTGTAAAGGCAGGCCGGGTGGTGGTGGTGCATGCCTTTAATCCCAGCACTCGGGAGGCAGAGGCAGGAGGATCTTTGTGAATTCGAGGCCAGCCTGGTCTACAAAGTGAGTTCCAGGAAAGGCGCAAAGCTACACAGAGAAACCCTGTCTCGAAAAAACGGAAGAAAAAAAAAAACAGAAAAAAAAGTGTAAAGGAGGAAAGGAAAAGGAAGGGTGATTCATAAGCAAATAAGCTTGAGAAATACTATACAAAACATAAAATGTACCTCCTTTTGAGACTTCTATTTCACATTGGCATATTAAATTTGGGATACTTTCTATAGTCTAAAACCCATTTAATAATGTGTAGCCAAGATTTTCTCAGGTAAATTGTCTGCACACACACACACACACACACACACACACACACACACACATCCCTTTCTCTTTCTCATTGTACTGCCTAGTAACAGCTCATAGCACAGATGAAGCTTGCCTGCACAAAGGTTTTGAGGATAAGGGGGATTATTTTTTAGCTTCTCGGAAAACCTATCTTTAACCATTCTTGAATATACAGAAGCATTAACATGGCTGCCTGGTCATCCTGCAAAACTTTCCTGGGCACCTAGCAACAGTGACGAGGGTAGACTGTGGAATCTATTGACCAATCTATTGACTTACTTGCTGATTTCAAGTCAGCCTTTATGGCTTCATTATATTTATGCACTTTTAATTTAAAACTTGAAAGCACAATGACATTTAAGAAGTTGGGCAGCCACCAAAGTAGGGGCTTTCTTTATACATGTTAGCATAATATATTAAATATATTGGTAGGGGAAAATTATCTACAATAGAACAGCTTTTAAAACAAACACTCCTAGATCTTTGCGCTGCTTTGTCAAAACAAGTAGAAACAGATGCTATTTCCGTTCATAAAACTGTTACATGTTTCTATTAAAAAGAAAGAGGCCTTATAAAGTTAGTGAGTGGGACTGGTGACCCTGATCTTGGTGTGATTTTGTTGCAGGCCGTGGGGAGTGTGAAGGTGGCAGATGCCAGTGCTTTAATGGCTGGGAAGGAGATCGGTGCCAGTGTCCATCAGCCTTAGCACAGCACTGTGTCAATTCCAAGGGGCAAGTTTGCAGTGGGAGAGGCACCTGTGTATGTGGCCGGTGTGAGTGCACTGATCACAAGAGCATTGGCCGCCTCTGTGAGCACTGCCCAACCTGCCATCTGTCCTGCAATGAAAACTGGTATGATTCTGTCTCCAACATGAACAAAGCAATCCTTGCTGAAGGCTGTTTTTGTTCTTTATTCTGCCGTCTTTAATCTTAGTTGCTGGATCCTTAGTTACTATCATACAAAAATGATGATGATGATGATTTTAGAAAACTGAATGGGAAATTTTAAGAATTAGGATACTAAAACTCCCATCTTTGGCTAGTAAGTTGCTTTGGAAAAATTAGAACAAATCTATATAAAATCTCTACTGTATTTGTTTGGTTTTTAAAAATAATTTTCTAAAAATAGAGGCTGCCAGCTAACCTACTTTTTGCCATTTAGCTTTGTGATGTACAATAAATTGCTAAAACTCTCTGTGCCTCTGGTTAAAATTAAAACCAATAACAATGCCTTTGTGAAATAATTAAAGTTGCTATGAGCACTCATGGGATGCATAAATGGAAAGCCCTGTGTTACATGACAGTGACATTACTATTTTGTGCTAAAAATATTTTTCCAATATCAATCTGAAACCTGCTCAAAGAACACTTGTGTAAATGTCACTGTGCCTCCAGTTTGCTTGTTCAAGTTTTTAAAACATGTACTTTCTCAGATCAGTAATGCAGAAAAGAATTTTAGAAATATGCATAGTAATTTATTTAAATTATTTAGAAATACAATGTTTTAATATACTGGTGTCTATTTTTTTGCTACTGGGGATTGAATCCAGGTTTCACACATGCTGAGCAACTACTCTATCAAGCAACATATCCTGCCTTTTTTTTTCTTTTTTTTTTTTTTACTTTTGAGACAGTGTTTCATCCTAGCTGGCCTTGAATTTACTCTGTAGCTCTGCCTTAGCCTTTTGTGTAGCTGGGATTACTAGCTTGGGCGGCCAGGCCTTGCTGATGGGGTTAGTTCCTACTGGATCTAATCAAAATGTGTCCATTAGTTATTGTTTTGTTACTTTATTTCTCACAGGAAATATTGCCTTTTTAAAGTAGTAATCCTTCCCATTCCCTGCACAGGAACTGCATGCAGTGCCTGCACTCTCACAATCTGTCTCAGGCCATACTTGATCAATGCAAAGCCTCTTGTGCTGTCATGGAACAGCATCGTGCGGACCAAGCATCAGGTAAGTGTGTGGAGGCTCCTGGGGCTGAAGAGTCCACTTACTTCCTGAAGGAAAGAGCAGTGACTTCATATTGATTCCATTATAAACATTTTTAAAACAACTTTTATTACTATGCCACAAATATAAAAAACTGTACTTATTTTTTATATACAATATTGAATTGAGTTGGTGATCCATTTTTTTAATCTCTCAGAGATGGAATTCCTAAGTGGTCAGAATTCCCTTCTCATCCTCACAGCCCTATTTCTGTGCAGCCTACATCCACCAAGGAGTATGCAAAGTAATTACCTAGACGTACTTCCATGAGCTAAAATAGAGGTTCCCCGTGTAGAATAATTTCTTTAAAAGGTCAGGAGCCATGGTTTTTCTTCATAACCTAAATTTGCTGATGACCCTCCTCATATCTATCAAAACTTCATTTTCCTGTTTCAGGTGAAACCCTAAGATTTTAAGTGATCATCTGCTGTTGCAGTATACCTAATTTCCAAAGGTCATGAGGCTGGGCGTGTAGATCTGTTGGTAGAGCACTTGCCTGGCATGGGTAAAGCCCCAAGTTCAATACCCAGTATCACATAAAACTAGGCACTGTGGTACATGACAGAACTTGGAAGGTGGTGCCCAAAGGATCATAATATCAAGTTCAGTCTCAGATACATAGGGAATTCAAGGCAAGCCTGGACCATATGAGACTCTGCCTATTAAATTTTAAAAAGAAAAAAGAAAAACATAAAGAAAAACAAAAAGGTGATGTGTAAATAGGAAAGATGTGAGAGCTACATTCAAAAACTACTTTTAAACAAGTTTATTGGGGTACTTCCTCTCATCCCCCCAAAAAACCCAAAGCCCACTTTGCCCAGGCCTAAGCTGTAGAACTACCCATGACATAGAAGCTATACTTGTAGTTAAATCTTCAGAAACACACCCATTGCTTCTACTATTTCAAGAAATAGAGAAGCCAGCCCTCAGAGGGACAGCAGAGTAGAAATGAACTGCACGTCTTAGTTTCTCATATTTCATTCCCACCCATGCTTATCTTAGCCCACAGTAAATTTGGCTCAGAAAAGAGTCCCATATGCTGCCAGCTGAGGCTGCAGCAATCTCTTCAGAAAGCCAAGTGCCTCCTAATAAAGAAGGGCCCTACATGTCATTAATTATGTTAAGTAAACACTACTCTGACTTAAGTGTTGTTGCAAACAGTATTTCCTTAACTTTCCTTAGAAAAAGGCCCAGCCTGACCTCAGCTGCGAAAAGCATGACCAGGGGCAAAGGTTAGACCATCCATAACAATATGGGGAAAATGCATGCATATTTGAACCCTCAAAGGGTCCTCTGGCTAAAACATTAGTAATATTTCTGAAATGCATCAGTAGCTACAGGGCTTCCCTCCCCTTGACAACTATTGTGCAAGGAGAGGAAAAGGGCTTTGTTAGGCACCTCAATTATCTGTCCACTCAATCACACTTACAGGGTCTTCTTTCAGTCTCTCTGGCTAAGCTCCCACCAGGCAAAAAGCCAAGAGTAGGATAAAGCCACGTGCCCCTCTGAGGATCGGCTAAGTCAGCCAAAGGACCTCAGTCTGTCAGGACATAAGCCATGAGGGTTATTAACCTGGAGGGAGTTGTAGAAGATCAAATAGTACCATCTTTGGACACACATTCTGTTTTCTGTCCCCATGAATCTTTAACAAGGAAGCATTATGCTGTACTGGCATCTGTTGTTTCCATTCCAATAAGTAGGAATGGGTGTGTCTTTGACCTCCTCAAGGTCTTTTGTCACCAATCACAAGAAATGGTCTCTATTAAGTCCACCTAGTTGGAAAAGACCTCTTGTCCCCATTACTGAAACTGCCTTGTTCAAGAGGCGTGCTGGGTTATTATTGGACTTTCAGGCCAAAATCAGCCATACCTGGATGCTACTCTGCTCGTGGCCTTGGAACGTCCTCTCCCAAGGAGCTTTTTCAGAGGCAATTGCTACATTCAGACCAGATCCCTGAAGGCTGTGGAATGGGTGGAGGAACACATGCTTCAGTCCAGGAAGTGATTTTATGAATCTGGGGCAGCTTGTGAGCTCTGTGGAATACCCACTATTGTGCAACCATGTTCCTCAGAGATTAAAGTAGAATCTGGGCAAGCATAGAGCCTGCAAATTTTCCAGTAAGAGTTTGCCAGAGATTTGGTGCTAAAACAAAGGTCTAGCATGCTCCCTCTCCTGACACAGCTTTTCTTTTTTCAGCTAGTGATCATTTGTTCTTAGAGGAACACATAATGAATTTGTGCAGGCAAACAGACTAGATCAGTAAAGTTAATTACTGAAAGATGAGACAAGATATTTAGGTATTGTCTGAGATATGGCATTCTTATTTCTCAGAGTCATGATTTGCAATACAAATGAAATCCTACACCAGGGTTTAGAGGAAATATTTATTTGCCTATTAGAGTGGTACTGAGTTTAGCTTCTACAGATGTTTACTTTATTTTCCATTACTGCTAAACAACAAAGTAGGGGAAAGCATACAAAGAGAAACACATGCTAAATGCTTGGGTCTGCTCAATATTTTTTAATCATATTTTCCACATAGTGCTGAACATTACTGAACACCACTATAGCGTTGTAAAGAAACTTACATACAGGTAAGAGATATGTGGATATTCTCCAAAGACAGGTTTACTGTTTTCAGAAAACAGTAATGCCAGCCTCCTATTTTGAAAATATAGATTTGTAAATAACTCCATTTCTTTTATAGGAATATAAACATCATTTATTTGACAGAAAACTTTTATTTCTTTTTCTAAACTTTTTTAACCCATCAACTTGTTTTCTTTCTTGCAGAATGTTTATCTGGCCCAAGCTATCTGAGAATATTTTTCATCATATTCATAGTCACATTCTTGATTGGGTTGCTTAAAGTCCTTATCATTAGACAGGTGATATTGCAATGGAATAGTAATAAGATAAAGTCTGCATCAGATTACAGAATGTCTGCTTCCAAAAAGGTTGGTGAATTCAGAGGATAGCTGTCAGTATGTGACTGTCCTGTTCTAATGCTCAGCTTCTTCACTAATGCTACTATTTCTTCTCCACCAAGGATAAACTGATTCTACAAAGTGTTTGCACAAGAGCTGTAACCTACCGAAGAGAAAAGCCCGAGGAAATAAAAATGGATATCAGCAAACTAAATGCTCATGAGGCTTTCAGGTGCAACTTCTAAAGAAAGATCTTTAAAAATAATAATAATAATAATAATAATAATAATAATAATAATAAAACAAAACAACACTGTTAGAAACTGGATTTTTTTTACACAATTACTTCGAAAAAGTATAATATAAAAAGTCACAGGAGGAGACAAATATTGAAGATTGTGCCATGAAGACTGGCAAGTGTCTTCACAACCATGTGACTCACCCAGCTGCTGTACTTTTCAGAGAACTATGTGTCTTAACTACTGTTGGATACTAGTGTTGTAGCACTTTACTGTAATATATAACTTATTTAGATCAGCATAGAATGTAGATCATCTGGAAAGCACTGATTACACTTTACAGGTACCTGTCTGTCACCCCTGCACTTCCCAGACTCAGTGCTGTGAAACAGGTTGGCATGGTGTTGCTACCACAGTGCAGTGTTTCTTGCACACAACCTGCTGATGGAAAACATCTAGGAGTCACTGAAAGCAGTCAACCACATCAACTGGCATTGTCTCGATGTACACAACCAGCTGAATAATGGTTAGTATTTCACTTCAGTTGGAGGTGAAAGATAAAACCTTAACCCTAAGGGGTGTTGCTTTTGAAACTGTGTGGTTTGGTGCATGTGCATTTCTGTTTTCTTCACTTTTGCAAAATGGATATTGCCTCCAACATCTCTTTTTTTGCATTTATATTCTGTTTTTTCTTCCTTCTGGAATAAGTTTATAATGTCATAGATGACTGGACTAAATAAGTGCTAAATTACTACTGCCATAGAAATCTATATGACAAGGTCACTTTATTAGAATACTGGTTTTTAAAGCTGAATGTTAATAAGGGTCACTGTAAAGTGTCATCTAAGTCCACAGCTTCTTTGTCAGAAGATACAGAATTTTGTACTTTCTTACCTGTCAAACTGGATGTATTGTTTCACTCTCATTAATCTAACATGTAGCCTGAAATCCACAAGGTGTCTACAGAACTGCTTCAAGTGGGGTGCCCTTTTCTGAGTATACTCTCTTGATTTTTACTCCAAGTTGATATCAACAGTTTTCAAAGGGAAAGCTGTATGAATCCCCCCCACCCTGTGCAGTCTAAGGGCATTCTTTGAATCATCCCAACCTGACTCATGAGAATTAACAAAGGCATAAAATTGGAGAAGGGAGGATAACATCTTAGAAATAAGCTAATTCCCTCTTTTTGTTAGCCAGGGAACTGAGGCTTGGAAAATTTAAATGATTCACAAAAACACAGAAGCAATGAAGTGGCAGTATTAGAGAAGATCTGCCTTATAATTACAGGCCAGCATTTCACAATAGCACACTACCTCTTAGATTTGCAAAATGTCCATGGCAAGACTTAAAACATGATTTTTTTGAAGTCTTGAATGTATTTTCATGAGAATATTTCAAAGCAAAGTAGAAAAGGATACGTCAATGGATTTGTGTATAAGCAGCTTATTGTTTTTCTCATTAGCCACCTTCTGACAAGGCTTTGGTACAGCCCTTCCCTCCACACAGTGGCTATAAGAACAAGTCTCCTGGAGCTGTGCATGACTCAGCTTCAAGTTTCCATGCAGAGGCTTGGTACTTGAATGCTAACTTCTAGCTGTCCTACGTGTAGCATATGCTTTGCCTGTGACAACAGAGGGATCTAAAGAAGTGTCTCTCCCAGGTTTGCTGCTTCCCAGCATCTGAAAGTTCTAGATATTTGCATTTTGATGAAGACTAACTTCCATTAGATATTGCACCCTAGAGGCCTGGAAAGCCTATATGTTATTTTCTATATATAACATATAACACAAAGCATGACAAGTCCCTTAGATGTGCAGTGGTGATACTGCTGACTTGAACTATTTCTTCTGCCTCCATGAAGGATGGACATTGTCAAAATACTGCATACTGTGACTGTGTGTCAGGAAACTGTAGTCACTAAATCTGGTGTGAAAATCATATTTTGCTGCTCATAACATACAGTATCCTTTTATAAATATATAAATTAATGGATGCTTGGCAGTCCCCCCCCCAAAAAAAAGGAAGATATCCACTAATTAAATGCTGACAACTTAAAAGTAAGCAGTGTTTATGAACAATAGATTATTTCCAGGTGGAATGAGCAAAGTTAAAGAGAATCCTTGAAAAGCAAGGATTTGTACTCTTTTAGGCCCTCACTAGTTTGCACTAAATTTAAGATGGAGCAAGATTGTTGTCACAGGAAAGACAAACTTCCTTGCCAGGAATTCAGTGCCAGGTGATAATACGTACTTAACACATGGAATGTCTTGTGGTTTCTTTTCCTCTTTTTCTTTTTTTGTTAACTTAAAGAGCTAATTCTTAAAGATTGTAGGGTTCATATTTTACTTGAATAATTGATGTTCTTCTGTTTAATTGTTTGTGAGATGAAAATTAATATTTGACTAGATAGAATTAATAACAGGTAAGGGGAAACAGGGTATTCTTAGATTAAATAATTTATGTACTTAGAGACTATTTTCAAATGATATGATGGCAAGAGTCTTTTGAGAGTTGTTGATAGTAAATGCAATTAATTGAATTTTAAATTGTTAGTAAAATTAATGACTTGAATGATTTTTTTTTTGGCATGGCAGCATTTTGTGCCCTGGTGTATAATTATTCAAAATGTTCCATACATCCACTACATATGCAAGTTGTTTCTTCTGAGACATTTGTACACTGCAGTACACATGTATTTATAGACACTTGATATAATTTTTAGGTATTTTCTACTATTTATTAAGCCATAGACATTCTCTAAAAGACTTAAAAATTCACTAAAACATCCAATTATGTCCCAAATGTTCAATTTAACCTAGTTTATAAAAATAACAAAAAATAGGTATCTCTAGAGACAAATTTTTTAAAACTCAAAAAATTAAAATTGTGTATACATCAGATGCAAAACTTGACCAAAGAATAAATTTCAAATATTTTAATATTTACCTAATCTCCATTGAATATATTCTTGTATATGTCAACAGATATCCATGAGACACTGAAATCATTTATTATTGATTAATTATGAATATTTTTCTCCATTGAATTATATTTCTTCTGGTACTTGGTAGAATAGATTATACTTAATGGCTTTTCTTTCCTTTCATGGCTCCTGTTTGTCCCATTCACACTTCTCTAGAAATTGGCCATAAGCTTCAAGACAATAAACTTAATTGCGAAAAATAACTGTTTAAGAATGTACTTAAGTTCTTCATTTCCAAAGATCTATTAATTTAAACACTCATTTGGACAAAGAAAGCTCCACTAAAAACAAAGAATTTTAAATTTTCACAACTAGTGATTTATGTTTCCTTAAAGGTAGCAACTCAATTGTATTCCCTTTGTTTACTTTTAATAGTTAGTTTACAGATATCCTTATGTCTTTATGACCTTAAAAATATTATTTCATTTCATGTGATGCAAACATCTTCAAAGGAATATAGAAATAATGTTCCTTTAAAGTTTTCTCTTTTCATATTCCATAATCCCTGCATGGCAAATTAGTTATGATAACTCATTAGAATACCTACTGTGTGTCTTGCTGATTCTAGGACACACACTTTTTCAATTTAGCATCTCCAAAATTGTGATGTCTCTTGAAATTGTCATCTGTAATGCAATGTTTAAAGTTGTGTTGGAATAAACACTACACTACTTCAACTTAATCAAATATTCATATGTACAGGGAAATTCCTTTCCTTATACATGTTTATGAATTTGTTTGTGATAACATGTAAAGCCAATGTTCAATACAACTGAGCCACATACCATTCAACACAGACCTAACTGACTGTCAGCTTGAATCCTTGCGTCTCCAAGTTACAAAGGCTCTTTCAGGGTCCCATTTATATGTTATTATAATACCTGTGATTTAAGCAAACCTGTTAACTGATGCAATCAGAGGTTTCTCGAGCTTTCATTTAAGGGTCTTTAGTCTTTATTCCTTCTGAAGGGATTGTTTGAAAGGATCATCTCACTTTTAAATAAGTTAACTGGAAAAAACCTTTGAATACATCATAGTTAGATTTCACAGCAATTTGTATGCTTGACGTCAGCTGCAAAAAAATAAATAATGCAACCAATTGGTCTTGTGAAAAAGATTTCCTCTCAGGTCTCCCAAACTTCTTAGTTTTCCTTATCCTTTCTGTCTTTTTGATGTTTTCCTTGGCTTTAGTAACTTTCCTCTGCAGCCCATGTGATGGCTGTTATAAAACTGCATAGTTAAAATATAGTACTTTTGTGAAACAATTGTTCAACTCTCTGGGCAGCTTTTGATCAAACATGTGAGAGTAATAACACTACTCTGTGTCTACCTGAAGTACCTTCCTGCATAAATATGTATCCTTGTAAGCTAACTCTTTCAATCAGGTGTCTATTCTTCTCAACCAATTTCAGTACAATTGTCTAACACATCAGCATAAAGGAAAAAAAACACTGCAATGGTCAAGGATGGAAATCATGTGATTTGTGTAAAGAACTTTTACTGACTTTACACAGACAAATGTGATTTTGACAGCAAGTCTGCACAATGACAACTATGGTACATAGATTTTTTTTTATTGAAATATTGAGTAAAATTATTTTTCATTCTAAATTATAATAAATTTGCACATATTAATATAGAAATTCATTTTGTGTATATTTAACATACCTTTAAAGCTATTTTACATGTACTAGCTACTTTGTTAAGGTTTGTAAATCTCTGCAGAAATGATTAGTCATGTTTTTAAATTATCAATAACATAATCTTAGCTTGTTTCACTTAACAAATACTGCCTTTGTAAAAAGAAATTTAATATAGAATGTATTTTTAAATCAAAATATTTGGATATAAAATAGCTCAAAGAAAAACAAATTTTTCATGAACAAGTTTTGTGTTGTTTCTTGCTTTGAATTATATGAAAGGTAAAACTGCCTTAAATGATACAGAAGACTGATAAATATGACAATTTTATGTACTATACTATGAATCTCTTCACATAATTGGTTGACTACTAACTTCTCTTTATGTATTTATTAAAAGCTGACACTGTAGATTGTTGTCAGATGTTTATTTTTCTAACAGAGCATATAATAGTTATGACAAGGCATTTAATTAATAAAACCATTCTGTCTAAATGTACGTGTTAACCAATATAAAATTTTATGTTTTAAAATGAAACTTTAAAGTTCTAATAAAAACATAAAGAATATATTAAATTGTGCTTTATTTTCTTTGTGTTTCACAACCCTCCAAGTCTCAGGAAATAACATTGACAGGGGAGAAAATGTGGCAATAGTCACATGCTGTCACTGACAGAGGACACTAAATCATTTTTAAAACCTACTGTTTTTAGCTATGAGAACCACTGAGGAAGATCTGTGGCATCCTAAACTGCCCTTGCCCCTTTAGGTGATCCCTAATGATGGAAACAGAAAGATCATCCTAATGACAGAGTATTAAAAAAATTAGTTCATTTTAAAACTGGCAGTCTCTACCTTTAAGAGATTTCTACCATGAGAAATAGAATACATTTGACACAAACATTACATTACTAATATCCAATTGTGCATTCTAGAATGTCACCACTAAGCAATTGAAATTTACTAAAAGGTGTTGTAGGCAGGTCTCTTTTGTTTAACCTAAGGGAAAGAATAAAACAGAAAGGTGGAGGACATATTAAACACCAAATAAGACAGACTTTATCTCTAAGGAGCTCTTAATAATTTGAAGAGATGTGTAACACACCATTAGATAGAAGACACATTGGAAAGTTTAGAGAGAAGCTACTAGAAAGTCGATCTCTAGCCCTTCATATTGGTGAAATTATTAAGGCCACTCCACATAGTTAAAAGGGAGGTTTATTATGTGGTGTAACTTACAAATGAAGGGATAGGTTGTTGGGTTTGGCAAAGGTATGGCACAGTCCGGCGGTGTTCTCTGGAGAACTCTGCTCGGTCTACCTTCAGAGTCCAGGGTCCCAGAACCAAGAGAGACCTCTCCTCCCAATCCTGGGTCTTCAGCTTCCTCCCTCAGCCCCGCCTTGTGGTGTGACCATTACCGAAGCCTCAATAGGGGTTAGAACTTCCAGGCTTGGGATGGCTACTCACTACACCTTCATTTTGAGGATTCATACCAGTTATGTTTGGACTACACCCAGTCTTTGAGGGGCAGAGTTCTTCCCATCCTGGTGTAGTCACAGAATCTTCCTCCTGAGTTTCAATGGAGTACACTGTGATTTCCAGACTCCTTTGCAGCCAAAAGAAGATATAGTGGAAGGAAAGAGAACTGAGGTATTCAAGTCTGATTTCCCTTTCTCCTTCCCCTTTTTCATTATCTAGGGCAACTAGAGAAACTGCCTTGGGATAGGGAACTCTGTCCTGAAACTGACAGATAGCTTCCTCTTTACCTTATGGTGCTCACCTCAAAACCCTCAAAACTGATCGCTGGCAAGTAAACAGTGTAGTTATATATACCATTTGACATGACAGCAGACAACCTGTAATAGTGACTCATTAAATAATTGTCTCAATGACTCTTCACTGATATAAATACCTTTCCCCCTAACTGTTCATAGAAAAATGAGTTACAGAGTTCAGGAAATTACAAAAATGCATCAAGCCAATAAATGACCAGGCCAGTGTCCACCATATTCAGGTCTACTTTTCTTTTTACAAGTGATTGACTACATGTATTTTGAGGATAATTAACCAGTTCAGCTGTCAGAGGCTACTTTGTCCCTGTGCCCCAGAAGACACACGCAATGAATAAAGTAGAGGGGCTGCTATGTGAGCACAAATGCTACATGGAAATATATGGCAATTGAAATACCATGTATACTAAGATGCCCCAAGTAAAGGAGGACATAAGACTCAGAGAAAACATCACTGGCCTTGCAGGAAAAGTGTGTGTGTACATGGAGAAAGGGAGCATCAAGAGAGACCAAGGAAATGGTAATGCATGACCACAAAGCAAGGGGAGTGGTAGTTGCATTCAGAGACTGTATAGAATAACAAAAGGCAGTGACTTACCAGTTCCAGCTATGAAACACTTGGAGTCAAAGGTAGGCATGCTGCATTTTGAAAGCGGTATTGTTGGAAGAAATATGATTGGAATATAATTACAAAAACTATAATTCACATTAACTTTATATTCTTAAGTGCTAAATATAAATACTTATTATTTAGTACTATAAAGTATTTAATTCTAATGAATTCCCTTTGCTAGTAAATTCAAATACTATTTAATACTAATGTTAAAAAAGCATACTAAATCAAAAAGAATTCAAATTCTAACTTCTGAGTGGTAATCGCTTTCATATGTAAGCATATTTATATTTTCATTTTGTTTTCTATGTGATTTATGACTATTATTATGCAAGTGGTACATATATATTACAGAAGCTCAAAACTCCCTAGACACAGAAATAAATTCTCCAAAACAACCACCCAGTTGATTATTGCCTCTTTTATTTTCAGAAAAGGCTACAGGTTTTATACATCTGTAGCTAAGAAAGACATGATAAATACTTGTACTTGTACTTCTAGGGGTTTTATGTATTAAGATACACCTTTTTCTTCAAAAATATATCAAATATTTTGTCTGTAAAGAATTAAAACTAAATTTGGGGTAGTTTTTGCTGGTGTCTGTGCATGTGTGCACACCTGTATGCATGAAGACCAGAGGACAACCTCAGCTGTCTCAGGTGTTGTTTGTCAAGTGCCATCTACCTTACTTTGGGGACAGGGTCTTCCACTTGCCTGGAACTCACTGAATAAGCTAGACAGCAAGCCTCCAGGATCTGACTATCTCCACCTTCCCAGCTCTGGGCTGACAGAGTGCGTGCAAGCACACCAGCTTTTCCTTCAGTTGTGTTCTGAGAGTTGAACTCAGATCCTCATGTCTGCAGGACAAGCATTCTGCTGACTTAGCTGTATTGCCCCCAGCCTAAAACTCTGCTTAAGAGATAAACTGTGCTTCACCCATTAGTTTACCATAATCATGTTCATTGAAGAAAGGATAAGATATCAAATATCAAGCATTGTTAACATCAATATTTAGGAAAAAAAGAATTTGTTTTTAATGAGAAATATTTATTTTTTAAGACTTATTTATTTATTATGTATACAGTGTTCTGCCTACACATATGCCTATAGGCCAGAAGAGAGTACCAGGTCTCATTATAGATGGTTGTGAGCCACCATGTGGTTGCTGGAAATTGAACACAGAACCTCTGGAAGAACAGCCAGTGCTCTTAACCTCTGAGCCATCTCTCCAGCCCAAACTTGTTCAGTTTTAACAAAGATGAAAAGAAGCCAGAGTAGAGAGAAACATTCATATTGGGAAGGTCTGGTGAATTGAAGATATGATATAAGGGTGGCCATTTAAAACTGTGACAAAGTAGAGTCCATAAAAAAGAACAGAGTTTTTCCATGAGAGAGTAAAGATCCAAATAAAAGTACAGAGAAAAGGACTATTAGCTATTGCCTAAAGAGAATTTCAAGGAAGCTTGGGAACTGAGTTGATCTAAGCTAAAAAGAAATTACTCCAAGAGAATTCTAATGCCAACTCCAATAGTTACTCCTGGCATCTGTCCAAACTGGATCAAACTCCCAGTCTGGTCTCACAAACCATATTATTCTTGCCAATCCTTGACTTGTAGACTAAATTCTCACATTATCAAAATATTTGGCCAGACCAAACCAAAGCAGGGAATTTTTAAACCACGTCAATGATCATACTTTCACTGATTCATAAAATAAATCTAATTGAAAGAGCAACAATATGTGTTTTAGTGTGGAAATTGTGGTCATATTTACAGGCCATTGTGTACTGCATGAGAAAAGCAGATGGCACCTGTGTCCTGCTCTGTATACCTTGCAGCACACTGAAGTTGGTACACTGTGGGTCAATGCCATTCGGACTTCTGGCCTTAATCAGACAAGCTCCCAAACCAGACTGGTAAGAAGGATATACTTTCTTTATTAGCTTTTCCATATTATGTACTACTTTGTTGTTAATAGTATAAAATTCACTGTAACCATCACTAAAATAATGAGAATAACCCACTTAAGAAAAACTCTTAATTTGCCAATATTTTTTCCATATTAAGTGCATTGTAACCTATGAGCCCCAGACTTCCACAGAGGAGCCCATGGGACAGTAGTAGCATCACCAGGAAACCCTGTTGACAAGGCAAAATTTGGTATCTAGCTGTCTCAGTGTTCTATTGCTGTGAAGAGACACCATGACCATGGCTACTCTTATAAAGGAGAACATGTCATTGAAGCTGGCTTACAGTTCAGAGTTTTAGTTCATTATAGTCATAGTAAGAAGCATGGTGACTCACAGGAAGACTTGGTGCTGGAGAAGCAGATGAGAGGCTTATAACTGGGTTGGCAACTAGCAGGAAGGAAGGAGAGAGAGAGAGAGAGAGAGAGAGACTGACAGAGCTTACAACTTCTTTTTAAGTCATTCTAGTTCATTCAGCAAGTGGACTAAATGCCAGTGACAGACATACCATGTTTAGATAAAGTGATCGGAATGTTAAATTTCTCTTTTTTGGGGGGTGGGGGGTGAGAATCAAACCCAGGGTCATGTGCTTGTTAGGCCAAGTGCTCTACCACTGACTAAATCCCCAACCCTGGAATGTTCAATTTCAAACAGATCTCTACTAACCTGGAGATGCTTGTACATGATTTTATGTCTGTCAGCTCAGATCAGCTCCTGTGCTTTGTGTGCTAGAGACTGCCCTGTCTTGTTTGTATTGTAGATTTATTTTTAGCTACTGATGTAACACACTTCCAAGAACATTTTCTTTCAGCTACTTTAGATACTGTCATTATTTCTTGACTAGTATGCTGCGTTCTTTTATAGATCTGTTCTTATTTAACCCCACCACAGAAATAGGTGACAAAACAGAGACATTGTTTTTGTCTGGGAGAAGTCTAATGACTACCTCACTCAGCTATCAGAAGACAGAGCTGGTGGTATTCAATGGACAGTGCTTGATATCTTTCTTCCTTGGAAAGACGAGCTCACTTACACATTCTAGTCAATCTTGTTTTTATGTTTTCATTTTTAAATCAGCATATAAAATGCTAATGCTCTTATGGCTTTATTAAGCCTCTTCAGTAGAGGCCAGGAGACCCATTATGATTTTAACTGTAAATCAAATTCCCAGCTCTGTTTTTCAGGACTTAATTTCAACTTACTTATTTTCAGAAACTATGCTGAATTTGCCATAGATCACAAAATTAAAGTATTGTTTCTAAACATATCTATTAGAAAATAGATCTACAATGAGAGGAACTTGAACCATAAGTACAAGAATGCACCACCAAAGCTACGGAGCCTTTTTCTTCCTGCTTCTGCAGATGCTTTATTCAGCACCAATGGTATCCTGAGTCAGAATTTCTGAAAACATTATGGTCCAAGCTGATAGCCACACTGGCACATTTGCTGCAACTGTCTCTGTAAAAAGTTATTCCAATGAAAATGTTTGTTACTCTTTGGGCTCTGACAATATTTTTTAGCATTTTTTTATTTTATAATTTAATTTAATTTTACATATCAGCCATAGATTCCCCTGTCCTCCCTCCTCCCGCTCCCCCCTACCCTCCCCCAAAGCCTATCCCTCATTCCCATCTCCTCCAGGGCATAAAGCACAGGGACAAATAGCCAAACTAGTGGAAACACATGAACTATGAACAATAGCTAAGGAGCCCCAAACTGGATCAGGCCTTCTGGATAAGTGAGACAGTTGATTAGCTTGAACTGTTTGGGCTCTGGCAATTTATCACAAGAAAATAAATTCCAAAACTCAACAATATTAACAGTAAAAAACAAAAAAGTATCATAAAATGTAAGAACAGTGTGTAAATTAAGAGATAAAGTTTCTTTATCTAACTGTGGAACACACACCCTCTTAACTGCTGAGGCCGTCATAACAAGATAAGTCTGACATCAATATCACTAATAAATACCTCTATGGGCCCTAAAATATGAGGAGAGACTCCCAAGACTGAAATGAGAACAAGCCTCATTCTCCACACTGGGCGAATGTGTCTATCTCTGCACTGCCTCTGCCACTCAATACAACTTTCATCTATTTTTCCTTATCATTGATTTCATGGGCTTAGAAAATATAAATTAATTTTAGTATCAGATTAAGAAAGGCACTGCGAATGAAACACAAGCAGGGCATGAGAGGGTCCAATAAGAATGCTCTCAGTTGGGTTTTGCCCCACTTTTCTTTATAATTGATTTCTGTGTCTCCACTCCCCCATTGCTATTTGTAAGCGATCCTACTTTCAGTCAGAATGTCTCTCTTGTCAGCACTCCTATCTAATCTCATAATGAAAACATGGTATGTTTACTTATAAAAGCCTGCTCTCTGACTACATTTGATGGTTGGCAGAACTGGAAAGGAACCAAGCTATACAATACTCGAATTGCTAAAAATGCAGGCTACTTTTGCAAGATTTGTTCTTAAGTCTTTGGCAGCTAAAGAGCAAAATGTGGCAAAAATGGGCATTGCTTCTTATACTCACTGTATTCTGCTCGCCTGTCTGCAGGCTGTTTCGCTGTCTCATGGACTCCTTGAGACTCAGTTATCATATTTATGTGTATAACTCTAGCTCATTTCTGCCTTACCCTCCCGACCAGTACTTCATCCTCATGCTTCACATATCCACCCTGATGTTCAGCCAACACAGTCAACAGATGTTCAATGTGGAACTGGTTTCTCTGCCCTCTGCAGCCCTTCCTTTCTCCCACTCCAAAGATTTTCCTTTTGAATGTCCTGTCTTTTCTTTTTGGTCATTTTCTGTCACCTATCTTTGAAGTCATATACAGAACCTTCTAACACTGTCTACCAAGTAGGTTTTTCTTCAGCCTCTTTCCCAAGTTGAGCTTCTGTTTTGTTTGAACTATCATCCAAATCCCCCAGCCATCCTATCTTCTGCTCTAAGACATATATACCTATAGCTACCATTACCTTACATGTTGTGTTTATACCATCCAGAAAAAGGATTTCATCTCCCAGACACTTGTCTTCTAAATACCAAATATTATACACTCACATAATGACTGAAACATAATTGTATTAACTACTGAAGTCTGCTGCTTCCTCTGAGCTGTGGTTTCTACACGTTTGCACCCCAAACTGTTTGCCATTCTTTAATTCCAAGTGTTTTAATCGCCTCTCACTGCTTAGGAAAATAAGTACACACTCACTAGCCTTCAGGAGACTTATTGAATATGGCATCTCTCCTCCTCCTCCTCCTCCTCCTCCTCCTCCTCCTCCTCCTCCTCTTCCTCCTTCCTCCTCCCTCTTTTTTGTTTTTGTTTGTTTGGCTGGTTAGTTGGTTTTTTTTGAGACAGGGTTTTTTCCATGTAGTTTTGGTGCCTGTCTTGCTCTGTAGACCAGGCTGGCCTCGAACTCACAGAGATCCACCTGGCTCTGCCTCCCAAGTACTGGGATTAAAGGCATGTGCCACTGCTGCCTGGCCTTTTTTTTTGGTTTTTTAAGACAGGGTTTCTCTCTGTAACAGCCCTGGCTGTTCTGGAACTCACTATGTAGACCAGGCTAGCCTCAAACTCACAGAGATCCACCTGCCTTTGCCTCTGGAGCACTGGGATTAAAGGCATGCATCACCACACCCGGCTTGTCTCCTACTACTTAATGCTCCACCCCACCTGGCATGCTTTCTCAGGACTAATTCACATTTCCTATTATCTTGTTTAATCACTTACCTACCTGTTATACTTTTTTGTTGTTTTGCCTTCTTTTCCTCCAACATGACATTTCTTCTACAAAGCCTTCTTTCTTTGCCACTCCAAATAGGAAGTGAGCATCCTACCCTCTGAACTCTTGTTTATCTATCAGCTAGTGTGGATAACATGTTGCCTTCCACTAGTTATTGTGGCCTTTGGTTGGCCTTGTATGAAGTATAAACTCTTTGCAATGAAAAGTGTCTCATTTTGATGACTTCTTCAGGAACATCCAAGGTATTACCAAAAAAAAAAAAAAATCATAATTTACTTAGCTAAATCAAGCCTTGCTCCCACACAGATGAGCTGAGTCTATGTGATTAATGCACTTCTACTCCTGAGGTACTGTATCAAAAGCAAAGTTCTTTCCTATGCAGTTACCAAAGAAGCAAGTGGGTTATGTCCTTCCTGCACCGTACTATTTGTTTTATTTCTTCCATAGCTGAAGACCTCCAGAAAGTCATTGCATAACTCAGAAGGCATGTGCTCACTATTTCAATTTTCTCAAGCAAACAGACTCAACAGTATTCATCTAGTCATGCTCTTACAAAGTTAGTCCATCTCTTGTTTTATGTGCCATCTTTTCCCAACATATGTAATGTAAATAATTAATAAAAATTTCAGGGGAAGTCTTTTGGAAAAAAGATCATATCTAGCTCTGCTAGATATATAATTATAACAATAATTATAGAACAGTAAGTAATTTTGGTCTTTTACCTACTAAAACTCTTATGCTACTGCTCATTTCAAAGAGATAAATATGCCAACCAATTGAGAGCTGTTTTTTCAGTTCTGCTCTTTGTTATTAGCAGTATACCCAAAATGCTGTATTATAAAGAAGAAGAGGACATGAGTAAAGGGAATAAAAGATATCAATGAGAAAATGCACATGATCAAAGTAGATTATATGCATGTGTGAAAATGCCACAATGAAACTCATTATCGGGGCTGGGATAGGGGCTCATTCAGAAAAGTGCCTGCTGCACAAGCTTAAGATCCTAAGTTTGGATCCCTGGCACTTAAGCAAAATCCTAGGATGGTGATAAATGTCTGTAACTGTAGCAATGGAGGTGCAGAGATAGGTGAGTCACTGAAGGTTAATGGCCAGCCAGCCTAGCCAAATCAATGATCCCCAGGTTCAGTGACAGATATTGTCTAAAACATAAGGTAGAAAGCAATGAAGGAAGACAGCTGGCATCAAACATATGCATCTGGACTTGCACATGTACACACACACACACACACACACACACATTTTATATATATATGAGAGAGAGACCACACATGCACACAAACAACACATACAGAAACTCACTATATTTTTATATTTATTTGTCATTTTTATTCAAAGTAGATTCTTCTCTTATACAATACAACCCAACCACAGTTTCCCCTCCCTCCACTTCTCCCACCACCTCCCCTCTCCCCCATATTCACTCCCCCTCCATCTCTCTTCAGAAAAGAACAGGCCTCCAAGAGACAATAGACAACAAGACAAAACAAGATACAATAAGGCAAGGCAAAAGCCCTCATATGGAAGCCAGACAAAGCAATCCAATAAGAGGAAGAGTCTCAAGAGCAAGCAAAGGAGTCAGAGACACACAACTGCTCCCACTGTTAGAGATCCACAAAAACATCAGGCCAACAGAGGACCTAGTGCAGACCCTTGCAGGCCCCATTTTCTGCTTCAGTCTCTGTAAGCCCATGTATGCCCTGCTTATTTGATTCAGTGGACCATATTCTCCTAGTTTTCCCCATTCCCTATGACTCCTACAATCTTCCCTCCCCTTCTGAAGGGTTCCTCAAGCTCTGAGGGAAAGAATCCGATGGATATCTCCAACTGAGATTCTCTTTTATATCTGTTCCCATCTGCTGCTGGAGGAAGCCTCTCTGATGACTAGACAAGGCACCAACTGATCTATGAGTATAGCAGAATATCATTAGGAATCATTTCATCGACTTTTCTTTTTTTGGGGGGGCAGGGGGTCATGTTTGATCTTACCCTAGGTCTTCCAGTCTCTGATTCCTGAACATCCAGGCAGTGTAGGGCATGGGCTCCCTCTCATAGAGTGGGTCTCAAGATATATCACAAATTGGTTGTTAACTCCCACAAGTACTGGCCCCACAGTGTCCCAGCACATCTTGCAGGCAGGGCAGATTGTAGGTCAACAGTTTATTGGCTGGATTGGTGTCCAGGTTTCTCTTTCCATAGCATGCAGAGTACCTTCCCATGGCAAAAAAGACTAGAATATAGGGGTGAAGGCAACATGCAGGCACCAGCTCTACCTCCCTACATTTAATGAGCTGTGTGGATATGGTCCTCTGCAATGGGGTCCCCACTGTCAGTTTGTGAAGAGCAATCTTCTGTCATATCATCAGCCTGGGTTGTTTGGGGATCTCCACAGGACCCTGTCAGCCAAGAACTCAACTGAATGCCACCCAGTCCCATCACTGGAAGTCTTCCATGGCAACAGAAGATGGCCAATTCAGATTCCATATCCTCCATTACTAAGAATCATCACTAGGGTCATCCTCATAGATTCCAGGAAGTTTCCACTGTATTATGTTTTCACACCAACCCCAGAAGGCCCCCCAATTCCAACTGTCCCTCCCCACACTCTCTCCCTCCACTCCCACATACACACACCTGATCCCTCCTGTTCCTGTATCCACCTGCCCTCACTCCACCTACAAAATCTATTTATTTCCCCTTTCCAGGGAGACCCATGTATCCCCCTAGAGCCCTCCCTCCTGTTTACCTAACCTCTTTGGATTTATAGATTGTACCTTGATTATTGTTTACTTTACAGGTGATATCCACTTATTAGTAAATACATACCATGTTTTTTTTTTTTTTCTGGGTCCTGGTTACCTCACCCAGAATAATTTTTTCTGGTTCTATCCATTTACTTGCAAATTTCATGGTGTTATTTAACAGGTGAGTAATACTCCATTTGTGGGGGTCACAGAAACTCCAGAGTGTGGCCTTATTCTATCTTGACTCAAGGTCAGAGAGTCTGAGCTTACTTTTCCCTGCAAGACTACATAATAGAACATTTTGGCCAAAGGCATGGTTACCAGGTATCTTATACTTCAAGGCCTAATTATAGGCTGTTTGTCTTAAGGCGTGGATACTAGATGTTTTGAGAATTAAGGATGTGTTTACATTTGTCTGTACTTTGTGCATTGAACCATGATGTCCTTGAGAGGGGGAGGTCATCTGCCCCCCTTGGTATAAAAAAAACTGTGAGTAATAAACTCAAGGCAACTGCGGTATTGACCCAGAGCCCTCCCAATGCTATTCTGTGTCTCTTTTTCTTTTACATCATCTATTTTTCATATCTATTACTTCTTAATCCTTATTCCCCCATTTAAGACTTTTGATAGGCAGGACCTGGCATCCATTGTGTAAATGTACCACATTTTCTTTATTCATTCTTCAGTTGAAAGATATCTAGGTTGTTTCCAGTTTCTGGCTATTATGAATAAAGCCACTATGTAAATAGTTGAGCAAATGTCCTTGTAATAGGATGGAGCATCCTTTGGGTATATGCCTAAGAGTGGTATACCTGGGTCTTGAGGTAGATTGATTTTGCAATTTTCTGAGGAACCTCCATATTGATTACCATTACAGCTGTACAAGTTTGCACTCCCACCAGCAACGGAGGAGTGTCCCCCTTGTTCCACGTCCTAGACAACATGAGTTGTCACTTGTTACTGATCTTAGCCATTCTGATAGATGTAAGTTAGAGTCTCAAAGCAGTTTTGATTTGCCTTTCCCTGATGGCTAAGGATATTGAACATTTCTTTAAGTGAGACACCCACTATATTATATGATTAATATATAGTAGCAACAAAGGTTAGGTAATAGTGAAAACTGATAAGAAGAAATCATTACCATATTTTATTCAGTTTGAATTAATGTATAAATGTATGATTGGAAATGGTCTCTGTCTACTGTCTACTCCTACATCTTCAGCATGTGTTTTATACTCTGCAATAACCTCAGGCTATGTTCTATACTAGAACAACTTTTAAATAAATGCATGGGTTTTTAAAAATTATTTATGCGTGTTCTCAGGCCCATGGAATCCTAGATATGTACCAAGCACTAGACCTTCAAAACCAGTAAAAGGTGGTGATTATGAATGACAGAAAAACAGATGCAAGTGAGGATGCCCGCTAACTTTTAAAATCGCTTTCAAGCCCTACTCTGTTACTCCCTGCATCTGACTAAATCCTAATCATAAATTCAGAGCTCTGTATCCACCCAATCTCTGAAATGTGAGCAAGCATGGAAAGACTGACAGACTAATTTTCTGCCACTTGATGAAATTAAAAACACATTTTCCCTCTTTGTGGCTTCCAGGAAGACCAGAGCTATCCAAGAATGAGCTTTTACTTTCCACATCCCCAACCACACAGGAACTCAGAGGCTAAGGACAGGAAGTAAAACCTCAGGGATTTAAGGACCTGTTCCCACTCCAAGCTGAGTTCCTTCCATGGATTCTCTGACACACAGGCATCTACTCTCTACCTGAGTGTGTCCAGAAAACAAAGGTCACTTTCACAAACCCTTCCTTTCCCCTTAGGGTTATTTCCAAACTTAGAAAACCCTTCCTTATGGTGTCTAGAAATCCAACTTATTAATTCAACATCCTGCTTGTTGTTCTCCTGCCCTCAGAAAGTACAAAAGATGAGAATTTACCCCACCCTTTATTTTATTTTCTCCATTGACTGTGCAATTAAAACTGTCCTGTTGCTTCTTAAGTGCAATTCTACTTCTATTCTTGCAAGTTACTAGTCCCTGGGACAGCTGCCTAGTGTCCTTAAGCCCTGGTGCTTCCATCTTTAAAGCAGAAATGGCAGGATCATCACAAGATTGTCTGAAGGAGTTTGTCATGACAAAGGAGTTTGTCTTGCACTTAGCACATTGTTGGGACCCTTGTGACCATTCTAAAGATCTTCTTTCCCTAGTGTGTTTTCTCTGGAACTTGTCTACTCCCTTGCTCTCAGAGCATCTCCAACCCTCCCTTGTGATATTGTTAAGTGTCTCTTTCATATGCATTTTCTTTCTGTAAACACTGGAAACTGGCAGTGGTACTGGGAGTTCTAATGGACCCTACTAACACAATCAAGATACATTTGTCTCCATGTTGAGATCTACCTTCTGTGGATATTGGGAGTCAGTCCAGTGGGAGGGAAATCCTCCTTGGAATTGCTAGTTCCCTTATCTTGCCTTTCCCTCTATCCAGAGTTGTAAATCCTGGATATTCATGAGTACCATTTTCTAGCCCCACTTGCTTCAGGCCTCACCAAATTGAATAAATAAGTATATACTCAGTTCTTTCTCACCATTGCCCTAGTCTGACCTGGTATTGGACATCTAGTTTGGCAAAGTAATTGTACTATTAGTTTAATGTTCTAATTTCTCAATAAGTAACAAAAAAAGCAATGTTAACCTTAGGTCATCATTGGACCCTTGACATTGCCTTAGAATCCTATGAACCTTTGATAACATCTGATGATTTCCTAAGGTATTCTTAACAACTAAACTTAGAAATTTTCCTCTGATTTTTATATCTTGCTGTTAATTTGATAAGATGGTTACATGATATCACAGCCCACAAGATATGTTACCAAAGAATATCTTTTGGTGTTTTTACTTATATGTAGATTTTTTTAAAAAAAAATTAATGAGCATATAGAACCAAAACCCAGAATGATGACCGCCAGGGGCAGGTGAATCTGGGACCCAGGAAATATTGGTTAAAGATACAACTTTTCTATTAGACCAAAGGAATGAATGCCAAGTTTGAGGCAATATTAATTGGGATATTCTAATTTATATGATTCAATCATTCTACATTACATACATGCATTATCCCATCACTTTGTGCCCCGTAATATAAACAATTATCATTTGTTAATATTCAATCTTTACAAAAGGAAGTGGTACCTCCTTTAGGAAAGCAATCTTAGGCACAGGAAGAAGGTAGTATGAAGTATGTTCTTAACAAATTGATTTTGTTCACTTCAATGACTTGCTTCATTGAAAAATATTTTTTGTTTGTTTGTTTTCTATTTGGGAGACCATTGGCAAATTTCAGGAAGGCTAAATTATAAACATTTTAATGGCAATAAAATGAGAAAACTGATTAGTGCTTCAGGGATTGCTTCACCTACTGAGCCAGACAAATACCTTAGATCTTCCTGGCCACTCACAGTGAAGAGCCTGTCTTAAGTAGATCAAGTCAAGTACAATATTGACAGGGACTGAGGTGTCAGCAAGCACCATACTATTTTCAAAAGTATTCAACTGTCTCATTCATAATAAAAGTAGCATGATCTTTACTCTACATAAAAATTATAGGAAGAAAACAGACATGTTATAAATGAAAGATCTCTTTTGTAGGAACTGCTATCTAAATGGAGCTATATGGAAATGCATGAGCCAGTGAGAATATTAAACAGAGGTCAGCCAGAGTTGGTGGTGCAGGCTTATAATACCAGTTACACATGAAGATGAGGCTGGGGGATCACAAGTTCAAAAACTGTATAAGATACATAGTAAGTTCAAAGCCACTGTGGGCCACTTAATGAGACTCAGACTCAAAAAGTAAATAGTTTGAGGATACAGTTCCAGGCTGAGGCCCTAGAGTTAATCTTGAATAATGGAAAACAACAACAAAATACAATAGGATCTACCAGTTAACCACTTAACTAAGTTTATAATCTGGTGTCCTGGAAAAATCAGAGGGCTTTCTTAAAACAGTAAAAGAAGAAAATGCTTTACTCAAAGAATTTTACATCTTTAAAGATCTTGATGGAGGGAGCTGTTTTTTGTTTTTGTCGTTGTTTGGGGGCTGTTGTTTGGTTTGTTTGTTGTTTGTTGAGACAGGATTTCTCTGTGTAGCCCTAGCTCTGTAGACCAAGCTGGCCTTGAGATCTACCTGTCTCTGCCTCCCTAGTGCTGGGATTAAAAGTGTGCACCACCACTGCCCAGCAAGATCTTGATTTTTAAGGAATTTTTTCAGTGAGTAGTCTCCCTATCTGAAATGTGACAAATGCTTTTGAAGAGTACAACAGAGTTTTCCTCAGATACTTATTCCCTCCTCCTAACCCAAGCCTCCCTTCCTTTTCTCCTGTGAGGCTCACACCATGGAGCTCTATCTACCCAGCTATGTTTACCCCTGTAGTCAGCCACCAACCTACTGAGACTCTCTAGCAAAGTTTTGACAATGACTTGTCCTTCCACTCCTGACAGGTCATCACCAGGACAGGTCTTTTCAAAGTTCATTACACTATACCTCATTGAACTTTATATAACATCAGTTTCTTTATGTATTTAATTATAGCAATATTCATTGCTTGTGTGCATAATTCAAAAATGTAGGTTCTTCTAAGGCTAGACATAGTTCTAGAGACTAAAGACCCCATTCTAAACCAGACACTGACTCTATCCTTGAGAGGCTTATGGTTTCCAAAAGGATACAAATATTTGAATTAGAAAGCATAATATAGAATGGTCAGTGCCAAGTAGGGAGAGACCCCAAGGAACTTCTTAGCACATAAACATTCCTCATCATTACCAATAAAAGATATCCTTTGTTGGGTGGTGGTGGCGCACGCCTTTAATCCCAGCACTCAGGAGGCAGAGCCAGGCAGATCTCTGTGAGTTCAAGGCCAGCTTGGGCTACCAAGTGAGTTCCAGGAAAGGCACAAAGCTACACAGAGAAACCCTGTCTAGAAAAACCAAAAAAATAAAAGATAACCCTGGTACTCAAAATTGGAGCAAAACAGATATTGTGAGCCAGCTAATATAAATATAAAGGCATTTACAAAGTCAAAGAGTAAGTTGAAAGATTGTTTGTTTATAGCTTCTAAATGGATATTCTATACACATTGTTTCTAGGGATCAAGAAAATAGATGCAAAATTTTGTGAGTGTTCAATTACTTTTCATCAAACTATCAACATGATGAATGACAACCAAAATCAGCCACATATGATATGATATGATATGAATACCATACACAATATGGTATTCATATCATCCCATGCCACTAAATATGAGCTTCAAATACTGCTAGCATTGCTGAGCTTAGCCTGATGAGACTCTGTAGACACAGTAAATGTCTATTCTCTATGCAGTCATTGACATGTGCTTTGAAATGTACATGTAAACTAATATGTAGCTTCTCCTCAAAGGAAAAAAAAATCTTAGCTTGAGTGATCAGTATTCAATGAAGAAGAGAAGTAGACTCTTAACAGTTCCCATCTTAAATAAGACCCATGGAGGTCTTCAACAAGATTTTCTCTCATTTGCTATGTGGACAGTGGAAAGGTAGTATATTATTTATCTAAGACTGATTGGATCTTTCTCTCAAATCATTCACTCCAGGACATCAAGAAGGAAAATAAGGTCATCTAAAATAATAGTTACACAAGCTCTGTATTCTTTTTGGGGGGAGTGTTGGACTGTGTAGAAATTAAAATGGTATGATATCTGTACTTTGCTTTAAAATAGTTTTGTAAAGAAAAGTATGGGCTGTGGTGGTATTGTGTTCCCCAAAATATTGTGCACCCTAATAAACTTATCTGGGGTTAGAGAACAGAACAGCCACTAGATACAGAGGCTAAAATATGGTGGCACTCATGCCTTTAATCCTAACATTCCAGAGGCAGAAATCCATCTGGATCTCTATGAGTTCACACTGGAAACAGCCAGGCATGGTGACACATGCTTTTAATCCCAGGAAGTGATGGCAGAAAGCAGAAAGGTATTTAAGGCATGAGGACCAGAACTAGAGCTGGTTAAGCTTTTAGGCTTTTGAGCAGCAGTTCAGCTGAGATTCATTCTGGATAAGGACACAGAGGCTTCCATCTGAGGAAACAGGATCAACTGAGGAACTGGCGAGGTGAGGTGGTTGTGGCTTGTTATGCTTTTCTGATCTTCCAGCATTCACCCCAATACCTGCCTCCAGGTTTGTTTTTATTAATAAGAACTTTTAAGATTCATGATACAATGGGCAAAGAATAATAAAGGATGGATAGAAAGAAAAAGAGGGGAAAAAAGCAGTCAGAATATAGGTACTATGAAAACCACAAGGGGGAAAGGAAGAAAGTTCATATCAATGTCACCATCACTGAACTTAAAGATTTGGGCAAGTTTACCAAATCTGATGCTCAAATGTGGTAAGTTCAACCCATGAACCACTGAAAGATATGAGAAGAGGCTACTGGGAAAAGACTCCTTCAAGGGTCCCTGGGTTTCAGGTAAACCAAAACCAGAATAATCATCACATCAACACTGGAAGCATCCCATGCCAATCTGAAACCAGTTAGCATTATGTGACTGTAAGTGCAATTCACCTCAACATGCTACTGCCATAACATTCAACTTAGGGAAGTAAAAAATAAATGCATTGATTTCTATTCAATTTCAGGTCATTTACTGAAAAAATACTATACCATTTTAGTTAGATTATTAATGATCATGATGATGTAATAATAATAATCACAATCAAAACAAGGGCTTCCATTGGCTCAATTATGAAACATTAGATAAGCCAGAATATGGTGATAATTTATTTGTACTGAAATGTGATTTGATTTGTATGTTAATAAATAAAGTTGCCTGGGGGTCAGAGCTAATAGCAAGACATAGCAAGAGCCAGGTGGTGGTGGTGGTGGTGGTCCACACCTTTAATCCCGATCCCATAACAGACAGATCTCTGTGTGTTCAAGGATACAGCCAGCATGGAGACACACGCTGTTAATCTCAATACTAACCATAGAAGACCTGGAGGTCTGTATAGACAGGCAGTGATGAGGAGGTCATGTGGTTGAATTTACAATGAGAAGGTAGAACAGAAAGTCAATAAAAAGACAGACATACAGGAAGTCTCTTTCTGTGGGGAAGAACGACAGCGGCAGCAAAGGGTAAGAAAAGCGGTTTTAAGTCTCAGCTCTCAGCTACTGCTCTGATCTCTTGGGCTTTTAACTCTGTATTTGGCTCTGTGTTTCTTATTTAATAAGACCCTTACACTTACACCAGAAACCTGATATAAAAATAACAGGAGAAATGATTGGCCTCCAGTCCCAAGTTTATCATCTATGTACAATGATTCCTTCCTTCCCATTTCTAACGCTTCATTAGTTATACCACAATTCATATTTAACTAGCAAAGAAATACCTTTTATAATGTGCTCTCCCTGGCAAAGCCATATTAATTTGACTCCAATAGCCCTAGAATTAAACAAAAGAAAGAAGAGAGATGGTGTAGCATGCTGGCAACATGAGGCACCACAAGTGAGAAAAGCACCTTGCTTGATGGAAAGGTGCAGGTATGTATCCATATGCTATGGTGGATACTAGAATTTTTTTTCAGTTAAACTTAAGTATATAATGGATCAATGTAGGTTCAAAATCTGAGAAGGACACTTTATGCTTCATATTATTTTTGGTTCCTCACAGTCCAATTGCAGACATATACTGCTGAATTCCCCTTTAATAAAAGTTTGAGTGTCTTTTAGCTACATTAGATGCTCTTGGATAGCTTTGCAAATAACACTTAATATGACAAAGAAATCCAACGTCAATTATTAGCTATAAATATCTTCTCAAAGTTTCTTCCTTCAGCGTGTCTGAGTATACAGTTTAATGATGTTAGAGCTGGACAATTAAAATTCCAGGAGAAATACCTATAAGTGGGGAGCATAAACCATGTACCATAAAAGACCAGTTTAACTTCTACATCAACCTTGGAAATTATATACTTCCTATTCACTTTAGCAAATAAAAATAAAAATAAAGGCATGCCCATTCATTGTGGTATAGTGGGTGGTGACAACTAATGATCCTTCTTTTCATCCCTTCCTCTCCCTCCTACCTTCCTTTCCCCTCCCAGATCTTCCTCCCTTGCTCTTTATACCTCTGTCTTACCTGGTTTCTTCCTCTATCTTACTGTGATTTCATTCACAGGCCTGCAGTTTTCATTTTCCAAACTCCAAAAGTTTTATAAAGTACTACTCAAGATGTCCAGGAGAATTTTCACAATGCATCATTGAATCTCTGAAGATCATGGTTATATCTTTAATTCACTGGATTTTTCTAAAGCCAAACAATTTCCAAACTTACTGGGCCAAAATGCACTTTAATTTTCTTGAAAAAATTAGTGTGAGATTTATCCTTTTAAAACCATTCAACACCAAGGAGCTGAATAATCTTTTCTTGATCCCTGGTCAAAGGATGTCAACTTCCTGTATCTTCTCTGTCTTCAAGAAATGACAGTTCTGTTCTTCCAGTAGGTCAAGCTAAAAATGTTGAGACCACCTTTGATCCTTCTCTTTCTCTCATACTCCAGCTCTACTCCACTGATTTCACTTTCAAATATCACTCAGATGTAACCAGTGTTCAGCATGCTCGCTGCTCCCATCTGGGTCTATGTCGTGTTAGATTCTTTAATAACAGGCTTCTTTCATTCAACTAGAACACCGGCCTGGCACCCTAACATACACAGTAAGTCATTCATGCCACAGCCAAAATGGCACTGTCAAAACACTTTTACATAGGAAAGAGCCAGATACAATTCAAAATTCTTTATAAATACTAGTTCCTTGATCCTTATCCTAGCCTCATGTAGTAAGTGCCCTATTCATACCTTTTCTTTTCTTTTCTGTTTTTGATTTGCTTTTTTTTTTTTTTTTGTATTTTTGTCTTTGTTTTGAGGCAATATTTCACTGGATACCCTGGTATGGCCTTGAACTCATAATCTTCACACCACAGCCTCCTGACTAGCTGTGATTACAGGTGTGTGCTAACATATCTAGTTGTCTAATTTGACAGGAAAGAAGACAGAGATAATAAAAGACAGCAATAATCAAGCCTTCACACAGGCAGCACACTCCATTGTCAACTTACTTGGATCAGGTCATTCTTTTGCCTGAACATTCCCATTACTTGTCCATGTCACACAAAGTGAAAGCCACAGGTCCACTTGCTGAGCCAACAAATCACAGATTATCCTAGATAAACCATCACTCTTCAATTGCAGAATCTACATGAATTCATATGCTATAACTAGGCATGCTCTGCTAGCTTTCTTCCTTCAGATACTTAAGCCCATCACCATGAGGCTTCCTCAGTTTCTACCCAGGCAAAGTTATCTTCTCTACTCTGCTTTTCTTTTCTACAGACACATATTGTCACTTAAATACAATTGATATGTTTGACTACTTCTGTCCATGTTCCACCATTAAAAAGGAAGTTTCATGAGGACAGAGCTTTGGTGTTTCTACTCCACTGTATCCCTCTGCCCAGACGGTAGCTGCCATCTGCCGAGTGATTGACTACAGACTAAATAAATAACAGGTCTCATGGAAAGCAGATAAGCACTTCTGGAAAAGAGAAAGATTGTGACAGGACTTTTTCTATCCTGCTTTATTGTCCGTTTACTGCTCTAGAGGCAGTGTGAACCTGGGAGGGTGGTGTAGCATGAATTGTTAGAAGGTCTTATTAATAAAATCAAACCTGAAGCCAGGTATTGGGGTGAATGCTGGAAGATCAGAGAAGCATAACAAGCCACAGCCACCTCACCTTGCTAATTCCTCAGCTGATCCTATCTCCTCAAACTGGATGCCTCTCAGCTGAACTGTGCTACTCAAAAGCCTAAAAGCTTAACCAGCTCTTGTTCCTGGTCCTTACACCTTAAACACCTTTCTGCCTCCTGCCATTACTTTCTGGGATTAAAGGTATGAGTCACTATGCTTGGCTATTTCTAGTGTGGCCTTGAACTCACAGAGATCCACATGGATCTCTGCCTCTGGAATGCTAGGATTAAAGGTGTGTGCTACCACTGCCTAACCTCTATGTTTAATATTGTGGCTATTCTGTTCTTTGACCCCAGATAAGTTTATTAGAGTGCTCAATATTTTGGGGAACACAATACCACCACAGGGTGGAGCCTAAAAATGAGATGGATTAAAGTCTCATGCAACAGCATATTTTATGGAGAGCATCAGACAATTTATACTCTGAGGGATAAGAGTTTCATTGAGTAAAGTGTCCAATCATGTGGGACAAGCCACACATGGCAAAACATGTTTTTCCATAGAGTCATATAAACAAACAACAATAGCCAGTTGTAATGAATAATCTAAAGCAAAGTCACTCCTATCTGCTATACCTGGGCAGGGTACAAAAGCACATTCCAAGAACAATTCTGTTTTTTTAAGAAACTAAGGTCGCAAGACTCTTGTCTTGTTTTCCTGGAGTTTTCTCACAAGCACTCAGAACTATGTTCTGGCAGTCCCCACTGATGCTTAACTTGGCATGTGACCTCAAGTTTGCATTTTGTTTTAACACAATTCAAAATAAAAATTATTTAAAATTTATAGAAAATTAGATTATAATAGCATACACCATACTGGATGCAGAATAATCTGAAAATAATCTGAAGAGAATAATTATTCAGCATTTTCTCATGATTTTGATATAACTTGAAGATAATGCTTTAACTATAATTGATATGACTAGTACCACAATACTCTATTCATAGCAAAAACTTTTACAGATGAAAGCTGAGTAAAACCTGAATCCCAATGACAAAATTTAACAGCTACATAAACTGAACAAGTGTTAACTGTACTTTGTAGAAGAACCAGTAAGAAAATAAAACTGTAAAAAGTTAAACCTGTACATTTCATTCACTTAAAAATATGTAAATAGGGCTGGAGAAGTGGTGGCTCAGGGGTTAAGAGTGCTAGTTCCTCCTTTAGAGGTCCTGAGTTCAATTCCCAGCAACCACATGGTGGCTCACAATCATCTATAATAGGATCCGAAGCCCTCTTCTGGCATGCAGGTATACATGCAAACACTCATACATAAAATATAAATAATATTTTTAAAAATTCTTACAGGAGCTGGAGAGATGATTCAGCAGTTAAAGAGCACTGACTGCTCTTCCAAAGGACTGGGTTCAAATCCCAGCACCCACATGGCAGCTCACAATTGTCTGTAACTACAAAATCTGACACCCTTGCATATGCATGCAGGCAAAAACACCTATGCACATAAAATAATTAAAGTAAGTAAATTATTGAAAAAAAATACTTATATAGGGGATGAAGAGATAGTTCAGTGGTGAAAAGCACCTGCTGTGAATCCAGAGAACCTGAGTCCAGCACCCACATAGCAGCTCACAACTGCCTGTAACTCTAGTTTCATGGGAACCAGTATCCTCTTCATCCTCTTCTGGCCTCTGTGGTCACTTATCTCACATAATCTACCTAATCTACCTACACACACACACACACACACACACACACACACACACACACACACTTAAAAACAAAATAACTCTTTGAAAAATACTCATAGCTTTTAGCGCTGTTCTACGAGTTTAGGGGCAGGGAGGAAATCACATTAATTCTGATATAAAATGAATATTTTGAACTAAACCTTAATAATAATGCTTTTTATGGGTGAAAGCAGGGAAGCACACATCAGTTAAGTCAGTTCCAAGCGCACAGCAGGCAGTAGAGAGCCAGGTTAGGTATCAGTCTGGTCTCAAAGTCCATTCTTTAATAATCCTTTATTATTCATTAAAAGATTGCAGCTAATCTTTTTTATCAAAATTTTTATTTGAAATATTTGATATATATATTAAGTTTGCTAAAAATAACAGTCACAAAAGAAAACTCCCCATGGCTAAAGCTAAAAGAGTTCAGCTTGGCATAAACAATGACTCAGTCATTTTCAGGAAGGCGTCGGTATTTCTTAGTAGTAAGTACATGCTTAGTCAGTGGGTTCAAACCCTAGCATCAAAAAGTAATAACAACAATGATAACAATCTCCAAAAATTGTAAGCAAAAAGCACATTATTGTAGTTAAAATAACTTCTGAAAAATAAAATGAAAATATCCAGTGTCACAGGGACATAATACTAATTGGTTCTAGAAGAGTGAACCAGCCCTCCTGAACTTTTCTCTGAGTGTGTTTGCAGGAGGCTCTGAACTCACTATTCTCTATCAAGACTTCTATGCTCTGGCCTGACAGTATGGGGGGCGGGTAACAAGCTGCTTCTCTCATATGCATGTGTGGGCTTCCTAAAAAGCATCATTCCTCATGCATTTAAAGCTGCATGGATGCAATTTCCAAGTTGTGTCCAAACAGTGTTCTGATTACAAGACCGGCAGAGCATTAGGAAATGTCTGTGCAGGTCCAACCAGGATTCAATATTCCTGCCATTGTGAATATTGGAACTAACAATAAACATGATTAACAAGACCCACAGTCACTGGAACCCCCAACTAGCCACGCATTATGCTTGCTTAGATGTGTTTTCTCATTTAACCCAAGGCAAGCACTCTGTTGCTTTGTTGATTGCTTTAGAGCAAAGAACGATGGAGAGCAGAGAATGCAGCTCCTCTGCAAATGTGGAAGCAGGAGCAAGAATGCAAGCAGGTTGGTCAGTGCCTCTCAGATCTGCACCCACTGTGCTTCCTTTCTGTGATTACTTTCTCTCTGGATGACACAACCTCTGCAGCAATATTCATCCATGGATCTTGAGTGCAAAATAGAACTTTACCCTCGTGGTTTAGTTATAACTGGAAAAGACAACTTGCACAAAATTTTCTCATAATGCCTGTTGCCAAGATCCTTGAGAACAGCATGTACTCTTCCAGATGACCGTGATAAGATGGGTGCTGCTGCTGAGAGCTGCAACTCCTGCTAACCAGGCAGCTGTAGGAGAGGCCACTTCCACTGGCCCCCACAGAAGCCTATTCATTGGCTTTTTGGAGAAAGAGAGAGAGAGAGAGAGAGAGAGAGAGAGAGAGAGAGAGAGAGAGAGAGGGAGCGCACTGGCTTAAACTACTAGGAAATCACATGCAAGAGGATCTCACTGATGATATACAGGAAACGGTCAATAGATGGCCATAACCCACTAAAAAGGCAGAGGAGCCATTCTGCCTGGATATAGCCATGCTGACAACTCACTTGAAGCTGAAAGGATCTTTTCCATTCTGAGGGGGAGTAACTGAAAACAAAAGGAATCTCTGCCTAAATAAATTGGATAGATAGATAGATAGATAGATAGATAAAAAGCCATTCACCTGCATCTGCAAATTTAACATTATGCCAAATACTGTAAGATTTGGTGTCCAAAGACCTGTAATTTTCAGAATGCTTGTTCTCATGGCTGGCAGATACTGGTAATGCCCTCTGGCCATTGCTCTGAACACACACACACACACACACACACACACACACACACACACACAAACACACACATCTTCTGTTTTGCCCCAGGTTCCTTCAAGTTCAGTCTGTCCTTAGCTCTCTGTCCCTTTGTCAGATCTTTTCTTTCACAGGGCTGTGAAAAGGTCCTAGGGGGTCTTATATCAGATTTGTGATCATTCTGTGATGAGTCTATTTCAACCACACAATAATCAAATAATTCTAAGGGGCTTGTAGTTTCTCCTAACCAAACCATGGAACTCTGAGATATGTCAGTTTTTCCCTGTGTGAAAGATGAGGATGAGATGGGAAGTGAGGGAATACTTGTGTCCCTCTATCACAATAGTTTCAATAGATCTTGACAAAATCCCCATTTCTTGTTACTTTCAAGACTATATTTTTATCATAAACAAGCTTTTGAATTTAAAAATGCATTATCTGCCTAAAGCACTTGGCTCTTAAGAGTTATGTTTACTATAAGTTTAAACTAATCATAAATCCTACCAACATCTCCTTTCTAAGGTATACCTATCCTCCTGCCAAGAACAATGTGTAAAGAAAATCACATGGTGGTAAAAAAAGGTAATGAGTTCTTAGCTGCCAAGAGCAGGAACATGAAGTGCAGAATTCTGATGAAGGGATATCAGGGCAGTATTCACTCAATCTGCTTTCTGCAAAGCAAAATGTTTTCTCCTATTTTGAGGTAACTCTAATAACTACCACAGCAAATTTGATACAGCATTTGCTGTGTACCAGCACCTTGCATGACTTTATTCTTTAATTTCCACATCCCAACCATCATTTGGCCTTCTTATCTCCTTTCACAGATAAGGAAAGAGAGTCATTAGTTTAATAAAATCCACAAAGGTGGTGGAGGTAAGTGGTAGAACCAGGCACTATTTTAGTCTCTGGATCTACAAAGATTTATGGTACAAAGATAAATAATGAAAAGCTGAGTGTACAGACTGAAACAAACATCAGGCATGTAAATGCACCCTGGAGCCATTCAACTGAGTCTGTAATTAATATTTATACACAAAGGAGAGGCATTTGTTGAAAGATTATGGGAGAATTTCTACTAAGATTCATACCTGAATTGATTCACAAAAGCTAAGCTTGATGTTTAGACAGCAGAGGTTAAGAGGAAAGAGATTATTTCAGGTCTATTAAAACAACAACAAAAAAGGAGCAAAGGCAAGCTTAAATACAGTTTTTATCACTTTGTACTATTTTTCCAGTTACCTACAAACAAGTCGGGAACTTGGTGCCTTACAGTGATAGTCATATTGCTCATTAAGCTGCAATAAGGATGGGGAAAAATAGGGTCAGCTTACCTGTGCTTATCATGGTATCATCTGGGATAGGCTGAAGACAGAAGCAATTGACTGAACATGTACTAACATGTTATCCTGCATGAGCAGGCAGGCTGAGACCTTAGATGGGAAGAGAAGCCGCTAGACCTTCTCCCCTAGCCTGTCCTTGGGGTCTGTCCAAGAGTGAGCATCCTTGAGAGAACAGCCCAGATGAAACCATAATGCATTCTGGATCTAACAAGTAAGTCATGCAGAGTCATTTTTACCATAGTCTACTTGCTGAGATAGCCACAAAATGCCACCTGAATTCAAAGCAAAGAGGAAACACGTTAGCATGTGGAGGGGGTGTGGAGGTGCTTGAGGGAGCATATGGGAAAGCACATGGAATGAGAATTGTGGCTTTGAGTATATTTCAAATACAGTGCATGGCATAACTCTAAGGATGTAATATAAATGGAAATAATGTCATTTCCTATAACTGAGTCTATCCTTGTCCTGATCTAATCTCATTACTAGTTTCATGAAGTCACTGCAAAGAGGAGGTTAGGATACAACCAAGAAAAAAAAAACTGTCATTCATATGAGTTCCCACATAGTAAGCTGGGTGTGAGGAACCCTTGTTATCATACAAAACACTCGTTTCTTGGCCACATGGCAAACAACACATTTATGAGTTGACTACAGTGCAGACTAAGTTACCAACTTTATCCAAAGGCATGAGTTTGATTCTTGCGATTGAAAGAGAGTTCCAAGATATTTGTCCCAGGCTGCCACAAAGACCTCTTTTCATAAGGCCATGTTGAGGACTTGACCAAAAATCCCTAATGTGCTGTGCAATGATTCTAGGGAAGGCCCTCATTATTTGTGACAATGCACTCAGAATGACTCGACTTCATTCAGTTTTATCTTATTTGTTAAATTCAACAATCGGAATATTTGATTATAACAGACTATCAAAGACTAATGAGTCTATATCCTACAAGGACCAGAATATTAGTTGCTTAGTATTGCATGCCATGCCAAAGACCTTGTAGATGGCTCTCTCTCAGACAACTCAGAGTGATACTGAAGCATTAGGATCTTCTTTGTCTTCTGACTTTGAACTTTAAACTTATTAACCAGCTCTTCTCTCCTTCATGGGATCACAAGAGACATAGAATAGGGAAACAGTGAGTATTTTCTCTCTCATAGTGATGAAAACAAAAGTAATGGTGAGCAAATATATCTACAGATCCTATTACTGTGGAATTTATGAGTGATGGGACATTAATCAAATAATCACATAATTATGGGGTGAAGAGGGAATTCCTTCTACAGATTCATTCCATGATGGAAGAGATCTGGATTCTATGAGAATGTTGTGGTTTAGTCTTGCCTTGAAGACATCTGAAAGATTCATTTGTTGAGCCAGGTGGTGGTGGCACACGCCTTTAATCCCAGCACTCAAGAGACAGAGCCAGGTGGATCTTTGTGAGTTTGAGGCCAGCCTGGTCTACAGAGTGAGAACCAAGAAAGGCACAAAGCTACACAGAGAAACCCTGTCTCAAAAAAAAAAAAAAAAAAAAAAAAAAGATTCATTTGTTGAATGCCAAAGCTTCAAGGTAGCAGTACTTGGCAAGGATGTTGAGTCGTAAAAAGGGGAGCAGAGGGGAAGCACCCAGCCAGGTCCTTAGATCAACTGGGAGTGCTGCCCTCTCTGAAGTGAGGGTTGTTTAAAAAAGCCTGAGCCTGGTCTCACTTGTAGTTTGAGGTATGATCACTTCCACATGCATGTGTCCTTACCAATGCTATCCTTCAAAGATCCCAATGCCAGCACTTTGCCCTTGAACCTCCAAAGATGCAAGAACTAAATAAACCTCTTTTCTCTGTAAATGGTATGCTTTGGACATTACATTACAGTGACAAAAAGCTAACAGTGCATATTATAAAGAAGGTGACTGTATAACGTGCTCCGTATATGTTCTATTATAGAGAAGCCAACATGTACAAAGCTTTTGTGATGTGACAACTGAACTGAAGCTTAAAGATGAGCAGGAGAGGAAGAGTAAAGTCAAGGGACCAAGCTCACGGAGTGCTGTGTGGTGCCAGGTCAAGGGACCAAGCTCACGGAGTGCTGTGTGGTGCCAGGTCAAGGGACCAAGCTCACGGAGTGCTGTGTGGTGCCAGGTCAAGGGACCAAGCTCACAGAGTGCTGTGTGGTGCCAGGTCAAGGGACCAAGCTCACGGAGTGCTGTGTGGTGCCAGGTCAAGGGACCAAGCTCACGGAATGCTGTGTGGTGCCAGGTCAAGGGACCAAGCTCACGGAGTGCTGTGTGGTGCCAGGTCAAGGGACCAAGCTCACGGAATGCTGTGTGGTGCCAGGTCAAGGGACCAAGCTCACGGAGTGCTGTGTGGTGCCAGGTCAAGGGACCAAGCTCACAGAGTGCTGTGTGGTGCCAGGTCAAGGGACCAAGCTCACGGAATGCTGTGTGGTGCCAGGTCAAGGGACCAAGCTCACAGAGTGCTGTGTGGTGCCAGGTCAAGGGACCAAGCTCACGGAGTGCTGTGTGGTGCCAGCAAGGGACCAAGCTCACGGAATGCTGTGTGGTGCCAGGTCAAGGGACCAAGCTCACAGAGTGCTGTGTGGTGCCAGGTCAAGGGACCAAGCTCACGGAGTGCTGTGTGGTGCCAGGTCAAGGGACCAAGCTCACGGAATGCTGTGTGGTGCCAGGTCAAGGGACCAAGCTCACGGAGTGCTGTGTGGTGCCAGGTCAAGGGACCAAGCTCACGGAATGCTGTGTGGTGCCAGGTCAAGGGACCAAGCTCACGGAGTGCTGTGTGGTGCCAGGTGACTAGGAGGAACCTTGTCCTGAAAAAGCATAAAAAACCATTGATAAGTTTGAATCCTGTGGGCTTTTAGACTCCTTCCATTGCAGAATGTGTAACTGAAAGCAAATGGACATGTGACAGTAGCTGTTTGGTTTGCCTTCCACACCTTCTGCCACACTGCACTTCTTGGAGACTATAGAGGATATCTCTTCCCTCAGCGATGCTTGTTCTCCTTGGAACCCTCCATAGATCTTTCCATTCTACCACTTACAGTCAATTTTCCTAAAATGCAGCTTCAACCATATCACTCCATTTTAGAGACAGAGTTAGAGTAGAAAATAAGTTCAAGGCCTCTGACTTCTTGTTATGCAATACAATCTGTTTGTCCACCCCTACAGTGGACTCCAACTCTTTCTCAGATCAATCTTCTTTGCCCAAACTCTATCTCCAGTCTAGGACCCAGACCCTGCCACCTCCCTAGGATGAGCTTCCCCTACCCCATTCCTTCTCCTTTGTTAGAACACCACCTGCATCCCACTCTATGGGTTTCTATGGCCACGCAGTTTACATTCATCTCTCCCTGTGACCTCAGAGCTCTTGTTTCCTCTCCCTTGAATATCTGCAACCAGTTGTACATAAATGTGTATATCTGTGATGCTCTGATTGTTTTCAACAGTTCAGCTTGCTTCTTCGGGGCCAAACACAAGTTCCTTGCAGTCAGGAACCATGTGCTTTAGATTTTGGATGTCATTCACAACTCTTAGCTAAAGGACAATCATCAGGGACAAGGCCAAGACTACACTGACACTTGGGTTGTCTGGAGAAGGCACAGGTCTATTTTGTAAGCAACAGTGCTATCTAGTGGCCAGAAGGTTGAACGGCTTCTTTAGACAATGGTAATAAGGCACAAATAAGGAAAATATTACAGATATTTAATGGAACCAAATTATCCCCATTGACCATTCATGATTATGAAGGGATTTCAAACACAGATTTATGTGCTCTGACTGTCTGGTGGCTCCCCCTGACCCTGCCCCAAAGGCCAATGGCTCACAGACATGCTGAAGTTTCCCTGCATGCTTCTTGCAAACCACAACTTCCCTTTCCTGTGGAAGTTTTTGTGACAATTATGTGACTTTTAACTTTCTGCTTCCTGTACAGATAGATGTTACTGTGAAAAAATATTTATTTTGGATATAAAATATGTAATTGAGGAAGAAACTTGAGATGGGAATTAAGATGGCCAAATCAGAAACTCATTTCAAAGCTTGGTGTGAGAATGGTAATGTGCAGAGAAAAGCTGGTGGACTGTGGCATCTGAGGAACATGGATCGGATGTCAACTCTTCCTGCTGAAGTCATGTGGTAGCCATGTCGCTGGGACAGCCTGACATCTCAAGGGCTCAATTTCCTCTCCCCAAACAGGGATGATAGACATCTTCCTAAACCATTGCAGGGGTGGGAGTGGCGGGGGTGGTTAATAGAATCCTATGTAATAAAATTCTGATCTGGAGCAAGCAGTCAACAAATGATGGACAGCTGCTGTTTCTGTTGTATACTTCTTCCTTTCAATCTGATATTTTACATAACTGAATTCCTGGTTTTAGCAGTTGGAATCATCACTAAATTATTCTAATCCTGATTTAATTACCTTATGTCTACTATGTTAATATTCTGACCCACTCCTTGGAAACCAGTGTTAGTATTCTGACCTGCTGTCCCTTGGGGCCGCAGAGCCTCATTTTAAGGAAAAAACCCCTCCCCTTCTACTCTCTCTTCCTCTCTCCATTCCCACAAAGTGTGCACACCTCTGCTTTCCCTCCTTTCTCTTTCTTCTTTCCCTCTTTCCTATCTTTCTCTTCATCTCTCTATTATAATAAACTCTCTCTACATGGATGTAGCACCTGGGTATGAATGACTATTCCATGTGCCACTGCCCACATCTTCATCTGCCTGCCATGTTTCCCTGCACTCATGGGATACCCTGACCCAGCCAACTGGGTTCCCTGCGTGATATACCATAACATCCTGTTTTTACTTACTGTTGCAAAATAGTAAGTTTGCAAATGCCACGCCCATGACGGTGTCACCTGCGTGACAAATGCCTTGGATAAGGTAGTTACGTGGGAAAGGGGGGCTCACGGCCCTCGGGTCTATGCCCCCAGCGACCCCTCATCAATCTGCCCGAATCAAGGTGCCAGGCTACACGGAACCACACAGATCTGCTTGCAGAGGCTGGCTGGCACTCTGCCTTCTTCTCTTTGCAGCTGTAATTATTGTTGTTTCCTTGTGTATTAATTCCAAGAAGTTAACTATTAATGTTCCTGATGTGCCCCATAAAGAGAGTAATGATTCTTCAAAAGTGGCTTCAATACCCCCACCTATGATTCAAGCTCTTAGGCCAACAGTTCAAGAGGGTCCCTAAAGTTTGGAGGAATTCATGAATGATTTAGAGCAGAAAGAACTTATGATTCAGAAGGACAAAGATTCTAGCGAAGAGAGAATGAAAGTAAAGGTTCAGGCACTCATAGGCAATTCACACGCGCAGCCAACAGCAGCTGCAAGGAAGCAGTTACAGGAATTAGCCATTCCTACAAGAATTATTCAGGGACAAATAAAGTTTCTCATCAAGGGTCGATGGTGGCAACCCCCTAACTTTAATCTTAGATATAATAATTATTTAGAGCCATTACCTTTTACGGGAGCTTATGACGTACATGGGAACTGATGTGTGAATCATAATGGTATGAAAACAGAATGGCATAAGTTACAGTTCATGGAAAGATTAGCTAGGTACCGACCCTCCTGGTGCCTTCTCACCCACAGGCAAAGGTTAAGATATTTTCACACAAATGAGACCATGGTTAGAACAATGATGGAAAGGGTTTAATTTTGATACAGAACAAAGGTGTAGAAGGAAAACTACAGCTAGGGCCGTAATGTTCTCTGTCCGGATGAGGAACCACAAAAGAAAAAGTAAAGGCTATACTCATGAGATCTGTTAATCATTCTGAGAAAAGTGTGTGACTACATTGTTGATTCTATGTCTATCACCCTACTGGCCGATTGCCGTGTTTCCTCATGTAACTGTATAAAATTCACTGCTTGGTCTGAGTAAAATTGCAGCAGCTTCACAACATACTCTCGTGTCTGTGGCTGTCTGTCATTCACCGAATCCCACTTATCCTGAGTACCTTCACCCCGTTCTCCCTCGGTCTGGTGGTCTAGCTGAGATCCAGTCCACGGCATGCAAAAATTATTTAAAATGTCTGAAAATGAAACAGGAATTCTAATCCCTAGAACTCAAAGTGCAAATAAGTAAATATAGAAGAACTGTGATAGACAATAATTATCTTTATAGATAGCAGTTAGAAAATAATCCATTTAACTCATGTCCTAGTTAGGGTTACTATAGCTGTGATGAAACACCATAACCAAAGCAAGTTGGGAGGGGGCTATTTGGCTTATACTTCCATATTGTAGCCTATCATTGAAGGAAGTCAGGGCAGGTACCTAGATGCAGGAGCTGATACAAAGGCCATGGAAGGGTGCTGCTTACTGGCTTGCTCTTCTTGGCTTGCTCAGACTTCTTTCTTTATAGAACCCAGGACAGACAGCACAGGAGTGGTAGCACCCACAATGGACTTGGCCCTCCCATATCAATCACTAGTTAAGAAAATTTCCTACAGGCTTGCCTACAGTCTGATCTTATGGAGGCACTGTCTCAACTGAGGCTCCTTCCTCTCTGATGACTCTAGCTTGAGTCAAGTTGTCATAAAACTATCCAACATACTCAAGGAAACTTGATCTGAGAAAGCAAAACCAGGACTATCAGAGATATGCAAGCAAGGACACCAAAAACATCCTGCAAGCACTGTGCAGAGTTTCCCTGCCCTCTGTGGGTAAAGTGTGAATAACAACCTCCCCTTTAAAATGTGTTTTGTTTAGAAAACATCACTGGCCAACAAATGTTTTACATAAAGAATATTGTCTGTGGGGGTTTTCTTTCCCACAGATAAATATCAATTTTATCACTGCACAAGTAGTCTAGAGTAGGGGACAGTATCCTAGTTACACTTAACTGTCAACATAAGAGTCATCTACAAAGGTAGTCTAAATTGAGTGGCTGCTCAGATCAGACTGGCCTGTGGGCATGTCTTTAGGGCATTATCTTAATTTTTAATTGATGTAGGAGGATCCAGCCCACTATGGGTGGCACCACTCCCTAGGCATGTAGCCATCTACTATATAAGAAAGCTTCTCAGCATGAGCCTGAGTGAGCCACCAAGCAATGTTGCCCCATGCTTTCAGCTTCCGGTTCCTGAGTTTCTGTTCGACTTTATTCAGTGATGAACTGTGATCTGAATGTGTAAGTATTATGCCCAAATTGAGGGGACCCCCAAAAGACCACCAGGGAGAACAAATCCCATATGTAAAAGCAAAGAGTCTTTATTTCAAGCTCAGAGCTTGGTCTGATGTGGCGATGAGAGCAGAGAACCCGAGCCAGGGCAGGGTAGGGTTTTTATCATAGCAGAGGTTGGGGTGAGGGGATTTCCAGGGTTCAGGACCCTGACCGGCTGACATTTGTCTAGAGGTTATCTTGGCAAAAAGGTGAAATAGGTCTGTGCTAGGCTCAGGGACATCTGGCAATCTTATCTAATCTTAATGGTTAGAATGTTTGGGATGTCAGGTACTTCCCCTCAGATGCTGGTCCATCCCTGGATGATGTTAGCTTATGGCTTTCCTGGATCCAGGTGTTGCCTGTCAGTAAGCTTGTCACGGAAGCTATGTCTGGGCCCCTAAGCTTGTCATGGTGGCTGTGTGGTTAGGATATTTTGGGTCCCATCACATAAGCCAGATAAATCCATTCCTGCTCTAAGGTGCTTTTAGTCGGCCTGTTGTATCACAGCAGCAAAGAAGAAACAGGCATCTATGACAGTGACGCATCTTTAAAAATATCAAAGAACACCCAAATTGCTAGGCTGGAGGCCTTTTGAGTTCTCTATGGTAAGTGCTAACTGAAGATAATAAACACATGCCTTCTCCAAGGGGCAACCCTGACAGAAGAAGCAAACACTCCCCTCTGTTCCTCAGACTAGCTCAGCAGGGTGCTGGTAGAAATCTAGGCTCCTTACTTTCTCAGCTGGGCTCAAACAACCTCAAACTCCAGGGTGTTAAAGTAACAGAAATCTATTTCCCATACATGTGATGAGCACTACAGGTTGACTGCAAATTCTGTCTGTCCCAAGTCATTTTCATCCTGGGACCCTGGTGAAGAGGCAACCACTAGCAGGGATGTTCCTCTATTACCCAAGCCCCATCTGCTGTGGATATCACTCTGTCTGCTGTTGCTCTGATTGGTTAATAAATAAAGTGCTGATTGGCTAGTAGCCAGGTAGGAAGTATAGGCGGGATAAGGAGAGAGGAGACAGCTGGGAACAGGAAGGCTGAGTTGGGGGTTGCCAGCCAGACACAGAGGAAGCAAGATGTAAAGATACCAGTAAGCCACAAGCCATGTGGCAAGGTATAGATTTATAGAAATGGGTTAATTTAAGATGTAAGATCTAGCTAGCAAGAAGCCTGAACCATTAGGCCATACAGTTTTAATTAATATAAGCCTCTGCATGTTTGCATCTGAGTGGCTCTGGGCCCTGGGTGGGACTGGAAAAAACTCCAGCTACACCCCTTCAATAACATTCATCAGTCGACACTCCTCTTGGGAAAGGGGCTGTGAGAAGAACACAGTGGGAAAGTGCAGAAAACGAAATAGGTCATCTGTTACAACTTCAGTGGATCACTTAAGGCTCTCAGTTCAAGATTAGAGGCTACAGTCTCCGAGGCTTTTAAGCTCAGGTCTACACTGAAGTTAACTATGATTGCATCACAATCCACCCCTCCCAGATGTCCCACCCCACAGGCTCAGGTTTTGGTTTTTTGTTTTGTTTTGTGTTGGTTTTGTTTTTAATTGTTCCAGGCTGGAGAGGTTTGATGGAAAAGTTCTGGTCAGTGTCTGTCTTCATATCCCACAACACAAGAAGACCCTTATAAAGATATCCTTCTGGTTCCCTACAGGGCATTCTGGCTCCACAAGGCCCAGCTGAAGTGTAAGATTCTGTATTTTAAGGGTCTCAGTGCTTCTGATATAAGCTGGATGGAAAGTGGAGTCCCTAGACAATAGCATTCATTTTAGAAGAATTAAAATCTACATTCAAGAAGTTTTTCTGTTTTTATTTTTTCTTTTTCTCAGGGAAAGGATTTCTTTTACTGCATTTTAAATATCTATCCCATTCTACTGAAAATTTAAACAGCTGGTTTATTTTTTAAACATTTAAATATTGTATATGTGTGCATGGGCATGTGATCATAAGCATGAGCTGGGGTCTGAGGACAACTTGCAGGAGTTGATTCTCTCCTGCCACCATGAAGGCTTCAGGGGTCATCACCATTTGGCCACAAGTACCTTACCGACTGAACCCTGTTGCTCACTATAAAGGGCTAGTTTTAAATGGGAAGCAACAGGTATCAACCTGCTCACAGGGAAGCAATAATAATGTTTGCTCTGCTGGAGGGAGCTGTATGCAGTGAAGGAAAAGACAAAGGGGCCTAAAGTGATAGCACAAGGCTGACTGCAGATGGTCACAGCAGGGACTGGTAAAGCCCAACCTTCCTGTGGCCTGGGTTCGGCCTGGCATGGCATGCATCTGTGAGTATTCAGGCATGATTTATGATATGGGTAAGAAATACCAGATCTGCTCAGTGATGAAGGACTTAGGCTCCAGAAAGTCAAGTCACACAGCCTGGAAGTGAAAGGCAAGAGCCATACTTTACTTTGCATGGCTTAAAAGATTAAGAACATTAGCCACTAAAGTACCATATATTGGTGTCCTCTGTGCCTTCCATGAAACTTTATCACCAAGGTCACAAGAAAAAAAAAGTCAATAGGAACAAAGGGATAGGGAAGCAATGTTTTGTTCCTGGCCATACCTACCAAGTAACAACAAGGCAGTGGTATCCCTTCTGCTGTCGCAGCCAGCCTTCCCTCACCAAAAGGTCTCCCTCTCTGCTATTGTCACTTTGAAGATAATGTTTGGATTTGGAGTGATCCCTATGTATTCACAGCTATCTCACTTCTATTCTCAACCTGGAGGGAGTGGGGACAGAGATAATGAGACAGAGAGGAAAACAGAGAGATATCTTAATAAGTACAAAAGCCAAGCTAAGGATTTGACCAAAACAGGGTTTTCTAATGACCTTAGTGTATGGATTATTCCTTGTGGTGGGGTTCTTTATATAGCACATTATAGGGTGAATTCCATAGGTACAGGCTCACCCCCACTACCTACCACCAAATGTTGACAATCTAAAGTGTCTCCAGACATTGCTAACTGCCCTCTAGAAACTAAAGCAACTTGGAGCTCCAAACTACTCACCTAAAGTGCTACATCAAATAGAAAACATATCTGACACAGATCTACCTCATACAAGAATCCAACACATGACACCTCTGAAGATGCCCTAAAATCAGCCTTGGTAAGGACCACTGGCATCCAGGCAACTGTTATTTTGCTGATGAGCAAAGCAAAGCCCAAAGATAGTTATCACAAGTCTATGGCTCCAAATTCTTTCAAAACAATCTTAATCAATCTTAAGATTCCTGTGATAAATTAGATATAGAGTAAGGGACTATAGGGAGGGAAGGATCTCCCAAGTAAAAGGAAATAGAATAATTAGTAAGGATGAGGGGGACTAAACCTGGATGTGTGAGGGAGAGGGAAAGGGAGGTTAGAGGGTGAATATGGGCGGAGAACAGCTAACACTAAGGACCATACAATATATACACATATGAAAGAAATCTAAATGGAATCACCAAAGAGGGAGACAAAAGCCCACCTAGACATCTCTTGCTACCAAATGAAACCTCCAGTACCAAGAATGGGTTACATCTAATTGTGTTGTTGGTCAAAGGGGCCTCAAGAAACCCCCAAACAACCAGGCCACTGCCAAGGCTAGTAGTGGTGGCTCTCCACAGATTGATAGTTAAGGCCCTATTGCTAAAGATAACACCTACATAACTCAGGAAACAGAAAGGTCAAACTGGTGCCTACCTAAAGCCTTCATCACTACTGACTAGTATTCATGGTAATTTGCACAATACCAGAGGAGAGAGATAAACACCAATGCAGCTACAAACCCTGTGATCTACAATGATGACCTGCCTGCATGATATACTGGTACAATAGTGGTGCAAAATTTGTGGGAGTAACCAAGCAATGTCTGATTTGGCTTAAGGCCCACTCCATGACATGGAACCCATACCCAATACTGCTTGGGTGACCAAGAGCCAGAGACTAAATAGCCAGAGATCTAGGATAACACCAAATACTACTGGTCTCAAAAAAGTTGTGGTGGGGACAGTAAAATAACTCCTAGGGATGTTCTGTTATACTTACAGATCAGTGCCTTACTCAGCCATCATTAGAGAAGCCTCCTTCCGCAGAAGATGGGAACAAATACAGAGACCCACAACTGGACAATGTACAGAGTGTGAGAGACCCTGGAATACTTATTCCTAAATGAGATGTTACCATCAAATCTCTACCCTCAGGGTTCAGGAAGCACTGTGGAAAAGGAGGTGGAATATTGTAAGAGCCAATGAGGATGGAGGACAGCAAGGAAACAAAGCCTTCTAGACATAACAGAGCTAACACACATAAGAAGTCATGGAGACTGTGGCAGCATGCACAGGGTCTGTACAGGTCTAAACCAGATAGGGTCCCAGGGCTGAGATGGAAAGTAGACCCAAACCCCCACCCCTACCCTAGAAGCATTGCCAACTGACAACCTCTCACAAAGGGAAAAATTGAGTTTTCTCCAGTGGAGTCCCACCGGGAATACAAGCCACATGGAAGGGCAGCCCATGTCTGGTGGTAGAGAGCCAGCAGAAAATGAACCCAGTGGTATTTTTGAAGGGATTTTTGTCTCATAATGCTTTGCCTGGGCATTTTTTTCCTTAGAGGCTTTTGCTTATATAGTATCGTTTCCAGTTTTGTTTTTATGGGATTTCTGTGTAGGAGTGTGTGTTTCTCTGAGTCTGTATGTGTTTCTTGTACTTTTATCTTTGGCTCTTTTTTCTGTTTATTTTGTCCTATTTTGGGAGTTTTGTTTTGTTTCTTGACTCTGTGTTTTGTAGTAAGAGAAAGGAAAAGTGTAGAGTGGGATGGGTGGGGAGGTTGGGGAGGACCTCACAGAAATTGGAGGAAGAGAAACAATGATCAGAATATATTGTATGAAAAAAATCTATTTTCAAGTAAAAAAAAAAATCCTGTGATAAGTTGTTACAGATACAAATCATGTAACACCAGTTCATCATATCTGTGGTCACATCTTTTGTCATCGTGTCTCTCAAAAACACATTTCCAAAACAAATTTTAAATCATGAGTCTTTTTCACTTATCCAGCATTGGCTCCTTATAGTCTACAGTATCCTTTCCTGTTGTTAAATTAGAATAACAATGCCACAGATCTTAGGAATGATCTTTCTTAAACTAAGATTTTTGTTGTTTGTGTGTTTTTGTTTTTGGGAGTTGTTTTGTTTTGTTTGGTTTTGGTCTCCGTAGACCAGGCTGGCCTCGAATTCACCTCAAGTTTGAGATCCACCTGCCTCTACCTTCCAAGTGCAGGGATTAAAGGCATGTGTCACCACTACCTGGCTAGTTCTTCTTAATCATTTGATAAAAAGATTATTTTATAGCAAATAAAACAAAGTAAGAAAACCCTATCAAAAGAACCTTCCTTTATTACAATCCAGGGATCTCTATTAGGCAAAGGACACATACATTTTTCACAGTGGAGAGGTCAGGGTCATTCCAAAGGAAAGCAACAGAGACATTCTTTTTCTCCACTGTTACTGCCAAGCTCCAAGAATATCTCCCATGGGAGAACATCTATCCACGCCATCTACTTGAAATCATTTTTGGCTCTTTGCTTATACTGAAATGAGATCTGTGTTCTTATCATTTTAATAGCTAATAGAGACTTATGTTGTTATCAAATAAAACGCAGAATTTTCTCAGTACTATATCATCAGTAAATAACAAACTAGGCAGCCAATATGTATTTACTGACAGCCAAAGCAGGAGAATTTAGGGCTTTCTAACTAACCTTCAGGATCTCAGTGTGTGTGATCAACTTTCAGAATTCTGCTTTTTGTTTACTTAGGAGAAAACCTGAAGGAGAGGCCACAGCAGTAGAGAGGCCCCAGCAGGCAGCAGGAGTGGCTCTTTCTCACCAGGAGTAACACATGGACAGGTGTAACTAGTCCCTGAGTCTGACTTTACCTGAAGTCCTATTTCATTTTATGTTAGTTTTCACTGCATTCTATGGCTTGCAGCTATATGGTCCTAAGCAATACTCTGGAATATGCAATGTGATTGTTATTTAAAATATTCAAAGGTTGAAGAGTAAGGCAGGTAGGTGACCTTGGTTAGACTCAAGTATTTCTTTCCATGCTACTGCAGCCCTTCATACTGAGGCCCTTCAGTAACTTAAGGGGGGAAAAATGTGGTTCTTGAAGCCAGACTTCAGGAAAGCAAAAAAATCTATCACAGGTGTTTTAGGAAGACTAGATGAAACCATTTCGAAAATGGGATAACTCCTCTGCCTTCTATGCCTCCTCCCATCTTTCTATACTCTGACTCCTTCTACCTTATCCTGCTCTGTCTCCTTTAGACAGTACATTTACATTCCAAAGCCTCCTATCCATTAAGAACCTGGAGAAGCTTTCGACAACTCCCCACCCTAAATCTGTAGTGAAGTTCTCAAGGTAGAACAATTCAGGTTGACAAGCCTCCTCTGGTCTCCTCCTTCTCTCATGTTTAGTGTTCTGAGAAAGAAAATGAATTAATTTCTCTTTGGCCACATATAGAACTGTAAACTAGATAGACCTAGATGACAAATGTTGCTATAATTTGTTTCTCTAAATTTAAAATGTCATTATAATACATAGTATATTAAGAACATAAAGCTATTTGTTAGAATCCCTTTAACTCTTAGATGACAAAACATTAACACACTGTATTAGAAGAGACCTAGTGTTTAAGAAACTTACACACACAACACATATGCCCTAGGTGTGAATTCAAACACTTTCCTGTTTTGTAGCAATAACATAAACCCCTCCCCATAGTAATCATATTTTTAGTGTCCTGTTTTCTGATGCCTTCAGATACCAAGAATTTACTGACTTTGAGAGAATTGCCAAAAAAGAAAACACAAGAAGCAAAACCTAAACAGAGAGAGAGAGAGAGAGAGAGAGAGAGAGAGAGAGAGAGAGAGAGAACTGCCCTAGTTCTTACTAAAGACAGACAGCAACCACACCCACTGAACACAGGCTCAGAGCCACATTCTTGTCCTGGTTCTTCACCAGGTTCTCACATTACCCCAGATCTTGTCACCAAAGGCAAGATACCTGGCAACTAGAGGTGTCTCCTATGCCCCAGAGCACATTGGGATTATTCAGAATAGCCAATCGTGAGCAGGCTTGCCTAACCTTTACTAAGGAAACAGCAATAAAAGTGATTGCCTGTTCTTCATATTTCCTCAACATCATGACTAAGGCCAATGCTATACCACAAGGCCCTACTTGGCAGACCTGCTACGCTAAACTTCTTCCTTTATGAGAGTCACTTCTGGTTCTGTGTGTCTAACTATATCCAGGTCATTTTGGAAAAGTCTGACATTGTACTGACTGAGCTATCTGGGCTGCATCTGAGTTCATTTTAGAGCAACCCATATATAACTATTTAGTTTTAAGAAGATTTTATTAGTAAATGTATTATTATTCAAGTATTATTACTAATTTTCAGGGTCTACAAGATTAAATATATTTTTTTCAGTTTTTTTTCGAGACAGGGTTTCTCTATGTAGTTTTGGTGCCTATCCTGGATTTCACTCTGTAGACCAGGCTGGCCTCGAACTCACAGAGATCTGCCTGGCTCAGCCTCCCAAGTGCTGGGATTAAAGATGTGTGCCACCACCACCCAGAAATTAAATATATTTTTAAGAAAGAATTATAACACAATTCTTTGAAAGTATTTTGAAATGAACTACAAAAATTCCTAAATGTCTAGATATTACAACTTACCTAAAAAAAAATAATTTTCCCTCTTTAGATTAGAAATTATTTCAGAAACCTTTATAAACTCAAATGGGAAATCATTTCTTTTAAAACTTAGTTGTTCATTTATATCCAGTGGCTCAAGCTTAACATTTATTTGTAGAAGATGCTACTAACATATATGATCCTCTACATAACTGGCTGTTCTTTCTTTGTCCCATGAAATTAATTTTGTGCCTTTTCTTTTTCTTTTTTATTGCATGTAGCTCAGGCTGGATTCTAAACATTGACTTAGTAAAATAAGCTTCATGTGCACATGTAAATGGGTATGTATATGTGCTCATGCATAGGTCCATGTATATATCTACCTACGTCTATCTGAATTAAGACCTCTCTCTTCAGACCCAGATATAATTGGGTAAAACTTAAGTCAATGACAAATGGAAAATTAAGCATTAGAATCTTACCTCCTCATCTTTAAGATAAAGACATTTTATGGAATTTTGGTGAAAAGCTAATGAGCAACTGTCTATATCTACTTCTTAGCACCTAGCAAAGACTGAGGGCTCTGTGAACAGAGTTGGGTCAGGTCACAGAAACTCTGATCACAGGCTGTTTGATGGGTTTTTGTTTTTGTTTGTTGTTTGCTGTTGTAGTAGTTTTAATTGTTCTCTGGTTTCCACACATGACTTCACCATCCCTTCACAGATGCCTTTGAGATAAATGACACTAGGTATCAGACCACTTGACCTGAAGTTCAGCCTCAGCCTGCTGCCTTGGATATCTGCTCATAAGGTCAAGAGAATAAAACTGAGCAACCAATGAGCTGGGAGAGTGTGTGAGGACTCTTCTACCTATGAGATAAGAAGGCATGTTCCTACACCACCTAAACTAATGGTGAGTCTTGGATATGTAGAAAGACAGCAGAACATAGTTCGGAATATATATAGATTCTGGAGTAGGCAATTTAGCTATTCCCCGTGAACAGCTTCATTATCTAGGTAATCACACATCTTCTAAACCACAATAGACTCTTGTAAAAACAGGGCTAATATATCAGTGTTTAATATTACTTGCATAATAATAATATGTATATTTATTGAAATTCCATATAATTATTCTCATACTGCATAAAATAATTGCTTATCATGGAAGCTGTTTCTACTGTTGCAAACTTAGAGAATAAAACAATGAATTTTTCCCTAATATAAGCAGATGCAGGGTTAGTCGGCACTACACTCCCTCACTTCACAAGGAAATTGGAGGCATGAGGAGGCTAGGCCCAGATCACAAAGAACTCAGTGGAGGTGTTGGATTCCTTCCCTAAGACCAATCCTTCTCTAGAGAAATTTCTGTGGTTCTTTCATTTAACTTAAAAGGGAAAAAAAGGAAAAAGAAAAATCTTCCATTTGAGGAATTCCCTTGTAGAATTTCATGGTTTTGTCCCATACTCTCTTGGGTCTAGAAAATGACTTTGTGTTCCTATGTTTAATATTCTGAGCCTCTGATAAAGATGGATTTTTGTTGAGTTCAAGGCCCACACAGGTTCCAATTTAGAACCAACCCTAAATCTTTTGTGGCTTTCAGTTAGTCTTGGCAGAACACTTTCATGGTGGGAGGATTCTTAATGGGTTTCTTTAAAGAGATTCTTTAAAGAGTTCATTTAGGCTCAAACCAAAGTAAACTAAGCATTCTATTCCCATGGATTTTAGAGACAAGGGTTAGAATCCAGGAGAAATGTGGTAAGCAGAGCCTGCTGAGAACAGAACTGATACTGGAGGCCATGAGTCTGTAGCAAGTCTATGGAGTCATTAAAGAGACTTTCTCACAAAAACTTTTTTAAAGCAACTTTTACTCCTTTCTAGTTCCCACATCTTACAGATGTCGGAATGCATCCATTCATGAACCTGCTTGCATCTGTACAATGCCAAAAGGTCACTGTGATCAAAATCAATCCTAGGAACATGAAATCATAAAATGAGCTTCTGCTATGAAAGAACAGCTATACATTTTTCTTAAGATGGCAGTGCAAATTCAAACTCCAACACAGACTAAAGAACCACACTCTCCAAACATTGTTCACTACTAGGCCCTCAATCACTACCTAGAATTGTTGTCTTACTAAACAAACATCTACCTGAAGTTGGGGGGAAGACAACCATGTTTTTCTCTGATGCTTTCTCCTATTCTTCACAGTTCTGATGTTTTTTATTGTGTTTGAAATGTATATAGTTTGGCAGTTTTTCATCCTCTGAATTATAAAAGTGATATCCTGTTCTTAATTTCTTCTCATAAATAGTTAAAAGAAATCATCCAAATGTGACTTTTTATTGAATGACTCAAGTTTCAAATATAGTTTAAAAGTTAAAAATAAATGTTTACATTGATAAGATTTTTTATATTATGAATATTATAAACAATAATTCCATAAAAATTGAGCAAATTTTTATGTTTACCTTATTTTCCCAATCAAATAGTAATTATTTTTAATGTTTTCTTAAAATAGCAACTTTTATATTAAGACCAAGTCAGATTTACTTTAACTATTTTAAATTAACAGCTGATTTGTCTTCAGAATTACTGACTTTTGATATCAAATATTTTAGCTTTTGCTATTATAATGATAGATAGACAGACAGCTAGATATAGATAGACCACTGAAATTAAAATGATACTACCTCAGAAAACAGGTTGGTAGTCCTTCAAGATATTTACCTGGAAGAAACGAGAGCACATACACTCAGACTGCACTTCCATGTCCCTTGAAGCATCACACATAAAAGCCAAGACATGGAATCAACATCAACTTAACTCTCAGTGCCTAATTAGATAAAGATGTGAATAGAGAGATGACAGATAGAGATGTAAATACATAAACATATATATATATATATATATATATATATATATATATATATATATATGCCATAGAATACTATTCAGCCATAAAAGAATAAAATATTATCAATTACATGGAAATACGTTACGTGGACTTGAAAAACGCAACATGCGAAATAAGTCAAAGACAGAAAAGCAGACACTACATGATCGCATTCATATGTAGGATATCATATCACATAGAAGTTGAAAATAGAACAGCAGCTACCAGAGACCAGAGCAGTGGGGATAGTAGGAGATTAACCAGAGCGTATAAGAGATATTTGATTGGAAGAATAAATTCTAAATTTCTATGGCATAGCAGAGTGAATATAATTAACAATAATTAATTTTGTTATTTCTAAATAGTTACAAGATAAGATTTAAGAGTGTACTTACCATAAAGAAATGGTCAAAATTTTAGGAGACAGATGTGCTAATTCATGTTGATTATAATTGAATATATATGTGAACCAAAATGTCACATTACATCACAAAAGTACCTACAAATATTTATCAGCTAAATGCATAAAAAATAATATTTAGCTACTGAACAGCTAAACAAAAGCATTTAGAGCAACATTTTTAAAGATTTTTTATTGGTATATGTTAAGAATATATAATAATTGGTTTATTGTGACATTTTCATACATGTATAAAATGTATTTTGATCATGTTCACCCCATGTTCTCACTTAAAACCCTTCCTCTTCTCAAATTGCCCCCTCTACTTCATGTCTTATTTATTTATTTATTTATTTATTTATTTATTTATTTATTATTTTTTAATTTTTTTATTGTGACCCAGTGACTTTCATTGGGGTTGTTCACAGGAGTGTGAGTGAGAGATTATTTTCAGAATGGGCAACTTACCAGTGGCTACATCAATGAAGAAAATGTCTCCCCATGAATCCTCAGGGATGTGTAGGCTTCATAAGACCCTCCTCCATAGCAACAAATTTCCTCATGATGAAATGTTGACAGGTCCAAACTTATAAAGGTCTACAGTCTACATAGACTACAGCTTATACAGTCTACAGTCACTAAGAGCTCAAAAAGGCAATGGCTAGGCCCTGCCCAGGAGAAAGAATTCCATAGCACTCCACTCCACCCCTTTCTCCAGATCTTGCATTTGTTTCAGCCCATCCTCCTTGATATTCCCTGAGCCTTACTAATATTACTGTCTCATTTGCAGCTGAGCATTCAACAATCACTATGGTCAGAAGTTTGACCAGCCATAAACCTCTACAATAACTGTCATTTACTACAAAAAGATACTTCAATACCAAAAACTGCCAGCAGCTCTAACCTAGACGCATAAACATAAAGATTTAGAAAGCAAATTTGACAAGAACATTGTGTCCATGTAGCAATATAACTGTTGCAGTAGCTTCCCAACTATATCCTATATACTAACCAACCACTGGCTTTTGACTAGGATTACAGTGTCCGACATGAATCCTCATAAAGTAATTGGTTACTCCCAAACAGTGACACTGCCATTACACTAGTGAGAACATCTTGCCAAGCAGCTGGGTATTCAAATATTTTAAAAAGAAATAATACTGCTTTTCTATAAATTAAGGAAGTGTCTACACACTTATTCTTCAAAAAAGGGAATGCCAAATTATAAGAATTGTATAAGAATTCTTTTTATATTTTTTGACAAAAATAACTAGAGGGAAAAATATAGATAAATCTCCTTCATTCTTTTGGTGCAAAATACCTAGACATAATAATAATAAATCAAACTGATCAGATACAAAAAGAATAACATAAAGAATAAAGGGATAAATTAACCTTCAAGAGAAATTGCTCTAGATTTCTCTTTCTGTCAATATGCTGAAAGCAGCATCCTTCCTTTGTTGTGCCTCTAGCAACCACCTCTCAGAGAACATGATCCAAGACAGTAGAAGATAGCTAAATCTGGGAACTCACAAATAAAGAGCTGAAGAAGGCTAACCTTACTCTAAAGGCATGAGGCAGGGGGCAGGTCATCACACCATCAACCCATTAAAGCTCAGACTGTACTGAAAAAGCAGGGGCACTGATTGGACACATGGCTCCCCCACCAGAATAGATCTCCAGGGTGAAATGCAGAGACCATGGGGCCCTTGACCACACTGAAAGAAGCAAGAATTACCCTGTCAAGTGCTGGCATGGGAACATGGTTCTACATTTTCTGAGCCCAAAGAAGAAAACCCAGGACTCACAGAAGATAGAGAACCCTCACAACTCAGAGCTCATAAGCTAGGCAGTGAGACAGATAGATCAAAGACAAGAGCAAGAAAAATAGCAGAAGGCTTTCCTAACACTAAAAAGGGAACAACAAAGCCATATGAATGTGGCTGAACTCTATCAGGGTCATCTATCAAGTCACTGTCCATTCACATAAACAGGAAGAAATTGTTGTAGATTGTATTCAAACTAGTCTGCTACACATCAGGAAATGTGGCAGCAGACCCATGTCCCCTGCAGTACCTCCTATTCAGATTCCTGAATGGACTCCTCATCTCCATGGCCATATAAAGTTCAGAATATGACAGTCATGGGTGTGTCCTCAAGCCATTGTGAGAAGTAACTATGACCAAACCCCTGCTGTTGGGAACCTGATGGGTCAACATTTAGAAGGTCAGTCTCAACAAGTTCTCAATGCTGCCTCCAGAGCACTTAGTGTGAAGTATTCAACCCTCAATTACCAGCTTAGTACCTCAATGACAGCAAAACAGCCTGACTATGTTATGTACTTTCTACAGAAGTAACGTCCCTAAATTTAGCTTCTAGGCACTAGGCAAGACACATTTCCAGGTTCCCCATGTGGTGTTGACAGAACCCTCCAAAGAAACAGAAACTGAACTCATTCCACATCTCTGAAGAGAACACTGGAAGGCATGGTTTGAAGGCACTCTGGACTGTAAAGCCTCCTTGCAGTACCAGTAAACTGACCAAAACAGTCATCCCAAATGACCAGGAAAATTCTAGCCCAAGCTCCGAGCATTGAGCAATAGCTACCATACAACATAGTGCATCTGAACTCTGGCTAGCCACTCACTGAGTCTTGTCATGTGTTATCTATCCAGTCACATTCCAGGCCAGCCATTCACAATTGTCTTCACCAGACTAGACAATGACTCCTAAAACTCCTGGTTCCTGCCAACTTGCCTGACCCATCCATCTTCCTGAGAAACAAACACCTTCTTCTGGGAGTCCTTCCTTTCCAAATAAATCTGAAGGACCACACTCCCAGTTCTCCATGAGTGACCTCTATCAAGACCTTCAAGTCTCCTTCTTTTCAGAGAATAAGTGGGAGTGGGGAATCACATGGAAGGATGACTCAGCCTCCAGGCTGAAGAAACTTTCAAGGGAAGAGCTGGGAGAGGAGGCTGGACATGTTGATGCAGATCCTCCCAAGCTGAAGAGTATTTGCAATGGTGGACCACCACTGACTGCTGACAACAGACACTGACTATTTGAATCCTCGAATCTTAGATTTCACTTGAAAGGGAAACTATTTAACTTCCATATAAGGGAGTTTGCATAAGTTAATAAGAATTTGAACCAACAATTGTGTGTACTCTAATACTGTGTAAACAGGTACTGTAAAGTGTGAGTCTATGTTTGTTATTCAAATGACTGCACTAATAATGGAAATGCCTGATGAACTACCGGATTCATATCCTTAGTGTTCTGACCATACAAAGGAACCCTAGTGGGGTTCCTGAAAAGTGCCAAATGAAGCCACTTTACAAAAAGTTCCCTCAGATTTACCCATTGTCACTAATCAATAACCTATAAATGTATATTTAAAATAGTTTCAATGTTCCTGAATTTCTTCCAGTTGAAAAAAATCAATTGGTTTACTATAAGATGTTGATAACAGGAGTGTGAAGAAAGGAAACAGTTGAGCACTGCTGATAGGAATATAAATTAGAATGGCAATAACAGAAAATAATGTGAATATTCTTCAAAATGCTAAAAGAATAACTTCCATATGATCCAAAATCCCACTTCTTGGAATATGTATCTTAAAGGCTAAAAATGAGTGTGTCAAAATATCTATATTATCAACCTAAGTGTCTATCAATGGATAAATGAATTAAAATGAGGCATAGCAGTCATAGTGCATCTATACATGACTCATTGTTTCAAAAGAAAAGAACTCTATCATTTTCAGCAACATGACTGAACCTGAAGTACCCTGTGCTGATAAAATAAGCAAGTTTAAGAAAGACAAAACTTAACAATGCCCTTTATATATGGAATGTAAAAACCAAAACTCACAGAAACAGAAAGCAGTAATGTGATTAGCAAGGCTGAGGAAGTGAGAAGAAAATACAAAGAGGGTGGGCAACAGGCACAAAGTTACAGTTAGGTAAAAGTAAGAAATTTTTGTTTCCTAATGCATGGGGAAGTGTTGGGAAATATTATTTTAATGTATGTTACATTTGTTTATGTTACATTTGTTTAACTCTGTGAAGCTATGTTACTGTGCCTATCTAAAACACCTGATGGTCTAATAAAGAGCTGAATGGCCAATAGCAAGGCAGAAGAAAGAATAGTTGGGGCAGGCAGGCAGAGAGGATTAATAGAAGGAGAAATCTGGGAGAGAAGAGATCTAGGAGTGAGAGGAAAAGGACATTGGGGACCCAGTCACACAGCTACACAACCAGCAACAGAGTAAGAAAGAAAGGTATACAAAAACAGAGAAAAGTAAAAACTCACAGGCAAAAGACAGACAGGTTAATTTAAAGTTAAGAAAAACTGACAAGAAACAAGCCAAGCTAAGGCCAGGTATTCATAATTAAGAACAAACCTCCATGTGTGATTTACTTGGGAGCTGGGTGGCAGGCCCCAAAAAACCAAAGAGTAAGAAAACAATAAACAACAGGGAAGAAAGAGACTGAATGAAGGATACCAAATACAGAAAAGACTAAATTCTAGTGGTTCAGTCTCAAAAAAAGGTAGATCTAGCTTATAACAATTTATTTTGTATCTCAAAACAACTATAAGTCAGAGGGTTCCCAACACAAAGAAATGTTAATTACCCTAGTTTTATCATGTATATCAAAACATCTATGCTATATGCATATGTGAAATGATTACACTGCACCCTATAAATCAGTGGTTCTCAACCTTCCTAATGCTGTGACCTTTTAATACAGTTCCTCATGCTGTGTTGACCCCCCAACCATAAAATTATTTTCATTGCTACTTCATGACTATAATTTTGATACTGTTATGAATTATAATGTAAATATCTGATATGCAGGATGTATTTTCATTATTACAAATTGAACCAAATTGAACATAATTTAAGCACAGTGATTAATCACAAAAAATATATAATTATATATTGTGAAATATTTATTTCTAATTACAAATAAATAAAATTTTGTCTTGAAGCATGGTATAGCATGGTAACAGTCATAATATAACAACAGTAAGCTACATTGCTATGTTTTGTGACAGTATGTGTAAAAAGCCAATGTCAATGAAGGTTGAAATTGCTTCTTTCTCACCAGATCAGAAATTCTTGAGACAGTCTTTGCAAGAGTACAACGAAGATCCTCTTCCACAACAAGTCTACTTCTGTATTTAGACTTGATAACCAGCAAGCTGGAAAACCCTGTTTCACAAAGACAAGTTGTTGGAAAAGAAAGAAGGCACAACACAGTCTCAGACAGAACAGAATATGATTGCAAATACTTGATCCAGAATTTTGTAACTGGCATTGTAAAGAAATCAGTTCTTGCTGCATTGCTGCTAATAAGTTCGGTGAACTCCTCTTGTGCTGTCTCAGGAACATCCTCAACTTTGACTGTGAATGGACTTCTGAAAAATGCAAATGGAGTGTCCGGTAGATTTGGAAAATACAATGAAATTTCCTCTGCAAGCAAATGCCAGTGTTCTTCCACAGAAATTATCATCCTGATCGTTTTGTCGGATTCAATGTCATGTTCCTCAAAAAAAAAGCAGTTAAGGTAGGCAACATGTGACTTCTATTATCATCCAATTTGTTTTTGTTTTTTCCAAAGCTGAAGTTTCATTTGGAATGATTGGATCTTTCAGACAAATAAAGGCCTGTTGCTTTTTGTTCTCCTGGTGATAAATTTAACTCATTCAAGATAGCAAAGGTATCAACCAAGTGAGCTGTTTTGTGAAATTCAATTTCATCACTGAAAAGCGCTGCAAACTGTGGTCTTTCTTTCTGATTAAAAAACATTTTGAGTTCATCACAAAGCTCAAAAACACATTTTAAAACTTTTCCTCTTGACAACCATCTCTCTTCAGTGTGAAATAGCAGAGCTTTGTTTGTGTATCCACCTTGTAGCACAGTTGAGAAAACAGGGACTGTTTAAAGTGCTTGCCTTTACAAAATTGACAAAATTCATGCTTTTCATGACTTCTTGTAACTCTTGTGGCATTGTCTTCATTGCTAATATTTGCTGATGAATCATACAGTGAGTTCAGATGACTTTTGGTGACTCATTCAGTACCAAAAGTTGAAATCCAGATCGACATCCTAGTATTGCCAAAGTACCATCTGTGTAAACAACACAAACTTTTCCCAAGAGATCTTCTGCTCTTTTAGAAATGAACCAACTGTGTCAAATATATCACATGCAATGATTGTTGTTTCAAGAAATTTGCAAAACAGTTGTTGCCATTAACGTTGCCACTATTAATATACTTCACATAAACCAGTAACTGGGAACAGTTTACAACTTCTGTAGATTCATCAAGCTGGATACTAAATATAGAATAGAGCAGATTTAATTTCCTGGATTCCCTGATCAAGCATATCAGCGGACATGTCATATATTCTTCTGCAGACAGTGTCAGTAGATAAGGACACTGCACTCACATGTGTGACAAATCTGTCTCTGATTATAACTTGAACAATGCCTTTGTCCACTGGCAACAGCAAATCCTCAGCCCTGGTGATTCTGAGTGTCTCCAAATGTGAGGCTTCAATGGACACTACATCTTGTTTGTGGTACTTGCTACTACTGTAAAGTCTGGCTTTCTTGAGTCCATCAGCTTTGCTTCTAAGTTCGTATCTTTGCCGGCAAAGCTTGGATGCTGTTATCAAAATGGTGTTTTAGTTTGTTCAGCTTCATAGATTCAGCTGATAGAACTTCACAACAAATTCTCAATTCCTGCTAACTACTGAGGTAAAACCATACTGTAAAAAAATCCTCACTATACTTTCTTTCCTTAACATTCTTCTCTACATGACCCATTGTCATGGAATGGTTTTCCAATGGAAATAATATATAACAATAGCTTTTATAATACAAAAGATGGTATATGGCATAGTTCAGTCAATACAAGTCATTAAAGTTCTCTATGATTTACCAATCTCTGTGTCATTTTGTTTTTTGTTTTTTACATACCTGTTACTATCACAAGGGGGCAGTATTCACATCAACCACAGCTGAATATAAAAGGATTGATCAGCATCCAGGTTAGGTTCCCATGGTACAGATATATACATTTGCAGTATATACATTGCAGGTTTTGCAGTACATGATTTTACATTTACCCAGTAATTATAATTCACGAAGTGTCATTTTTTTACTCCAATATTGCTACTTTCAACACAGTAGCTGCTCTCTACACATGTATGACTAGTCTACATAAGTACATTATGGTGCCAACTCTGTCACAAACACCTGTATTTGTTTGGGGTGTATGTGATAGGGACAGCACAATGATGTCATCACACGGAGTACTCATATGTGAGCATATCTGCATATGGGTAGAACTGCCTAGAGATAAATAGAGGAGCAGTGTCTCAGTTCCTAAGATCAATGGAAATATGTGTTTTCCCATGTTCTTAGGAAACCCCTGTAAAAGGGTCATAAACCACAGATTGAGAATCACTGCTCTAAATACATGCATAATGGATTAGATAGGAATAAGACACTTGCTCCTGAACAGCATTCATTGCACGTGGTTAATAGGCACACACACACACCCAGTAACTACATATTGGAGGAGACAGAAACTGATGTCAGAATATGATCAGATGAATGACCCATGATGAACAATGCCTTGGGGAACTGTGAAAGAGGTTCCAGGGGAAAAAAACAGGGGGCCTCTTATCTCAGGTGCATTTATTCCCTGTATTGTTCTTGGATGAGATTTCATGCCTCCTGTGACAAACATTTATATTCAATTTATAAGATATGTTTATTCTTGTTGAATGTTAGAACATAGCTCTAGAACTCAACCTTCAGTGTACTCTGAATCTGGGTATGGCCTCTGCCTTGCTTTCATGCCTTCCCAGATATAATCTACAATACATGCCAGGTATTGTGTTTAAATCAGTCTGTTCTGAGAAAGTTCTGGGAAAGGGCTGTTAATACTTAGTATGTGCTTACTGATATTTATTTACATGTTTTTATCATATTTTTACTAAACTCAAACAACCTTCCTTAGATCATTACTCTCTTTTACTCATGTATAAAGTACACTAAAACTGAAATAAGGTTGTCTACAGCATTAGACTGTAGTCCACCCCAGAAAGAGACCCTCAGATCCTAGGCCCAGCAGACAAGATCTACACAAGTTGGCTGAAAGTCTACAAACTGCCTCTATGATTATAGAAAATCCTACTGCACAGATAGATGACTCTAGGAAGGATACACTTAGCCATAATACAATCTCTTCTCCAAGATTTTATCAGAATATAAAAGTAAATCCAATTATTCCTTCCACACACATAACTGTTGAGAATATATCTGTAGATTGGCACTTTTTGATTACCACATCTCAATTTGTAAGCCAAATAGATTCACAATGATGCTCGTGCTAAGCCAACTTGTACAGTTTAGCTGAAAATCGCCTTCCATGACCACAAACCATCCTTCTCTCCAGACACTCATTGTCACCTTTTACACCAGTTTCTACAGTTTAATTATTAAATTTTTATTTTTTGCTCTTTCCTTGTCCTGTGAATCTATATCCTGTCCATCTTCCTTTAATCTGTCTTGCTCCAAAATATCTATCTTGCCGCCACAAACTCAACCATACTGAGTTTGCCTGGCTCTGTCTCGCCCAAGTCCTGGTCCACCATAACATGGGGTTAATTCTATGACACACAGAAGACCAACTCCTTTCTGCTCTCAGAAAATTGTAATAGTTGCCATAAAGATTTGGTTCAATGCCTAGAACAATCTTATCTACCTAATGACTGAACTCATCTCTCTGCTGAGGGACAGTTCACCTTGCATTCCTAAAACTGCCCCTGTTCTTCCTCCAGGCATCTTTTCTTGGCAACAATCTAGCCATCCTAACAGAATTTACCTCAGATCATACTAATCTGCAAGTGAAAGAAAGCATTTGAGGCCATGGTGTTCTTCCTCAGAGTTCTCAGATGCTAGATTAGTTACTCTTTAAATTATTCACACACAACTCCCTCTCTTACCAGATCCATTAATCAGGATTCTCTACACAAAGAGAAAATGTGTGTGTGTGTGTGTGTGTGTGTGTGTGTGTGTGTGTGTGTGTGTAGAAGAAAGTTAGGTAGTTAGTTGTCTAGGCTTGAACTCTTCCTAAAAACTGAAGCTGTTACACTTCCTAATTTGTCCTTTAACAGCAAAACCAGCGATACAAGAAAACAAAATGAGTCAATGTTCCTTATAAATACTTCCTACAGCTTGGATCTGAAGTTTCCCCAGAGGCCATGTGTCAAAGCCCTAGTGACCACCAAGGTGGGGGTAAAGGACCATCTTGCATATTATTGGAAGTAAATACGGTCAATAGTTTACAACCTTGAAGGGGTCACTGGGACTCCAACCTCTTCATCCTTCACCTTTTTCCGCTCCTCCTCCTTTATCCTCCCTCCCTTTTCCCCATTCCTTCTCTCAACTCTTCTCTCTCTCCTTCCTCAAAAGCATGAGAAGTAACTTTGCTACATTGTACATCCCCGACATTCTGCCTTTCCACAGGACTGAAATCAACAGAGCCAACTGATCATGGACGGAAGCTTCTGAAATTTTAAGAAAGTATATATCTTTTGTCCTTATAAAATACTTATGCCACATCTATTAGAAGCTAATGCAGTACTTATGCAAAAAAAGGTCTCCAAAGTAGTAGCAAAATATAATCAACATATGAAAATGGTTAAATTCCATGAGTGAAATTTAATGCCTAGGTTATAAGCATACAAACCAAAGTGATAAACAGCATCAATGATCAAGAAACACACAATTATATCAATTGATACAGAAACAGTACTTAGTAAATTTCAATACCATTTTGTAATTTTAAAAACAGTCAACCAAGTTGGAAGTAAAAGCAATTCTCAAAAAAAAAAAAAAAAGATATGCAATGGCCAGGAAGTGTTTGCAGTCCCTCAGAATCACTATTTAGAAGGGAAATGAAAAACACAATGAGACCACACTTCACACCTTTTAGGAACACATTTACCAGTACCAAAGCATGACAGGTGTCAGTGAGGACAAAAGAAATGGGAACATCTGTGTCTTGCTTCTGCACATGTAAAGTGACACTATGTCCACGAGAATAAGAATGGCAAGCCTTCAAAAACATAAACACGGAATATGTTCCAACTATTCTGCTTCCAGATTCATGAAGTGAAGTGAAAGATAATTCAAATAGAAATATAGTATGAATCTTAAAGGTACTTGTTAATAAAATCAAATCTGAGGCCAGTTATTGGGGTGAATGCTGGAAGGTCAGAGACAGAAGAAGCCACAGTTTCCTCACCTTGCCTGTTCCTCAGTCAGCTGGTCTTGTTTCCTCAGACTGCAAGCTTCTGAGTCCTTATCTGAATGGGTCTCAGCTGAACTGTTGCTCCAAAGCCTAAAAACCTAACCAGCCAAAATGCTTCTAGTTTCTGGTCTTCACACCTTATATAATCTTTCTCTTTCTGCTTCCACTCCCTGGGATTAAAGGGAGTGTCACCATGCCTAGCTGTTTCCAATGTGGCTTTGAACTCAGAGATCCAGAGGTATTTCTGTCTCTGAAATGCTAGGATTAAAGGCATGTGCTACCACTCCCTATCCTCATGTTTAATATTGTGGCCGTCCTGTTCTCTGACCCCAGATAAGTTTATTTCGGGGAACACACAATATTTCGGGGACACAATACTACCACATAGAAACATAAATGAAATGTCCACAGCAGTATTATTCATAAGAGCCCAGAGGGGGAATATGCACACAAGGGAATTCAATTCTGATAAAGAGCTGAACCGTGAAACACATTAAGTGAAAAATGCCAAACATAAAAAGAATCAGACATTGTCAGATGCCTTTCTTTGAGGTGACTTAAAGAGGGAAAGTCATGGAAGCAGGAAGAGCTTATCAAAAACTGGACATAGGAAGAGTTATTACTCAGTGGATACACAATTCATTTTGGGAGGATAAACCTCATTTGCAGATGGCTAGTTATGCTGGTTACACAACATCACATAGGAACCTGATGTCACTGACCTTGAACTCTGCACTTAAAATGCTTAAAATGTGAAGATTATATTATGTATATTTTGACACAACCAAAAGATTTAAATTTCTGCATTTCCATTAATGTCTCCCATAACACCTAGCAGCTAATTCAGGGACACACTGAGTTATAAGACTATTGTATGGTTGGGGAAGATGATATTATAAGCTCCTCTGGATACTTGTAACTAATAATTGGTTCATCATAGAAACTCATATTTTGCAAGTAATTTATAAAGGAGTAAGTAAGACATATAATATAGCAAGGTAATAGATTTGTAAGGTAGGTCAAATGTTGTTCACCATAATACAAATATGAACCAACAGCAAACACAGGACATCCTAGGGAGCAGCATAATCTGTGCCTTACATGGACTGTTACTAATACCTATTCTGTCAATGTGCTGCTGATGTACCAGAGAAATTTATTTATTCAGCTATTTTAAAAGGTATTCTGTAACTAAACATCAGAAACTAGGTGTGGAGTCATTGAAGATTGTTTTCAAAGAGTACTCATTACACTCAATGGCTTCTCTTTGCTCATGTTGTTTCCAAGATCAACATCATGTGAAGAACACCATGTGCTTTGCATGGAAATTCATCACTGATTATATCAGACATTACAGCTGTCTGACCAGAATACAAGGTTGGCTAAGCACAATCACTAAAGAGAAGTTATTTGTTGAAGAGAAAGCCACACATGAGTTTTGTGTAAATGGACAACGGATCATGCTCTTACCAAGGTGAGATTTAATATGACTTCTTATTATGAATGTGTGGGTTTTATTATTATAATAATTGGTTTTATAAAACATAAATGATATTTACCAACTATTTTATGATTTTTGTTTCATCACTTTTCTTACGTATATATTAAATTAGAGATACTATAATGTCACTATGGCAAGTGTCAGTATCTAATTTACTCACTATTATGAATGAATACATTTGTCTCACACCTCTTTCTTGGTGCTGCATTCCTTTCTAACTCATTAGGACACAATAATTCATTAAGATTCCCACTATCTGAAAGCATATTAGCAGTGCCATATGCTTTGGTACCATTTAGTTAATTAGTAATTCCACTCTACAGGTTACACCCATATCTTTAGCATCATCTCAGTACAGGATGATATGCTATATGCCCTAACAAATGAGATTAATCATCAGCATATTTCGTTGTTTTGTTGTTGTTGTTGTTTTGTTTTTTGTTTGTTTGTTTGTTTTCTGAGACAGGGTTTCTCTGTGTAGCTTTGTGCCTTTCCTGGAACTCACTTGATAGCCCAGGCTGGCCTCTAACTCACAGAGATCCGCCTGGCTCTGCCTCCCGAGTACTGGGATTAAAGGCGTGTGCCATCACCGCCCAGCAATCATGAGCATATTTCATCAGTAGTGAAATAATAATTCATGGACACAGTGGTGATCTTAGGACAAGTATCACTCGGTGGAAGAATATGTTGTGTTTTAATGCAGGTCTAATGATGAATAGGTTTTCAAAATATTCTGGAGCTGGAGTCACACATGGCTGTAAGCCACCCAAAGTGTGTGCTGGGAACAGGACTCTGATCCTCTAGAAGAGTGGTTCATGCTCCCAACCACTGATCAATCCCTCCAGCCCCTGAAATTTATTGGTTTTTTTTTTTTTAAAGATTGCCACTGTACGCCAATCAAGTGAAAATTTTCACCTACTCATGCTATTATTAAAATTACTATTATTTTATTTCAGAAGAATCAAATTATAAATAATATGGCACATTCTGAAAGAGCAGAAGGGATGCAAGAAAGTAATCAGAGATATGGGTAAGCTTCCATTAAAGCCACAATTTTTCCTGAAATATCAAACATACATTATTCCTTTCACAGCTGTCACAAAAAAAAAAAAACTATTCTTTTCAAAATTCACACTGTTTGCATTTTGCTGTACTTTAATATAAGTGTTATCACCACTAATATATTACAACTGCTTCCACATTGGTTTCAAGATAGGGAATTTCGACAGGAATTGTTAGGTTAGGACTTCAGATAACACCCCTTCTGAATTCCTTGTGGCAGAATATACAGTAAAGATGACTGCATAATTTCCTTTCAGCATTGATGGACCCTTGATTCCATGTGGTACATTCATTTTCACTAAACAGATGCCTTTGTGCCTATGTACAGTATACTGTTTTCTATAGCCAGAATGCATTTCTGTAGAGTTACAAAAGAGAAAGAGTTTTAAGTCCTATTTTCACTTTTTCCATAACTACAGGCTGTATTTGGATACATGTTCTGTATAACTGGAGAGCAATTCCCTAGCTCACGTAGTTTTTTTAACACATCTCCAGAAAAGAATCTCCCACCATTTTAGCAATTTCAACACTCAGTCACCACCTACCCTAGTCAGCCTACTCTATCACATGAGTGTAACTTTCATTTCACATAAAAATGAGACCATGCAATATAGTGCCCTCTAGATTCATATATGTTTTCATATGTGATATAAACCTTTCATATGTGATATAAATACTGAGAGGGATGGGACATGCCTGTACTCCTAATATTAGGAAGGCTGAGGTAGGAAGATCTGAAGGCCAACCTGGGCTACAGAGCAAACCTCTATCTCAAAAGAAAGAGAGCGACAAACAGAGAGACACAGAGAAAGACAGAGACAGACAGACAGAAGGAGAGACAGAGACAGAGAAAGACAGACACAGAGAGAGATGACTTAGTGTGTACTGCTCTTTCAGAGGACCCAAGTTGTATTTCCAGCACCCACACAGCATAGTTCACAACTACCTGCCAGTTCCAGGAGATCCAACACCTACTTCACACCTCCATGAGAAACTGCACACACATGTACATTCAAACACACACTTAAAAACTAAAATTTAACTTTAAAAAATTAAAGAATAAGGAATAATGGTTTAGCAGTTAAGAGCACTTACTACTCTTGCAAAGGACCCACATTTACCAACTACCAAGTTAGATATTCCACCATAGGTAGATTTATAGTAATAAAAATTAGACCCATGTTTGGTTTCCAGTATGCACCTGATGATTTATAACCATTCATAACTCCAGTGCCAAGGAATCTTATTTTTTTTTCTGACCTCTATGGACCCACACACCTCACATGATACACATACAGGCAAGATATGCATACACATTAAATGAATCTTTAAAATATAAATAAACATAAAATAAGAAGGCTGGCTATTATTGTACTGTGTATCAAAAGCCCCATATTTGTTATATATCCACTGGTGGGCATTTTGGTTTTTACTAGTATCAATACTCATGCACTAAACATGGATGTGCAGACAACTCTTCGGCATATTGATTATAATTCTTTTCAAGGCATACTTGTAGTAGGATCACTTGGTTATTCTATTTTTAATGGGGTGTTTTATATTTATGTTTATTATTTTCAATTATGTGTATGAGTGTGTCTGCATGTGAGGTGCCTTGTGGGGGTGACAGAGGTCAGATCCCTTAGAGGGATCCAAGGAAACAGCCTGTGGCAAGGATTAAGGGTTGGATTGGGTGATTTTGAAAAGCGGGATTCCTGCAATAAGGCTCTGGCCTCAAAATCTGGGCAAGATTCTGATGACATAGGTAGGCATGGCTCAGTTGACGATAGGAACCAAATGTGGGTGCTTTATATGTGGGCCAAATAAAGTTAATTACTGAATCACTGACTTACCTCGGCTTGCAGCCAAGCAGAGAGCACACGGGGCCTGTGAGTGGCGACCCTGATGACCTCGCTGTACAGGGTGCCCAACCCTCTGCACCTGCGATTGGCAGCCGCTGAGCGGGAGCCAGCCTGGGGCTCCTCTCACTCTGGCACAGAGGAAACTGTCGTAAACTGACATAAACACTGTGAAGGTCAGGGGGAAGGAAATGGTCTCCCTCAAATGAAATTTAATCTAGTGACAAAAGCTGAAGTCAGCCGTAGGGAAAGGGCTTTACTGTTTCAAAGCACTGGGGTTTTGTTTGTTTGTTGTTTCGTCTATGCCTCCTCCGGACACTTGGCCTGTACATAAATTAACCATTAACCTGCGGCAGGAGAAGGGACACAGAAATTCATCACAGCGACAAAAAGTTACACAGCTTGTCATCCATGAAGGCTGACAGAACAGTACGTTCCAAAGCTGGAGAGAAGACGTGAAAGGGCATCTTTGCGACTGCCTACCTGTTCCCTTCTTTAAATGTGTTACGTGTTTCAGAATTGTGCTTGTTTGATAGGAAGTCAATGTACAAAAGTCTCATGTTGCAGTCCGGTGTCCTCCAAATGTGAACTAAGATACTTTCAAAGGGAGAACAAAATTCAGAGTATCCCACAAAATGCACCCAACAGAATTCCGTTCTTGTGAAGATCACAACGACTCTGAGACATTGTATTAGAGAAGGCTGGATTTTTTTTTTTTTTTTAATCCGCCACTTCACGCTTAGGATGCTACTGTCTTAAAGGAAACAAGGACAGGTGGTAGTGAGGGTGTGAAGCAGCGGCCTCCTTGTGTGCTGTTGGTAGGAGCGTGCTGGAAACTATGCGGCCTTCCTCAAAAATTTAAAAACAGGGCCAGAGAAGTGTCTCAGTGGGTAAAACTGCATGCTGGGCAAAACTGGTGCCCTCAGTTCAATCCCTGGATCCTACAGTAGAATGAGAGAACTCCCAAAAATTATCCTCTGCCTCCATCCACGTGCTATGGCACACACACACACACACACACACACACACACACACACACAATTAATTAATTAATTAATTAATTAATTAATTAAAAATCTTTTAATTAAAAGCATGATTGGTGTATGATTTAGCAACTCTGCTTCTAGACACATACCCAGAAGTTTGAAAGCAGAGTGTATATTCATAGTCATAGAAGCATTGTTGGCAATGGGCAAAGTGTGTGCTGACTGATTCGAAAAGGTAACAGGAAAGGGTCAGTAAGAATAGCAATCTGCCTTAAAATGGGGGATGGAGAATTCTGATAGGCTGCAACATGGAGGAAACTCAAAGTTATCCTGCTAGTGAGTAATTCCAAAATGAGCCTTGGAGACTTTATGCCAATCACAAAAGGGAAAGCACTGTATGATTTCATAGGATGAGACATCTCAGGTTGTCAGGTTCATAGAGGCAAGAAACAGAATGGTGGCTGAGGGAAGAGGACAAGGAGAGGTGTTCAAGAGGCACGAGGAATCAGTATTGCAGAGTAAAAGGAGTTCTGTGGATAGTGTGAAGGGTGCTTTCAATGCCCTCATTGTCACTTAAAATGGTTACAACAATTGCATATGCTATGTATATTTTAACACAATTTAAACTTTTTCACTCCAGATGTATTCATTTCTATACAGAGAACCACTGCCCATATCCAGTGACTTCTTTAAAAAATTTGTACTCCCTGTCATTAAATCTGCTTTTGAAATTTAACAATATGTATAAATTTGCTGCCAAAGGTAATATTTTGCACTTTGGCAAAATGTTAATTGGAGAATTTTACAAATTATGTTCATACCATACCTTTTCCATCTCATATTTATTTTTCAGACCTTCACAAGAACAACTGCCGAAAGCAAGAAATCGAGCTGTTGGACCTATTGAGATAGTAAGCCAAACAGGGACGCAAGTGTGTGCATTAGAAATTGTGGGAATCAGCAGTGTGGCCCACGCCTTTAATCCTAGCACTCAGGAGGCAGAGGCAGGCAGATCTCTATGAGTTCAAGACCAGCCTGGGCTACAGAGCCAGTTCCAGGACAGACTCCAAAGCTACACCGAGAAACCCTGTCTCGAAAAACCAAAAAAAAAAGAAAGAAAGAAATTGTAGGAATTGACAAAAGCACATGGGATGCTCACATTTGTTTGGTAATTCACAACCTCTATGTGGGAAAAAAAATGGGAAAATAGAAAGGGATTCATTCTAGTGACTGTCACAGTCAGTGTTCTATGCTGTGAAGGGACACCATAGCCAAGACAGCTCTTACAAAAGACAGCATTTAACTGTGGGCTAGCTTACAGTTTCAGAGGGTGAGTCCATTATCTTCATGGCAAGGGAACATAACAACAGGGAGCATAGCAGCAGGCAGGAATGGTGTTGGAGTGGTAGTTGGGAGCTATGTCCTGATCCACAGGCAGAGAGAGAAGAGACACTGGCCCTGGTGTGGGCCTTTGAAACCTTAAAGTCCACCCTAGTGACACCCTTCCTCCAACACGGCCTCTAACCCTTCTAACCCTTTCAAACAGTTCCACTCCCTGGTGACTAAGCATTCAAATATATGAGTCTATAGGGGTCATTCTTACTCAAACCACCACAATGATCGTCCAAATGACAAAATAAAAATCATCTCAAAGTTCCACCATAAGAGATAAGAAAAACATGCAGTATCTACACAGCTTTCTAGCAGCATAAAGTTCTGGGCATGAATACTACCAGAGATTGCTCAACAACATGGGCAGTTATGCATGACATTTGCTATGTTTACATTGGGAAAAGTTCTGATATATATGCATTAATGTATATTGCTAGTACACAAGTCCTTTTTTCAAATAGCCTTTTTACATTTAAAAAATTTTTATAATATCATATATGCATACAGTGAATTTTTATCAAATCAGCCCCTAATTCCCTCTCCTTCTATCTTTCCCATATTCCATCCCACCACTGTTCCTTTCCACCCTCATGTGCCCTTTTATAACAATCCACTGAGTCCACTTGGTGCTGCAAGTATGTGTGTGGATGTAAGGCTATCTATTGGAGTATGGGTAGACTTCTAGGGGTATCATCCCTGAAGAAAACTAACTCTTCCATACCCAGAAGCCATCAATTAACAATAGCCCTGTTAGGAACAGCACTTCATGGACCTCTCCTGAATCCATGCTGGGATTGTGTCTGGCTTGATCCTGTCAGGTTTTGTGCATGCTGTCCCAAACACTGTGAGTTCATGTGTGCCATAGCCTTGTCATGTCTGTAAAATACTGTCCTCTGGATGTTTAATACTATATCTTTTTAGAATGTTTCTCCTTCCTCTTCCACAATAATCCCCTTGATATAGGTGCCCTACTTGGAGTTAAGCATTCCTCAGTCTCTTATTCTCATCATATTGGCCAGTGGTGGGTTACTTACTATATTAATTACCATGTACTTTAAAAAGAAGTTTCTCTGATGAGAGTTGAGAAATGCACTAATCTATGGGAATACATATAGAACTTGGGGGTCATATTCATTTATCAGAATTACACTATTAGGTTCTGCCCTAGAGTCTGCAACCTACCAAGCCATTGGATTTTGCTCAGTTGACAATATCAGGCATGAGTTACATCTTGTAGAGCAGGCCTTAAATCCAATCAGAAAGTGGCTGGCTATGTCCATGATGTTTGTGCCATTAATGCACCATAAGACATATCTTGCCAAGCCAGTTGTTACTGAAGCTCACAGGGTTTACAGTTGGGTGAGACTGTTGATTACTTTTCTCCCCCAGTAGCTGGAATTGCACCTTCTAGCACTCTGAAAGCTAGTTTGACATGATTAAGCTTTCAATAGAGCAAAAAGCATTAAGTGGAGTAGGTGGATGAGAGGGCAGGGTAGAAGAGAAAATATTGAGAAGGGATAATTTAACACTAAAGGCTTCTGAAACACCATATGGAAACCTACTATTGTAGAAGCTTGTGTGTGTGTGTGTCTGTACATATATGTGTGTGTGTATATAATATGTATGTACATATACATGTGTTTGTATATAATGTGTGTTTATAAAAAGAGTTCAAATTGAGTTACCCTACAATATGGGGACAATGCCTCCCCAGGGAGGCATAGGCTATCAAATAAAAAGCCCAGTGCCTGGAATATGGTGCCTCTTTTCATATTATTGGTCATTGGAGTCCCACAAACCTCCCCCAAGTATTACAGGACATTGGCATTGCTCTCAGTTTCCCTCCAGAACTTAATACTAAAATCCTATTGCTGAATTCCACATACTTGAGTTATATGACACGCAGAAGTAAAGCTGGTACAAAAAGCTTTTAAATAATTATTATGTAAATCCGATCTGTCAGAAAACATACCAACACATATATTTGGAGTTATGTTCAAAGAACACTGTAGTGGTGGTTTGAATAGGTATGGCCCCCAGACTCATGTGTTTGAATGCTTGGCCCATTAGGAGGTGTGACCTTGTTGGAGTAGGTATGGCCTTGTTAGAGGAAGTGTGTCACTGTGCAGGTGGGCTTTGAGGTCTCATATATGCTCAAGCCACAACCAGTGTGACTGTCTCCTGCTGCTTGTGGATCAATATGTTGAACTCTCAGCTCCTTCGCCAGCACCATATCTGCCTGTTCACCAACTGTGCTTCCTGCCATGATGATAATGAACTAAACCTCTGAAACATTAAGCCAATCCCCATTAAATGTCTTGCTTTATAATAGTACCCATGGTCATAATGTTTGTTCACAGTGTTGTGCCCAGGTTGCAAGACCACCACAGAGCCGATATCTGATGCATGCACACAGAGGTTTTTTAATAACAAAACAAGCAAGCCCGGGACTTGGTTGGCGTGTCCAACATCCAACATAGCAGTTGGAGGAGGACAGCCCAAGCACTCACCTTAAGGGGTTTATATAGGAAAGGTTTGCATGCAGCTTGGATTGGACGAGGGGGATGGGGGTGAGGTAGTTCTTTGAAGTTACTGGCTGAACTATAAGCATGAGGTTACTGATGACTAACAGGATTCAGGGTATATACAGAGACATAAATTTTTTTACTCCAAATGTCCTGCTTTTGTTGAACCCAGGATATATACATTCAGATTTATTGTTCCAGTTCTACTCTCTTCTGAGTTCAACTTCTGGTCATTTGAGCCCATTACTCCCCATATCTTGTTTTGTCAAGTCCAGGATACATAGATTTATTGTCCCAGCCTTATAAGTTCAACTTCTGGTCACTTCTAAAACTGCTGGTAGGCAAATACTGTTGGCTACTGATTTTTCCCTTTCAGCAGCAATAGAACCTGTCATGCATATCTTCCTAGCAATCTACCCCTCAACACTAATCTCTTTGCTTAGTTGTCAGTGACATAACCACTGTTATAGTTTGGTTTCTGTCGATGTGATAAATGTCATGACCAAAAACAACTTGGAGAGAAAAGAGTTTATTTCAGTCTACATGTACAATCCATCATCAAGGGAAGCCAGAGCAGGAGCTCAATGCAGAAGCTTGAAATAGAAACCAGGAAGGTTCGTTCTCAGACTCATGTTCATATAACTTATTTAATAACCCAGGCCCACCTGCGTAGGGAAGGTAGTACCCACAGTTGACTGAGCGCTCCTACATTAATTATCAATCAAGCAAATACCCCCACAGGCATGCCTGCAGGACATGCTGATGGACGCAATTCTTCAGTTGAGATTTCCTCTTCCCAGGTGTCTCAAGTTGACAACCAAAACTATCTGTAATAGCAAAACATACATGAAACAACTTCTGACTATTTCAAAAGTTAAAACCTAGGAACTATCAAAATGTGCATAACTTTATCAACAAGACAACACACCCCCAAACACATGCACATGTGGACAACATTATAGATTTAGTAGTATATGGTGTGTGTGTGTGTTTATGCATGTGAGCATGCATGTGTTATAATAATAAATATTATTCATGTGTTAATAATAAATCATTATTGTCTCTTGTTTACAAGTTAGGTATTGCTTGGAGGCAAATTTAATGTAAGGAACTTTAAAAATATCAAAACTATAATTCATTACATTCTTACCAGCAGGATGTTTACAGTATGTATATGTGTAACAATAATAATTATAGAAGAGATTATGAATTCAAGAGGGACTTGGGGTAACATGAGACAACTTGGAGAGGGGAGAGAAAGGGGAGAGAATTACATAAATGAAATATATCCATATATGAAATTCTCAAAATTTTTAATCTAAAAAATAAAATAGCACACTATGTTAGTGAAAGACATGGGAGCAGACACGTATTTATCATATGTATCGCTGAAAGAAATGCAATGGCAGTTACTTCATAATTACTGCTGAGCTATTGCAATGAGTGAACAAAAATTACAGTTTTGCATACACACAGCATGTACTAAGCCTGCCTGGCACTATTCAAATCTAATGCAGTTCAGCATACTTTACATTTGAATCCTCCTCTCTGGGCATAAGTGGTTTTAGATTGGTATTGTGGGGACTTGTTACAAGACAGAGCAGTCAATGTTTGGCTTTCAGGCCTCCGTCTTACTACAAACATCCCTGTAAATCATTATTGTCTCTTGTTTACAAGTTAGGTATTGCTTGGAGGCAAATTTAACGTAAGGCACTTTAAAAATATCAAAAATATAATTCATTACATTCTTACCAGCAGGATGTTTACAGTTAGTGATGGCAATGCGACAATGTTGATGAATGAAAATTTGTTGATTGTCTTTTCATCAAGTCCCTTATAACAATCCATTTCAAATAGAAGCTTCAGAATCATGTCCACATGGGATCCGACGTATATTTTTGTATAGTTTGTATTGTTTGTGCTGATTTGTTTTTCAGCCCCTCTTCAAACCTTGCTGTGAATCTTTAAGAGTTAAGACTGAGTGCTTGTTTGTTTCCTTTTTACTATATAGATAAAAGCATGACCATGGTTTTATAATTGATTTAATCTCATAATCAGTTCATTAGATAACATTTGCTTTGTGGAAAGAGCTATAGGTTGGCAGTTTTGCTTGAGTTTTACAACAGCAACATTTCCATGTTTTGTTTTCTCAGTTCCGCTTTGCTGACAATCTGGACATTGCCCTCATGACCCTGGGAATACTAGCATCCATACTAAATGGAGCCACTGTTCCCTTAATGTCTCTGGTTTTAGGAGAAATTAGTGACCATCTTATTAATGGATGCCTACTCCAAACTAACAGAAGTAAGTTCAAGTTCTTTCTGTATTATGGGGCACTCAAACATATTAAATACAGTAATCAGACATTGATCTTGTAGATCATTATAAAACAATATTTGTATAATATATACTTAAGTCTATGTTACTTGATACTAAATGACCAAAGTCTGTATTAGAGCTCTTCAGAAAAATCAGCAATCAACAGTAAGATGTGTGTCTGCGAAGATACATAAGGGTTGTGGAAAGAGAGAGAAAAAGGAAAAGTAAGAGAGAAGGGAGAGAGGGCAAGAGTAAGTGGGGGCAGAAAAGAACAAAGGGGGAAAAAGAGAGAGGGGAGGGGACAAGGAGAGATGGAGGAGCAAGGGGGAGGGAGGGGGAAAGAACTGGTTTACACTATGGACATATTCACCTACAGACACGTGTGACTACACACACACACAAACACACTTGCTGCTTTTGCAGAGAATGTGGGTTCAGTTCCCAGCACCCACAGTTCCAGGGGATCTGATGCCCTCTTCTCATTTCCATGGGTATATGATGTACATACATGCAGGCAATACACTTATACACATTAAAAAAATAATCTTTGAAGAGAAGTAGCAACATAAGGTGCATTCTCTCAACATTTTAACAATAGCTTTGCTAATTATTAATGTTAATTTTCTGGAGGATAATAAAGGAGGATTATTTATTTGCCACAAATAAAATAAAAATAGGAACTAGCATTGATTGGCCATTCCCTTTTGTGCAAACACTGAACTTTTGCTTAAACTACTTCTATTAACATAATCTCAGAAACTGAGATCACACTATTTCTATGTCAGTATGATACCATTTTAGAAGCAGTGTTGGTTATTCTTAGTAGCTGAGTTAAATCTCATTTAGCATTTCTATTAGGATTTATTATCTTCACTCTTTCTATATCAATTATGAATTTTGAAATGGGCTAGTTAAAATTATGTGTCATGATTCCACAAATGGACTGGGGGTAATGATTATTCATATATAATAAATTCACAGACATTAGTCTATGGGATATAACAAATGAAGAGCAGCAAAGTCTGAAGTTCTTTCCAAGTGTTTATTACAGGGGTTGATGAAAGAAAATTGGGTATTTCTAATGACAGATAATATTTTTCCAGAAAATACACAAAAAAATAGTATCAAAGACTCCTAACTAAAACATTGTTTTAAATGTTTTTTGGGGTGTGTGTGTGGGGGGGGGGTATGTGTATTTTTTTTAAAGACAGGGTTTCTATATGTAGCCCTGGCTGTCCTAAAACTCATTCTATAGACCAGACTGGCTTCAAACTCACAGAGATCCACCTGCCTTCACCTCTTAAATGCCAGGATTAAAGGTATGTGCCACCACTGCCCAGGCTATTTGAAAGTTTTATTATGTGATTCTCTTAGTTATAACCCAATATATTTCAGTGGGACTTGTGTCCATTTTTTGCCATGACAGCTTTTAGAACTTCCCTACATGTACTTGCATTTCTAGGACTTTCTAAATATCTCTCTGGAACATGTTGAATTTAATTCTAAAAAGCATAACCTTGGGCAGAAAGTGGGGTGGTGCTGCTATAACTCTCCTGGCTGTCAGCTAATTATTAAGGGTGTCCTAGAGACTCTTTTTGTGAGCTACAAGGTCCATGTTACCACCTATTCTTACTTTGGAAAAATATGTCTTGCGAAAATAGAAAGTTTTCCTTTAAAACCATAGGCATCAAAGGATCATAAACCCAGAGACATTGATTCCATTTTCTATAAAAGCAAACAAGCAAACAAAAATCATGTATTTGGTTTGGAGGGATACTTATGAAACACTATGGCTAATTATTAATTAATTTTCTTTATCATTAAGAAAGACAATTTTTTACAGCAAACTATCAGAACTGTTCTCAGTCTCGAGAGAAGCTGAATGAAGATATCATTATGTAAGTCCAGATGAAGAACTAAGTTCCTATTCTTGCATGCTGCTTTATCCAATACCAACAAGGAAAAAAAAAATTGGAAACCTTAATCATTCATATTATATATAAGTGATTAAACTAAATGTGCTTTTCTTTCATTCCATATACAGTATAATTAGCACATTATTTTCCCATCTATTTTAAGAGTGAGTGTGGGGAGAAGGCTCCTTCAGTAAGGGGCTTGCTGTGCAAGTGTGAGGAACTGAGTTCAAATCCCTACCACCCTCACTAAAGCCAGGCACTAGGGAGAGGGAGACAGAACCCTGGAGCTCACTAGCAAGACACTCTTGTCAAGTCAGTTCAGTAAAAGACCCTGTCTCAAAAGACAAGATGGAGCTCAATAGAAGAAAACATGCTGACCTCTGTATGTGTGTGAACATACGCATGAGTACTTTACCCATACAAAAGAATGAAAAAATAAAAAGTAGTCATATTCTCTGAGCTTTATTTGGAAAAATTGTTACCAACAGAAAAGCTGTGAGGATCTATGTTTTTATGCCAGTTTTGTCCCTAGAACAGAAGTACATCTCTTAGAGGACAACGGATAAAAAAAATTATTTTCTTTTCAACTATTATAGAAAAATGTGATCTAAGTAGACTTTCAAATTTGAAAAGATGAGCTAACAATAGAATTTACTGGAAGAGGTTAGCATCTGTAAGACCTTGGGTTTGACACTCAGCATCACAAAAGAAAAAAATGAGACGGCATTAAAAAGAACTATAGAAGGAAGATGAATTAAGTTGATACAGTGAAGCAAGTAATTCTTAAAATAAGATTAAAAAGTAGAAAAGTTTAATTGAGACTAAGTTGCATTCAGATTAACAATCACAAGGTCTGAATAATAAAAAATCTTTGGTTTGTTTTTTTTTGTTTTTTTTTGTTTTTTTTCTGGAGCTGAGGACCGAACTCAGGGCCTTGCGCTTGCTAGGCAAGTGCTCTACCACTGAGCTAAATCATCATAAAAGCATTGTTTTATAAATTGTGAGGTAAATAGGAGGCTTGAATTTATCAACCACCACATGCTGAGTTAAAACATTTCTTCTTTACTGGGTTTCTTGACTAGATTTCTATACTTTTTCACTGAAATTTTCAAAGTCTTCAAATAGACCAGAGTGACACCTAATATTTTCTCTGGGCCTTGACTGTTCATTTACTTGCTGTTTAAAATGATCTGTACCATTGGAACTCTCCACATAGTTCAGGGCAGCTTTGAACTCATGGTCATCCTTCTTTAACCTCCGTCCAAGGGTAAAGTTCCAAGAATGTGCCACCACACACTATTGATATGTTAGGCACAGCCACATGTGTCTACATAGATACAAACTAATTGAAGGTAAATAAATTCTAAATTCACTTCCTCAGTCTCCATCATTTTTATGGACTCGGTACATCTGTCTGTGGGTGCTCTTGTTGACTGATGTTCTGTGAGGTACACATTTCTTAAACTGCAGCATTGTCTTATGATTGAGCTGAAAGAGCCCTTTATAAATTCTGGGTACACATTCTTTCTCAGATTTGATAGGCAATTGTTTTCTCCCACTGTGTTTTCATTTCTTAAAGGCTTCTTTTGAAGCACACAGGTTTTACATGCTGATAAATTTCAATTTATTGAATTTTTTATGGATTGTGCTTTTGAATTTAAGAATTCTTTGAGAAACCCAGAGTTACTGTTTTTCTTCCAGAAGTTTTCATGGTTTAGTTCTTACCTGTAGACTTGTGGTCCCTTTTGAGTTAATTTGTGACTAAGGAAGGGTCTCATCTCATCTTTCTCACATGTCCCAGCACATTTTTAAAGACAAGGCTGTATACCTTCTCAACCACACAACTTGGTACAAGCCAACTATCTAGAACTATAAGAATTAATTTCTAGCCTCTGAAATTTTGTAATTATCAATACATTTGTCTTCACACTAGCATCATACTGTTTTCTTCTTTACTATAGTATCTATTTAGTTAATAAATAAATAAAATCAGAAAATAAGTTCCAGCACAATTTCCTTTTTTAAATTACCCTGGCTATTCTGAGTCCTATACACTCCTACATACATTTTAGGATGTCTTTGTCAATTTTTTAAAAGGAAGCTATTAGTATTTTTGTTTGTTTTTTGACACAGGGTCTATTTGACTTTGTATCCCTGGCCAGCATAGAAACCTCTGTGTACAATAGGCTAGCCTGAAGTCTACCTGTCTGTGCTTCCTGATGAGATTAAAGGCATGTGCCACCATTCCGCTGGATGCAACTTCAGCTTGATGCTTGGGATTGGTCATAAACAACAAAGACTTAAACAGAAGCACCAAAATGAGACAACCAGAACAGCAGGGTTTTGTTCAGAGATCTGAACTAAGGTGACAGAGTGGCCTTTTTAAACCTCAGCTGGGAATGTTGTATCAGACACACAATTATTTCACTTTGGAGATGGAAACAAAGTTTAGTAGTAGACAAATCTGTACTAAGTCCTCAGTGAGCACCAGTCTTATTTTGTTCTTTAGTTTTACTGAGTGCTTAACTCCTTGACTTCCAACTGCTTTACTTTCTTTGCAGGCTTCTTCTCTTCAGGCCAAATACCACCTGTCTACAGAATTCCTGAGCACAGTCCTTGTCCCTCTTTTCTTGACCTACATTTTAATATTTTGTCTCCTAGAATGGCTTTTGCTGTTTGTTGGAATTCTGCCTGGAAGCTCTGGCTTTCAACATTCCATCTCCATCCTAAAGCCTTCTCCAGTTCTTCAGTCTCCAAAATCCCATTCCAGGACCTTTAATGTGTCCAAACCAGAGTTCTTGACAGTGTCTGAAAATCTGTCCTATTCCCAGACTCCCATGTCTGCAAATGGCTCTCTACTGACCACACTGCTCAACAAAAGCCAGGAAGTCATCCTTGGCATCTCTCCTGATTTCGTTCCTTGTATCCTGTTCTATTGACAACTTAGTTTGAAAGGGTATATTAAACAAAGAATTGCTTTATTATTATAAACACAAAATACAAAGCACTGAGAAATCAAAACACGTATGCAATAGTAAAGAGGTCACCAAGGTCTATCTGCTGCTTCAAGGAGAGTGCTACAGATGGAGACTCCCATGTAAAGGGCATTGCCACAGATACAGGAAGCCCCATTGGGAGAGCTTTTAAGAGATTTTCAAAGATTCTCCCTCCCTGATAGGAATTATGAGGGGTACTGAGTTCAATGAAGGTTGGCAATCAAGAAGCAGGACATGTTTCTCAAGGTATATGGAATTTAAAGTGATTAGAAACAGTGGAGAGGGAGTTTGTTTTTCCTCACAGTCTTCTGGTTGTCTCTGTGGCAAAGAAGGCTATCTATCTGTCTGAAGGTCCCTTAGTCTGATCATTTTTATTTCCAAAATATATCTAGACTCTATGCACTTTCTAAAAGTTCTTTTTACATTTGTTTGTTTGTTTGTTTGGTGTGTGTGTGTGTGTGTGTGTGTGTGTGTGTGTGTGTGTGTGACTGAGTGTGTGTGTATGTATGTACACGTCAGTATGAACTTGTGAGAATTAGTTCTCTCCTTCTATAATGTAAGTTCTAAGGATCAAACTCAGGTCATCAGGCTTAGAAGCAAGAACCTTTAGCATTTCTCTTCATTTTTGTACCTTGGGTGCCACAGTTCTCATCTAAGCCCTTATCCTTTCTCATGATTCATTGCAATAACTTCCTGTTTCCATTGTTACCACTTTTACCCCTTCTCCACAAAGATGCCAGAGTGGTCTTTTACAAAGTTCAGCACGTAGGACCACCCCATGCCTGGCTGTTCTGATGACCTTTCACTTCCCTTGGAACAAAATGGAAAGAGCACATGAACTCTAAAGGTCTGTGTTGTGCCATGTTCTCCTGCATGTTCACCCATCTAAACAGTTCTTGTACCATGCCACACATTTTTTTCTGCTTTGCCCATCCCAGGAAAGACCACTTCTTTCTCTCTAGAAATATATATTTATTATATTTTTTATTTATTTGGCAGGAAATGAAATGGGATAAGTCACTTTCCATGCTATGTGTGTGGAGGTGAGAGGTCAGTTCCTGGGAATTTGTTCTCTCCTTCTACTATGCTGGTCCTAGGGATCAAACTCAGGTTGTCAGCTGGGAACAAGTGCCTTTACCCACTGAATCATCTTGCCAGCTCCTCTCCCTGGTTTTTAATGATTAACTCTCTTTTATATTTTAGATCCCAGCTCTAGTATTATTTGCTCAAAGAAACTTTTCTTAAGCATTCTATTATCTGTATTAGCTCTTCCAACCTATGTGCACCCAACAATGCATGTACACCAATTATTCTGTGACCTAGCTCTTGTTTACTCCCTCCAAGTATACCTGAAATTCTTGCTCTTCGTGTCCTGTCTATCTTTCCACCAGAATATCAATATCTGTAATGCACATGACTGTAGCTCTAGAACCTCACATAGTACATTCCCGATAGGTAGTTATTAAATAGCCCTGTTTCTTACCTATCCTCCTAGTAAGGTGTTGGGTTAGTTAGGGTTTCTATTACTGTGAAGAGACACCATGACCATACCAACTCTTATAAATAAAGGAAAAACATTTAATTGGGGCTAGCTTACATTTTCAGAGGTTTAGTCCATTATCATCATGGTGTGACATGGTGGCATGCAGGCAGACATGGTGTTGGAGAATCCTACATCTTAACCTGCAGGCAAAGGAAGTAGTCTGAGACACTGGGCATGGCTTGAGCATGTATGAGACCTCAAAGCCTGTCTCCACAGTGACACACTTCCTCCAACAAAGCCACACCTTTTAATAGTGCCACTCCCTATTAGCTCATCAGGGCCAATTACATTCAAACCACCACAGGTGTTAAAACCCCTTTCAACTCTTCTATATTATAATCACTAAAATGGTCACCCACAAAGTTTAACCTTTGAACATATTACCTTAAAGTAAGTTCTTTATATTGAATTTTAGAATAAGTGATAGATATGTACATACACACACACACACACACACACACACACACACACACACACACACACACCTGTATATAATATAACTGACAGAGGTCAGTTGTTTGTGAATAGTAACATTTTCTTTTCCCTCCTATTCTACTTGGACCTATTTTAAAATCACCTCAATGTAACTTCTCCACCTGAAAGTATAAATACTGAAAGAAGACAGAACAAACATGTTTTAAAGTACTAATTTCTACTAATAATGTCAAAAATATGCTCTAGATGTTGTAAAGAGATACTTAGAATACTATTCAATATTTGTTCATTCTGTTATTATTGGTGTTTTTAGGTATTTTCTAGGTTCCAGAATAAGTTTTACCAAATACTATATTTCTTTTCTGTTTTCAGTAGTTTTTGATGGTTTTTGTTTTGTTCGTCTTATCACTGGAGAAAGCTGTGCTTCTGCCTAATGTTCCGATCATCTTCCCTCAGGTTGACTCTGTATTATGTTGGGATAGGAACAGCTGCCCTCATTTTTGGCTACATACAGATTTCCTTCTGGGTCGTAACCGCAGCCCGGCAAACCACAAGAATTCGAAAACAGTTTTTTCATTCAATTTTGGCACAAGACATCAGCTGGTTTGATGGCAGTGACATCTGTGGACTTAACACTCGAATGGCTAGGTAAGGGAAGAAGTAGGCAGTGTGTGGACTTGGTGTGTGTGTGACTGAACAATAGGCACTTCTTTGTTGCAGTGACATCAACAAAATCTGTGATGGTATTGGAGATAAGATCGCTCTACTGTTTCAGAACATGTCTGGGTTTTCTATTGGCCTGGTGATGAGCTTGATGAAGAGCTGGAAACTCTCCCTGGTGGTTTTGTCCACATCTCCTGCCATAATGGTTTCGTCAGCAGTGTGCTCTAGGGTAAGCAAGCTAGTCTGGGTCCTGGCAGCAGCAGAATGAGAACAACGTCCAACCAAGCTTGCAAAAGAGAAAGGGTGTTTCTGCTTATTCTGCGTGTCCCAAAGCATAAGAGAGATTATCAACCTCTGGTCTTTTAAACAGTAATCACCATTATATCTTCAAATTATGTGGCTAAGATGTGATTTTCATCAATATATTACTGACAAGAAAAATAGCCCAGTGCTGCTTCAAAGGGTAGCACAGTAGAGGATGATGACTACACACTGGACATTTAGTTGTTGCTGACAGAACGTTGTATATTTTAAATCCCCCCTGCCCAGTAAATGCATAGTAGTTCATGGTATTGGGTAGAACCAATAAAAAAAAATCCTCAAGTAATACACTTAAAATGCTGTTTGATATCAGTATCTTTAAGTTTACATTTTACACACCTTTAAATGATTTAGAATATGTGTTAACATTTAAGTGAACATATTTCAGCTTTTTACACAAATTTCTATTTTAATTCTCAATTGCATTCTGAGCAATGTTCTAGTGCACATATCAGAAGATAGTAATCTTGTTCACAAGCTTGTGTGTGTGTGTGTGTGTGTGTGTGTGTGTGTGTGTGTCCTCTAGCATCCTGTGCATCCCTAACATTTCTTAAAATCACAGTTTCCAGTGGCCATGCCCAGTACTTACATCAGAGGCACTGTTACTTTTAATTTTGTAATATTCATTTTTCTTTTTTTTTTTTTTAGCTGAGGATCGAACCCAGGGCTTTGTGCTTGTTAAGCAAGCGTTCTACCACTGAGCTAAATCCCCAACCCATAATATTCATTTTTCAAAAATCAAATCCATAAAATCTCCTTGTTTACTTGCTATCAGTATACAAGTCCAATTGATTAAAATATTCTGTGGCTAAATGATTTCTTAAAAGGAAGCTTGGCTATTTATACAACATATCTTTTAAAAGATTTTTATCAGCACATATTAATTTTACATAACAATGGTTTTCAAGAATACATGTAGTTTATCACATTCATCCCTATTGCCCTTTCTTGTCACCACTCACTCTCATTCCCCTTCCTCTAGTCACCCTTCTCCTATCACATCTTTTATACATGTGACTCAGTGTGTTTCAATGGGGTTATTCACAGGAATATGAATGAGGGGTTATTTAGAGGAACATGGGCACCGAACCACTGGCTATCCCACTGAAGAACATTAGACCACAGGTCTGTGATATTCTGGTTTCTGGTGTTGACCTTATAATCCTCATCTTTATCTGAAGCTTTGATGAAATAAGGATCACTTAACACCAAAATGTGTTACCAGGAGCAGATCCTTATCCACTCACGAGAAAGGTGGACACAAGTTGTAAAGGAACAGCAGAGGGATCTAAGTTTCGCTACTGTATTAACTAAAGAGAAAGCAAATGAGAGACCCTAGGGTGAATGATCCCCTTCAGTTCAGTTTAACTTGGCAAGTATTTACTGAATATTCAATATGCACAAGTCTTAGCACAGTGTGGTGTTTGCCCTCTAGTGATCTACTGTGAAGATAATTGTCTTTGTTAAGTAAATTCAGAAATGATTAGTTGTTCTGATAGTTTTATATCAACTTGGTCTTCAGAGAGTAGGGAGCTTCATTTGAGAAAAATGTTCCATAAGGTCCAGCTGTAAGGCATTTTTCTTAATTAGTGATCAATGGGGGAGGGCCTAGCCCATTGTGGGTGGTGCCACCCCTAGGCCAGTGGTTCTGGGTTCTATAAGAAAGCAGGCTGAGTAAGCCATATGGAGCAAGCCAGTAAGTAGCACCTCTCCATGGCCTCTGCATCAGCTCCTGCCTTCAGGTTCCTGCCCTTCTTAAGTTCCTGTCCTTGTTGCTTTGGATGATGAACTGTTATATAGAACTGTGAACAAAATAAACCCTTTCCTCTCCAAGTTGCTTTTAGTCATGGTGTTTTATCATAGCAATAGTAACTCCAACTAAGACATCAGTATTCAATTTATGCCTTCCAATGATTTTAACAGCCACTCAAAGCTTCCTGTACACCAAATTGACTCCAATTGCATGGAATGTACTTTGGTATTTTGGAAACAGGTAGCTTGCTACATGAGTAGACAATATCAAACTCCCAGCTTGAGGTGGTACTGCTGTTGTTCTTCTCACTGAACTGTTTTACTAATTAAGACTACAAAGAATTGGCAAATGGTTCATAATAGAGGAAGGGATACTCGCTATTTCAGATTTTTTGAGAAATCAGATAATTGCACCTACTGTCATCAATAGTAATGATCTCCTTTTTCACTTTGTCTCACCTCCTAGTGTTGAGAAATAAAGCATTTACTGAGCATATTCCATCATGTATGAACAGTAATAGTTCCCCATACGTATAAGAGACCAAGATCCTCTTCCTGCCATAGTCCTGTAACCTATACCCCTTGGAATCCTTTCTTTATGCAAAAGAGAAAAAAAATCAATTCAAATTAGGTTCACTAATTTCTCAGTGACCATAAAATAAATGTTTCTAATGTCCTTTTCCAAGTCACATATCCCCCATTTTATCAATAAAACTACCTACAGCTAAAAGAAACTTTTAAAAATGCAGAGAGAAAATAGTAGAGCATCGGTGGTAGAAGAAAAAGTCAGATAAGGATTTAGATACTGGATATTGAAAAGCTACTCAGGATTCAAATTGTGTGTGGGCTAAGTGTCAATTGTCACTGCCTCGGTTCTCTATGGACTAAAGCCCTGGCTTCCTTTCCTGCTGCTATGAAAAAATGATTCTGACCAAGGCAACTTAGGAGAAGAGGTTTGTTCTAGCTCATAGTTCCAGTGTATCATCCATCACAGCAGAGGTGTCAAAGCAGCAGTCATGAGCAGAGAGAGAAATGTGTGCAGACTTGTGCTCTGCCTCCTCCTCTCCCACACAACCCATTACCTCCTGCCAAGAGAATGGGGCCACCTGAAATGCACAGATGTCCCTGCCTCTATTAATATGGTCAAGATACTGCTCAATAAACATGCTCACAGGCCAGGCTGATCTAATTTTAGATATGTCAAGCTGACAAAACAATCAGAGTCAGTTTTGTGTTGCTGTGGCATAAATGACAGAAAGAGAAGTTTTATTTTTGGCTCAGAGTTTGTTTTAGTCCACCATGAAAGAAAAGGTAGAGGGTAGAGCCAGTGGTGGTTGAAGGGTATGGCTGGGCTGCATATTTCCAAGGACAAGGAAGTAGAGAAAGAGACAAAAGCCAGAAGTGGGCTTTACCCACATGTAGTAGCTTATGCCATCAGCTAGACCCCACTTCTAAAAATCCCATAGACTCCTAAAAAGTAACACCACCAGCTGAGCCTCTGGGGAACACTTCACATTCAAACCCTAGCAGATCCATTCTTTGTTTAACACTGGTTGTGTCTACTGCAGATGGTCATCTCATTGACCAGTAAGGAGCTGGAGGCCTATTCCAAAGCTGGGGCTGTAGCTGAAGAAGTCTTGACATCAATCCGAACAGTCACAGCCTTTGGAGCCCAAGAGAAAGAAATTCAAAGGTCTGTCCCTTTAGTTGTGAGAAAAGGTGCTTGGTTTTGTTTTCTCCAGAGGCTACTTGGTGTCTTCTCTTTGTAAGGTACACACAGAATCTAAAAGATGCAAAGGATGCTGGTATAAAGAAGGCTATAGCTGCAAAACTGTCTCTTGGAGCGGTCTACTTCTTCATGAATGGAGCCTATGGACTGGCTTTTTGGTATGGAACCTCCTTGATTTTCAGTGGAGAGCCTGGTTACACCATTGGGACTATTCTTGCTGTAAGTCTTGTTGGAAAACAAAGATAGCAGGCTTAGATCATCTTTTCTTACCTAGAGTTTAATAAGAAAATTTCACTTTGAGGATGACTCTTCAAATATGTCTTAAATAAATACTTTTACTTTCTCGTGATATGTATGTGTATATATATATATATATATATAACATTAAATGTATATGTATGTAATATATATAGTTAAGATTTATTCATCCAACATGTTTTGTGTCCTCATTGTGCTAAGCATTGTGCTTTCAGAAGAATCAAAGTCATGACTGAATTCCCCACCAAAAAATACAGTGGGGAATTCAATAATAATAATAATAATAATAATAATAATAATAATAATAACAACAACAACAATAATAATTAGTCCAGTGCTGAAATGGCTAGTCCGTAGTGAGGCATTTTGTCTCAGGCTTCCTGGGATTAGATCATAGTCCACAGAGGCATTGCTAACTGAAAGTCCTACAGTAGTTTGGATCCTACTGTGGTTTGCTCCTCTATCCTTTCCAGCATTTAGCCATGTTTAAAACAAACTACATGAACCTGGAGAGGTTGCTCAGTGGTTAAAGGTGTGTACTGCTTTTGAAGAAGACCCAGGTTTGTTTCCAGCACCATGTTGGATGGGGATGGGTCATAACTGCCTCTATCTTCAGCTCCAACTCCAGGGGACCCCATGCCCTCTGGCCTCTTCTGGCACCTGCACTAGTGTACACACATACAAAAAACAAAAACAAAAAAACCACAGAAACACATACACATACATTAAAAAAAAAAAAAAAAGGCTTCCTGCAGCCCTTTCCAACCTTGCAACCCAGGTCCTTTAAACTGCTACAGCTACATATGAAGCTGCAACTCATTCAGTTGCCCTCCAGTTTCTATGGCAAACACATCAGTTCAGGTCTAAAAAGTCTGACATGCTGAGCAAAATACCTGCTCCAATGCTTCCATTTTTGTCTGGTCTTCTCATCTTATATAGATGTCTCTTCTCTCAATTAAATTAATCTTTTATACTTAAGACTTTCATAGTTAATGCTTTAAGCTCTTCCTCATCTCATAGGAAAATTTGCACTAGTTTTCGCTCCTCTACTTCCCACATCTACATGACAGAGAAAAGTGCACCACCTTGTAGAATTCTTTCCTTATTTGACTTTTTCTACAGTCATTTGCCTAAATACGGACAGCTGTCCAGTGACAGAAAAGGTTTTTAAAGCAGGGACAGAAACAATACAATGTCTCTCAGCTATTAACTTCAACCACTCTCTTGCTGAAGCTTCCAGCGATTGCCATAGTGGAGGGGAGGGGTACATAGCAAGAGCACTCTGCTTCCCTCAGCTTCCTGGGGCCAGCATGGTTCAGGCAGCTCAAATGCTGCTACAGCTGTAGAGACAAACTCCTGCAACAGTGGAGAATCATCCTAAGAAAAAGCCAAGAATGCTGGAGGTGGCCTGTGTTTCCTTTATCATGTCTTCCACATTCTTATCTGAGCCTCTCATATTTTTCTGTGAACCTAGGCCACACATGTTGTGTTTCTTACTGCAGAAATGTGACTCTTGTTTACTTTGTCTCTATAGGTTTTCTTCAGTGTGATCCATAGTAGTTATTGCATTGGATCTGCAGCCCCTCACTTGGAAACCTTCACCATAGCTCGGGGAGCTGCCTTTAATATTTTCCAGGTTATTGATAAGGTAGGAGCTCTCATTGCTTTGAAATATAGCTGTCTTTACTGCAAGAAGGAGTCCAAAAGATAGGCATGTTCATTTCACTAAAACCATAGTGGTCATTTGGTTATGGGATGAAAGACTTCATTTAACTCTTTTGAGGGGAAAATGTCTTTTATTGAAAACTTCATGTCTAACTCATCTACTTCTAAAACAAGAACTTAAGAAACTTAAAGCCCATCTCTAAACTATTTTGGGATAGAGGCAGTATCAGCTTAGCCCTTTAAAGATGTATAACAATCTCTTTGTTTTTCCAAGAAACCCAATATAGATAACTTTTCAACAACTGGATATAAACCTGAATGTATAAAAGGAAACATAGAATTTAAAAATGTTTCTTTCAGCTATCCATCAAGACCATCTGTCAAGGTAGGTTCAATTCAGTTGCACTGTAGTCTTTGCTGACATTATCTTCTGGCCAGAATCTTCTATTGTGGGATTTTTTTTTAAGATTCTTTTGCTTGTGGATGTGTGGTATATGTGTATATGAATGTTCATCTGTGAGGTGTGCTTATACATGTGTGCATATGTAGACACATCAACATTTGGTGTCCTCCTTGATCAATCTCCACCTTACAGATTGAGGAAGGATCTTTCACTTGAACCCAAAGCTCACCAATTCATCCAGTCTAGCTAGCCAGTTTGCTATGGGGATCCTCTATTGCTACCTCCCAAACCCCGGATTACAGGTGGGCTTCCCCCTACCCCTCCCAGCATTAGTATCAGTGTTAGGGAACTGAACTACGGTCCTCACACTTACATGCCACATGCTTGCCCAGGGAGCCATTCCCCAGTCTCTCTCTGGGATAATTTTGACCCAGACTTTGGCTACTTTCTTAGAAACTCAATTAGACTGATAGCTAGGCTGACTGACAAGCAGTGGGCAAATATCTCTTAGGACAGTGATTTATAGTTTCCAGCCTCTCTCCTGTAGTTGACTGACAGGCATTTTTAACTCCCTGTGTTTCCTCCACTCTGCATTTCTGAGGGCACCAAAATGTCTTGGATTAATGAATGCTGCCACCTCGTGGTGGCATCTGGGTATTATCCAGATACACTTAATCATTTGAATCTGGGAGTTTCCAACCACCAGATCTTACACACCTGCTAGGCCTTCCCCTTTTCCATCTTTGAGGCTTCTACTGCATCAGCTGTATCGCTGATACTCTTTCCCTCACTTTACAGGCACACACACACACACACACACACACACACACACACACACACACACACGTCTGTCCCACTCTTTTCACTCACCCTTTAACAATTAAAAGGGGACTGAAGTCTAGCTAATGCCCAGCCAACTGCCCTCTTGGAGGGCACTCAATAAACTAATCTTTAAAAAAACAAATAGCTATTTGAAAAACATATCTGTCTTTCCTGTTAACTTTTTCCTTATGTTTAATTAATACGCTTACTCCCTTTGCTACCCACTCCCAAAATAGTATTGTTAAAGATTGCAAAATTCGGGGGGGTGGAGGAATGGCTTAGAGGTTAAGAGCACTGACTGCTCTTCCAGAGGTCCTGAGTTCAATTCCCAGCAACCACATGGTTGCTCACAACCATCTGTAATAAGGTCTGGTGCCCTCTTCTAGTCATACATGCTGTATACATAATAAATAATAAAGATTTTTTAAAAATGCAAAATTCATAATTAGGAGAAAAGTGGGGACACAATTTTAAGTGAGACAGATGAGATTACTATTGCATCAACCTCTAACGTGCCTTATAGAATTTGGGTTAAAATGACGTGTCCACTCCCACTTCCTTGTTTTTTATCTGACTACCCTTTTTACTAGAATTCTCTCATCAAAGTCTTTTGTTTTATGATCTGTTTGTCACTTACCATTGTTGCCCCAGTTTTTGCCTTTCCTCTTAACACAGCACTTTAGACTGCATTTTGAATATACATTTAGGTTGGCTTCTGTCCCTGAGCACCAACTGTGTCATTATAAGGCTCTGAGTCACGTTCCCCGGGTTTTGAACAATTCTTTCACTTGTTTCTTTATTTTGAAGCTGGGTTTTCACTATGTAGCCCAGGTTGGTCTCAAACTCAGACAGGTGTGCGCCATCATATTTGGGTAAACGGTTGTTTTAATTTGCATGTGTGCATGGGAGTAGGCAAGCGGACCTGCCATTTTGTGAAGATGGAGGTCAGAGACAGCTCAGCTTTCAGGACTTGGTTCTCTCTTCTATCTTGTTGAGACAGGTTCCTCTCTTGTTCTGCTGATTTGGTGAATACCCAAGGCTAGCTGGCCTGTGATCTTCCTAGGTGAACTCTATTAAGGCCCACCGACTTTTAAGTGAAGGACACATTCTTCTGTGGAATGAAGAGTAACCAACTTGAGGATGAAAGTGTCATGGAAGAAATAACCCTTATCATTAGCCCAGGATGCTCATCTCCTTATTTTTTTTCTTTTAATGCTTTTCTGATTGGCCCATTGGAGGATTCACACTGTGCTTATTTAAATATTTGTTTCTTTAAAAGTGATAAGATCAAAATGAGAGGCTCATTTTGGAGCTGAAAACATACAGTTACAAAGACTTCTGAGGGTACTAGTAGGTAGCTCTTGTCATTGGTGAGACTGCTCTCATATGGCAGATCCCTGGGAACTGAAGCTTGGTAGTAACTCTCAGACATGGAGAAAATCTTGTAAATATTCCCACTGTGCTGTAATGTGTGCTTAGATCCAGGCAGGTGTCTAAAACTGCTAAGATCTCACCTGTGTCCCTGTGAGCTTGCCAACTGTTTTTTTTAGTATACCTTGTAGAAATATTAGACTTATTCTAAGGGAGAGCTTTCTTGAATAACTCAAAGTTACCTGTCGAGATTTCATTTGTTGCAAATTAAAAGATAAAAATTTAACTTAATTGTCATAACATTCATGTAAGAGGGAGAAGGAGAGATGGCCCAGCAGTTAAGAGCACTGGCTGCTCTTCCAGAGGACCCTGGCTGGGTTCAATCCCCAGTACCCACATAGCAGCGCACAACTGTCTGCAACTCAAGTTCCAGGGGATCTGGCATCCTCACACAGACATGCATGCAGACAAAACACCCATGCACATAAAATAAAAATAAATAAATTTTTTTAAAATTCATGTAAGATATTTCAGTAAAAAAATGTGAAGTCTATTGGTAAAATTATTAAGGCCACTCCATGTAGTTAAAAGGGAGGTTTATTTTGTGGCGTAACTTACAAATGAAGGGATAGGTAGGTTGTAGGGTCTGGCAAAGGTATGGCACAGTCCGGCAGGGTTCTCTGGAGAACTCTGCTCCATCTACTTCCAGCGTCCAGGGTCCAGGCACCAAGAGATCACTCTCTTTTGGATCCTGGGTCTTCAGGGTCCTCTCTCAGCCCCGCCTTGTAGGTGTGACCATTACTGAAGCCTCAATGGGAGTTGGAACTTCCAGGCCAAGGTTAGAATGGCTACCCACTACAGAAGTCTGCATGCTTGGTAGAGGATTAGCAGGTAAACTGCTCACTATTCAAACATGAGGGAAAGGGTCCAGATCCCCAGCACTCACTTAAAACCTGGTGGGTATGGCAGCCCATCCAGGTTCAGAGAGAGACCTTGCCTCAGTATATAAGGCAGACAACAACTGAAGAAGACTCCTGATGTTACCGGCAGGCCCCCATGAGCATATACACACACATGCATGTGCACCTGCACACATGCAAATATGCATATCCACATGAGCATGCACCAGACATACATGTTTAGGAAAAACTGTTTATTTGAAAAGAGAAAGGAAATCAAAAAGAGTGAGGGAAGAGGGAAAGAGAAAGCAATGGAAGGATGAACGTGATCAATATCTATTATATATATAATAGATATTACATATCTATTATATATGTAAGAAAATGCCTTCATGAAAAACCCTTTATTTTTGTACAATTAAATTATGCAAATAAAAAAGCAAAAAAATGTGAACAGTTTGCTGTAACTACCTAACTCTTAAATTTGATCTCCTCTTTGTATAGAGAAAAATTTAAATATTGCACTCCCAAACTGTACATTATTAGAGATATAAATGAAATACTATGCAAATATAAGATCTGAATTGTTTTCATGTGCCACATAAGAATTTTATGTTTATAATTACAGATTTAATTTCTGACTATATGTACATTGTTGTCCAGCATACCTAATGGTATCATTTCCTGTGTATATAACAGATTCTGAAAGGTCTCAATCTCAAGATTAAGTCTGGAGAGACAGTGGCTTTGGTTGGTCCCAGTGGTAGTGGCAAGACCACAACAGTCCAGCTTCTGCAGAGGCTATATGACCCCGAAGAAGGCTGTGTAAGTACAGGCTGCTAAGAAAACCACATGGGAGAGACTGGGGAGATGGTTCAATGTTTCAGGGCTTGCTATGTGGGAAAGAGGTGCTGTAAATACAGCACCCACTTAAAGCCAGGCCAGGCATGGCTTGCACATCTATAATCCTAGTGCCGGGGAAGTAAAGATGGGAGTCTTTGAGGCTTGACAGACAGGTAGGTGTACATCTGCAATCCCAGTGCTGGGGAGGTGGAGACAGAAGGATCTCTGAGGCTTGCTGACCTAATTGGATAGATTGGTGAGCTCCAGGTTCCTGGAGAGGCCTTATCTGAAAAACTAAGAAAGGAAGTGATCCAGGAAGACACCCAAACACTGGTCTCTGTGCATACATGTGCACATACACAGACACTGGTCTCTACACACAGTGCACGCGCATGCACCCCCCCTCTGCCCCCACGAATGTATACACACTTATACAAAAGAAAGGAAAGCCATATACACAGAATGGAATTTGGAAATACTACCTATGACAAAGCAGGCAGCTGTGCCCACTTCTGGTATTTACAGTGATACTGGGAAGAGCCATGCTGATGTCCTTCCTGTGTATCTGTTCATTCAACTTATGTGTTGTCTGATGTGTCTGGGCTCTGGAAATCCCTCAGTGAACAAGGTAGACAAAAGCTCCTGCTTTTTGGAGTTCACATTATCTTATGTAGACAGACAACAAACAGTAAATAGACTACAGACCAGGTTCAAGGTGAAGGAGTGTAGTCTGTAGTGCCCAGTTGTCTTAGTTGGGGTTTTTATTGCTGTGAAGAGACGCTGTGACCATGGCAACTCTTATAAAAGAAAACATTTAATTGTGTCTGGCTTACAGTTCAGAGGTTTAGTCCATCTCATAGTGGCATGAAGCATGGCAGCATGCAGGCAGACATGGTGCTGGAGAAGGAGCTGAGAGTTCTACATCTGGATCTGCAGTCAACAGGAAGAGAATGAGCCACACTAGGCCTGGCTTGAGCTTCTGAGACCCCAAAGCCCACCCTGAGTGACACACTTTCTCCAACAATGCCACGCCTACTCCAACAAGACCATACTTCTCAATAGTGCCACTCCCTATGAGCCTATGGGGGCCATTTTCATTCAAACTACCACATTCCACTCCCTGGCCCCATAGGTTTATAGCTATATCATAAGGCAAAATGCATTAGTCCAACTTCAAAAGTCCCCATAGTCTAGGATAGCTTTAACATTGTTTAAAAGTCCAAACTTCAAAGTCTCTTTTGAGATTCTACAGTCGCATAACTGTAATCTCCTATAAAATAAAAACCAAAAAGCAGATCATAAATGTCTAATATACAGTAGCACAGGATATGCATTGCCTTTCTAAACAGGAACACCATGAGAAAAAAACTGGACCAAAGCAAGACCGAAAGCCAACTGGGCAAACTCCAAAATCTGCATCTCCATGTCTGATGTTGAAATACTCTTCAGATCTCCAACTCTTTTCAGCTTTGTTGACTGCAGCACAATTCTCTAACTTAGGCTGGTTCCATCCCTGTTAGCAGCTCTCCTCAGCAGGTATCCCAGAAGTCTGGCATCTCTAACATCTTGGAGTCTTCAAGGCAATCCAAGATTCACCTTCACAGCTTCATGCAATGGCTTCTCTAGGCTTCCTTCCAGGGGCACCCCTGACACACACCTGGCCTCAGTAACTTTCCTTATTCATAGAGGGAGATTCCATAACCCTTTCTTCTATCCTCAGCTCTAAATCAAGAACCACATGGCTGAAACTGCCAAGTTCTGCTGCCTGCTGGGGATGAAACATGGTTCCCTCATTCAATTACATCTTCATTAGCTTTCTGTTTTCAATGGTTTCCTTCACTGCCAAGGTTGGCTGTCCTGAATCTCGATCTATAGGCTAGCTGGCCTTGAATTTAGAGATCTACTTGCCTCTGCCTCCAGAATGCTGGGATTAAAAGCCTGCACCATTACACCCAACCCTAAATTTAGCTGAGTGGGATCTTGCTCTGAGGTCACCACTCCCTTTTATTCCATCTAACATTAGGATTTTCTTTAATCTGTTTATCTCCTTGAACACAGGAATTAGGTCTATTCCACTTCCTGGTTGGTGCCCCTTGCCTCTCGAACTGTACATTTGTTTTTTTCCTTGCTCAGTTTGCTCTTTTTATTATAGGTCTTCATGAGAGTGAGCATTAATACCACACAGCATAGTCACTGCTAGGTTGTTTTGAAATGTCCTCTGCTAAAGCGGTTAATTCATAATTCAATTTAGCCTCAGGCAGATTGTTTTGGACAAGGGCAGAAAACAGCCACATTCTTTACCAAACTGTCACAAGAACAGTCTCTAGGCCACATACTAAAATTCTCCTCTGAAACCTCTGAGCCCAGTCCCCACAGTTCAAATCATTCTCAGGCCACTGTCTTCCATGCTCCTACTATTAATGGCCCATTAAATTCTGCTTAAAGCATTCAGCTGATTCTCTAACCCAAAGGCCCAAACTCCATATTCCTCCAAACAAAAACATGGTCAGGGCTATCACAGCAATACCCTAGCTCTGGTAACAACTTCTGTCTTAGTTGGGGGTTTCTATTTCTGTGAAGAGACAACATGACTAGGAAAACATTTAATTGGGGCTGGCTTTCAGTTTCAGAGGTTTAGTCCATTATTGTCATGGTGGGAAGCATGGCAGCATGTAGGCCGACATGGTGCTGCAGAGACAGCTGAGAGTTCTACACCTGGATCTGCAGGCAGCAGGAAGAGAATGAGCCACACTAGGCTTGGCTTGAACTTCTAAGACCTTAAAGCCCACCCCCAGTTACATAGTTGCTTCAACAATGCCGTACCTATTCAAACAAGGCCACATCTCCCAATAATGCCAGTCCCCATGAGTCGATGGGGCCATTTTCATTCAAACTACCACATTAGTCTTCTGAAGAATTTCAAAATTTAGCTGGGCATGGTGATGCATACCTAAAATGTCAGCACTCAGGAGGTTGAGGCAAAGACCTCATGAGTTTAGAGTCAGCCTGGGCTACATAGTGAAACTATGTTTAGAAAGAAAGAAAGAAAGAAAGAAAGAAAGAAAGAAAGAAAGAAAGAAAGAAAGAAAGAAAGAAAGAAAGAAAGAGGGGAGAGAGAGAAGGAAGGAAGGAAGGAAGGGAAAGAAAGAAGGAAGGAAGGAAAGGAAGGAAGGAAGAAAAAGAAAGAAAGAAAGAAAGAAAGAAAGAAAGAAAGAAAGAAAGAAAGGAAGGAAGGAAGGAAGGAAGGAAGGAAGGAAGGAAGAAAAATAAAAAAGCAGGGGCTGAAGTGGTGCTTGAGGGGTGAGTGCATGCCTGGAACACAAGGCCTTGGGTTTGAGCCCCAGTACCACAAACAACAATATCAAAAAAAAGAAAAATAGAATTTCAAAATGTGTTAGAAGAATATCTGTAGAAAGCACACTCCTTCTTTTAGAATGTATTTGTTGTTATTCCACGAGAGTGCCTGACGGGACAGAAGCTGCAGATCATGTGTGGGTCAGAAGATAACTGTCAAGCTGTGTCTCTTCTCCCACCTTCATATAGGTTCCAAGGGTCGAATTCCAATGGGCAGGCGTGGACAGCAAGTGCCTTTACATAAGGGCCATCTCTCTGGCCCGTTCTTTCTCATTTTCCAAAACCTATAATGTTGAAATTAGCTCTCACCTGAGGCTGATATTCTTGAGAATATGATTCTTAGTGCTTCTACTTAACATTAACTATTGTCTTAAAAAGAAAAAATCTTGTAGAAGCTGGTCTCTTTTAAATTGCATGTCCCAGTCCATGTTTAAAATATTATAAACATTGAGTCAATGCTAATATTGACTAAATAAATTACTGGATAAGTGTAAAGTGGTGTCTGTTCTCATATAAATGCCAGGACTCTGTGGAGTGGAGTCTCTGATGGCTACATCCAGTCCTGTCCCTGGAATATGCTACAGTAACAGTGCTACCTATTAAGACAGTTTATTTACTATTAATTGAAACAATGAGTAGAAGGAACTTTTTTCTTTTGTGATTGAATAGGCATTGAGAAATAAAGAAGGCTAGAACTTTACAGGCGCCATCAGTCTTAAAACAACAAAGTTGATGGTGTCTGTCTCCACAATAACATTTGTAGTACCTACAGTGTTGTGTGCAGGTATCTTGTTGACAACCTTATTAATACTTAATTTGTGATTTCATGGATTATAAGTTGATTGTTTCTTGAAGATTTGTTGATTCCAATCCACCAGGGGAAAAAAAATCTATTGGTGTTAGTCATACTATAAATATTTTACCAAAATATAGCCAGTCTTTGCCGAGATACTGCTTCTCAGTTTAGTCTTCAGATTAATAAGATAGTCAAAAGCCAAGACCTCAGACAGCATCATACCCTGCTTTGTTCTTTGGTTTGGCAGATCACAATCGATGAGAATGACATCCGAGCCCAAAACGTGAGGCATTACCGAGAGCACATCGGAGTGGTCAGCCAAGAGCCTGTTTTGTTTGGGACCACCATCGGCAATAATATTAAGTTGGGGCGCGAAGGAGTTAGTGAAGAGGAGATGGAGCAGGCAGCTAGGGAAGCGGACGCCTATGACTTCATAGTGGCGTTTCCTAAGGTGAGCATGGTGCTGCCCGGGTTCCGCACAGCCCAGGGGGGCTAACTCACACTGCACAGTGTGAGTAATGTGGGAAGTATTTCAGATGCCACATCTGTGGAGAAGGAAATATGCTAAAGTCCAAAACAGAAAGACACTGGCGAAAGGCCAATTACAAAAGTTCCTTGTTGTGTTTAATTTTTATTGTATTTCACTGTATATTGAAGAGAGAAAATGATGCCTGTGTTAAAGCAGGACAAAGAAATTTGAGAAAATCCTGAGCACAAGGTGAGAAATGCTTTCTGCAAAAATGTTGGTTTGTAGCGCCACCTTGTGGCTAGTAGTGGGATCGGAGCGCTCATGTCAGGACTGGTGAGCGAGGATAATGGGACAGACAGGGCTACTCCTATATATAGCAAAAGAAATGAATAGTAAGAAATGGGAAACTGTAAAAAGATGGGATAATTTTGAAATTGGCAACAAGACATGTACCAATGAGCACTGTGTGATAGTTACTAAACCATTTATCTGCATTTCCTGAAGTTTAAGTTCATTAGAACCACCTAAAAATTGTGGGGTGCACCCAGTAAGATATATTTAAAAAGAAAAAAGCTGACACTTGAAACTAAATTACCTCTAAACTCCATCATTCCAAAAAGTCACAGTAACAAAAGCATTCGTTTTTGAAGGACATACTTAACAAACTACACTGTGTGCATTGTAACAAAGTAACTTTTAAAATAATGTTTGTTATGTGCCCCAGCCTGCGGGGTCTTCAATGGGGACCTAAATGGAGGGCCAGGAAATGAGAGGAACAAGAGACACAAAGAATGAGAGCAAGACAGGACGTCTGATCAAGCTCCAAAATTTTATTTTTCTCTCAAGGAATATATAGGTAGGCAAAGTGGGTTGCAAGCAGGAAGGGACTTAATTATGGGTTGTTCGGCCAGCAGGGAGTTATCTATCTACTTTTTCTAACTGCCTAGTTGCTTAACTGCAGCTCATTCACCTGATATCTGAGAAGAGGTTCTGGTATCTGTGAGAAGAGGTTCTGGTGCTATGGAGACTTAAGCAAGGCCTAGATCTAAGAAAAGAGGAGAGAAGCCCAAATATGGCAGCATGTGTGTCAAGGGTCGCTTAGGCTTATGGCTCCCATCAATTATGCCATGATTTAACATAGTGATTAGCATGGCATGTAAGCCAGCAATATCACTAAAGGCTTGAAGGTTCTTTTCCTGTAGTTGAGAAATGGTACATTTCCTTCTGTTGGCCTTTTACTCCTTACAGTGAATTTCCTCACAACACACGTGCTCTCTTGCCTCCCACTTAGAATTTGGGAGCATTTCCATGTTCTCTTTAACCCAACTCTGCAAGTTAGTGAAAGAACATTTGTAGACAAAGGTGCCCCTTGCAGTAAACCTAGAAGTAAACCGCAATGCTATAATCCAAGAAGAAAAGAAGAAACTACAAGTTACCATGATGGACTCTGAAGTTCTCAGGCATGTTGACAAGAGAGAGAGAGAGAGAGAGAGAGAGAGAGAGAGAGAGAGAGAGAGAGAGAGAGAATGCCAGGCACACCTTTAATCCCAGCACTTGGGAGGCAGAGGTAGGTGAATCTCTGTGAGTTCGAGGCCAGCCTGATCTACAAAGTAAGTTCCAGGACAGCCAGAGATGTTATACAGAGAAACCTTGTCTCAAAATAATAAGAGAGACAGACAGACAGACAGAGAGACAGAGAGAGACAGAGAGACAGAGAGAGAGACAGAAACAGAGACAGAGACACAGAGAGAGAGAGACAGAGAGAGAGAATGAGAAATATGGGAAGGAGCTCAAAATAGGGAGGTGGAGAAGGAGAAGGGGAGACTAAGAGGGGAAGAAATAAAGGAATGGTCAGTGAAAGGCCATTCTTGACCACTGATCCTACAGTCACTTGAAAGTTGTCCACAAGGGGATACTATAAACCCCATTGTGCCTGTGGATTTAACAGCTTGGAAGAGGGCCAACACCTTCAAAGTCACAAACTGCCAAAAAGTTCAAGAAAAAGCAATAACTAATGAGCTCAAACTTCCTTTAAAAATCAACTGAATCTTTAAAAGGTAGCAAAAGTTATTTTAAAAATTGTTAAGCATTCACAATATCATCAAAATAAAATTTCTTAAAAATACATTTAGGGGATGGAGAGATGCACTGGTTAAGAGCACTGGCTGTTCTTCCAGAGGACCTGAGTTCAATTACCAGCACCCACATGGTGGCTGACAACTCTCCATAGTGAATATGATGCCTTCTTCTGGCATAAAGTTGTATATGCAGATAGAACACTCATAGTCATAAAACAAATAAATCACTTTTAAAATACATTTACTAAAAGATTGGCCAAAATAACGAAAGAAGTTCTAAATAAATTATACCTTATTTACTAATTTAAAGAGTCAATGTTTTTAAGGTTATATATTCTTCTCAAGTTGACCTATAAATCTGATTCTTCACCAATCAGAGAATTCCATGAGTCTTTTATATATGTGTAGAAAATGATTTATGGACTCTAAAATATTTTTGTATTTATAAAATCAAAATGAGAATAGACAAAGCAGACTTAAAAACATATCAACAAAGCTAGCTAGCATACACTCAAACATCTAGTTCAAGATAGCAACCAATACAGCAGTAGAGGAATGGAAATGGATGTGTAGAGCATCAGGGCAAAGACTCCAGAAATGGGCCACATAAGCAGCAAAAGTTTTCCTGGTTCAGCTCAGCTCTGTGACTGGCCGCTTGGACCCAAGTAAATACACAGAGACTTATATTACTTATAAACTGTATGGCCGTGGCAGGCTTCTTGATATCTCGTTTTTATATCTTAAATTAACCCATTTCTGTTCATCTATATGTTGCCATGTGTTCTGTGGCTTTACCTGTTGCCTTTACATGTTGCTCCCTGGACAGCAGGCTGGTGTCTCCTGACTCAGGCTTCCACTTTCCAGAATTCTCTTCTCTGCTTGTCTCACCTATCCTATACTTCCTGCTTGGCTACTAGCCAATCAGCATTTTATTTATAAATCAATCAGAGCAACACATTCACAGCATCCCCAGCACACATATCAATTTTTATCAAGTGTAATAAAATTAAGGAGGTGAAAAAAAATTTTGCGAATGGTCCTGGAACAAGACATCCAATGAACTGTGGTTTATGCATTACACCACACACAAAAATTATTTTCTCTTAGAGCAAAATATTAGCTTGGATTTCAAAAATAAAAACTCAGAAAAACGCTTAGTAGGCTGAGGCAGGAGGATCATCATTTGGAGGCCAGCCCACACTGCCTAACAAGTACAAGACCGATCTGAGGTATACAGTAAGACAGTCTCAAAAGAATAATTAGTTCAGTAATACCTTAGGAGAAAGAAGAAAATCATAACGTTGAGATAAGCAAAGAGTTCTTAGGAAGCTATGTACTAATTTTTAAAGTGGTAAAATGGGGGGAATAGAGATAGTTCAACAGTGAGTGATGCTGCTTTTCCAGAAGACCCACATTTGGCTCCCAGCACATATATTAGACAGCTCACAACCACCTGTAATTCTAGTACCAGGGGACCAGACACCCTCTTCTGGCTCTCTAGGCACCTACACACACACACACACACACACACACACACACACACACACACACACACATGCTGTGGATATCATTCTGTATAAATAAAGTGCTGATTGGCTAGTAGCCAGGCAGGAAGGATAGGGTAGGTGGGACAAGAAAGAGGAGAAGGCTGGGAAGTAGAAGGCTGGGGAAAGACGCCGCCAGCCACCGCCATGGAAAGCAACATGTAAAGACACTGGTAAGCCACAAGCCATGTGGCAAAGTATAGACTAACAGAAATGGGTTAATTTAAGATAGAAGAAGTAGATAACAAGAAGCCTGCCACGGCCATACAGTTTCTAAACAATGTAAGTTTCTGTGTGCTTTCTTGGTTGGGTCTGAGGGACTGTGGGACTGGCAGGTAAGAGAGATTTGTCCTGACTGGGCCAGGCAGGAAAACTCTAACTACACACACACAGTGAACACACAGATTTTAAGAGTAAATCTTAAAAAAAAAAAAAAAAAAAAGTAAACTGGCCAAGTGTGAGTGATCAAGATGCAGTAGCAGGAGAGGGTCAAGACTGAGAAGGCTGAGCTGGATGATAACACAATGTCTCAAAAGAGGAGTGAGGATATGATCAAGATATAGTGTAGATATATATGAATTTTTCTTTAAAATACTGTAAAAAGAACTGAAACTAAAGGCTGAGGATGTAACTCAGTGTGGAGTATTTGCCTACCATACACAAGACCCTGGACTCATCCCCACAAGAGGAAGAAAGAAACAAAAAAAGAAGGATGTAAAAATTAAATTGAAACCCTCTTTTTAAAACCACCGTTTAGAAAATGAAAAGGCTAGACACATGGTACAAGAACATGTTCTGAATGCCTCTACCTGACCAGGTGCAGGGCACAGGGGGCTTGAAGTTGGGAACCAAACCCAGAGGGAGTCCAGGAGAAGTTGAGTTGGATAGAGTGAGGTCTCAGAGGGTAGACATAATCTAAATACATTGTATATATGTATGAAATTACCAAAGAGAAAAAATGTAAAACAAACAAACAAACAAAAAACAAAAACAAAACTCACAACACCACCTTACTAGTTTTCCTAGCATGCAAGAAGCCCTGGGTTCAATTCCCAAAACCATATAAATCCAGACATTATGGCCTATGCTTGTAATCCTACTAGCACTTGAAATGTGGAGATAGGAAGAGAGACACAAAAACAGTACAAGGTCATCCTGGGCTCCACAGCAAATGTGAGGTCACCCTGGGCTCCATAGCAAATGTGAGGTCACCCTGGGCTCCATAGCAAATGTGAGGTCACCCTGGGATCCATAGCAAATGTGAGGTCACCCTGGGCTCCACAGCAAATGTGAGGTCATCCTGGGATCCATAGCAAATGTGAGGTCACCCTGGGCTCCACAGCAAATGTGAGGTCACCCTGGGATCCATAGCAAATGTGAGGACATCCTGGGCTCCATAGCAAATGTGAGGTCACCCTGGGATCCATAGCAAATGTGAGGTCACCCTGGGATCCATAGCAAATGTGAGGTCACCCTGGGCTCCATAGCAAATGTGAGGTCACCCTGGGATCCATAGCAAATGTGAGGTCACCCTGGGATCCATAGCAAATGTGAGGTCACCCTGGGATCCATAGCAAATGTGAGGTCATCCTGGGCTCCATAGCAAATGTGAGGTCACCCTGGGCTTCATAGCAAATGTGAAGTCATCCTGGGCTACACTAGATACTGTCAAAAATCAAGTGTAAATATTTTGAAGCAAGGTCAGGTTTGGACTGAAAGGGATCTTGAGATGTTTTGTGGGCTATAGTGCTCTGTGCCATAACTGGGTGACGGGGACATACTGTAGTAACTTGTTTGTCAAAACAACAGGGCTGCATCTATAAACACTGTGCATACATTCATCTGCCATAAGACTGTTTTTAGAAACCTTTCATCTTTTTAAGATTTTTTTATGTATATGAGTGTTTGCCTGCATATTTGTTCAAATTACATGTGTGCTGTGCCCATGGAGGGCAGGAGAGGGCATCAGATCCTTGAGAACTGGAGTTACAGATGATCGTAAGTACCATGTGGATTCTGGGAACCAAACGTGTGTCCTCTACAAAAGCAGCCAGTACTCTTAACCACTGAGCCATATTCCAGCCCCAAGACTGACATTTTTTTTTAGACAAAAAAATGTTTCTAGAAATTAAATGTTTAGGAAAAATATTTAAACGTCTATCCTTGTTGAAATGTGCCATAACCCAACAGAATATGACTAATATGGGTCACAGACGCTAGAAGTCATCCCACTATGATAAAATAATATTCAATTTGCTAAAAATGCATTTATCAAGAAACGAATAAATAGAAAGGACCTTAAATTTTTCCCAAGACTGAGAAATTCTTTTAGGAAAAAAATATAGCTGTTAAAAAAGAAGTTGTGTGGTAAATTTTGATACAGTTTGGTTTGTTGTTGTTGTTTTGTTTTGTTTTTTGTTTTTGGGGGTTTTTTGAGATAGGGTCTCTCTACAGAGCCCTTCCTGTCCTGGAACTCACTATGTAGACCAGACTGGCCCTGAACTCACAGAGACTCACCTGCCTCAGCCTCCTGGAGAGTGGAATTAAAGCCGTACTCCACCATACCTGGCCTTTGGTTGATTTTTAAGGCAGGTTCTCCTGTAGCCTAGGTTGGCTTTGAATTTGATATGCATTTGAGAATGGCCTTGAACTCCTGATCACCTTGCCTGACTCCCCAGCTTACATATGGGCATCACCACGCCCTGATAAGTGGCATTCATTTTTTTTATTACTACTTTTCAGAGCCTCCAAGAGGAAAATTATAGATAACCTATCAAATTGCCCACAAACACTTACATTACAGTGAACACTTCATTGGTTTTTAAAAAGTATTCTGAGGTCATCTAAAAGAGATTTGAAAATTCCCTCCAATTAAGAATTTTTCTAAGAATCCTTGTTTCTGTTTATCTGGTTCGGTCCTAATTTACCTTTCTGTATTGTCTTTGCCAGGACCTTTTCCCAGAGGTGTTTGTTTTATCAATGATCAAATCAAAGATTCTGAATGGCCAGACTCAAGTAGTCATTAAGCTGCCATCAGAACACAAATGTGCTTGTCATTCCTCTTCTGATCATTTAATCACCCCTCTATATTTGTGATTTTTCCTCTCTGTGTCTCATTAGAAATTTAATACACTAGTGGGGGAAAAAGGAGCTCAAATGAGCGGAGGCCAGAAACAGAGAATCGCCATTGCTCGAGCGCTAGTTCGAAACCCCAAAATTCTGATCTTAGATGAGGCTACATCTGCCCTGGACTCAGAGAGTGAGTTAATTGTTCAATCTGCACTGGAGAAGGTAAGTGCACAGAATTTTTTCTGAGTCCCACACTCCTAGTTCATTGTTGTTTTTAAGTACAAGAAAGTACAGATTTGGGGTTCTTTGGATACCAGCTAGTAGTTCCCAGAGTTCCTCTGGTATGGATCCAGGGTATGACTTGAAAAAGTAAATGATATGGTTGACATTAAATACACACACGCGCACGCGCACACACACACACACACACACACACACACACACACACACACACACTATGCAAGCCATTAATCCCATACACCATTCCATTCCACAGGTCTCACCTTCCCATAGCAGCAACACCGCCCATCACAGAAACACAGAAACAGCAGTGGGAGTCTTTTGCTCCTTCCATTCACATTGATGGGACTCTTCCCTTCTCTAATTCTTTTTCTTCCTTAATGCTTCCCAAGGGTATTCATATTAACACAATTTTACTTAAAGTAGCAAAGCACTGACTTCTAATTGTCTTCCTCAAATAGTACTGGGAACTGTGAGAGACTTTAGAATGACTTTGATATCTTTCAGTGACCTAGCCTCACTTTGAATGGCACATTTCATTCCTCATTACTAACCCAGATTATTACATGACTGTTTTCCTAGCTGGATTGGCTGATATAAAAATGTGCATGTTCTTATGCACACATGTATATACAGATACAATCATATGTGTGTATACATATATATGTATGTTTGTTTATGGACTACCTATATATGTGTATACATCCTTAGCAAATGTGTGAATATGGGATCAATGAGATGGCTCAGCTAGTAAAGGCCGACTGCCAAACCTGATGATCTGAGTTTGATCTGAGTTTGGGGAAGTTGCCCTCTGACCTCCAAATGCACACCATGGTGTGAGCACACACACATGTCTGAATATATATGCACATATATGACATTCACAGGTATTTTAGCATATTTTAGAATTAAAACTAATTAAAAAAAAAAAAGATCTGCTTAAGGCAAAAGGCTGGCTTTGAATACAGGTCTCCTGCCCAGTTTTATTTTCCTATGTAATTGTAAAAATTGAATCCCAAGAAGCACATCCTGTGGTCATCTGAGACATAAGTGTTAACTGTGACTGCTCTTTAACACTCCAGATCCTAGAGCACTAACTCAACTGTTCTTAAGTTATAACTGCATGACCCCCATCTTCCTACTGTCCTAAGAAAGTTCTAGTATCCCTTTTTCTCACTTAAAAATGTCCTAGTGATATCAAGAGATATTGGCTTCAGTGGGCAGCCTCTGGGATTTCCAGGTTCCTGTGTCCTGGGACAAGGGGTTGGACAGGGACAGGAGGATAGTAGTAGAAACAGAGGTAGTTTATCAAGAAAAAAATACATTTCCCGGGGAGGAAACTGGCCAGAGCTGAGAGAAAAGTTAGTACAAGGGCCTCTTGCCCAGGAGGCCTAGCATGGGCTTTCTTGCTTATTTGCATATCCCAGCCTTTTACGGTGCTGTCTTTTATATTTTAGCCTTGGTGATGGTAGAGGTTTCCAGTCTTCATCTCTGCCCACTTGTTTCTCTCACATAAACAACAGTCATGTTGAAGCCTTTTCATGCTTGCACTTTGCCTTACTGCCCTGGATAGTAATACACTAAATGTATCACAATAGTCATTTCTTCAAGAAATAATAAGATGCTTTAAGACGAAAGACCTTTATTCACACCAAGTAACTATTTTCAGTTCTTCACAATAGCTTCTGCTCATACATGTGCATGTAGAGATTACCATGGAAACACAACCTTTCAGACAGAGAACATACTCCCCTAATTATTTCAACACTTTAAGCAAAAGTACAATATGTTCACATTATATGAAATTGTGAAAATTAAGAAAATTACAACTCATAGGCTCAATAGTTAAATGAATGCACTATTAATATTTTGATATACCCTATTTAGTCTTTTTTTTTCTACAGATAGATTTTAAACATAGTCATAACAAGATGCATCAGGTTTCCCTTACATTTTCCATGTAGCATTATATCATAATTCCATTAGTTTGGATTCTGAATCACTAATGTTTTGAGGAGTTTCCTTTTCTTATAGACTGGAACTGTAAGACTTTGAAAGAAACCCTCATTCACCTCAGTAAGCATATCCATTGCAATAGAGAGACCTTTATAGAGAGAGGAGGCAATTACATCAGAGCCTACCACCACCCTCCCAGTGCTGGCAAAGACTGGGTACAAGTTTCTTGTTGTTCAGAGTTCCGGTTTCCTTTTCTGAAATGAATAATACTAGAATTAGGAATAAGAAAATTAAATATCTGTGATATAGTAGTAGCATGAGCAGTGATGCTTACCATCACCTGCAGTGTGCCTGCCAAGTACCTGCCACTGGGCTGGGCTTCAGTGGAAAATGCATAGCTCAGGGTTGGCAAGTGCAACCATATGGAAGAGAGCAAAGCTGAAAGGCTCAAACTACTAGATCACAAAACTATTTCAGTTTTATGCCAGTTAGCACAGAGTATCATTGGTGTAGTGACAGGTGCCCTGGATGACAGAATAATGCACAATACAAAAACAGAGCTGGGATAACCTCACCTTACTTACAGCCGGCTCACTAGGACACTCATTTAATTAAAGGCTAACAATGATGGCATGCACAAAAATCAATTCCAGGTGAATTAAAGGTTTAAACATGAAAGGCACAATAGTAAAAACTGGAGGATAAAACAGAAAAACTTCTGTATATGACAGAGGGTAATATTTCTGAAATAGGACTCAAAAGACAGAATTAGAAAAGAGATGAGTCACTAAATTGGACATCATTAAAACAGGAAGTTTCTGTTCATTGGAAGACAGCTTTTAGAGAGTGAGAAGACAACCACATACATGAAAGAAATAGTTATAATAATACACAGATTCTCACAAAGTCCTCAAAACTAGACTATGTAAATAGCTGCCACTAATTAGAAAGAATAAGATGGCTCCCAAAGAAAAGTGGGCAGAAGATTCGAGCCAATCACAAAACAGAGCATTTGTATTTTCACTAACCAGTTGAAAAGTTGTTCAACTTCATTAGCCATTAGGAAAATGTAAATAAAGGTTTCAATGTAATAGCACTCATCTATCAGACAAAAAGAGATCAACCCACTGTTAGTGTAAATAGAATGCTGCCTGGACTCTCCTGCTTTGGGGGCTCTATAGACTGGACGCCCTATGCCTCCACAGTCCCTTTTGAGGTGTACAAATGACAGATCTTTATAAATTTGTTCACTAAATAAACATATGCAAGAATCTATATATTATATTAAAAAAAAAAAAAAAACAAAAACTAAAGACAACTCAAACCCAGTTAGCAGTAGAATGGATTAATTATACCTGAACAGTAAAATACTGTGTAGGTATGGGAAACAAAATGGTTAGTCTCAAAAACATAGTATAGAACACCAAGACTCAGACATATAAGAGTATAGACTGAAGATTCCATTACATAAATACAGAGAGAGAGAGAGAGAGAGAGAGAGAGAGAGAGAGAGAGAGAGAGAGACTGGGAATTAGATAGTGGTCTCCTTTGGTGCATAAGCAGTGGCAGTGAGCGAAGGCAAGAGATGGCCTCCAGGTGCTGGTAATGGTCTGCCCATGTGATCTGATGGATTCGGTTTGAAATGCATCTATCAACGCCCCTATGTGCACCTTTCTATGGTACTTATGATTGTTTTAAAACATAGTTTACCTTGAGTCTGCACATAACTTGTTAAAGAACATGCTCATTTGAGAGATGACAGTGAGTTTAAATCTTAGCTCCCTTTTGCTCTATGGTGAGACAGCTAAAAATTTCTTTTTTTTCTTTTTTTTTTTTCTTTTTTCTGAGACAGGGTTTCTCTGTAGCTTTGGAGCCTGTCCTGGACTGGCTCTGTAGACCAGGCTGTCCTCGAACTCACAGAGATCCACCTGCCTCTGCCTCCGGAGTGCTGAGATTACAGGTGTGCACCACCACTGCCCGGCTAAAAATTTCTTGTTAGGTTTCTTTCTAGTACTAAGATACTACAGTTTTTATTTAAAAAAAAAAAAAAAAAAAAAAAAAAAAAAAAAAAAAAAAAAAAAAACCACCATTTGGAATAAATTACTTTTTTATATTCTAATTTCTACTAGCCTTTCTAATCTGCTAATTATTCTGATTTTCTATATCCCAGGATAAGATTCCTGGTAAAATAATACTGTAAAAACAAGTTGTCCTGACTATTGCAGAGGTTAATTCTAACACTTTCTTGTTTACTTCCCACGTCTTCTGTTGGGCAGGCAAGCAAAGGTCGGACTACAATTGTGGTTGCACACCGGCTTTCCACTATTCGTGGGGCAGACATGATTGTGACTATGAAGGATGGCATGGTGGCAGAGAAGGGGACCCATTCTGAACTGATGGCAAAGCAGGGGCTGTATTACTCACTTGCCATGGCACAGGTAGGATTTACAGGATGATACATCTGCATGTTTCTTTGTGACATAGGAAGCAGGGGACAGGGTTACATTCCCGATGGAAGTAATTAGAAGACTACAAAGTCGGGGATAAAACTGAGAAGAAAGCCAGAGGGATGAGATAGCAGTATGGAGACAAAAAGACAAAACTGAAAGAGAAAGATGTGTGCCGGGAGAATAACTATATTCTGAGAAACAGATATTAGAAGTTCTTTGACTCCAGGCAGAAAGGCCAGGGCTTTAAAATGCAGAGTACACCTGACTGGGTGTGTGACAGTGCAGTGGAAGTCACTAAGTGTCTGCGGAATGAGCACACAAACTCACAAACTCTGCTCCATACATTCACATCCTCATGGGTGGTGTAGATGTAACCATCTTGTTAAATAAGAAACACAGAGCCAGTTGTAGAGTTAAAAACCAAGAGGTCAGAGCAATAGCTGAGAGCCTTATCCTTCATTACTTCTGTTGTCTTTCCTCTCCACCAGAGAGCTACTTCTGTGTGTCCTGTCTTTTTAATAGACTTTCTGTTTTGTTTTCTCATTGGTTGTAAACCCAGCCACATGACCTCCTCATCACTGCCTGTCTGTACAGACCTCCAGGTCTTCTATGGTTGGTATTGAGATTAAAGACATGTGTCTGCCATGCTGGCTGTGTCCTTGAACACACAGAGATCTACCTAGCTCTGCCTCCCAAGTGCTGGGATTAAAGGCGTGCTGTGCCCCACCACCACCCAGCTTCTGCTCTGGCTTGCTCTGACCTCAAGGCAACTTTATTACCATACAAATAAAATCACATTTCAATATAAATAAAATATCACTATAGGGTGGGATACAGAGCTCATATCAGTCAAAGGGGCGGGGATAAAGTGGCTGGCTCTCATTCTTCAGGATCCACATGTCTGCATGTGGTGAAATCCACACTGCTGGATTTTACACAACTCCTTCCTCAAGGCACATCAGTAAAAGTGATGGGGATTAAGCCCTAGCCATCCCTTCATTCTTCTCCTGCTTGTCTTATTCTAGAAGACAGATTTCTCCCTAAAGGCCCTTTTATGGGTAAATAACTTCAATCTTTTCCTGTTTATTTCATTTCTTCAACTGTCTGGTCCTACCTTTGATGTCTGGATTATTATTTTACAAATTAGGAAATAGAGAAAGCTTATGAGTCTTTATCTACTCTTTAAGTTTATAACAAAACTATAACTTTGTCCACTACAGTACATAAGGTATTATTTAGCATAATCTAAAAAGGAATTAACACAAAACATAAGTCAGAAATATAATCTTAAACAGAGCATGGTGGCTCAGGCCTATTCTCAGCACTCAGGGGGCAGAAGCACAAGGATCCTTATGAGTTCAAGGCCAACCTGGGACACATAGAGGGACCTTGGTTGTTTTTGTTGTTGTCTTGTTGTTAAAGTGGGGAGGGTGCTGGGACAATGTCTCAGTCAATAACATGCCTGCCTTGTAAGTACGAAGATTTAAATTCAGATCCCAACACCATGTAAAAACCAGATACAGTGGCTACATTTGAAACGCCAGCTCTGAAATGGGCAGAGACAGTTGAAGATATCTGGAGCTCATTGGACAGACAATCTAGCCAAATTCATGAACCCATGTTCAATGAAAGACCCTACCTCAAAAAGCAAGATGGAGGACAATGGAGGAAGCTACTCCATTTTAACCTCTGGCATATACACACGTACATGTGCATATATACACACACATGTACTTACATATAGCAAATGTATGCACACTAAAAAAAGAAACAAAGAAGGAAGAAAGTACAGTCTACTTGATGAACTACTTGATTTTTATTTTATTTCATATTCGTCCATATTCTGTATTTCCTTTAAAAAGTGAGGACAGGCAATGGTGGTACACACCTTTAATCCCAGCACTCAGGAGGCACAGGCAGACGGATCTCTGTGAGTTCCAGCCAGCCTGGTCTACAGAATGAGTTCCAGGACAGCCAAGGCTACACAGAGAAACCCTGTCTCAAAAAAAACAAAAACAAATAAGTAAAAGTGAGACATTGCTTGACACTGAATTTGCACCATTTTTCATCTCTCTTAGAGTAGTGGTTCTCAACCTTCCTAATGCTGCTACCCTTTAATACAGTTAAATATTGTGGTGATACCCAACCATATAATTATTTCATTGCTGCTTCATAATTGTAATTTTGCTACTGTTATGAATCTAATGAAAATATATGATATTCAGGCTATCTGATATGTGACCCCCAAAAGGATCACAACCCACAAGTTGAGAACCACTGTCTTAGAGGCATCAGCTTATAAAGTTACTAAGTTCAATACTTCCAAACCAATATAACTAGTAAGAAAAGGACATAATTGAGGGTCAAATTCATCACGTTTTGAGATCTTTAAGAACCATTACACTCAGGCTTTCTTTGGAGTAACACATCTTTAGTTTTTTGTTATAATTAAACTGAAAGTCCATTACTAGGCCTTGAGTTAAAGGGTTTCACAATGTGGGGAAAGTACAGTTATGTAAAATATTTTAACACCTTCTTTGAAGTAGATTAGTATTCTCAGATAACCAAAATTGTGTCAATTCAGATGGAACATATTGCGATCTTAATGCTCAATGAACCCACATGAATAAGTGATTCTGTTTTCAAATTCTGGGTGTATCTATTTGCCACTGTTGCTCATAGTGTCAAAATTAGTCATTCTGAGAGTTCATAACCATCACAATGACAAAGCTAACACTGCTAAGAGAATCCAAGAACAGGGAGATGGATCACTTAGGGGAGGTACCATCGCCTTGCAAGTATGAGGATCAGATTCCAGATCCACTCCAGTGTGACAGACCCCTGTAATTTCAGATCTTCTCCAGTGTTGGGGAGAACTGTAATTCCAGAATCTCACCAGTATGTGTGTGTGTGGTGGTGGTGGGGGGGGCGGGGGTCTCTGTGATTCTAGATTCCCACCAGTGTGGCAGACCTCTGTAATTCCAGATTACTACCAGTAGGTGGGGCGGTAAGTCCAGATTCCCACCAGTGTGGGGTAGGATGGGGGAGGGGGAGCTATAATTTCAGAAGAGACAGAATCCCAGTACAACTGCCCAACTAGTCTAACCATGTCAACACTCTCTGGGGTCAACTGAAAGACTCTGCCTCAATGAATAAGGTAGAGAATGGTCAAGGAACACTCCCACTGTTGACCTTGGGCCTCTGCATTCACAAGCACAAATACACACCAACACACACACACACACACATACACACACACACACCACACATACACACACCACACATATACACACACACACACACACACACATACACACACACACACACACACACACACACACACCAGAGAGAAAGAGAGAGCACATACACATGTGCTGAGGAGTAGCTCAGCACAGTAGCTGCCATCACTGCCAACTGACTCTGTGAAGTTACACTTTTAGGGCCTGGGATAAATTTTTTAAATTCTCTATGCTTCTATTTTCTAATCCCTAACACGAGGGAAGTACAGTAATCAATTAATTAATACTGAGCTAATTCTTATAAGTATTTGGAGTTATTTGTGCATTAGTGGATATGAAATAAGGTCAAGTCCAGAGGAACTGGAGAGATGGCCTAGTGGGAAGAGCACTATCTGTTCGCAAAGGACCCAGGTTCTGTTCCAAACACTCACATGATGGATCATAACTATCCATAATTCCATTTCCACAGAATCTGATGCCCTCTCCTGACCTCCATGGCACCAGGTACACATATATATGCATTCAGGCAAAACAAACAAACAAACAAAAAAACCCTTTTTTCCATAAATAAATAAATCTTAAAAAAATAAATAAATCCAGCACAGATGCAATTTATTTTGTTTTGTTCTTTGTTATTTTTTGTGTTGTCTTTTGAGACAGAGTTTCTCCGTGTAGCCTTAGCTATTCTATAACTTGCTCTGTAGACTAGGCTAGCCTCGAACTCACAGAGTACTGGGATTAAAGGCATGTGCCACCACTTTAGGATATCTTTTATCAGTAGTTTGACAATTTTGCACATGTATGCAATATATCTCCATTTCTCTCCACCCCACCTTCGGAACATACTGCTCAACATCCCATCCCACCTTCATGTACTGTTCTTTCTTTTTCTTTTCTTTCTTTTTGCTTTTGCAACCCACTGAGTCCAGCTAGTGCTGCCTACAGGAATATCGACTGACCTTGCTGGCTTGATGTTGTTCAGGAAACCATGGCTGAAATGAATTAGTGAATGCAATGGCCACGACACGTCAGAGGACAGCATTTCAAGCTCCCTTCCCCATCCTCTGCCTTTTCTTCTACCATGCTCCTTGAGCCTTGAGATGTCCAATTTAGGGCTAAGCACCCAACAGTCACTTGTTCTCAGCATTTTAGCCAGCTGTCAGTCTCATATTAACTAATGTCCACTGTGGAAGGTGGCTTCTTTGGCCAAGATTGAGAGCAGCACTACCCTATGAATACAAGCATAAATATTTAAAAGACAATTTGGCATGATCATTTAACAACACATGTTCCCTCAATAGACTTATGACCATCCAATCTGTGGGCTTTTGAGCATGTTTACAGTATTAGACAACAATTCCCTCCTGTGTCCAGGCCTCAGATACTTGGTAGGTCAATATCGCAGTACTCAGGGTCCATTGCTGGATAAGACTACTGCTGCCTTTACCCCATCTCCCTGTCCCACCATCACCACGCAGCTTCCTGTATAAGCCTTCCAGCACTAGGGAAGCTGGCCAGCAGGAAGGAACTTCTCAGGTCAGTCTCACCTTGGTTTCTCTGTGTCTTACAATCAAAATATGTTTTATCTTCAGCAATAAAGTCTTACCCTCTAGTTCTGGCCAGCGACCAAGAGCAATGTCAACAGGTTGTATTGCTTTGGAGGTCTCTGAGGACTCTTTGAGTTGTAAGGGGGTGTTTGAGGCCTGGCACTAAGATTTTCATTTACCCATGCAGGGTACTTAGGTTCAAACTCCTTTTTTTTAATTATATTTTTTAGTTACCTTACAAAGTAATAGGTTTCCATAAGGACTTTTTATACCTCCTTAGTTTTGGTTGGCCCTTAATCTTCCTTTCTCCCGTCTCTACTTAAAACCTTTAACACCCACCCCCATCCTCATTATTCTTTTGTCTAGCAAGCTCCTTAGAAAAACAAATTGTCTTTAACCAATAATAGAATTCCTCCTTAGAAAACTTTACTATGAAATCAGATCAAATTCTATTTTAAAATTTCTACAGATTAAATAACTTCTGAAGAAAAAAATAGCCAAATAAAAGATTTCTTCTGCAGTAGAAAAATAACAGAAAAGGTGATGATAGCATAAAAGAGTGTGTGGCTACAGATGTTAAGGCAAGACAGTCCGGTTAAAGTTCACTGTGGCTTTGTGTGATTCATTAACTGTTCTTCAGATTGCTGAGGAATCTGAGCATTCCTGGAATGTGGTTCTGTGCACTGTTCCTTGCCCACTTGATCCAGCCTCCATCTTCCTATCTTTCTCCCATCCTGTCTGAGCTCCCATTCTCTCCCTGTGCTAGAGGGGACAACAGCAAACACTGCTTCTGTGTTTCACTGGGGTTGCCCTCATTTTTCTAGATTACAAGAAAAAGAAAAACTAGGTCCAGTACAATCTAGCTTAGAATTTAACCTTAATCTATATTTTAACACTTTATTAGTTTGATTTTTCTGTATTTTTTTTTCTCAAGGAGCCATAATGCACACATATCTATTTTGCTTTGAAATCTCAGTCTGGATTGGACTGTGGCTGCTGGCCAGGAAAGTATTATTGTCTCCTAAGATCTTAGGTCCTGGCCACATACACACAAGCTTTAAAGTGACGCAGCAAAATGCCTTTGTATTTTTTTTCCTATGTGTGTGTGTGTGTGTGTGTGTGTGTGTGTGTGTGTGTGTACCTGTGTGGATATGTCTGCTTGTTTGTTTTTAAGAAAGAGTCTCTAGGGGGCTGGAGAGATGACTCAGTAGGTAAGAGCACTGAAGGTCTTCCAGAAATTCCCAGCAACTACATGGATGTAGTGGATAGCCATCCCAGCCTTGGCCTGGAAGTTCCAACCCCCATTGAGGCTTCAGTAATGGTCACGTCCACAAGGTGGGGCTGAGGGGGGAAGCTGAAGACCCAGGAGCGAGAGGAGAGGTCTCTTTTGGCTCTGGGACCCTGGATGCTGGAGGTAGACCGAGCAGAGTTCTCCAGAGAACCCTGCCGAACTGCGCCATACCTTTGCCAGACCCTACAACCTATCCCTTCATTTGTAAGTTACCCCACAAAATAAACCTCCCTTTTAACTACGTAGAGTGGCCCTAATAATTTCACCAATACATGGTGGCTCACAACCACCTGTAATGAGATCTGGCTCACTCTTCTGGCCTGTAGGGACACATGCAGGCAGAACACCGTATATTAAATAAATAAATAAATAAATAAATAAATAGATAGATAGATAGATAGATAGATAGATAGATGATAGATAAATGAATGAATGAATAAATAAATAAGTAATAGAAAGAAAGAAGGAAGGAAGGAAGGAAGGAAGGAAGGAAGGAAGGAAGGAAGGAAGGAAGAAACTGGCCTAGGAACTCACCAAGTAGACTGGACTATCTGGCCAGCAAGTCCCAAGGATCAACTTATCTCTATCTATCCTTCCCATCTTCACCCTCCAGCTGCTCCCGCACCCCAGCTCCCAACCCCTCCTGCAGCACCCTTTCCTCTCCTCCCAGCACTAGGATACTAAGTACATTCCATCATGCCTGGTTTTGTTTTGTTTTTAAACTTTGAGTTCTAGAGTGAGTCCAAAGTTGGGTCCTTATGTTTGCTGAGCACGTTACCAGCTGAGCTATCTCCCTAGCCCTGCCTTTTTATTTTTAAGGCATCATTATGACAGCCTATATATTCTTCATTTAAGGGTATTAAAAAAGCTGATGAACAAATGGAGTCAGAGACATGTTCCTCTGAAGGAAATACCAGCTCTGTTTCTCTATGTGAAGTGAGCAGCATCAAGTCCCCCTGCACTGACCAGCCTGAGGAAGCCATCCACCATCAAAAGGTAATGGCGTCACCTGTCAACATGCTTGCATACATGCTATCCAATGCCCAAATAATCCTTATAAAATGTGTAATTGATTTAAAATAAAATAGTACTGTACCATTAAGTTCATAAAACATTTGCTCTTTTCCCTGTGACACTAAGGAGGTCATCTAATGAATCACATTTATGTCAAAGGTCTTTGTTGAAGAGGAGGGAAAATCTTATGAAAATATGCCATTCCTTCCTAGAAGGCAAACCATGGATTAAAACAGCATCTTGAAGTGTGGGATACACCACCAGGGCCACCCCAGATTAAATTGGGTCAAGATGTTCTGAATCTGAGTCTAGAGGTCATCCAATGGGTCTCAGAACAAAGAACTGGACCAGCAACAAGTAAATAGTCATAGAAATCTAAACCTCTATTAAGAAGGAAAAGGTACACCTAGGAATGGAAGTGAGCTTGAGAGTTGCAACCAGCCCAGTATTGCAACCCTTGACTGGTCATTTACGGACTACCTACTTTCTCTGCAGGTAGTCCTGGTGGAGAGGGGTTTCTAACTAATCTCAATGCCTCTTCCACTGGCCACTTCTGCTGCAACAGCCTGGAGGCAGACAAGCCCCCACTTACAACTCTAGCTGCTGACACAGCTCCTTGGATAGGGATACTTGTCCCCAGGCGTACTTTTCCCTGCTCCCAAGACAAAGGTCACCCTGCTTTATCCCTCCCTGCCCCCAACACCACTCAGTACTCTCTTCAGTCACTACCCTACCCTGTATCATTTCTCTATCACAATTTAACTCCTTCCTCTTACCCACCTTGGGCTCCAGACCCACAACTGAATGTTCTCAATACCTACCCTGGTTAGGTTTCTATTGCCATGATAAGCACCATGCTCAAAAGGAACTTGGGGAGAGAAGGTTTATTTCAATTTACAGTTGTAGTCCATCATGAAGGGAGGTCAGGGCAGGAATTCAAGGCAGGAACTGAAGCAGAGGCCATGGAGGCTGCTTACTGACTTGCTCTCCATGGCTTGCTCAGGTTGTTTTCTTGTACAATCCTTGCCCAGGGGGTGGCACTGTCCACAATGAGCTGGGACCACCCACATAAAAATGCACCCACAGATTTGCCTACAGGCCAATCTATTGGAGGCATTTTCTCAATTGAGATTCTCTAAAATGGCTCTGGCTTGTGTCAAGTTGGAAAAAAAAAAAAAAAAACACAAACAAACAAACGAAAACAAACCAGCCAGCACATCTTGTCATAAACATCTCCTCTCCACCAGGTTCCCTGAGCCCCAGAGCTCTCCCTTTCCCCAGCCCATATTACTGGCCCTGTGTGCTGTTTTGTATTTGTTACCTCCAACTAGAAGTCCCTCATCTGGCCAGTTCCTGTGTAGTGGCTTAAGTGTCCTTAGCCTCCAGCTGCCAATCCCCCAACAGCTGTCCTGGGCCCACTGTTACCTCCCAGACTAGAAAGCCATTCTTCTTCCTAGTGCTAACAGACAATTCAGATTAAAGCACCCTTGGCTCTTCCTGCTGTCTTCCAGTCCACCTTCTCCTTCTCACCTGTCGGCTCTCTGCCTGATGGTGTACCCCAGCCCTCCTGATGCCCTGTGTGACATGGCCAATCAGCTGTTTCACACTTTAGATACAATGCGTTCCCTTTTACCATGTGATCTTCTTGATATTCACACTTATTCTTTCCCCTTCTTTTCTATCACTTTTATTTTTCTAAAAGTTCATTAGTATAAACACATAAAAATAATTTTCCATCCAACAAGACAGCTCAGCAGGTAAAGGGGCTTGCTTTTACCAGACATGCACACGCACACATACACAAACACACACATATAGGCACACATGCACACACATATAGGCATGTGGACAAAATAAATTAATAAAATTAATTCTTAAATTTTTAAAGAAAATAATTTTCAATTTTGAGTGCTATTCTTTTTTGTTTTGTTTATTGTTGTTGCTGTTTGTTTATTTATGGCTTTTTAAATTTTTTATGTTAGTTTATTTTGTTTTGTTTTTTAGTATATAGTCCACAAGCTCACAGAAGCTCTCTGGATAGAAATCAGAGGTCATTAATCTGAATGAGGAAAAAAATCAGAACTTTCCCCACTGGCCCTTGAAAAGGGTTTAACATTATTTTGCGAATATAAGAAATAAACTACTGTCAGATTGTCAATAACTGTGGATGTCAGCAATGGATGCCATAGGAATTTTCATTTATTTCAAGTACCCAACAGAGTAAAATTTACAGCATCTAGCATTTAATAAAAAATAAGTAGTGAAATAAAACAAAACAAAAACCAGCTGACAGGATAGCTTAGTGAGTAAAGTCTTCTGACTACTTGAATTCAATCCCCATCACTGCACATTGGAAGAACAGAATGGACTCTGCAAGTTGACCTCTGACCTCCACAGGTGTATATGTAGACACACACACACACACACACACACACACACACACTTTATTAATGTAAAAACATTGAGTTTATGTGAGAATATCCAGTATAAAGTCTTTATGACTTTAAGATTTCCTAGATATATTATCAAAAATATACTGATAAGAAAAATAATAATAAATTAGACATTATTAGAGTGAAGAACATTTCCATTTATAAAACAGATTCAAGTAACAGGATAAGCCATAAACTGAAAGTATTTATAAACCACTTATCTGCTGTAGGACTTGAGCTCAGGCTAAATTAAAAACTCCCAAAGCATTCAAATAAAAAAATAGCAGCACCCCCATTACAAAGCAAGAAATATAATGTGAGTGGCATGGGTGGGTGCAGGGTAAGGAGCTGGACTGGCATCTGAGAGGCTGGAGAGGGCAGGCTTGCAAAAGACAGGAGGAACCTTTCAGGGAAGCAGTTGTGTTAATTATGGTAACTGTGTTAATAGTCCCATCAATAACTAGCTACTTCCAAACTCCTAAAATACACACGTATGTGCAGTTGGCTATATGCAAATTATAACTCAATAAAATTCAAAAAGAGATGAGATGAAATTTTTAACTCTTTAGGAGATTTTTAACTTTACAAGACTGGTTTGTGTCTCTTCAGAAAAAAATGCCTATCTCATATTTTTACATCAGATTATCTTAAGACAGTCTATAACCTGTAGTTAGAGTTTTCCTGCCTGGCCCAGTCAGGACAAATCTCTCTTACCCGCCAGTCCCACAGTCGCTCAGACCCAACCAAGAAAGCACACAGAAACTTACATTGTTTAGAAACTGTATGGCTGTGGCAGGCTGCTTGTTATCTACTTCTTCTCTCTTAAATTAACCCATTTCTGTTAGTCTATACTTTGCCACATGGCTTGTGGCTTACCGGTGTCTTTACATGTTGCTTTTCATGGTGGCGGCTGGTGGTGTCTCTCTCCAACCTTCTACTTCCCAGAATTCTCTTCTCTCTTGTCCCGCCACTGGCCAATCAGAACTTTATTTACACAGAGCGATATCCACAGCACTTCCCCTTTTCTTTTTTTTTTTTAAGGAAGGTTTTAACTTTTACATAGTACAATTACATATAACAAAACAATTATCAAACAAGAATTATAGTTACAATATTAAAGAAGATATCCTATCTTATATTTGTGAGTCCAAGGTTTTATATCTAACTTATCTTTTATCATAACTGAGACAATTTTAACTATCTAGTCTTCAACCACATCAAAGACCTCAGAAGGATATAATATTACCTGAGAACCGGGAGAAGGATGCAAACAACTTTCGGGAGTCTTGCAGGAGTAGACAGAGACAGCTGGCAGCCTGGACAGTCACCTAATGTTTCTCTGCAGTGTTGGGGCATCATCTTCAGCCTACAGGCTTAGCGTATCTGACAGACTCTTTAGTGAACTAGGATGTATACAAGGTCAACAGTTTGACCTCACATTTGGTGAGAGCAGTCCATGTACCAGAAACACCTGAATTCCATTAGTGTCATGTCATGATTCAGGATTTTAAATTCTGGAAATTATTGATGTCTTTTCAATTCAGCTGTCCATTTTTCTTGGCTGTGTATATGTGGCTTCATCTTGGCATCCTGTTCTTCTCCACATCTCTCTATTAAACGCCAGTCTACTATTGAGAGAGGTGAGCTTAGTTATTCTTGAAGAATAACTGTTTCATCTGCTGTTCCATTGCACATCAGAAGCCATTGGCCCACTCCCTGTTCAGCTGCCTTCGAAGAAAAGGGCACGGTACCTTTTACAGATTGCAAAGGTCACTCACTTCAGGGATAGTGCCATATTGTCCTGGCTTCAGAAGATGCCTTTTGTTAAAGCCACAACCACACTTGTTTTGGCAAGAATTGGTAGTCCTTGGTTTCATGTCCTGTCTGTCCTGTTTGTTAGCAATTGATTCGAGGATACTTTGTTGTCCAGTGGCTAACTTTTGCCACAATGAAAGTTAGCTCCATATGCAGTTTCTTCAATGCCCATATTTTCTCTGAAGTAGATTGGTACTGCCAGGAGCTGTCATGTCTCATAGTCATAGCAAAAAAGAAAAATTCTTAAGTTATTAAAACATTTTAAATGCCATATTCTGTAGATCTCTGAAGTGTTTGAAGATGACCTGTCTATCTAAAATATATCTGTTTGATCTTAAAAACACACCTAATATGACTACAAGTTCAATTGTAATGTCTAACCACTAATTTTCATTTCTATATATCCTAATAGTTGGTAATACTAATATTCAAGGATTAGCAAATTGCATTACATTGTTAAATGAATGGTATAACTACAATATCTCAAACAAGATTAGAAATACGTGTATGGTATATTCTAACAATCTCAATCTCAATAATAATAATTTGTATATAATATAAAACAATCCAATTGAATGTAAAGTATTTAAAACTAGTAATTGTCTTTTTCTTTTCTTTTTTTTATTTTTTAACAAGCACCTTTTGCCTAGCCCTTTTCCTAATCCTTAACAACAACTTGTAACCAACCCTCCTAAACAATAAAACTATCCCAGACCCAATACCCATAAAAAGACCAAAAAACCACCCACCCCACACCACCCCTTTGGGAATGTGGGCATCGAATTCTTAAAATTGCTTTCCTACTGGGTATGGGTGAAGTTATCTTTATTCTGAAAAGAAAAATTTTGGGTTAATTGACAAATTCTAGGAAAGATAACTATATTCTTTGTTATCCATAATGCCAAAGTTCAGGGTTTATCTCAAGTCCTTATTCAAGTAGTCTTTGAAACTGAATCATTTCAGCTAGCCATCTCAGAATTGCTCTAAGCACTTTGTAGTCCAAAGCTGATCTGTAGATGATGTTTGTCAGCTTAGTGATATTATTTTCCACGTGGAATTGTCATTGTGGGGCCCCATCTTCTTCCTGGAGATTTCATTTGATGTTAGGCCTGGCCGTGATTTCCTTCATAAAACTGAAAAGAGACTCGAACACAAAGACATGTATAGGCAACTAATCGAAGCCTTTTCTCTAGAATTAATTAGTACTCTATATGACCATTATTATCTTAACAAAGTTTAATATATATATATATATATATATATATATATATCTTGTAAATTTTGATATAAAATTCATAATTTAAGAAAAGTTTAAAGAATCAGAATAGAATCAAAGAATTGAGATTAGTAATAGAATAGTCCTTTAATTAATTTGGTTTTTCTCCTGTCCCATGTCAGAAGATGGCTCTTTCTTCTGGTATGATACAGGGAGTTTTCATTTTCCTTTTAACAACATGCTTGAGTTTAAAGGAGGAGAGAGCCATTCTCCAACTCCAAAATCAGCTTGAAGCTTTAATTGAACTGGGACTACAAGAAGACTAAGAGTATTAATTTTTTAGAGAAGAGCAGAAACAAACATTTAGAAAGATTTATGAAATTTTGTAGATGATATACCAATAGGCCATTTTACTCTTTTTCCTGGAACAGATGATTTGTCCTTTTTCTTCAGTTGTCTCATTTGTCCAGTGTTCTTCAGATTACTTAGCCTTCATTCTCCTAAAAGACAAAAACAAAAACCCTTCCCCAAGACTAATTTTGGGGAGGTTCCCTTTTGGCAAGTTACATCTGATATCGCTCTGTGTAAATAAAGTTCTGATTGGCCAGTGGCGGGACAAGAGAGAAGAGAATTCTGGGAAGTAGAAGGTTAGAGAGAGACACCACCAGCCGCCGCCATGAAAAGCAACATGTAAAGACACCGGTAAGCCACAGCCATGTGGCAAAGTATAGACTAACAGAAATGGGTTAATTTAAGAGAGAAGAAGTAGATAACAAGCAGCCTGCCACAGCCATACAGTTTCTAAACAATGTAAGTTTCTGTGTGCTTTCTTGGTTGGGTCTGAGCGACTGTGGGACTGGCGGGTAAGAGAGATTTGTCCTGACTGGGCCAGGCAGGAAAACTCTAACTACAATAACCCATAATATACTAGGAATGACATTTCTCATGATTTTACAGAGATTTTTCATTTTGATTTTTGTCTTATTTCATTTTACTTTTTTCTGTCTTGTTAACATTGTTTAACCAATACTCCTTTTTTAAAACCTGCATTTTTTTTTAAATCCTAGAGGCAAAACAAAAAGTAAAATAAAATAAAATAAAATTCCACCTTTTAAAACTGCCACTCACAACTACATATGGGGGCATTGAGCTGAACGCTGGCACCCAAAAAAAATTTTTAAATGACAATAGTAAAACGTTCCTGAATGCATGACAGCTAAATAATAATTCAATATCAAACATGTAATGAATATAGCAGTTTTCCTGGCTGCCTCACATGTACTGAATGGTACACCGTCACTTTAGTCTTAGCTCTTGAGCACACAGCCTGTGCACTTTACAGTATGCATACCTTCACACCATGCCACCCAACTGAACTGGAACACTTTCAAGGCTAAAATCCTAGTAAAACATTGACTTCTGGCACTTTCTCTGCTGGCTTCTTATCCTTGATTGGAGCATGAGATCGAATCCAGTCTAACAAGATTAAGGAAAACTGATTCTGTTATTCCTTGCAATTCTTAGCTACATGACATGTGACCTAGTAAGTGCTTTATTTTTTTATTGATTGATTGATTGGTTGGTTTTTTGAGACAGGGTTTCTCTGTGTAGCTTTGTGCCTTTCCTGGAACTCACTTGGTAGCCCAGGCTGGCCTCGAACTCACAGAGATCCACCTGGCTCTGTCTCCCGAGTGCTGGGATTAAAGGTGTGCGCCACCACCGCCTGGCTCTTTTTAATTTTTTAATTTTATTATTTTTTTTTATGCGTATGGTTGTTATTCCTGCGTCTATGCTTATATACCACATGTGTGCAGTGCCTGAGGAGGCCAGAAGAGGGCATCAGATCCCCTGGAACTGGAGTTAGAGGTGGTTATGAGCTTTCATGTGGGTTCTGGGAATCAAACCCTGGTTCTCAACCACTGAGCCATCTCTCCATCCCCAATTTGTACTTTCTTAATGATAGCAACTGAGTGGAATTTCAAAGCTGACATTGTACAGATCATCACTTTGATGTAAGTATATTTGAGGCTTATTATCAGTAATAACATGGTAAATTTTTCTAAGAAAATACAATTGTGCACTGCCATCTGTTGTATTTGCTAGGTTCCAGTGTGCTTTGGTTTGTCCTGCCTCACTTCCCTGGGTTCCATAATGTCCTCAGACTGATTTGTTCTTAACCAACTTGTTTTATTTATAGAAAAGTCTTCCTGAAGTTTCTCTATTAAAAATATTTAAATTAAACAAGTCTGAATGGCCTTTTGTGGTTCTGGGAACACTGGCTTCTGTCCTAAATGGATCTATTCACCCAACATTTTCTATCATCTTTGCAAAATTAGTCACTGTAAGTAAAACTCACTTGTTTATGCTTTTTACAATTTAAGCATAGTCAGAGAACACAGAGTTGTAGCATATTGATCCACAAAGGGGAATCCAGAACTTTCTGTGGTAGGAAAGGGTCTGTGGTAGGAAAGGCAGCTTCCATGCCTGGAAGATGAGCCATTGCTGTCTTGTAATGTTCAGCTGGGTCCTGCTGGCTGGGTGAGCTGTAGAGAAATTGCTTTGTTTTCTAATTCTGACTGCAGTATTGTATCAGCATTCCTAAGCACTGGCGCAATGTAAGAGATGGATACAGCTTCTCTCTTCCCAACCTGTCCAAACAATGACAAATTTTTATTACCAGCCAGCTCATGGATAGGAAATACGAGTTTGGGATTTTGCCAAAGCCCCAGAAGAGTGGACTGGTTCAGGAAATCACTAGACCCACACTGTCTTCAGCAGCCCTATACACATTCCATGCCAACGTGTGTGTGTGTGTGTGTGTGTGTGTGTGTGTGTGTGTGTGTGTGTGTGGTACTTAACTTTGTGAACAACTTCTAGGGGTACATACAGGTATCTCACTTTAGATGAAAATTAAGAAATGTGAGTTATTAAAAGTTATTAGAAACAATAATTCAAACTGCTGATCTCATTGAAACAACTATATGGTCAGAAAGCTGTCTCTGCAGTGAAGTGCTTACCACACAAATCTGACAACCTGAATTTGATTCTAGAACCCTCATTAAAAGCCAAATGTAGTGCACATCTGTAATACAGCACTTTATGGCAAGATCTGGGCAGAGACAGGAGCTGGTAGATGGCTAGCCTAGTATAATATAGTATATAGTACAGTATAGTAACAGAGGAGGTGCCCTGCCTCAGCAAGGTGGAGGGCAAGAAGGTGCTACCAAAGTTAACCTCTGACCTATACACAAATGCCCAAATTCACACAAATATACACAAAGCAGGGAGGGGGAGGGAAAAAGTCAAATAATAATAAAAAAGAAAAAATACTATGATAATAGAAGACTTGTTTGTCTAATACATTTACAGAGCAAATGTAGGGAAATTAAAAGTAAATTGATCTTATCCTGAATATTTAAAGTAAATAGAGAATAATAATAGTAATTTTTGGCCCAGAAATGCATAGTTTTTTCCTTATGCTGCAATCCCTGTAGGAAATTCTGATGTATGTGGACATTTTAAATGAGGTCATTTTGTTTTCTGTTTACACTTTTCTCCAAGCTTCTGATAGAAACTCTGTTCCTTTGCAGATGTTTGAAGATAAAAATAAAACTACATTAAAACATGATGCAGAACTCTACTCCATGATATTAGTTATCTTGGGCATTGTTGCTCTTGTTACTTACCTGATGCAGGTAAACTTTTAATTGACTAACCAGCCCTGGGCAGGATTACATGTTTACATTGTCTTCTCTGTTTCAGTTGAAATATAACTGAATGATACAAAGAAAGTTAATAAATGTAGAACTTTTTATTTTCTAGGGGCTGTTTTATGGCAGAGCCGAGGAAAATTTAGCCATGAGATTAAGACACTTGGCATTCAAAGCCATGCTGTACCAGGTCAGTGCATTTAGTGGAATTTTTCTTCTTTTAATTGAGATTTGTTGTCAAACATTCTAACTTTTAGTTCTTTCTCATTTCTTGAAATAGCCTTTGTATCAGATCATTGAAAAGCATATTTTTTTTGTTGTTCTAGGCAGCAAAAAAATCTGCCTTCAGAATTCTTATAAGCATATTCTTCTAGTAAAAGCATATCCAGGGGCTGAAGAAATGGCTCATCAGTTAAGAATGCACTCTGCTCTTGCAGTAGAGCAGAGTTCAGTTCCAAGAATCCATGTCAGCTAGCTTACAGCTACCTATAATTCTGACTCCAGGGAATGTGATCATTTCTGGTTTCTGGGAGAACTGCACTCACATGCACATACCCATGTACACACACACACACACACACACACACACACACACACACACACACACAATTAAAGTAAAAAAAAAAAAAAATCCCCAAAGCAAAGCACATCCAAATTATGAGGTTTGAAAATAAAACAAAGACTTCAGGTCTACTAGTATTTATTTCGTTTAGCTTCTCTTTAATGCACTACATTGTGTCAGGGGATGAGAAAGAAAGACCACACATTAAAACTGAAAAGGAACTTGGGGACCCAGGACAGCTTTGCAGGAGTCACTAGTTTCCTAAGATCTCATCCATGGGCCAGTGAAGGTTTTTCTCTCCACACTCTAAAGTCCCATAGTCTCTCAGCTGTTGTGGAGAGTCTTCACCTCAGATAGCATCTGTGTGCCTGGAAGGTCAGACTGCTGCCAATGACCAGTCACTCTTGGAAATGGCTAAAGTAGGTGGATCAAGTCCTAATCTCCCTTGTGAGTGAAGTCTGGCAGCTGAGGAGGATGGGATGTCCTGAGAGCTGGTAGTCATTGAAGCCATGATTCACCTTCTGTCAGCAGAGCTGGTGGGAAAGCTTCCTGCCTAGCAATTGCTTTTCAGAAGTGGAGTTAATGTCATTCCAGGGGAAGTGTCAAAGGCAGTTTTTACGTCTTCTTCGCAGTCTGGGGCTGCCATGCGTGCGATGGAATTCCATGGTCCTTGGACTGCAGCACTCAATCCAGCAGTGAGTGCCATCACACTCTCTATGCAGAAAGGTCCTTGCTCAGAGCCTTCTCTTCCTTTGAAACAGCCTCCAATCTAAAACAATTTTAAAAAGTAGATCTAACTCCTCTGCATGTAACTCTTAGAAAATTTACATGTCTTTACGTATTAGCACCTTATATCCCCACCTCGGATCTTAATTAAGGTGAGACTGTAATTAACTAAAACTACATTTCACGCCTACTGACTTACCGTTTTTATCTTCATGAATTCATTTTCCCCAGTTCAAGTGTATTTATGTTCATAGAATTGTTTTTTAACTGTTTCCTGAATATCTTGATATTTCACATAAACAAATGTAGATTTTTATATTTTTCTCTGTGTTATTTTGGACTTTCCCTCTGTTCACAGAATATTTTTAAAGATCTATTTTATTTTTAATTATTAGTATGCATGCATGTCTGTATGGGTATGTGCACATGAATGTAGGTGGTGAAGGAGGTCAGAAGCTGTTGAACTGCCTGCCTTACATGCTGGAGCCTAACTTGGATCCTCTGGAAGAGCAGCAACTGTCCTTGACCACTGGGCCATCTCTTCAGATCCTGTTCACAAAATGTTTTAAGAGGAAGAACCTCAAGATCATGAGCTGCTTTCACCTGAAGAACAGTTGTCAAATACTCTGGTGGTCCAGTGGTTAATGCAACATGGATGCTTCTCTAGCTTTAACTGTGTGAAGACCATCAGCACAATACCACTCTTAAACACAGACTTGCTATTCTACAAGCCATCGATTCTGTCCTTCTAAAACATGTCAAGATGAACAAGAAAGCCAAGGCTACTTAACCAACTTTATTCAGTTCCCCTATAATTTCAACTCAGTCCCTTTCATCGTATTTTTTGTTTTTCACAATTGACTTTCAGCATTCTTCTTGCTTCTTATATTTGCCTTTTTTGATGGAGGAGCTGGTGTAGCACAGTGTTTTCAGCCTTTTCTTTGTAAGTGCTTCACAGCATTGGAGTCTGTGGCAAGGGAGACTGCTAATATGGGATTTTACCTAACTTTTATTGCCTGGGTTTCTGTCCTAAGATAAAACTTTGAAGCCTTCGAAAGCGTGCTGAGGCTTGCAGTTCCTTTTTACGACCATTTTGGAATCTCACTGAAATAGACATGTTTATAGAATCGGGTGTGGCTTTCTGTAGGTATACAATCTATCTTTTATGTGATTACTTAAGAGCCTTTCAGTTAAAAAATTATTCTGATTGTTCCTAACTTCCATGATAGAAAATATTGTTCATTGTATTTTTTTTTAGTGGCCAATATTGATCTACAGAGCTGTAGGGTTTGAGTTTTTTTGTTTTTTTGTTGTTGTTGCTTTGTTTTCTGTTTTTTGTTTTTGTCCATTTCCCCTGTAAATTGGATTGTTTAGGGATTCTAGGTAAAAATGAATCTTTCAGCTGATAGCAGCCACTTAGAAATCTCAAGAGGCCTGAAACTTCTTCCGAAAGGTTGTAAGGTACCAAATACCAAAGCTCAAGAAACAAGAAATAAAACTCAGCCAGAATGCTTCAGTCAAATGAGAGGCAGAACAAAATAATTTCTTAAGAACTGTTGCTTCTTTGCTGAAGCTCAAATCCTGGCCCTGGCACTTGCCAGCTGTCTGCCCTTGGCCTAGCCCCTCCATCCCTCAGTATATCCATTTCCCCAGTTTACAAAATGTGGATTGCCATAGTACCTCATGGTGCAGCTGAAATAACTACAGGAAAAAATACATACCACACTCTCCTTGGAGTGTGATTGTATTTTTATTTCTAGTAAAATTATTGGTAGGGAAAATGTTTATCAAAAATCCCAATAGCCTCTATTTGTACTTATATTACCCCGGGGAGAACAGAAAGCAAACAAGTTTTCACTTAATGGCAACTAAATTCCAGAAAACCTGCTAAATATTTTGGCATAGATCACATACACAGGAAGACAATTACTGACTTGTAGAAAGGCAGTTTGGGCATACTGCTGATTGGACAGGTAGCTAAGACTATTCATTGTGTGGTATAAAAAGTTACTACAGAATCTGGAACATAATATTCAATATTAATTTTCTGTGTTCTTTATATCACACCTAAAATTTCTTCATGTGTTCCATGTCATGTTGAAATCTAGAAACAACCAGAAAGTAGATGAAATCTCTAAATTTAAGACAAATGATACAGACTACTTGATACCGTACTTGACTGCCAGCTCCAATGCTGTACCTGTACTGCAGCTATCACTCATGAGTATTCAACCTACTGCTGGCGTGCTCTACTCACAGGCAGGGGTCACAGCCACAGGTCTCCAAAGACCCTAAGACCCTCTGGGAAAGCTTCCCATGGGAGTGACTCACAGAACTGTGGGCAGTTACACCCACCCTGCTCTTGACACATTCCTCCACACATCATTCTTCTAACATACTGAATGATTCACACTGCTTCTGTTTTATTTTGGTTTCCTTGACAGCACTGTGTAACCTGGGCCTCAGAGCCCTGGCTGGGTTGCATCAAGCCAACAATATTGCTTTTTTTTTTTTAAGAAGCATATTTGTCAGTTTCTCCACTGTTTTTTAATTCGTAAGTGTCGTCTGAGTGAGTAGGAGGAAACACTTAATAAAAGGAAATCATCTCCTCAGGCTGAGAAGTGCTCAGAAGGGCTATCTCTATTAGCTGCTGAAATGAAATCAGTTCTTACCTTGTGCTTTTATTGCTCATGTTTTCACCTGTCTTCTTTAGACTTCATGCGCTAGGCAGCAGATTTTCAGCCTTCCAACTCTTATCTCACAGTACTTAAGACTTACCAAACTTAGGGAGTCATAAAAAGTGTTGAGTAAAATCTTGCCTCCTTCCTAAAGGAGAAGGAAATAGTTTTGTTTTTGTTTTTGTCACTGATCTATTTAGGTAAAAATATTTGAAAATGTTTCTAAGTTGTACTGGACATACTTTACTATGCAAATAGAATGTTCTAGATATACAGCTCACTGCTAATGGGTATGTAATATGCACTGAGCTCTAGACTCAATCCCCAATACCAAAAACCTAAATAAATAGTCTATTTCTCACAAAGTACTTGTGAAGTAAAACTGCAACTCTCTCTATTGTGGCAAATAGCCTATTTTAACAATAATCATTCTGCAACTGTAATTCTACATTCTACATATTGTAATATGGTAATGAGCCCACGATTCAGTCTTACATTCTTCAGTCTATACAAAACATAAAGCTTTATGAAATAAGATGCAGAAGTCAGCTGATCCATAGTGCAAGTGATAAGGCAGCTAAGTTCTTTCAAAATTAATAGGAAGATCACAGATCCAAGAAGAATGTTCTTCTAACTATGTGTCAATTCTCCTTCTCTCTAGGATATTGCCTGGTATGACGATAAAGAAAATAGCCCAGGAGCCTTGACCACCACATTAGCCATGGATGTAGCACAGATTCAGGGGGTATGTGTATTGTGATTTTTAAATTTTTTTATTATGTTTATGTATTCTGTGGGTGAGTGAGCATGAGTCACAGCCCACACGTGGAGGGCAGAGAACAGCTTTCTGAAGTTAGTTCTGTCCACCCACCATGTGGGGCCTGGGGATCAAACTCAGGTCATCTAGTTTGGCAGAAGGTGTCTTTTCCCTCTGAGCCTTCTTGCCAGTCCTGTGGTCTTATTTATGGGCCCAGCATGCTTCTGCTGCACAACTCTGCTTGCATGTGGTCTTATTTATTAAACAGCATGTGTGGTGTGCATATGTACCTATACATGTGTGTCTGTGCCTATCTGGATGTTATGCTGAGGTGACCTAGCAATACGGAGACCAAGGAGTATTATGTCCAACAGGGAATTCTTAAGGAAAGACTGAAGGATATCTTTGAGATCAGGTTATTTTCAGCCTAAAAGGAAGATGTTTTAGCCCATGTATTAGGATAAATCTAAAACTAAAGAAGATTCTAAGAATTAGAAACAAGAGTTCAGAAGGAAATAACAGGATAAGAAAAGTAAAAAGAGGAAAGAAAATACACCCAGCACAGGTTGTTCCATTGCTCTGTTTTGAGACAATGCATCATTAAGCAGCCCAGGCTGGCCTTGAACCCATGAAGCTCCATCCTGCTCAGCCTCCAAAAGCTAGAATTAAAGGCATCCACTTTACCCAGCTCCAGAAATGTCAATGAAACAAAAAGTTTAATTTTCATTTCCCCAGAAACTAAGACCTTACTTAAAGAGATATCTAGTGATTCAGATTCAGGGATGTGTTCTGTGGGGGTTGTTAAGCAGATCATGTTAGACAGTGTGTATAACATCACAGGTAAATAAAACATTGTTCATCATATTCAGGTCACTGGCACAGTAGCAACACACTTAACATATGCTCAAGGAAGTGTGGGAGTGGGGTTGTTGCAAGAGAAAAAGAACAACTTCCTAGTCAAATGTGGTAGTCTATGTCTATAATTTCAGTGCTTGGGAAACTGGGACAGGAGGATTGCTCCAAGCTCCAGGCTAGCTTGTTTCTCATAGTGAATTCAAGGCCAACCTGGGCTACATGGTGAGATGAGATAGACAGATGATAGACAGATAGATAGATAGACAGACAGACAGATAGATAGATAGCTGGGTAGGTGGATATATAGAGAGAGAGATACAGATAGGACAAATGCCATTTTTTCAAATTATTTTAATAAAACTAACCTTTATAAGACAATTAAAATTTTAATCTAATTGAGAAAATGAATACAAAGCAAATTGTCTCAGTCTTAATTTAAGTGAGATTGTTTTTGTTAGTGTGGGTGTGTACATGCACATGCATGCCCATACACTTATGGCCAGAGGAGGATGTCAGGTATCCTGATCTATCACTTTCTTCCTCATTCCCTTGAGACAAGGCCTCTGGCTGAAGCTGAAACTCAGTTGGTGCCAGAACACCCCAGTTATCTCCTGTCTCCTGCTCCAAGGGTGCTGTGACCACAGGCACATATGGCCATCCCCAAGTTGTGAAGTTGCTAAGGACCAGAACTTAGACCTTCAAATCCATTGAGTCATCATCCCAGTCTTAATCTCTGTTAGAATATGAACTCTAACAAAGTTAAGGAGAATCTCTAAGATTTCATTAGATAAGATTTCAATTCTAAAATAGGGCTGAAGACCCTTATCTTACTAGCATACATGGGGTAAAAATGTGTAAAACACATTAAGCACAGTATTCATCTAACAGACAGTAGGTTGGTGTGAACAGCCACTGCATTTGAAGTGCCAGTTACAACCCTAGGCAGAAAAATGTCAGTCCTGGTAAGTCCATGCAAAACCCACCCCACAAAGGAGCTATTTTTTCCTGTACTGTGCTAATGTGCTATTTTTTTCTTACTGCCTATCTTTCAAATATTTTGAATGAAACCTTTGCTTGGGAAAAAAAAAAAGAATATTGCTCATGGGCCTAGAGAGCTCAGCAGATAAAGGCAGTTGCTACACAAATGTGGTGACCTGAATTCTAGCCCCAGAACCAGCATGAAGGTAGAAGCAGACATCTGACTCTACAGAGTCGTCTTTTACACACACACAATTAAAAAAACAGATCATTGCCCAGCTTGACCCTTTATAAACATCTGATTGGTGCTGGTGATCATTCATTTGAAACTTCCTGATTACAACTGAAAATACTGCTCTTACAACAACTTCTGAATGAGCCAAAACATTCTACTTCAATTAAAAGTAATTGTGGGGCTAGAGAGATGGCTCAGAGGTTAAGAGCACTGCCTGCTCTTCCAGAGGTCCTGAGTTCAATTCCCAGCAACCTCATGATGGCTCACAACCATCTGTAATGACATCTGATGCCCTCTTCTGGCACACAGGCAAACATGCAGACAGAACACTGTATACATAATAAAATAAATGTTAAGAAAAAAATAAAATAAATTTAAGTAGAAGTAATTGTGATGGAGCTGGAAAGACAGCTCATTGCTCTTGTAGGTGATCTGTGTTTGGTTTCCAGCACCCACACAGCAGCTCACAACCATCTGTAACTCCAATCCCAGAGGACCCAATGCCCTCTTCTGGCCTCCAATGGCACCAAGTATGCCCATGGTACACAGACATTACATGTAGGCAAAACACCCAGACACATAAAATAAAAATAAATAAATATTTTTGGATTTTTTGTTTTGTTTTGTTTTTTGTTTGTTTGTTTGTTTGTTTGTTTGTTTGTTTTTGAGACAGGGTTTCTCTGTGTAGCTTTGCACCTTTCCTGGATCTTGCTTTGTAGACCAGGCTGGCCTCAAACACACAAAGATTCCCCTACCTCTGCCTCCCAAGTGCTGGGATTAAAGGTGTGCACCACCACCGCCAGGCTTAATAAATCTTTTTCAAATAATGATAGCTATAGAATAAGTGGTCAGGTCCTAGACACTGTGAACTTGATGAGTTTCAAAGGTAAAATGACATCTAGGTGTGAGACTGAGTCTGCCTCTCTACTAATTTGAGTTCACATAAATGTTTGCTTGGCTGCATAATGGTGAGTTCATACCCAATGTAATGGATACTTTTCATATCAAAGAATGACTTGCCTGTCTCATTTGCCCACTAATTCCTTTCTCAAGAAGAGATACTAGAGATGAGTCCAGAAATAATTTGGTCTCATATTTCTATCATATGAATGTAGATAAATCATATTTCAGTTCCTGTATTATGGAATTTCAGTTATAGTTTGCCATGTATATTAGGATGAATGTTTATAAGATAGTATGTCTTAGTTAGAAACTTTTAACTAGTGACTCAAAATATATAATCCTATAGACATTATATTATATGTATATATGCAGTCAGCTTTTTTGAATTTGTCCAACAAATTCTTTTCTGCTGACAAATATTCTCCCTGTCACTTTTAGATGCTTTGAGAACAATGATCAAAACACATTGGTGAAATGCAGTCATATGACAACATCTTTCTTAAAGAAGTGAATAGCACAGCCTCTTTAACTAGTATTGTTTTAGCCCAAGGTAATGGCTTATTGCCCGCATGTCTGTCAACAGACTCCTATATAATAAGCAGTTTTAATAAGAATATAAATCCATTTTAGATTTTTTTGGAAACTAGATTCCACAAAAATTACAAGGTATTGTTATTTCTATGCATTCTAGTAACTCATCAACCAGAGGTCTTACCTCATTTTTGCACACACACAAAATGTTATTGACACTGTGGTGTACACTTATGCTACCATCAGACCCAATACTAAAGCCAAGAGCTCTGCTCCTCAGAGCTATAATTATGTTGCCTCAAGAAATCATAAACATTTACTTCATTTATTAATTCCAGGGACAATGAGCTGATCGGTTTGTGCTAGCATATTAACTTGGACAATGCTGACCTCATTTCTTGATTTCACTCTGACATGGCATGTACATAAAACAACTTGATAGTCTTTTTGAGTCAAGCAACATTAGTAGTTATTGAAATGACTTTATTTAGCACACTATAAGCTGACATATAATTACAATCCTGTCCTGAGGTTTTAGGCTGAGTTTATTAAGAATGATTATCAAGTGTATAGCAAAATCTGACATCCAAAACTATGGTAAATTCAATGACAAAGTTAATGATTTTTCACAAAAAGCACACTGATGAATTATAATACAGAGTAAATATAGTGTGCATTCTTAATTTTGGCAAGCTTTTGTCTATTTGTCCAACTAATCCTTATTTCTTCTAAATATTCTAACTACCACCACTCAAGTTATGTTGACATAGTTCTCTCCCAGATTTTTTAAAATATTCTCATGTATAGTTGTTCTACATATGAATTATTAACATTACCTAACTTTTCAGTCACTTTAAGCTCCATGTGTCAAAAACAGAAACAAACTGGGTATTAGCATTAACATAAGGAAACCCACTGTAAGCCAGGAAACCCACTACAGAAAAAAAGAATCTTTATATATAAATCTCTATATATGTAATCTTTATATTTACATATATTTATATTAATATAGAAATACTATCAGAGGGAGAGAGAGAAGAGAAAGTGTCTTGCTATGTAGCCTAAACTGGCCTTAAATTATGTAGCCCAAGATGTCCTTGAACTCAAGATCCTCCTGCCTCAGCTTCCCAAGGTAGCAAGTGTGTGCCATCTGATTGGCTACCAAAATAATCTAATTATCAAAAATTTACTATCTATGTTGCTCCTTTGATATCTTCAACTCTGAGCAATAGTTACTAACCAACAATAGTGTTATAACCAAGTTTGCATTCTGGACACATCTCTTCCACTGCTGCAAGCAAATATAATTAAGTTAACTATTCTCTGTGCACAATTTCTTTGTCTGGCTGGTAAATAAGCCACTTAGAAAATTAGTTTAAGTCTAATTTTCATATTTTATGAAGAAATTCTGATATTCCATTTAAAATTTCCTATTTTTTTTCGAATGTTGTTTTCCTACAAAGTGGGAGTGTTGTGATGAGTGTTCACTCTGATAATACTTAAATATTTTTTTAATTTTTTTAGTACATAGTGTCACAACACTCAAGCAAAAAGCTATGTGATTGAATTAGAACACACAGTGATTCATGATGTTATGGCTGTAAAGTATGGCATTAAAGGGCCAGGGTCTGGTAGACACCACTTCATTCTCTTTCTGTGAACTTGCTGTTTTCAGAGTCTATGTGTAAGTGTGACAGCATTTAACCCTTTGTTACTTCTGGAGTGATTTCAGTTGATTAACTTCTGTCCTTATTATGAGTCTCACTTTGCTACATACTTTAGCACACCTAGTTTTTTTGTTGTTGTTGTTTGTTTGTTTTTTATTAGATAATACACATTAGGAATTTGGCAATTTAGATGCCAGGTATTTCATCTTTTTATATATAAGTTTTATTCTTCAATAAGTTAATATCACCTCGGAAGGGTTTGTTCTATTCAAGTGTTTATGTTATGATTTGTTCAACATGACTGAAGTCTACTTCCAACGCAAGACCACTCTGTGTACTCTACCCAAAGCCCTGTGAATCACAAATCTCTCTAGTTAGGCACTCTCGATATACTCCCAGTCCTCATGTGCATGCATTTTTCCACTGAATACTCAAAAAGTACCTTCTGTCAGTGTCCTGGTGTCTTGATTTAGTCTTCTTTCCTCCCTGGGGTCTTCTATGCTCTGCTTCGCATTCCTCCACTGCCCTGAACACTTAAGGGAGTAGCGGAGGCAATGACTATGTTTGTCTGCCATCTCTGCCACTGGCTGCCTTATGACAAATGCCTTGACAACCAACCTGCCACATACTTTCTTTTTGTTTCTGATAGAAGAATCTATTACTCCATCTTGGCCAGAAGCAGTACTCCCTCCATGTAGAATGTTACTATAATTGCATCCTAAGAGCCCTTTCATTTGCCCAGGCTAGCCACTCTTCTGTACATAGCTTTCTTACCAGTTATACTCCCTGTAGCTGTTTTTTAATAACTTATTTATTTTTATCTTACGTGCATTGGTATTTTGCCTGTATGTATGTCTGTGTAAGGGTATCAGATTCCCTGGAACTGGAGTTACAAACAATTGTAAGCTGCTATGTGGGTGCTGGGAATTGAACCCAGGTCCTCCGGAAGAGCAGCATGTGCTTTTAACTGCTGAGTCATCTCTCCACCACACCACCACCATCACTTTTTGATAGTTTACTGAAAGCTGTATAATTTGTGAGAGATGCAATTTTACAAAGCCCATCAAGTTTGTGAGAGAATCTATCTTCTAGCAGTTCAGATTTCTGGTCTGAAATTAAGATCCTTGACCAATTTGAAGTTGAGTTTTGTTCAGGGTAAAAAATAAAGATATACTTTCATTCTTTTACATGTGGGCATTCATTTTCCAGGCACTATTTGCTGAAGAGTGTGTCTGTCTTAGTTAGGGTTACTGATGCTATGATGAAACATCATGACTAAAAGCAACTTATGGAAGACAGGTATGGTTTGGCTTACACTTCAACATCCACATCATAGTTCATCACTGACCAAGTCAGGACAGGTACTCAAACAAGACAGGAACCTGGAGGCAAGAGCTGATGCAGAGGCCATGGAGGAATGCTGCTTAATGACTTGCTACCTGTGGCTTGCTCAGCCTGCCTTCTTATAGAACCCAGGACCACCAGCTCAAGAATGTCATCACCCACAATGGGCCCACCTCCATCAATCTCTAGTTAAGAAAATGCCCTACAGGCTTGCCTACAGCCCAATCTGATGGAAGCATTTTTCTCACCTGAGGCTTCCTCCTCTCAGATACCTCTAGCTCCTGTCAAGTTGACATGAAAACCAGCCAGAACAGTGTCTTCCCTTCAATATGCATTTTTTGGCAGTTTGTCAAAAATGAGGTGGCTGGTGGGTTGTTGTAGCACATGCCTTTAACCTCATCCCTTGGAGACAGAAGCAGGAGGATCCCTATGAGTTCAAAGCTGCTGATGTATACAGAGTTCCAGACCAGCCAGGACCACACAGTGAGAATCTGTTCCCTCATTATTTTCCTTCATAGCACTAAAGAAAGTTAACATTTTAGTGCATTGCCTAAGTATCAAACTCCCCACCAAAGGAAGATTCATAAGACCTGTTGCCCTTTGTTTGGGCCTTTTGAGGGGAAAGGGAGTTGAGATAGAGTCTTACTACATAATATTGACTGGCCTTGAACTCAGTATGTAGTTTGAATTCACTGAATTCACCAGTTCAATCTGAGCTCAAATTTATAGAGACCCACCTGCTTCTGCCCCCTGAGTGCTAGGACTAAAGGCTTCTGCTACCACACCCATCTTAGGCATGTAGTGTTTATATAACAACTATAAAGACAATTCTACTTATTTAAAGATTATTTGGGGAATGTTTTCTTACCTTGTACTATGATGTTTCCACCTTCTTTTCTGTCTTGATATTGCCACTTATACCTTTACTTAATGAGTAAAGTATAAAAGTATAGTATATTTGTTAAGTATAAAAAAGAAAATGATAAATATCATATTCAAAGCACACACATCAGTGAAAGAGAGCCTCTAATTTTTCCATTCAACACTTCTGGATTATAATAGCTGAATGTTGGTTTTCTGTCTCTGTGGGAGAAGAAGCAGGGTAGATGTTAGAGCCTAGATATGATGAGCCAGGCATGCAGACATTGTGTCAAAATAGTGGGGGAGAAGCTAGAGCAAGGTGAAGATGGTGCCATGCATTAAAAGGTAGTCATTGTGATAGTACATGGAGAGATAAGCCTATTAAGGGAAATTGTAAGTCAAACATGGTACATGCTTACTTATAATTACATGCCAGTAATCTCAGCACTTGGGGGACAAAGACAGGAGAATTTCCACAAGTTCCAAGCCAGCCAGAATCACAGTGTGAAACCTCATGTAAAAACACAGATAGGATCTGGACAGATGGCTCAGAGGTTAAGAGCACTGGTTACTCTTCTAGGGGTCCTGATTTCAATTCTCAACAACCACATGATGGCTCACAACCATCTGTAATGAGATCTGGTGTCCTCTTCTGGCATGCATGAATACTTGTAGGCAGAATGCTGTATACATAATAAATAAATCTCTTTGAAAAAACTAACTCACTCTTATGTTTCATTTTCTTGCTGTTGTTCAAAGTACCCATTACCCTGCTACTTTTTCAAGCACCAGCTTTCTCTTCACAAGTTTATAAGTTAGGGAACTGGAAAGATGACTCAGCACCTGTCATTCAAGCACAACCAGAACCTGAATGTGATTCTCACAGCCCACATAAAGGTGGAAGGAAAGAAACAACTCACAAAGCTGTCCCTCTAACCTCTCCATGTGGGCAGCACACACACAATATAATAATAATAATAATAATAATAATAATAATAATAATAATAGACTAGTTATTTAAAAGAAAACCAAGTATGTTAAGGTTGAGATAGAGTACACACACACACACACACACACACACACACACACACACACACGCATATAGGAACATATTTAAGGAGACAAAAGAAACCCTGTTACTTTAACTTTCAATACACTTCATTTGAATCAGAATGTGAAATCCCACACAGCTAAAAGAGCTCTTAGAGTGACCTTTAAACAGGTCATATTGTGGAGGTGATGTATAACTTTAGTCCCAGCACTCAGCAGGCAGAGGCAGGTGGATCTCTGAGAGTTTGAGGCCAGCCTGGTCAGTGAGCTCCAGGACCACCAGGACTGTGTAGAGAGACCCTGTCTCAAAAAAAACAAAAAACAAAAAATAAACAAAACAAACAAAGCAGGTCATTGTAGTTGGAGAGCCTTTCTCCAGGTCCCACTAAGCCCCAGTAGTGCGATAGCCCATTTTTAAAATAAACACACAGACATTTATATTATTTAAACTGCTTGGCCATTAGCTCAGGCCTATCATTGTCTAGCTCTTACTCTTATATTTAGCCCATTTCTATTAATCTATACTTTGTCACGTGGCTCATGACTTACAAGTACCTTACATCTTTCTTGTCATGGCAGCAGCTGGCAGTGTCTCTGCCCCAGCCTTCCACCTCCCAGAATTCTCTTCTCTCTTATCCTGCCTATACTTCCTGCCTGGCCACTGGCCAAACAGCATTTTATTTATACAGATCAGTATCCACAGCATTTCCCCTTCTCTTTTTTTTAAAAAGGAAGGTTTTAACTTTTACATAGTAAAATTACATATAACAAAACAATTATCAAGCAAGAATTACAGTTACAATATTAAAGAAGATATCCTATCTTATATTCGTGAGTCTAAGGTTTTTAAATCTAACTTATCTTTTATCATACTTGAGGAAATTATAACTATCTAGTCTTCAACCACATCAAAGACCTCAGAAGAATATAATATTACCTGATGTAGATATAACCGTCTTGTTAAATAAGAAACACAGAGCCAGATGCAGAGTTAAAAACCAAGAGGTCAGAGCAATAGCTGAGAGCCTTACCCTTCACTGCTTCTGCTGTCTTTCCTCTCCACCAGAGAGCTACTTCTGTGTGTCCTGTCTTTTTTATAGACTTTCTGTTCTGTTTTCTCATTGGTTGTAAACCCAGCCACATGACCTCCTCATCACTGCCTGTCTGTACAGACCTCTAGGTCTTAAAGGCGAGTGTCTGCCATGCTGGCTGTGTCCTTGAACACACAGAGATCTACCTAGCTCTGCCTCCCAAGTGCTGGGATTAAAGGCATGCACCACCACCACCCAGCTTCTGCTCTGGCTTGCTCTGACCTCAAGGCAACTTTATTAACATACAAATAAAATCACATTTCAATACAAATAAAGTATCACTATAACCTGAGAACTGGGAGAAGGATGCAAGTAACTTTCAGGAGTCTTGCAGGGTAGACAGAGACAGCTGGCAGCCTGGACAGTGACCTAATTAATGTTCCTTGTAAAGTTGGGGCATTTGTCCTCAGCCCACAGGGCTAGAGTCTATTGGCCACTTTTCTTAGTGTCTTGTAGAATGTCTGGCAGTTTCCTCTGTGAAGCAGGAACCTGAAGGACCATTTTGCCAAGCAAAGGTCAGTGGTCACCTTTCTATGGGTCCTGCATGTCCAGTCAATCAAGCAGTCCAGGCAAGAATAGTTTCTTGTCTAAATGGCTATTTTTGCCAAGGTGAAGATAAACTCCATATGAAGCATTTTCGATGCCCATCCTCCTCTCTGAAATAAATTGGTGCTGCCAGGAGCAGACATGTCTCACTGTCCAGAAAGTCTAAATTTTAAAAATATTTTAAATGCATATTCTGTAGGTCTTTGAAGTATTTGAAGATTACCTATCTATCTGAAATATCTCTGTTTATACCTAGAAGACTTACCTAACATGGCTATGAGTATGATTATCATAGATATTATTAGTCTATTTTTAATTATCCATTACAATTTTAAATGAGCTGTGCAAACATAATACCTTAAACAAGAGTAGAAATATACACACAGTATAACAAAATTAACTTTAAGTTTGTATCAATAGACTAAAGTCTATACCAATGTAAAACATTTTAAACAAATTGTTGCTCTTTAAGAGTAAGTTCATTAATCTACCCTTTCATCCTATTATATCTTCTTTAGAAAGAGATTGCATTTATAATCAACCTGATTTAAATAAAAATATTGTTTTTTCTCTGTTCCACACCAGAGGGCTCTTCTGACTTGGGACACAAGAATCTCTTAACCTTTTCTTTTAGCAGCATGTCTGGGTTTAGAGAAGGAGTGAGCCAATTCCATCTCCAAAGCCAGCTTGATAATTTTGGGAATGTGGGCGTAGTTTCTCTTACTACTTTCTGCTGGAGGGGGGCGCTGTATCTTATGGGGACATAAAGAAAATTTTAGGATTATGGAGTAGTCTGTGAGGGTACACCTTTGAGCCAGTTGCCTTGAAACCATTTTGGATGTTGGATCATCTGGGCCATGGTGTCACTGGAGACCTTACAGGTGGTCTTGGCTGTTCAAACCTGATGTATCTTAATCTGGAACAAATCCACAGCCTCTGGCTTTTTGTGGAAATAAAAGCAGAGCCTCTTTTCCAAAGCAACATATCCTTATATCCAAATTTTGAAGTCAAGGTACCTTTAAAATTTACGTATTTGTTTAACTCAACAGCTTTTACAATCAAATCTTTTTCTACAGTTAAAAATCCCAAAGATGACACAAACCAGATTTTCTGTGTAATATCCATCTTTGTAAGACTGAAACACTGCTGTGGCTGCTGGCTCCGACCACCTCAGCTTCCCAACATGGTGGTAGTACAGTTTACTGCCAGCTCTGGGTCTGGAGCCATGTGTACCATCAACTATCAGAAGCAGTTCTATCAAAGCAGCTCATAGCCCAGAAACCTTTTTTTTTTTTTTTTAAACTAGCAAAGGCCAAATCCACCATGCAGCAGAGTAAAGTGCCACTTGTAGACTCCTCATTCTGCCACACTGCAGGTCAGACACATATGCCAGGAACCCATAGTAGCTCAAACCAGCAGGCTGCAGCTAACTTGAGAGAGACAACTAGAAAGCTGTTTTTATCTCCATTTTAGAATCTTTTTTTTTTTTCAGGTTTTAGGTGGAAACTATTGTCCCACGTTGGGCGCCATTTGTAGTTGGAGAGCCTTTCTCCAGGTCCCACTAAGCCCCAGTAGTGCGATAGCCCATTTTTAAAATAAACACACAGACATTTATATTATTTAAACTGCTTGGCCATTTGCTCAGGCCTATCATTGCCTAGCTCTTACTCTTATAGGTCATATTTAATTTCAAATAAGCCAAAGCTTCTACAATCTTTCTACAGTATTAGAATAGATGCCATGTCTTAATACTGAACATAAAGTGGAAAAATGAAAGGAGTGCTTAGCCAGGTTTTCACAAATATGTGCCCTCCTTAATCTTTAAGAACAAGTCCAAGTGGAAATTTAAAAGCACCTTATTTTACAGGAATGTTTAAGAAGAATTCTTTTGAATTTCACTCCCCACCCCAAATATGTCTGATTCCAGGCAGCAACTTCAAGGCTTGGTATCATAACACAAGATGTGACCAACATGGTGCTGTCTGTTCTCATCTCCTTCATATATGGATGGGAGATGACACTCTTGATTCTCAGCTTTGCGCCTGTACTTGCAGTGACAGGAATGATTGAAACTGCAGCAGTGGCTGGATTTGCCAACAAGGATAAGCAAGAACTTAAGCGTGCTGGAAAGGTAAAGTACAGGCTCTTATTTCCATCATTAGTCACATCTTTATGACTTCATCTCTCAGGAATCTGTAGAGTGCTGTGTACATACTGAAATGCATGTGGGCCAGCACTGGACAAGGTGTATTATAGCAATGTGGTCTGTGACTCAGAACAAAGCTGAGGCAGCTCCTACACATGTGACACAAGTATGTTATGTATACATTTGCCACATTTCATTTGCTCCTCTGTAAAGCGAGAATGATAATAAGAGTGTCTGTTTACAGATCTGTTTATTACACAAAATAGCATCATTATACAAAACAATCAGAAGGCAGCCAGAAGATAGCAAGCACATATAACAATGTCATCCATTATTACTGTTACTGTCAAGGAGAATTTTCTAAAATGCCATGATTCCCTGTCCTCTATCTACTGAATAATTAATATTTCTCAAATGATAATTCTGAATATTTTATTTTTCAAAAGGTACAGGAAATTGAACAGCTACTAAATACAAGACAATGAAATCAATAAGACTACTACCTCTTTTTGTATAATAAAAATAAACAATTCATGCAATTATATAGAAAATTCTTTGGCACATTTAAGCTTCCCAGGATCAACCACAGTCATAAAAGTGATCACTATGTTTGAGGTTTAGGAAACACTGCCATAGAGTAACCATCTGTGTTGAAAGAGGGTCATTTGGCGGAAGGACTGACCTCATACAGGCATCCTCCTTATATAGTGATATAATGTCAAGTATCCATCCATCTTCTACTCACCTGTTATTCTGGTAGCTAGCAATGCGTTACTATCTCAGGCTTCCTACTCTTGCATTGTGTTTTAATGCTTTGGTAGGGGAATAGGGAGGTATTCTGGGGTTTGTTTTGTTTGGGTAGCCTTGCATACTACATTCCTTTTTATCATGGCAGCCTTTCAGAAGCTGCAGCTGTTCCAGGGGTTTTTCTCTCTTCATATTGCTTCAAAGCTTTTTGCCAACTGATGTCCCTCCTCTGAATATGAAAATAACTTTGTCATCTATAGTCCACATTGTAGCAGCTGGATTAGAGCTAGCAGAGTATAAAACTATTGGTGAAATTATTAAGGCCACTCCATGTAGTTAAAAGGGAGGTTTATTTTGTGGGATAATTTACAAATGAAGGGATAGGTTGCAGGGTCTGGGAAAGGTATGGCGCAGTCTGGCAGTGTTCTCTGGAGAACTCTGCTTGGTCTACCTCCAGCATCCAGGGTCCTGGAACCAAGAGAAGCCTCTCCTCTTAATCCTGGGTCTTCAGGGTCCTCCCTCAGCCCTGCCTTGTGGGCATGACCATTATCGAAGCCTCAATGGGGGTTGGAACTTCCAGGCCAAGGCTGGAATGGCTACCCAGTACATATAACACCACAAATAAATCTTAAGTGCAGACAGTTACTTAGTGATCTAGTTTGCCTGACCCTTGGACCTTTCCACATTTTTTACACTTTTGATAAGGAACCTTGGAATGCCCGCTTGTACTGGATAAACTGAACTACTTAGCAAATATTTGCCTCAGAGACAGTGAAGAGTTGTTTAGCCCTCCCAGTATTCTTTTAAAATGGTGATAATTTAAACATGTTCCTGATTATTGGCATTAATCAGATTCTTATCTCATTTTTTGTGTCATGAGCTTTTGTTATAAATCTGCCATTTGATGTTTTATTTTTGTGTCATGAGATTAAGCTGTGATTGTACAATTAGTAACTGCCATTTAACAAGGCAATCTGAGTCTGTCCCTATTGCTTTCAGCAAGTCAACTTACCAGAGACCAACTTAGACTATAGACCAGGCCATCAAGATGGTTCAGCAGGTAAAGGCACTTGCTGCCAAGCCTGATGATCTGAGTTTAATCCTGGAATCCTATATGGTGAAAGGAAAAAACAGACTATCACCCAAAGTTGTCATCTGCCCTCTGAATGGATGCCCTCCGCATCCCCTCCCATACACAAATGTATACACACAATCAATTAATCAATCAATGTAAATTTAAATTTTTAATAATAAAATATGCTAGTCTTCCTTTTAGCTGCTTATGTAAACTGGAAGAAATCATCAAATGTTTTTTGTTTTTTGTTTTTTTCCTGATGAAAATGGCTTCATTAGTTTTTCTTAAGACTACAGTATCTCCTGAGGCTTCAGAGGTAGCTCAGTGATGAAGAGCTCTGGCTACTCTTCCAGTTGACCTGAGTTCAGTTCCCAGCACCCGTATGGTGACTTACAACCAAGCACAACTCCAGTTCCAGGAGATTCAGTGTCTTCTTCTGACCTCTGTAGGCACTAGGCATGCATATGGTACACAGACATGCATGCAGGAGAGACATTCCTACCTTTTTTAAAGGACTAGAATTTTCTAAATTTCTATAGTTATGTTCCTCTCTACATTGTGAAAAATAATCACAATGAGTTTCTTATTATTGCTCATTTCTTTTTTGCTCTATAACAAGACTTCAGCAGTCTTAATCATTTTCCTTGTAAACAACATGTGTGAAAAGTGAAGGGTTCTTTGAGATTAATAAAATTATGAATTTAATGAGAATTTGAAACAACTGAACATGAAAATCAAGAGCAGAATCCTAGTATTTTAATACTATTTAGTCAACTCTTGCAATCCAAAATATATTTTAAAAAATGTGAGGTGTCCACCTGGGTCCCCTGTATGGCAGTCTGAAACAAAATGTAGATAACACAAAATGCATCTTTCAAGACAACCCACTTTCAGATTCAAATATTATTCTAAGCCAGAAGCCTTCCCAATTCTGGACCCATGTAATTGCATTCTTGTTGAAAACTATGTAAGCATGAGGAAGCATTAGTTATATTTGAATTGCCTGTCTTTTTAAGTTCCTAGACTTCAAAACAGGAAATGGTTTTATCTTATAAAGAATTTTACAGCCACTTTGTATGATGCCTTGTCAGAATATTTCTGAGTCCTGTTTGGCTATGATTTGCAATTCTGTGATAGAATAATTATTTATTTGATTTGTCTGATATCTTTTATAAAGAATTGTTTCATAATTTATAAGATGCCCATTTGCATGTGAACATGCTTGCCAAATGTTTGATTTCTTTGCTGGGGAAACAATTAAATTAAATTCAGTAAAGACTTAAGGACCTTAAACTGGATGTATTAAATCTTTTCAAAAGAAATTTCCATAAAGTAATTTTTATCTTATTGGGGTTGGGGGTAACAGTAATTGCCAGGAAAAACTTATTGATTTGAAATACTGTGTCCCGAGATGGGAATTCACTACCAGGGAGTTTAACATCACTAATATTATTTCTATATTTTGTTGTCCCACCTTAAGATAACAACAGAAGCTGTGGAGAACATACGTACCATAGTATCATTAACAAGAGAGAAAGTCTTTGAGCAAATGTATGAGGAGATGCTTCAGACCCAACACAGGTGACTGTAACTCAAGCCCACTCTGCTGGCTTTCATCCTGGAAATACAGCACCCCTGTGGCTTGCTTGCTAAGCTATTTCCATGCTACTCTTTCCTAAGAACAGTGCATCCTAATTTCTCATGCAACTTTACCAAGAGAAAATAAAGAGCATCAGGGGCTAGCACAACAAGGAAGTGTAGGTCCCAAACATGACCATTGGCACAGTGTCAACTTATTTCTGAGCATGGAGGAGATGATATGTAGAAGAAAGAAATTAGGATGGCTCACCCATCTCTAGTAAGAGAGCTGACACGTGAAACAAACATGTACACGATGCTTATTTGACAGGCTCTCCTTATCACACTGCCTTTGGTTCTCTGTGTCACTCTATCAGAGAGATAATTTTCTACTCCTTTGCACCAATGTTTGTGGTCTACACCACCCATTAATTGTCAGTGTGTGTTCTACTAATGTAAGACCGTGATGGCAACTAGAGAATTCTTCCAAGTACTACTGAGCCACCTCTCTTTAACTCTTACATTAGTTATTCTTTCATGCAACCTGTCCACTCATTTGAAACAGTAACTCTGTTACAGTAAATCACCTACAGCTACAGAGAAAATCACCTATCTTTTCTGTGATAACTTTATAATCCTTAGAAAAATTTATATTCACAGAATTATGGTGTTTCAAAGTCCTCTGCATTCATCACTCTGAGTTTATTATATGGTACTTCTATCACCTATGTACTGTAACTTTTGTATTTGTGTATTTCAGAAATGCCTTGAAGAGAGCACACATCACTGGAAGCTGTTACTCGGTCAGTCATGCTTTTGTGTATTTTGCCCATGCAGCAGGGTTTCGATTTGGAGCCTATTTGATTCAAGCTGGACGGATGACACCAGAAGGCATGTTCATGTAAGTTGTGCAAAAACTTTAAACTCTGTAAGTGTGTTATGTAGTTTGTGGAGGATTCCCATCTAGTTCCTCTGTAGAAGAGGCTTTCTAAAAACATTTAAGTGTATGTATAATGTGTGTGTTGTTTTGTTTTTAATTGACAAGTAACCTTTGTGTATAGGGCAAACTGTGATGTTTTGACAAGTGTTTCCATGGTGTAATGATTAAATCAAGGTTGCTTTTTTGTTGTTGTTGTTGTTGTTGTTGTTGTTGTTGTTGTTAGTGCTCTGTAGCTAGAAGAAGCACAGTATAACTAAACTTGGTACAGTACGTCTGGACTACAAAATGTGTACACACTGGCAAATGCAAATGATCTGTGATAAATTGCTCTCAGCTTTAGTTCACTTCAACATGGGATACAGGAGGAAAGTTGGTTTCTTGATGTCCTCTTCCTAGGGAACTCGGAGATTTCATGGAGTTCCCTGTGTGGAGATGGCTTTCATCAGTATGAGCACAAGTCAGCACTTGTATACACACACATCTCATCAGGAATTGACCTTTGCAATGTAGCAGCTTCCTCCCAAAGTGGCCTGCTGTAGCTTGTACTCTCAGACCCTCTTTATACCAAGAGGACTTTCTTCGATCGATTGGATCATCTAATTACTGCAATTGGAAAAACTTTGAGTGTTTTTTTTTTCCAGCTGCCTGTGCCTAAAATGCCTAAAAAGACATGTTGCTATTTATATCACAATTCTCATTGTTAGACATTTATAGCTATAGAAAATCTATACTTTTTTTTTTAACAACCTCCCTGTGCCCTACACATTAAGTCAGGGCTCATTCCCTAATGATAATGGCTTTGTTCTAAGCCAGGGGCTATTCAGAACCACAAGGGCTACTCTGTGGGTATTGGCTCCCAAAGCTCTTGACATTCCCTGGAATTCTTTCATTGCTGGGATATATTTGTAGTTTGAGGATATGTACACCTAAAATAAATGTTCAAAACTCGTTTGAAGCCATGTCATTTCAGATGATTTTTATTTTCTACTCACACAAAAATATCTTTGTTTATAAATGTCCTAGGACATTTCTTTGCTAAGCACTGATAAGAAACAATCTGCAAGTCACCAAATCAGCATTCCTAAATCTTACCGGCTAACAGTAAACACAGGTTCACAAGGAAGAGCACTTCACAGTTGTCCTAAAGGCAGATTTCCTGACAACCAAATATCTGTATTTAATACTGTACCAGAGTGGAGTGGAGGATTTGGTGGAGGGTGGCACACTATCACCGTGGCACATGCCTTCAATCCCAGCACTCAGGAGTCAGAGGCAGGCAGATCCCTGTGAGTTTGAGGCCAGCCTTGTCTACAAAGTGAATTCTTGTCTTGATTAAAAAAAGAAAAAGCAACAGGAAAGTACAAGGTCTCTGTTCTGTTTTCCTCCCTCTAACGTGATGTGCAGTGCAGTCTATGTGCATCTAAAAAACACAATTAAGGTGTGTTGCCTTGGGCTTCATTCTGATTACATAGTTTCTCAGATTAACGAGAAACAAAACCCCAAATCATGTGGATTAATTTATGCAATTCAAAGGCCTCTTAAACTAGCCCTTTGCCTGGGTTTTGATGTCATGTAGCCACTCCCAGGATAAGAAGCTCATTGTCTTCCAAAAGTTTGATTGTCAAGCAAATACTGGAAACTTAGAACATCCTATCCTCTTTGCAGTCTGAACATCCAGCCCCTTGTAAATGCCCAGGGCACTGTGCTGTCATGTATCTATCTGGTCTTAATTATTAGGAGAAAGCAAGCTTATTAAACACAGTTAGTAAAGTAGGATGTCCGTGAGTTTCAGCTCTCACAGCAGGCATTTCATTTTCTCCCCGTTTCTTGTCACTACTCTTTCTTTGTTTTTTGTTTTGTTTTGTGTTTTTGTTTCTTTCACTTTTTTAAATTAAAATACAATTACATCATTCCCACCATCCTTCTCCTTTCTCCCTTTCAAAATCTTGGCCTCTTTTGTATCCTTGGCTGGCTGGAACTTGCCATCTGGACCAGATTGGCTTTGAAGTGAGAGACATCTGCCTGCCTCGGCCTCTGGAATGTTGGGATCAAAGGTATGTGCTGGCATACCTGGCTTTCTTTGCTTTTTTGATCACCTAAAAAAAAGGAAAGAATCTTTCTTCCCCTTGACAGTAAGTCCCCTTCTACCTAAGTCGGCATCTCTGATCTCTGCAAACTATCCCTAGGTCAAGCCTTGTTTCTCTCCACACCACTAAAAAGACTAATTATCAAGGTCATTGCTGACCTCCATGTCAGCCACCAGCCCTCAATTCTCCCACCAACTCCATTCTGACCTTTCAGTAGCATTGCCAGCTTCTTCCAGAAATTTTCTTCTCTGGTTCCTCTAGGCTTTTCTTGGTCATTGTCCCCAGTTTCTCAATTTCCTTTGTGGCTCCTGGGTTTCTATGTGTGGAAGGGCTGTAGCGCTCTCAGACCTTTCATGTCTGTACCATCACGAGTAAGCTCAGCTTCCTTAGTTTGAGTTCACAAAACATACCCAGGATCATCAGCACAAGACTAGCGAGTAATGGAGCAGGAAGTGTATGAAGTTCAGCTGGTGAGAGCACTCGCTTAGCGTGCACAAAGTCCTGGCCAGCACCACAGAAAACCAGGCACATACCTGTGGTACCAGCACAGAGAAGGCAGAAGCAGAAGGATAAGAAGTTCAAGACCATTCTTGACTATGAGTTTGAGGACACACAGGGAAACACACACACACACACACACACACACACACACACACACACACACTTCCAGAATAGTGTCATGATGGTGTTTCCCAGGGCCAGAAGGGAAGAAATAGCTGTCTAGCTATAGGCAGAGTAGCATAACACATAGTATAGGCTTGTTGGCTGAGAACTAATGAGAACTGTCTTAATTAAAGCTCCATTTTTTTTTATACAGGCCAGTGTACCCTCTACTACCATGAGTGTGTCCCTTTGGATGTGACTTCACAGTCTAGAGAGACAGAGGATTTCTTTCTAATCACCCAGCTCCTTCCTTTAAAAACCTCCTCCTTCTAGAATCCTCTTGGGATTTTAAATTAAATCCTCTTGAGGGTTAAAAGTATTTGTGCTAGTCTCTTAGGTGGCTTCCCAACTCAGCAATCTCAGAGCTGGTTTAAAAAGCTTAGAGCTTACCTTATAGTCTGATTTACAAATTATTTGATATGATACCAGAAATATGGATTTTAATTAAACATCCCAGATTATTTCAACACCCAGAATCACACACTTTAAAGAACTATCAACATCAGTCTATATTCTTTTTTTTTTTTTTTTTTGGTTTCTCAAGACAGGATTTCTCTGTGTAGCTTTGCGCCTTTCCTGAACTCACTTTGTAGACCAGGCTGGCCTTGAACTCACAGAAATCTGCCTGGCTCTGCCTCCTGGGTGCTGGGATTAAAGGCATGTGCCACTACCACCCGGCCAGTCTATATTCTAATTTGCTCTCCATTCCAGAATAAATTTCTTATTTATTTACCTAGTCTACTACCAGAAACTTTCCTAGAATTATGGAAAAGTTGGGGATGTCGTATTTTAACTTATTGTTAAAATAACTGATGTGGGGCAGGTAAGATGGTTTAGACAGTAAGGCACTTGCTGTACATGCCAAATGACCTGATTTCAGTCCCTGGAACCCATATAAAGGAAGGAAACAATTCTACAGTGTTATATCACATTTCATACCCCATCACACACAATCATAATAAGTAAAATAAGTCATAATAATGATGTATTTTCCCCAGTAAAACATAAGTGTAATTTCAAGGTTTACAACTACAGGTGTGGGTAAGCTGTCTCTTCCAGAAGAGACAGTGTGCTTAGAAATGGAGGTGAGCAGAGGGTGCCATGTCTCTTCCAGAAGGGACAGTGTACTTAGAAATGGAGGTGAGCAGACAGTGCCACAGCAGTCTCCTCATGCACTCATAGTTATTCATGCTCTTGCAGAGGCAGAATGGCCTCTTTATGAAGGGGAGCATGCATGCCTTGTGGAAAAAGATGACTAGTGTCATCTCCACGATTGTAGAGCAAGATCATAACATTTTTATTCTGTTAACTTTTGGCTAGGGATTGGGGGATTGCCCTCATACTAAGAAAGGTAGTAAAATAGCGCCTTTTCTGTTAGCCTGGCAATGCTCAGCTGACTGTCTCACTATGAATGCACAGAGTTGGGGGAATACAAAATAGGCTCAGTTTCCCTTGTTGAAATCTGCATTAATAAAGTAACTATCCTATCAAAAACCTGTAATCCTAGCACTTGGGAGGCCAAGGCAGGAGGGTTGCAAGTTGGAGGCCAACCTAGGTGTGTAGTGAGTTCTAGGCCAGCATGAACTACATAACAAGACTCTATCCAAAAGCAAAAATGAAAGCTTTGGCACTGGTGCCACTAGGCACAATCCTAGCTGAGGTGCCTTCACAATATAAACCAGAAACTGCTGATGACCAGTAGAGGCTTCTGGACCTTCCCACTACAACCACTTCAGGCTCTCCCCTCTTTCCTGGTCACCTCCATCTTTGTGATACATCTAGGCAAGAGGGAAAGAAATCAGGACACTGCAATACAGTAATAATAAAGGCTTGAAAATTTCCTAAGGAAGACAGTCAACTCTGTGTGTGTGTGTGTGTATGTGTGTGTGTGTGTGTGTGTGTGTGTGTGTGTGTGTGTGTTTCATGTTCTTCAAAATCTAAATAAAGTTCTCAACAGAAAGTTATTATTATCAGAACTATAGCAACATAGCTTCATTTTCAATGATATTAATGGCTAGCTGATACTTGAAACACCAAGGGCTATCAAGAAGCTCATTAGCCTTTATGTCCATCTTTACTTAGAAGAACTGATTCTTGTCATTGGGACAGCCACCTTAGTTAGCAAACAGGAAAGATTTCTTTGCTTGAGCCCTGCATGACAGTGGCCCATTCCTGCTGGCTCCTCCCCAGGAGTTATCTGGAAGAAAGGCACATAGGCCATTTAGATTAACAGAGAAGGAATCTACAGAGAGAAGTAAAGTAGAGTAGATGTCTAAGGCCTGTGCAGATCCCAGGACAGGGACAAAGGCTAATGAAGCATAGCATGAGGCAGACACCATGCTTACCACCAGAAAGCACAGCATGTGAAGGAAACACAGTCAGCAGGAGGCTTGCTCACATTGAAATCTGTGTGATCCTGGGCCAACTGCATCATTTTCACAGGCTGGAGTTTCCTAATTTGTGAACAGGGAAGTTCCTGGACTAATTATCTCCTAGGTGGTCAGATTGTATCATGTATTTGAAAACATTCACAAGCTCTAGAACACCAAGTAAATCTCAGTGGTTTGCAGTATTTCTCCATCCAAAATGGAAAGGATGTGGAATGAGAGGAGAGGACCTCTGGGTTGCATTTGGATGAAGAGGGAAAGAGGATGAGGCAGGGAAAAAAATCACTCGATGAGCACTTCCAAGATGACAGCTACTCCACTGTCCACCCAGAGAGGACCTTACACTCTAGGGTATTTGACCACTATGATGAGAATGACTATGTACTGTATTTCTACAAAAATATGAAAGCTTTTTCCAGCAGTGTCCTAGTAACTCTTCATTCCATGAAAGGAACAACACGCAAATTCATATGTTAACACTTCTTATGTCCCAGGTGCCATACATATTTATGCATTTAATTCTGATAACCACCAGGCAACATATTCTTGGCTTCTGTTTACAATTAGGACTCAAATTCAAAAAGAAATTCAGTCACACATGCAAGGCAAATAAGCATGAATTTAAATGTGATCCTGGGAACCCAGCCCGAGGTACACTAAACTTCCTCCCAGGGTAGGTCAGTCACTCAAGGTCTACAGACTGGAGCTGGGCTTGGGGGGGGACACAACAATTTAGCCCTGTGAATATGCTGGTTACTGTTATTTGGATCTTTTGTGTTAAAACTTGGAACCACTTGTGTCTATGTGTTTGTGGATTGTTTCTATTCAAAGAAAAAAAAATTTTTATTTCCGGTTTTATCTTATAATCTTATTATCTTATAATAGGTGTTGGCATTTCACAGTGTTCATATGTGCTTGGAAGGACCAGTGTAGTGAGAAAGCGGCAGGGCTGTCCATGTTAGAGAACCCATACAAACTAAGGTGGGAGGGGATAGACCCTCAGAGTGCCAGGACGCTCCTTACTAACGCCCTGCTCACCCTTCTCCCTCACCCTGGCCAAACCAGAGGGTTTCATGATGGATTGAGTGTCAGATGCTGTACTAAGATTTCTTCCCAAAGACAAGACAAGTATAGGAAAGCTATGAAGTCAAGGATATATGAAAATGCCATGATGAACCCCCATCATTGTGTATGTTAATCAAAAACCAATTTTAAAAGGGAAAACTGGCTGGGAAGGAAGCTCCATGAATAGAGTGCTTGACTAGCTACATACATTCAGTTCAAGTCCAGCCTGGGATACATACAATGAAAACTTGTTTGAGCCTCACTGAATTCCTGCTTTACATATTTGTGTGTCAAGAGTTAGTTCAATGGAAAAATCATTTATGACCTATAGTATGTTTCTTATTTAATGGGGTTAATGTACTTTAGTAACTTTAAATATCTGGTAGTATATCTGACTATTCTCATGGCTCACCGGTGTGAGCTGCCCTAACCTCAGTTTGGCTTAGAGGTTGATGGTGCATTTCTCTGGGTAGGCCCTCCATCCAGATGCCCCCGGAGTTTGAGCTAGATTTGAAAGATCTGGTTTGACTGTATTATTGAGAGTTTGGCCCTGGTTGCTGTACATCAATTGCCTGTTGAGTTACAGAGATGAGCAGTTTAGCTCACTGCTAGGTGAGTTAGTCTAGGCGAATTCAACAACAAACCAGATGTCTAGGCATGCAGACACTGGCCTAACTTTATACAGAACACAAATGGAGGAAATCAAGATCAATGTCCCGACTCAGCTTCTAGGTAACTCATCATCACAGAACCCACTCTCTGTCTAAGTATCTCAGTAAAATGCCTATCAGTCCTAGTTCCCCTTATACAATGAAGACAAAGTATGGATTGGGGCTTCCTCTCTCGAGACTTCTTCCTCTATTCTCCATTCTTCAGCTCTTTGCCCTCCCACAGGAACAAGGCTTCGAGGAAAGCCTTTCTGAGTAACACTTGCATTTTAAAGAAGGACCTAGCAAGGACACAAACCTCAGGGTATCTGTGCCTAATGCTTAAAATGACTCTGGAAGTGAAAATTTTGAGGTGGATGAATATTCAGGTACATATTAAACCACATTATAGTGGTTTTGATAAGAATAGCCCCCATAGGCTCATATATTTGAATGCTTAGTCACCAGGGAGTGGAACTGTTTAAAAGGTTAGAAGGATAAAGAGGTTTGGCCTTGTTGGAGGAAGTGTGCCACTTGGGGCAGGCTTGAGAATCAGGATGCAGAACTCTCAGCTACTTCTCAGTACCATGTCTGCCTGTGTGCCACTGTGCTCCCCACCTTGATTAGTAATGGACTAAGCCTCTGAAACTGTAAGCAAGCCCCCAATAAAATGCTTTCTTTTATAAGAGTTGCCTTGTAGCTGGACATGGTGGCACACACTTTTAATCCCAGGCAGAGGCAGGCAGACCAGCCTGGTCTATAAAGTGATTTCCAGAACAGCCAGGACTATTACACAGAAAAACCCTGTCTGGGGAGGGTTGGGGGTTGCCCTGGTCATGATGTCTCTTCACAGCAATAGAACAGTGACTAGGACACACACTAGGTTGTTTCTTTGTTGCTAGCGCTTAAGAAGCTCAACCCTGTAGATGTATCCTGCTTGTTAAATAAGAAACACAGAGCCAGTTGCAGAGTTAAAAACCAGGAGGTCAGAGCCAAAGCAGAAAACCTTACCCTTCACTGCTTCTGCGGTTCCTCCTCTCCGCAAGAGACCTACTTCTGTGTGTCCTGTCTATTTAAAGACTTTCTGTTCTCCTCCCTCATTGGTTGTAACCCAGCCACATGACCTCCTCGTCACTGCCTGTTTGTACAGACCTCCAGGTCTTCTATGGTTGGTATTGAAATTAAAGGCGTGTGTCTGCTATGCTGGCTGTGTCCTTGAACACACAGAGATCCGCCTAGCTCTGCCTCCCAAGGGCTGGGATTAAGGGCGTGCCCCACTACTGCTCGGCTTCTGCTCTGGCTTGCTCTGACCTCAAGGCAACTTTATTGACATACAAATAAAATCACATTTCAATACAAATAAAATATCACTATATTTCCCCTTTTCTATTTTAATAAAAAGAAAAAAAGGAAAAAGTTATAACTAATATAAGAAAAACTATATACAAAAGTACAATAACTATATATACCATATATACAAACAATAAATACCTAAACAATGTCTAGTCCATTTGTAATTGACAAATTCAGAGAAAATAATTCCATTATCTATCCTATTTTGGTAAGTCCAGAATGTATCTGATTCACTTTTTATCCTAACTTATATAGCTAACGGAACTGTCTTATAACGTCTTTCAAATTTATACACTTACAGCTCTTAGTGAGTTTTTCTGAAATCTTTAACAAAGATAATTATAACTATAACTAACTGATCTTCAACTCCCTCAGAGACCCAAGAAGGAAATAATACTACCTAATAAAAAATAAAAACAAGAAGTGCATGCAAGCAGCTTCCAAAAAAAAAAAATGTGAGTTGACAGAAACAGCCAGCTGCCTGGACAGTCACCTGAGGTTTCTCCACAGTGTTGGGGCATCATCTTCAGCCTACAGGCTTAGCGTATCTGACAGACTCTTTTGTGAACTGAGATGTATACAAGGTCAACAGTTTGACCTCACATTTGGTGAGAGCAGTCCATGTACCAGAAACACCTGAATTCCATTAGTGTCATGTCATGATTCAGGATTTTAAATTCTGGAAATTATTGATGTCTTTTCAATTCAGCTGTCCATTTTTCTTGGCTGTGTATATGTGGCTTCATCTTGGCATCCTGTTCTTCTCCACATCTCTCTATTAAACGCCAGTCTACTATTGAGAGAGGTGAGCTTAGTTATTCCTCAAGAATAACTGTTTCATCTGCTGTTCCATTGCATATAAGAAGCCATTGGCCCACTCCCTGTTCAGCTGCCTTCGAAGAAAAGGGCACGGTACCTTTTACAGATTGTAAAGGTCACTCACTTCAGGGATAGTGCCATATTGTCCTGGCTTCAGAAGATGCCTTTTGTTAAAGCCACAACCACACTTGTTTTGGCAAGAATTGGTAGTCCTTGGTTTCATGTCCTGTCTGTCCTGTTTGTCAGCAGTTGATTCAAGGATACTTCGTTGTCCAGTGGCTGACTTTTGCAACAATGAAAGTTAGTTCCATATGCAGTTTCTTCAATGCCCATATCTTCTCTGAAGTAGATTGGTACTGCCAGGAGCCGTCATGTCTCATAGTCATAGCAAAAAAGAAAAATTCTTAAGTTATTAAAACATTTTAAATGCCATATTCTGTAGATCTCTGAAGGGTTTGAAGATGACCTGTCTATCTAAAATATATCTGTTTGATCTTGACAACACACCTAATATGACTACAAGTTCAATTGTAATGTCTAACCACTAATTTTCATTTCTGTATATCCTAATAGTTGGTAATACTAACATTCAAGGATTAGCAAATTACAATTACATTGTTAAATGAATGGTATAAATACAATATCTCGAACAAGGTTAGAAATACGTATATGGTATATTCTAACAATCTCAATCTCAATAATAATAATTTGTATACAATATAAAACAATCCAATTGAATGTAAAATATTTAAAACTAGTAATTGTCTTTTTTTTTTTTTTTTTAACAAGCACCTTTTGCCTAGCCCTTTACCTAACCCTTAACAACAACTTGTAACCAACCCTCCTAAACAATGAAAACTATCCCAGACCCAATACCCATAAAAAGACCAAAAAACCACCCACCCCACACCACCCCTTTGGGAATGTGGGCGTCGAATTCTTAAAATTGCTTCCTGCTGGGTAGGGGCGAAGTTATCTTTATTCTGAAAAGAAAAATTTTGGGTTAATTGACAAATTCTAGGAAAGATAACTATATTCTTTGTTATCCATAATGCCAAAGTTCAGGGTTTATCTCAAGTCCTTGTTCAAGCAGTCTTTGAAACTGGATCATCTCAGCTAGCCATCTCAGAATTGCTCTAAGCACTTTGTAGTCCAAAGCTGATCTGTAGATGATGTTTGTCAGCTTAGTGATATTATTTTCCACGTGGAATTGTCGTTGTGGGGCCCCATCTTCTTCCTGGAGATTTCATTTGATGTTAGGCCTGGCCGTGATTTCCTGCAGAAAACTGAAAAGAGACTCGAACACAAAGACATGTATAGGCAGCTAATCGAAGCCTTTTCTCTAAATTAATTAGTACTCATATGACCATTATTATCTCAACAAAGTTTAAAATATATATATATATATATCTTGTGAATTCTGATATAAAATTCATACTTTAAGAAAAGTTTAAAGAATCAGAATAGAGTCAAAGAATTGAGATTAGTAATAGAATAGTCCCTTAATTAATTTGGTTTTTCTCCTGTCCCATGTCAGAAGATGGCTCTTTCTTCTGGTATGATACAGGGAGTTTTCATTTTCTTTTTAACAACATGCTTGAGTTTAAAGGAGGAGAGAGCCATTCTCCAACTCCAAAATCAGCTTGGAGCTTTAATTGAACTGGGACTACAAGAAGACTAAGAGTATTAATTTTTTAGAGAAGAGCAGAAACAAACATTTAGAAAGATTTATGAAATTTTGTAGATGATATACCAATAGGCCATTTTACTCTTTTTCCTGCGACAGATGATTTGTCCTTTTTTTCCAGTTGTCTCATTTGTCCAGTGTTCTTCAGATTCCTTAGCCTTCATTCTCCTAAAAGACAAAAACAAAAACCCTTCCCCAAGACTAATTTTGGGGAGGTCCCCTTTTGGCAAGTTACATCTGATTAAATGAAAAGGCATGTATTAATGGTATAAGTGAGTTTAAACTGGATGGTCATGTTGGTTGATGAACTATCACCTCTTCTAATTAAGAGGTCTCTCTTGTTCAAATCGAACCTTTATCAGTTTTGATGGTACCCACAGCTTATCTTCTCCTGCAGAAACAAAAGCAAAACCTCGTCCCCAACGTAACACATGCCCTGGTTTCCATTCTGAGATCAGCACATCCTTGAAGTATATAGGCTGATTTAATTCTGTTGTTTTTTCTATTAACCAATGTCTCTCTGCAGCTGTTGTTCCTTTCTCATTAGCATTGAGAAAATTCAAAGTTAATAGAGCATTGTGCAGTCTATTTCTGGGGGTTTTTGTTACCCCTTTTTGTTTATTTATCATGTCCTTTAGAGTTCTGTTGGATCTTTCTATAACTGCTTGGCCTGTAGGATTATATGGTATACCTCTAATATGCTTTATATTATAATAAGCAAAAAACTGTTTCATTTTAATAGAGACATATGCTGGAGCATTGTCAGTTTTAATTTGTGCAGGTATACCCATGATGGCCATAACTTCTAGCAAATGAGTGATTACAGAATCAGCTTTTTCAGAATTCAAAGCAGTTGCCCATTGAAATCCTGAATAAGTATCAATAGTATGGTGTACATATTTCAATTTTCCAAATTCTGCAAAGTGAAACACATCCATCTGCCAGATTTCATTCCTCTGAGTACCCTTTGGGTTACATCCTGCTGGTAATGGTGTCTGATTGTAGAAGGAACAAGTAGGACATTTCTTTACAATTTCCTTGGCTTGTTGCCAGGTTATGGAAAAATCCTTTTTTAAACCTTTACTATTGACATGATGTTTCTTATGAAATTCTGAGGCCTCCAGCACATTTCCTATCAATAATTTATCAATCTCATCATTACCTTGTGCTAGAGGGCCTGGCAGACCAGTATGGGATCGGATGTGAGTTATATATAAAGGATGACTCCTTTCCCTGATTGTATCTTGTAATTGAATAAATAGTGAAGTTAATTCTGAAGCATCAGGGATAAATTCTGCAGTCTCAATATGTAATACCACTCTTTCAGCATACTGAGAGTCAGTAACTATATTGAGAGGTTCTGAAAAATCCATTAATACCAACAGAATAGCATACAATTCTGATTTTTGAACTGAATTATAAGGACTTTGAACCACTTTACTTAAATTTTCTGATTTGTAACCTGCCTTTCCTTGCTTGTTGGCATCTGTATAAAATGTCCGAACTCCAGATATGGGTTTTTCACGTACAATTCGAGGCAAGATCCAATCAGCTCTCTTTATAAGATCAATTCTATTGCTTTTAGGATATTTGCTGTTAATTTCTCCCAAAAAATTACTGCAAGCTCTTTGCCAAGGTTCACTTTCTGCCCATAATTTTTCAATGTCCTCTTTAGTTAAAGGTACAACAATTTCTGCTGGGTCTATTCCTGCTAATTGACGAAGTCTCAATTTTCCTTTCAAAATTAAGTCAGAGATTTTTTCCACATAAGTTTTTAATTTTTTATTTGGTTTATTTGGTAAAAATATCCATTCTAATATAATATCTTCTCTCTGCATTAATATTCCTGTAGGAGAATGCCTAGAAGGTAAAATAACCAAAATGCAATCCAGCTTTGGATCAATACGATCTACATGTCCTTCATTTAGGACCCAGGTGACCACCACACAGTGCAGCTGTCTTCCCACAGCACTTGCTCAATCCTAATCTTTGGTCAGACTAAGACTCCAATTTGATCCAGCCTGACTTTCCCTTGTATTTAAAATGAACACAGCTGGGCACAGAAACAAACAACTGTAATCCCAGTTCCCAGGAGACTGAGGCAAGGGGATCCAGAGTTCAAGACCATCCTGACCTGTAAAGTAATTTCAGGAACAGCCTTAGTGACTTAGAGGGACATTGTATCAAATGACAACAAACAAGCATATTCAACATGTTACCTAAATACGGCAATACTTCTTGTTACAGCTTTATATCTAGTTTCTGAATGGTATTTTGAGCCATAAACAATTTCTTTGAAGAGTAATAAAAATTTGTTAGTATCACAGAACTATTGACAACAGTAGTTTCAGCAACAGATACGCTGTAAACTGGTTGTTTTTATATTTTCTGCTATGTTTCTTTGTAAAACCGGCAGGACTTGGGGTCTAAGATCAAGGTCACTGAAGAGATTACAGCCCCCACCCCCCCCCCCCCCCCCACAGTCACAAGGAGAAAGGATGAAAGTCATGAGGAATCCAGACATAATTGGTTTTCAGTTTGGTTTTTGAGACATGGTCTCTCTACATAGCTCTTGCTTGCTGTGTAGACCATGATGGCCTAGAACTCACAAAGATCTGCTTGCCTTACCTCCTGAGTGCTGGGATTAAAGGGCACTACCCTGCTAGACTCCCCCAGACATGTCTGTGATGAATGAAAGCAAACAAGCAGCTAGGTTCCACAATGTCCTTTTGCCTAGTGTTTAAATGTTGCTGGTGAAGTGTGTCTATTTGTAGCTGAATTGTTCCTTATTCTTACATCTAAAAGGAAACAGAAAAAAGGAATAGAATATTTAACCATGCATTAGGTCACCACTCTGTGAATGCCCTGTGTGCTTTCAAACACCATTGGCCTGCTAGTAAGGTTATAATGAACGTGTGTCAAAACCGAGATCAGAATCTACAGCAAACTACAAGCTCCTCCTCTAGGCTTGGCTAAAGTGTCCTTTAGTCCCTGCAGGAAGGGTAAGAAAGTGCAAGTCCATACTTTGCTCTCTAAACAGTTTATCGCTTAAGGCAGAGGTCACCTGCTGTAACTACATTACATACAAACAAGGAGGAGACCTGCATCATATCTCACCACCAGGGACACATTCTCCCTACTGTCAGTGCATTCTCTGTCAAATCTCCGAACAAGCACACCTTGTATCAAAGTGGCTAAAAGGTTTCATGCTCGCTGCTTGGAATCTTTGATAACTAATGAAAAGAGGAATTTTTGAGATAACTCAAATTCAAAGGTTCTTTTGCCATACAGAGCACCTGGCAGAAAGCCGGAAAGGGAGGCCATTGTTGAGCCTTCAGCATCTGTAACGCTGTCTGTCCTCTGTTCACTCTGCCTTTTCTCCTCAAGTTCTGCAGTTACGATAGACCTGAGACGCTGGTGTCTTTTCTTTCAACAGAGTTTTTACCGCCATTGCGTATGGTGCTATGGCCATTGGAGAAACACTTGTTTGGGCTCCTGAATATTCCAAAGCCAAAGCTGGAGCTGCACATCTGTTTGCTTTGCTGAAAAAGAAACCAACTATAGACAGCTGCAGTCAAAGTGGGGAAATACCAGTAAGGACAACTAGAGTTTACGTGTTCACTTTCTCAGTAAAGTATTGCTCACAGCAAATATTCTAACACCAGACATCAGAAGTTTGTGTACAGGAAGAATTAATTACACTACAGAGGAGGAAGAGTGCCTCATTCTAGTCAGATTCTCACCTCTACTCCTGAAATACATTTTATGTTAAAAAAAAAAAATCTTCTTTTATCTTACATGCCCTATGCCAAACAAATGTTCAATGAAAGATTGGTTACTAAGTCAAAATATATTAGACAGCAATGAATTTGGTCTTGCATGAATGTTGGCTAAATTTCTTTTTCTCTAATCACATCTGCAAAATGAATAATGCCTTTTATGGTAAACACGGTTTTTTTATGGGAAATATATTTGCATAAGAAGAAAAAGGGCAACTGAGTATATATTAAATTGTACACACAAGTTTAACTGCAAACACCAAGAGACCATGAGTACTAAAAAAAAAACGTCAGAGAGCCAAATGATTTGAAGACACACTTCGTGATTATATGTTAAGCACTTGTTCAATGTAAAAACCTTTCTAGGCATCTTCTTATATTTAAAAATTAGAATCATTAGGTATATACTTAAAGTTTTCATTTAAAACACTAATTTTCTCTAGAATTTTAATAATATATTTGCTTATATGACAGTTTAAGGTCACGTAGTATCAGTGAAGCTTTATAATTAATAAGGGGCTTGGGTGCATGGCTGGTAACAAAAATAAAAATACCTTAAAATTCTCAAAATGGAATGCTCAAATCTTGGGGTTTATATGAGTGTAATGCTGCTTTTATTTCTTTCTAAAATTTCAAAGAGAAATTGAGTATCTCACAGCTGTGTGCCCTTCAGAACTGTGTACATATATAAAAGCTGAGGAGGGAGAGAAGAAGAAAGGGGAGATGCGATGAACTACATGCATGACACAGAGCACAAATATTTCATATAAAGACTACAAAGTTATTCAGTATTTTATCTAATATAAAATATTTCAGATTATCACTTCTGCTTTTAAAAACTGAAATCTGGACAATTAAATTCCATGTACTGACATATACTAAAGCAAGTTGACAGGCACATAGCTGTCTATTACGTTTTTCTCCACATTTATATAGGATTAAAGTTTTCCACATTGCAATTAAAAATAATAAGAATAAACTTTAAAATGTGTTAAGACTTAGGGGTTTTCTAACACATCTCTCTGTGACTTCCCAAAGGCACCAGACCATGTGCAGAATTAATTGCTCTCTCCATTTTCTGTGGTGCTTTAACACTGGGGCAAATGGTATATATTTGTAGAGGCAAAATACAAAATGAAAAAAAAAAAAGACTGCTACTCCCCTCTTAGATCTGGTGTACATCATGGTAGATATTTTATTCTGCCGCTAGAAACTTTAACCATGTCTTACGGCTTCATGCTGTTGACAACAGAGTAGTATCATCAAAGAAATTTTTTATTTGCTTGTTTGTTTTGTTTAAGACAAGGTTTCTCTGTGTAGCCCTGGCTGTCCTGGAGTTTGCTCTGTAGACCAGGCTGGCCTCAAACTCACAGAGCTCTGTCTGCCTCTGCCTCCTGAGTGCTGGGATTAAAGGTGTGCACCACCATCACCCAACATCAAACATGTTTTGTGTATATTTGTTTGCTTGTGTTTGAGACAGGATCTCACATCTGTCATGCAGACTGGCCTCACATTATGTAGCCAAAGGTGATCTTAGAACTTTGATCCTTCCACACTCACCTTCCAAATGCTAGGGTCACAGATGTGTGCCACTGAACCCAGCATGCACAGTACTGGGGATCTAACCCAGGGCTTCTTGAATGCTAAGCAAATGATCCTCCACAGAGTTCCACCCCTACCTCCCCCCACCCCTATCAAACATCCTTTGTGCTTTTTCTCCTAGGTTCAAAATACTTCACATGTCTATTAAACCTGACGAAGGTTAAGGGATTTGTCTGAAAGTCCAACCTTAGTCTGCGTCTACCTTCATCACAAAAACCAAAAATCCTTCAATGTAGTTGGAGGGTGTTATTCGGTGGTAGAACATGTGCTCAGTATGTATGAAGATTTGGCCTTGACCTCCAGAAACACACACACACACACACACACACACACACAGGAGGGGGTAGGTTTAACATGAAGTTAAAAACAACTTCAAAACTTGAGCCAAAGATAACTAAAAATAAAACAATCACCATTTAGTTACAGTCCTCGAAAGCTTTTAAAGAATATCATTAGCATAGAAAAGTATTAGTTTACATAAAAATCACCATTGACTGAAGAGATTGAAAAACACAGAGAAAACTAAGCTTTCATCTAAGTATTACTGCTGAATAATGATCAACTAAAAATGAAGATAGATCAGAGTTCAAAGCACAGTGTATATTAACTATAAAACATAGTCCAGTTCTCAAAATAAAACTTATGCATAGTTTATAAGACCCAGGCATTTCTGAGTTAAGCAGTAAAGGATTTTTAAAGCTTACACTAAATTTAAAAAAGAAAAAAAGCTGATTTAGAGACGATGGTCAGCTAGTCAGCAGGGCAGGCTGTGGTCCCAAGCTGAAGGAATCTCGTGCTTGTGGGAACATAGTCCATCACTGAAGGCAGCAAGAACCACACACATAAAAGCACAAATGCTGATGGGGTCCAGCTGTCAGTCAGCAGCTCTCTAGAGACAAGGACTTGAAACCGAAATGGTGTAGAAACATGCACAAGTTATAGAGAGCGCTCACCCAGGGCATGGCCATGGGTACACCCTTCCTAAGTCCTGGGTAAACACTGCCCTCTTCCTTTCACAGGACACCTGTGAAGGGAATTTAGAATTTCGAGAAGTCTCTTTCTTCTATCCATGTCGCCCGGAAGTTCCTGTTCTTCGTGGCCTGTCCCTGAGCATCGAGAAAGGGAAGACTGTAGCCTTTGTTGGAAGCAGTGGCTGTGGGAAAAGCACGTGTATTCAACTGCTACAAAGATTTTACGACCCTACGAAAGGACAAGTGGTAAGATGGACTTAGAACATACAAGCTGGGGGTTAGTAATAAACCCTTAAATGTGCAGGTAAGCCTAGGTTACCCAGTAGAGCAAACACAAAACCTAAAAAAACAAAAACTTTCTGTCCTGCTCTTGCCTCAGAAAACAGCAGGCCCATAGCAAAACCAGCGGAAGAACTTCAAAATTAAGTACAATGCCCAAGGGATCTTGAGCTTTCCTGACAGCTGTGATTTTTACCTTAGAAGCTGTGGGATTATTTTGGAATATGGGCGTCGGGGCAAGTTTGTTTTTCTTCACATCGTATCACTGCTCCCTATCCCTTCTGGTTTAAGACAGATAATGGTCTCCACCCCTTGGCTGATCTCACTGGCCTTCCACACCCTCAGCTGTCAAGACCTTTTGCAAGGCTAAGGCTTCTTTCAAATTAGTCTCCATTGAAAAGAAACAATCTCTTCCTCCTTTGAATCCAAGGCCTACGTTCCTTACCTTGCTCATATCCATTATACCTTATATGCCTCATGTTCTGGTTCCTATTGCCCTCCCCCACCACTCTCTCTCCTCTCCCTCCTCCCCTTCTCATACACACAAAGCTTGCATCTTGCCCATTCCTTCATAGAACATAGTTCCCTAAAAGTTAGAGGCTGTCATGTTAACCCTACTCTCCTACAATTTGCAGTCTCTTTCCATTATAGCTTCTCAGCAAACATTCGGAAACTAGAGCTGCTCATAAAGCTCCCTTGAACTGGCTGATACCTATCTATTTTCAGGTAGCATATACACTTTCCCTGCTTGAAACTACTGGAGGATGGCTCCCTCACTGTCTGGCTCCTACCTCCTTCCCCAAACTTCCTCTCCTCACTCCTCTCACCGTGTGCTGAACATCCATCTCCCCAACTTCTGTGTGCCTTTTTTCTTGCTGTTCCCCCACCTACTCATTACATCTCAAGTGCTGTCTGTGTCTCATCATTTATGGCTTAGTCTCAAAGTCCCTTCCCACGGCCATCCTAGACATCCTCTGCCTCAGTTCCTCTCCATTCTGTTACCCTGTCTTCATGTCAGCTTCCCTTTCTGAGTTGTTGGTGTACTTTAATGCCTGTCAGCTGGAATATGAACTGTTATGGTGAGGGGGGAGTTTTGCATTGTATTACTTCCCCAGCACCTAGAGTCCTGGGCACATAGCAAGCATGTTCATCACACAGCTGTGTGAATGAATACCTATGGCTCAGAGCAAAGTGCCCATCTCTACAGGTAGACTCATTCATCAATATGTGCCAGCTCTTTCATTGGGCATCAGTAATGGAGTATTGTTACACTCGAGGGGAGGTTGATCATTTTCTATGTGACTTCCAGACAGAGTACTGGGTATACTACAATCCCTGTGGTTATTTCTAGAAGTGTATGTTTGGAATCAGCCTTCATTGAGCTGTAAGCTGGGAGCTCCTGTCCAGCAGGTGATTTATGAACCTTCCTTTGGCAACATATACTTCAAAAAATAGCTTGAATTCCTAGGTTTCTTGTTATGATTTGTTTATGTGTGAATACCATGAAGCGTAATATGACACAGTTGTTGGATCTTAAAAACTAGTCTCCACTCTGCTCTTGCAGCTGCTTGATGGTGTTGATGTAAAGGAGCTGAACGTGCAGTGGCTGCGTTCCCAGACAGCCATCGTCTCCCAAGAGCCTGTGCTCTTCAACTGTAGCATCGCTGAGAACATCGCCTATGGTGATAACAGCCGCACGGTGCCCTTAGAGGAGATCAAAGAAGTCGCAGATGCAGCCAACATCCATTCTTTCATTGAAGGGCTCCCCGGGGTAAGAAAGCAGCTGAAACCTTGAGCTACAGAGCTGCCAAATACTGAATTTGAAATAGTCTCATACAAGGTTAGATGTAAAAAGCAAACCTGATTTTTTATGGGTTTTTTTGGCACCCTGATAGCCATTCATATATAATGCACTGGACTTTCACACGTTATGTCTTAATGAACTTGTACTCTGCCTTGGGTGAAGGTATGAATTTAAAAGACATGGTGTCACTCTGAACTAAGTATTTGGGGGGAAATAAAAGTGAACCTTGTGATTTACTGAATTTTCTTCATATAGATTGTGTGTGTGTGTGTGTGTGTGTGTGTGTGTGTGTGTGTGTGTGTGTGTTGAGACAGGGTTTCTCTGGTGTAGCCCTGGTTGTCCTGGATCTCACTCTGTAGACCAGGCTGGTCTTGAACTCACAGAGATCCCAAGTGCTGGGATTAAAGGCGTGTGCCACCACTTCCAGTCTCGGGTTTGTTTGTTTTTTAAAGGCAGTATCTCACTATGTGGTTCTAGCTGACCTGGAACTAACCATATAGACCACACTGGCCTCTAATAAAGATCCACCTGCCTCTGCCTCAAAAGTGCAGGGATTAAAGATACCTGCCACCACACCAGGCCAAGAATAGATTTTTTCTAAAGCAAACAAATGGATCTCAACATCTGTCCAAATATAAGACTACAGTATCAATGTAAAACTCTGAAAGACAAAGCCAGTTTTTTTTCCAGAATCCTCAATATAAGAAACATACAGAAGACTCTTCCCACACATCTAGATTTTGCCAATCTTATTTCTCTAGCAAATTTCCTGATTGCCACCCTGCCAGTCTCTGAGGACTTATTTTTACCTTTATTTCAAATTTATAGATTAACCTATCTGTCATATCCTGATAGCTCAAAATCTTCACTTCATCTCCTCATCCACACACAAACAGTTATGAATTTATTTCATTGCCTCAACACACAGCCAATCAGCCTTGCTCTTTGAGTATTACTTGTGGAAGATGACTCAGACAAACCAAATGCTGTCCTATGCATACAGAAATCACTAACACACACAAAGAGCCTTCTTTGTTGTGGGCTCATGGATATGATGTGAGTGAAGGCATGGCAACAGAGACTACTGATGTGCTCACAGAAGTGGTGTCCGGTGTGACTAAAAATGTATCACACCTGTAATCCCAGGACTCAGGAGGGTGAAAAGAAGGACTGCATGTCTGAGGCCACCCTGGGGTCTTACCAAGAGTGTCTCAAAAAAAAGTTCTAAGTAAGAATGGATGCAGAGTGATAGGTGGTTGGAGAGGAATACACACACGTGTAGTCTTTAATGAGTGTGGGAAGGAATGACGAAACACTGAAATAGCCAGGCTTAGATTCCATTCCTGGAGCTTTTATAAAATACCCTGAGGAAAGCTACTTCAGGTAGAAAGGATTTATTTGGCTCTCAACTCCTGGTTACAGTCCATCACCTCGGGGAGGTCAAAGGAGCAGCAATCTGAAGAAGCCATCGCTTTACATCTACGGTCAAGAGCAGAAAACAGAATGCATACATGCCTGTGCTCAGCTCCCCTCTCTACTCACACAAGCTTGGACCCCTTCCTAGGGAATGCTGCTACTCACAGAGGGTTTGTCTTCCCACCTCAGTTAAAATAGTCAAGATAATTCCCCATACACAGGCCCACAAACCACCCTAACCTAAACAGTCCCTCACTGGGACTCCTTCCCCACATCATGTCTAGATTAGTGGATAATTAAAACTACCCATCGCAGCAAGCAAGACATTTTAACTGTAATAGTTGCTAAAGACTTACTGAAGGTTTGCAGATAGGAATGATGTTTAGATTGGGTATTACTCATCCAGCAGCAATGTGAGTGATGACATGGAGTGAGGAAGAGACAGTTAGGAGATCCATTAGGAGAGTTTAGGGAATGAGGTTTTTGTTGTTGTTGTTTTTTTTTTTTTTAAGATTTATTTATTTATTATGTATGCATTATTCTGCCTGCATGTGTCCCTGCAGGCCAGAAGAGGGCACCAGATGTCATTACATGTGGTTGTGAGCCACCATGTGGGTGCTGGGAATTGAACTCAGGACCTCGGAAGAACAGTCAGTGCTCTTAACTGCTTAGCCATCTCTCCAGCCCATGGGAATGAGTTCTTAAAAGCCTAAATTCATAAATACCATGTGAAAAAAAGATGAGAAAATGGATTTGAAAGATAGATGAAAATGAAAGTAAGCTGGGTGTGCTGGGGCGTGCCTAAATCTCAGCACTCAGAAGGACCTTGTTTCAAAAATGACAAAAACAATCAATCAAACAAACAAACAAACGAAAAACAAAAACAAAGCAGAATTAGCTCAAAACTGTACAAGCAAGAAGAGACTAAGCCTTCTACTGAGGCAAAACACAAAGCAGTGGTCAGAGTCCCAAGTGGAAAAGGGCAAGAAAACTACACAGAGGATATTCCTTTGAACTGGACTTTGAAGACTGCATAGGAGTTCTCCAGACAGGGCAGGGTAAAACCATTCTGGAGAGATAAAATAAAGACACAAAGCAATATAGATACCTAAAAGAAGCTTTAGACACAAGGGAGATCTTAAGATCCTTACACATACGTCAAACAATAAAGAACTGAAGTGGGGCCAGTACAGAGCAGTACTAAATGTAAAAACCCCAAGCTAAAGCATTTGAACTGTCTTAATAGATAGGTGTGCTTCTAGATGTTTTTAGACAGAGAAATGACATGATCAAAAAAATTTAGCTTTTTAGGATAAAGAGATAGCTTAGCAGGTAAAGGCACTTGCCATCAACACTAAGGATCCAAGTTCTGTCCCCAGAGCACACAAGGTGAAAAAAGGAGAACTGCCTCTCCTACGCTTGTCCTCTAACCTCAGTGTGCACATAATGATACATGGGTGCCAACACACACACACACACACACACACACAGTAAGTGAATTTTTAAAGATTTTTTTGTTGTTTTAGATAAGGCCTTTAAATGTTGACCATATGCTAAGCTTGCCTCTCGATTCTTCTGCCTCTACTTCCCAAGAGCTGAGATTATACTATCCCTAAGGATGACACTTTTAAAGAACAAAAACAACTGTGGAGAGTAACCTTTTGGAGGCCTGCAAGTCTCGAGCCCGCTTGGGTGACAGTTAGAGTCTGTATTAAAGAATAAAAGTGGGCTAGAGAGATGGCTCAGCAGTTGAGAGCGTAGCTGTTCTTCCAGAGGGTCTGGGCTCAGTTCCCAGTACCCACAGCTGTCTGTAACTCTAGTTCCAGGGAATATGATAAACCCTCTGACCTCCAAGGACACAGCACACATGTGGTTCACAGACACTCATGCAAGCACAACACCACACACATTTAATTAATTAATTAACAATAGAAGAGATAGGGGAGCAGCGAGAAAGCTAGGCTTCTATTTGCTTTTCCAGGAATCCAAGGAAAGGAGACTTGTGGATGTGGTCATGTATACGTGTAATCCTAGCATTGGGAGGTAGAGGGAGGGAGATTAGGAGGTCAAGAGCAGCCTCAACTACACAGCAAGTTTAAGATTGATTTCCTTGAGGCCCTGGCTTGTAGTTAGAGTTTTCCTGCCTGGCCCAGTCAGGACAAATCTCTCTTACCCGCCAGTCCCACAGTCGCTCAGACCCAACCAAAAAAGCACACAAAAACTTATATTGCTTACAAACTGTATGACCGTGGCAGGCTGCTTGTTATCTACCTTTTCTATCTTAAATTAACCCATTTCTGTTAGTCTATACTTTGCCACATGGCTTGTGGCTTACCGGTGTCTTTACATGTTGCTTTTCATGGCGGCGGCTGGCGGTGTCTCCCTCCAAGCTTCTACTTCTCAGAATCTTCTTCTCTCTTGTCCCGCCTATACTTCCTGCCTAGCCACTGGCCAAATAGCATTTTATTTGTACAGAGCCATATCCACAGCACTGGCTCAAAAAGAAAAAACAACAAACAAACAACAACCAAAAAACAAAACAAAAAAAAAAAAAACCCAGAAGAACCAGAAAGACCCCTATTGAGGACAGAAGTTTGTGCTATAGCAGTGGCAAGGGACATCATGGAAACATTGAGAGGAGCAGAATGTCATCATAAGAGCTTCGGTATGGGTGGGACATAAATGCCAGCTTCTCTGACTTGCAGAGAACACATAGCCAGTGAGGGCTGCCATCTGGGAACATGCTCACAAAGGATTAGCATGAAGGGAGAAACCTCATGCTTTGCCTGGTAGTTTTAAATATTTTGAATTGTTTTGAACCGAAAATGGCAGGTAATATAAATTCATCTGTGTTGACTAAGAACTTTTCTTCATTATTTTTTCCCCCTTGTGCTTTAATTCTGAGGTTCCCTTTGTCAAAGCTTGGGCTGTAGCTCACTGGGTAACCTGCTTGCCTAGGGCACACAATGTCCTGGGTTCAATCTCTAGCACCACATAAATGGGGCATGCTGGCACAAGCTTGTAATCCCAGTACTCAAGAGATGAAAAAGGAGGCTCAGAAGTTCAAGGTCATCACTGGCTAATTAAGAGTTCAAGGCCAGCCTGGGTTATGTGAGACTCCATCTCAATAAGGAAAATGAAATCAAAGAAAGGAAGGGAGGGAGAGTCTAGAAAGGAAGTCAGAAGAAATTCCTTCAGTGAAGCATAACAGCAAAGGTCTCCTCCTTGGGGTCAGGTCTATAAAATAACATAGCTCCTCTGCTCACATTTATTTACAAAACGGACCTAGAATAGATTTCAACACTTGATGGGACTCACCTTTTCGAGAGTAGTGAAATCTGAATTGTTTAGATGTCTGTCTCCCATGGTTGCTAAAGTGCTTTCTTTGTTCCTGAAACAGAAATACAACACTCCAGTTGGACTAAGAGGAGTGCAGCTTTCTGGTGGTCAGAAACAAAGACTGGCTATCGCAAGGGCTCTTCTCCGGAAGCCAAAAATTTTACTGTTGGATGAGGCCACTTCAGCCCTTGACAATGAGAGCGAGAAGGTAATGCCTTCTTTTCTGTGTGTCAAATAGGAGTGGGTAGTGTCATGAAGACCAAGGTCAGATTGGGGAAATGAAGTCCCAGATGGGGTGGAGAGAGGGTTGAAGTCAGGCAACTGGGTTATGGAAAGGCTTTCTCCTTTAGTTCCTCTCATATCAAAATGACTCCAATTTTGAACATATCTGTCCAGTCAAGAAAAGCCCAGGGAGATGGCCATTTCTAGATTGTTCTTCTACGTTGGTGCTAAACCAACTAACAAAGCAGTCAGTCTGTGTCTAAAGTAAGGAACTGCTATAGGGAGAACATTCTGCTTATTCTGCTTTCCCAGACTTTTCTATGGTTAGAACAAAATGAGGGGACACAGGTATAGAAATTCTGAGTTTGAGCTTGGGACCATCTCCTTACCTATATAACCATTCCAAATACACTTATTTTCATAAATACTCTCCCAACCCAGTCCTACTCTGAGTACTTTTTCTCTACTTAATTGGGTGGCTTACAGTTCAGAGGTTCAATCCATTGTTATCATGGTGGGACACGGCAGCATGCAGGCAAACATGGTGCTGAAGAAGAAGCTGAGAGCTTTACATCTTGACACAAAGACAACAGGAAGTAGTCTGTCTTACTGGGCATGGCTTGAGTATATATGAGACCTGAAAGCCCACCTCCACAGTGATATACTTCCTCCAAAAAGAGCATACCTGCTCCAACAAGGCCACACTTCCTAATAGTACCACTCCCTTTGGGGGCCATTTTCTTTCAAACCACCAAAGTCGGGCAGTTCCTCTGAGAATAAGCAAGTACAGCAAAGAACATCATTAGATTTCCTTAATGACTGAATTTAGGCATGCTTATGAACATCTTCCCTAAGCTGACAGTCACTTGGTCCTTTTCTTTTCCAGGTGGTTCAGCATGCCCTTGAAAAAGCCCGGAGAGGGAGGACCTGCCTAGTGGTGGCTCACAGACTCTCCACAGTACAGAATGCGGATCTGATCATAGTTCTACAAAATGGAAAAATCAAGGAGCAAGGAACTCATCAAGAGCTCCTGAGAAATAGAGACACATACTTTAAATTAGTAGCTGCACAATGGGTACACTGATGCTGCCAGTCTTGCGTGCACTTTGACCTTTGTGTAATGAAAAATAGTCAGTCATTTCTTGGACTGCTCTGGCCTCTACTGCAAATGCCAATACCTATAAACCTGACACTCAAGTATAGGAACATTCAAGTGTCTTCCCTTGAGATATTTTTCCCTTGATATTTTTAAAAGCAAATCAGGGAGGCTGGAGAGATGGCTCAGTGGTTTAGAACACTGGCTGCTCTTCTGGAGGACCTGGGACTGATTCCCAGCATCCACGTGACAGCTCACAACCACCTGTAACTTCAGCCCCAGGGGATCCACTCGACTCTTCTGGCTTCTGTGGGTACCAGGCATGCATGTGTAGCAATCCACTTGTGCAGACAAAACATTGATATACATTAAAAAAAAAATTTTAAATTAGGAAAAAAGCAAAGTAAAAGTTTACAAAATTTACCTGCAAAAAATGCCAGTGTCTCTCATTTCATAAAAATATCCTAACACATTTTCTTGTAGACAGCTTTATGCAAAATACAAGCATTTCTGTGTCAAAGTTCTGTGATGAGATTGGGGGAGAATATCATCTAGTTGAAAGGTTTTAGCTGAAAGAGTAAGATGCAGCTAGTTAGGCCTGTGGGACTGCAGAGTCTTTAATTGGGAAGACTGAGCTTTGCAGCATGTCAGAGTACTGTGCCTCCCTTCTCTCTAGACTGTCTGAATTTCTGTAAGTGGCCTCTCCATAAATATCCAGTTTCTAAAATTCTGTTATAGCCCCTCATTGGGCAGGGATGGGGGAGTTTGAGAGCAGTACAGGGTAAAGAGTCCAAGAAGGGAAGATGGCTCCTGCTTTCCCAGTCAGCACAGAGCTTCACACCGTTCTTCCCAAAGATTCCATTCCAAGCTTTGAGTGTTGGTATGAAGCATAGGCTAACTAAAATGTGAACACTTAAAATAAAAGATATTTCTACTGTGGGTGAAAAATTAAAATGCTTTTCTGTATTGTTATCAGTTTATTTAAATTCATATGTACTTAATAATATGTAGTATATGATTTACAAATTCTATATAAATAGCAATATCAGTTAACTGAATCATGTTTTCCACTTACTTAAATATATAATGACATCCTTAGTCCCTCTCTTTTTTTAAGGTTTTTTGCTAGGATATATTAGTTATATGCAGTAATGGATTTCATTATGACATTTTCATACACGGATGTACTTTTGTCATATTCACTACCTATGGCCCTCCTTTGTCCACCCCATCAGCTGATCCCATTCCTCTTCCTAAGCAGCCTCCTTCCACTTTCATGTTCTTTCGTGTGTTACCCAATGAATGTAATAAGGGTTATTTTCAGGAACATGAGTGAGGGGTTACTTACAAGAGCATGGGCAACTTACCCACTGACAAAAATATTACACACACACACACACACACACACACACACACACACACACACACTCAGCAACCACTAACTGCCTATAAACCCTCAGAGGGCAGGAGTGGACTTGTGAGCTCTTTTCTCTCCTATGATAGGATGTTGATAACAGAATTTTGTACAGATCTCTTGCAGATATTCAAAGCTTCTGACAATTCAAATATGCCAGAACCACAAGATGGGTGGGGGGTGTGGTCTAAAATTGGGCTAAGGAATTGTGGTAGTTTTAGTGTAAGTGGCCCCCAAATCTCACAGGGAGTGTCATTATTAGGAGGTGTGGCTTTGCTGGAGGAAGTGTGTTACTGTGGGGGCAGGCTTTGAGGTTTCCTGTGCTCAGGATACCACCCATTGTCTCAGTCAACTTCCTGTTGCTGCAAGTTGTAGGACTCTCAGCTACTACTCCAGCACCACTAAGACAGAAGTTGGTACCAGGGAGTGGAGTATTGCTGTGATAGGCCTGACCATGTTTTTGTATTGGTACTTTGGGTTATGAAACCAGGGGAATACTTCAAGCACTGCTTAATGGGCCATACTAGTAGGAGCATGGAAGACAGTGGTACTGATAATGATTTGATGAACTGTGAGGATCAAGAGGTTACAGAGGAGAATATTAATCCCATGAGTCAAGAATAAGACCATTACCATGATTTAAAACCAAATTTGAAGCAAGCTTTCATTAAATACTGGCCAGGTGGATGGGCTCTGGCCAGGTTCATCTCCAGGTTTCCAAAGATGGCACTGAGTAATGGTTTGCATTGGGCCCATCAGGTGCAGTCTGACATCCTGACATATTTCCAGCCTACACCTAATCAGGAGCAAGCACACATCCTGACGTATTTTCTAAGAACCTCCTGCCTACATGTGGTCAAGCATATCCAGTGCAGATGGGTCAAACAAACTTGTTTAGGGAAGTGAAACACGTGACTTGTTATCTCGCATAAACAATTGCCTCCAGATTTTCAAGAACTGTTATTGGTCAAGGCCTTGCAGATCAGAGGCAACCTTTTGTTTCAAGGATCTCTTTTAATAATTAAAACTTAAAATGTAACTTTGGCTCTCACAGAGAATATTAGTTTGTGGCATAGAGAGTGATCTTGTGATATTTTGGTGAAGAAAGTAGCTGCTTTTTTGCCTTTATCTGAAGAGTCTGCTTGAAGCTAAAGTGAAACAGACTAGTATAGACTCTGTTGTGTGGTTATTAGTGTTAACTCTGATGAAGGTTCATAATGAAAAGGAGCAAGCTGAGAAAGGTAAATTACAAAATATAAATTTTTGAGGAGAAAAAGAACACTAGAAAGTAGAATGGATCTAAGTCCTGGGTTCAAGTAGAGAATTAGAGAATTAAGAAATGGAATAAAGGGACTAGGGGCCTCAGGGCAAGATCCCACCCAGCTAAGTTTCCAACTTGTGAAAAGGAACTAAAGAAAAAATTAGAGCCCAGTGTGGTGGGGCATGCCTTTAATACCTGGCACTTGGAAGATAGAGGCTGGTGAATCTCTGAGTTTGAGGCTAGCCTGGTCTAGAGAACCAGTTCCAGGACAGCCAAGCTTAGATAGTAAAGGACAGAAAGCTGGTGGAAGTATAACTGAACAAGGGGCCCATGTTCCAGCCCCAGTACATGGCAGAACTTGGCAGTTTCAGCCACATGATTCTGGCTTTAGAGTTAAGGATAGCAGAAACAGAGTTTGCAACTTGTCTCTGAGCCTGAAGAAAGCTGCTGAGGCCAGGCATGTGTCAGGGGTGTCCCTGAATGGAGGCCTAGTAAAGAAGCCACTGCATGAAGCTGTGAAGTTAAAGCCTGGATTGTCTTGGAGACCCTAAGATGTTTGAGATGCCAGAATCATGGGATACCTGCTGAGTAGAGCTGCTAACAAGAAGTGGAACCAGCCAGAGAAAGAAGTGTGCTGCAGTTAAAGCTAAAAGGAGTTGGAGATCTGAATAGTGTTTTGTAGACATGGAAATACAGGATTTGGAGTTTGCCTAGCTGGTTTTCTGTCTTGCTTTGGTCTAGTATTTCCTCACTATGCCCCCCTTCCTGCATTTTGGAATGGTAATGTATATTCTGTACCATTATATGTTGGACATATATGATCTGCCTTTTTATTTTGATTTGATAGGGAATTACAGTTTAGAGATTGCATGAATCTCAGAAGAGACTTTGGACTTTTAAACATTGTTAAGACTGTGAGAGACTACGGGAACTTTTGAAGTTAGACCAAATGCATTTTGCATTATGATATTGTTTCAAACTTATGGGGGCCAGGTCATGGAATGTGGTGGTTTATATGTAATTGGCCCCCATAATCTCATAGGGAGTGGGACTATTAGGAACTGTGGCTTTGTTGGAATAGGTATGGCCTTGTTGGAGGAAGTGTGTCACTGTGGGAGTGGATTTTGAGGTTTCCTATGCTCAGATACTACTCAATGTCTCTGTTGACTTCCTGTTTCCTGCAAGATATAGTACTCTCAGCTACTACTCCAGCACCTCATCTGCCTGCATGCTGCCCATTATGATGATAGTGGACTGAACCTCTGAAACTGTAAGTGAGCTGCCTCAATTAAGTGTTTTCTTGATAAGAGTTGCTGTGATCATGCTGTCTCTTCACAGCAATAGAAACCCTAAGACAGGAGTTGAACAGGGTTCTCAAAAGAAGAAATGCAAATGGCTAATAAATATTTGTAAATTATCAAAATTATTAGCTGTCAAGGAAACACAGATTAAAACTACTTTAAGAGCCAGGTGGTGGTAGCGGTGGCAGTACATGCCTTTAATCCCAGAACTGGGGAGGCAGATGTAGGCTGATCTCTGTGAGTTCAAGGCCAGCTTGGTCTACAAAGTGAGTTCCAGGATAGCTAGGGCTGTGACACACAGAAACTCTTTCTTGGAAAAACAAAGCAAAACAAACAAACAAGAAACTGTTGCGGCTGTGTCCCCCAAGCAAGACCACCACAGAGCCGATCCAATGCAAAACACACAGGGATTTATTGATAACAAGCAAGCTCCAGCTTGGTCCATGTCCAACATCCAACACAGTGGATGGAGGAGGACGGCCCTGAGCTCTCAGGTAAGGAGTTTATAAAGGGGAAAAACACAAGCAGGGTGGTTCAAGCCTTAGCATCATGTGATTGGGTGAGGGTGTATAACCTTTGAATTTACTGGTTGGGGATTACAGTTATCATTTTTGGGCAGGCCTGGACAAGTCCCAGGCTTTGTCCTTGAGCTGCCATGGGGGATGGCTGGCTTAGCACATTCACAATGGCCCATGCATGTAGCACTAAGTTGGTGAGGGTTCCCAGACAGTAAACAACTGGCTGAACCTTGAGCAGAGTCCATGCAGAAAGGGAACTACTGCAAGGACTGTGTCTTTTGTTCATGGCCCTCCCAGAAACTGCTTGCTCAAGTCTCGGGAAACTGAAATTGAGGCCTGATCTCTGAAAGAAGACTGAGAAGCCTGTTATGGCATTTCCTTGGTGTAGCAGATAGGGATGATTACAGAAATCTACCACTGGTCAAGAGAGAACAGACCTTGAGGTTCCCAACCACAGCTGATGCATCTACAATGCAAACCCTACACTTAAGGCTACAGGAACATTATGGAAGACAGAACAGAGAGACTGTACGAGCCAGAAGACCAGATAACAGCTGTGAGTATCTTCTATATATGATAGGGAAGCTGCTCCCATAAAAATCTCAAAACTATGGTCACCTAAATAAGACCCACATAATAACAACACCAGTTGACATGCCAAAGCAGATGGAGGAAATCTCACAGGGCCCACCCCTAGATGAAGAACTATAGGCAATTAATAGCTACTGAGAAAGGGAGACTCAGTCTTCTCCAGGGATTAACCCTCTGAGAGGTTACCCAATGCCAAGCAGTCTTAAACACGTATACAGATGAGAAACATTAAATGTACTCAGCATACACACACACACACACACACACACACACACACACACACACAGAGATGGGGGGGGGGAGAGAGAGAGAGAGAGAAAGAGAAAGAGAGAGAGAGTATATATACACTGTGTGTGTGTGTACAGATGTATATATGTAACAATAAAAAGTAAGGAAGAAGTCATGAATCTGAGAGAGAGTTGGGGGAATGGTAAGAGTTGAAAGGAAGAGAGAGATGGGTGGAAATGATGCAAATAAACATGTAGAAACCCCAACCCCCCAATTTTTAGGTTAAGTTTTTTAAAATGAAATTGCTTGCTCAGAGGAACGCAGTGTTTTAATCCATTTTATAAGTCCAACTTAAATTCCCACTCTTTTTGTTAAAGCAAGTAACTCTATATTGAAAAAGAAGCTTAATAGGGATATTTTTATAAGGAAAAAAACCAGATGCTGGGAGGAGGGAAGAGAAGGGAAGTAAAGTAGGTTAGGAAGGGAGGAAATGATAGGTCACATTAGCAAATGTGAACTCAGGTTTCAAGTTTTAAATTACTTTTTCAAATTTATGTAAATTTTATTGAGAACATGCGTTTTTAGGATGACAGCCCAGTGCCTGGTAATAACTTAAGGGCTTTAGGCAAAATGCCAGATTCCTCAGGCCTCAAGTCAGTTGATTTATCAGGTAAAGGCTCCTAACAGGGCCCAGATAGAGGAGATGGCCCAAATATGACAAAAAACAAAAACAAAAAAACAAAAAAAAACCCACTTAAGAAATTGTGTGTTGAGTCTAAGACAAAGAGAATGCATTTGCTAAAAATAGATACCATGGTAGCTTAATTGTCTTGTTCCAACAGCCACCTGATGACATGTCCTTAACATGTGTTTCATCAGCCACTGGTGACCTCTTAGAGAGTATACTGTTAAGGCTACCCTAAGTCAATAAAATTTTTCATTTAAATGGAAATTTTTGTTTTAAATACAACTCAATCAATCTTAGTTATTTATCAAAGAAAATGCATTGGTTTGATTTGGTTAATTCTACAATTATCTGGTACTTAAATGTCTATTGCCCAATTTATTTAAATTCTTGTAGGCCTAATTCCTACAAGACTTTTCTCTACACTAAGGCATTGTGATGGTTAGGTTTGGGGTTTTTTGTTGTTGTTGTTTTGTTTTTTTGTTTTGTTTTGTTTTGTTTTGTTTTGAGACAGGGTTTCTCTGTGTAGTTTTGGTGCCTTTCCTGGATCTCGCTCTGTAGACCAGGCTGGCCTTGAACTCACAAAGATCCACCTGCCTCTGCCTCCCGGGTGCTGGGATTAAAAACATGCACCACCACCGCCTGGCTGGTTTTGTTTTTTGTTTGTTTGTTTTGTTGTTGTTGGGGTTTTTTTTGTTGTTTGGTTTTTGGTTTGTTTTTTGTTTTGTTTTGTTTTGTTTTGGGGTCAACTTGACACTATTTGAGAAAAGGAATCTAAATTGAGAAAATGCCTCCATTGGATTGTCTCCTACATTGCTTGAAGTAAAGTCTATAGGGCATTTTCTTGATTAATGATAGATGTGGACAGGCCCAGCCCACTGTAGGTTGTGCCACCCCAGGCAGATGGTCTGAATTGTGTAAAAATGCAGACTGAGCAAGCCACATAGACCAAGCCAGTAAGCAGCATTCCTTTGTGGCTTCTGTTTTAGTTCCAGCTTCCATGTTCCTGCTTTGAGTTCCTGCCCTGACTTCCTTAAAAGACAGTCTGTGATGTGGAACTAACTGTAAACTGAAATAAATCCTTTCCTCCCTAAGTTGCTTTTAGTCATGATGCTTCATCATAGCAACAGAAACCATAAGACAGAAATTGGTACTGGGACATGGGTATTGCCCTGACAGGCCTGATGGTGTATTTTGGAGAGGATTATAGTGACATTTGAACTCTGGTATGCAAAAGCCATCAAGAGCTCAGAGCTCAATGGGCTGTTCTGTGGGAGCTTGGAAGATAAGAATGTTGAGGCAGACGATGAAGGCCAGACTTGAGAAATTTCAGAGGGTACTTTGAGATTCCCTTAAGGACTATCAGGGGCATTTGATATTTTGAATTAAGAATCTGTGGTTTTGGTCAGCTGGGAAGAGTAAGCTGTGATTAAAAAGGGACCAGAACCACTAAAGTAAAATGTTAGCTGGGCTGGTTGATACTGTCGGCTGGAACTGAGAAATTAGCAGTAATTATAAAGTATCACTAAGGTGAAATCTTCTGGGATGTATTTCCCTCGGATCATCACAAGGAAGCCTTGGCCCAGAGGAAGGCTGAGGCTGTACTTTGCGCTGGCAGCCAAACTTGTAATGTCTAAGAATTTCTCACTTGGTAAATGAAGGTAGGTGTGGAAGGGTCATGGAAAGCAGCTGAGGCTTGGCGCTCTAGGAAGCCAGGAGAAGCCATTGTTGAAGATATAGTAGAATTCCTAGGATTTAAGGGGTCATGGAGAGAAGTTGAGGCACCATGTGGCATAATCAGAGACCTTAAAGAGAGCCCAGGGAGGGTATTGGAAAAGGAGAAGCCTCTGTTGCAGAGAGCCCAACATTTGGAGATTCTAGTACCACAGGACAACTGCCATAGCAGCAGCCATGAAGGGTAGCCATGCACTGAGCCTAGGGGAAGTGTATGTTCTGTGTCAAGCTGTCTGGAGCCTAGAAGATGGTGAGTCTCAGAAATCTGACACTGAGCCTTACTCTGTTGGATTTTGGTTTTGATTTGGGCTGGTTGTGACTGTGCCCTTGTTCTTCCCTCTTGTAGAAAGAAAGTATTTAGCTTGTTTTTTTAATTTTTTAAATTTTAAAAAATTTTTATTTTACAGGAGACCAAAGCTAAAAGACTTTAGAATTTTAGAGAGGCTTTGGACTTTTAAAGAGACTTTGTTTTAAAGACTGGGATTGTAAATTGTTCAAATATTTGTTTGTTCTGTTTGAGACAGGGTTTCTCTGTTAGCTCTGGGTGTCCTGGAACTCACTATGTAGAACAGGCTAGCCTCAAACTCACAGAGATGCACCTGCCTTTGTCTCCTAAGTGTTGGGATTGATGACATGCTCCTAGCTGAAGTGTTTGAATTTTTAAAGACTGGGACTTTTAAAGTTTGGAATGTGTTTTATACTGAGATCTTGGTTTTTTATGAGATCTTGGAGTGAATAAGAAAGGAAAGGTTATAGTTGAAGAGCGATGTATTTGTGTATCAAAATGACAATGGGTCAATTATGCTGTTTAGTTTTATGTCAATTTGACACAAGCTAGAGTCATTTTTGAAGAGAGAGCCTTGACTGAGAAATTGCTCCTATCAGAATGGTCTCTGGGCAAGGTTGGGGTACATTTTCTTGATCGATGATTGATGTGGGAGGGCTCACTATAGGCAGTGCTGTCCTTGTGTTGGTGGTCCTGAATTGTAAAAGAAAGCAGGCCACAGGCTAGGCATACTGTGGGGACAAGCCAGTAAGCCCTGTTGCCCATAGCCTTTGTGTCAGTCCCACCTCCAGGTTCCTATCTTCACTTCCTGCCCAAACTTCCTTCAATGATGTACTCTGACCTGAAACAATCCCTTTTCCCTGTCCCCTCAAGTCTCCTTTTGTCATGGTGTTTTATCACAGCAATAGAGAAGTAACTAAAACAGGCATATTTCCTAATTACAAGGATTTATGAACTAAGAAAGACTGATTTCTGCCAGTCAGCACTCAGCCTCTCACTTAGACTTATTTTATTCCAAACTTGTCTGAGACTCTTCAGCCTGTCCTTTCCCTCGGGACTGCATATCATTATGAAATGAAAGACTTAAAGACAAGCACTGGTTAACACAAGAAAAGACAAGAAAGTCCTAAATTCAACACAGAAGGTGTCCAGAGAGTTAACATCCTCTACAGAAACATCTAGAAGTGTTGTATGTCACAACAGCTCTCAGTCATGGCCACATCTTACCCTTGAAGCCAACCACCCTTCCTTCTCAGGAAAGATGACTATCTGATGAGCCTTAAAACAATTAAAACACCAATGAGGCTAGCAAGAGACAAGAATGAATTTAAAAGAATAAACTATGCACAGGTGTCAGTAAAAACAAAAGATGTAACAATGCCACACCTTTTGTATAACTAACCCAGCCACTATACCCTACCGCCTCTTAATCAAATTGTAGTATGCCTTCATGTTGAGCATACTTAGGTCATAGCAACTGAACTGACTTTCTGCCATTGAATAGTTCTGTTTCACATGACCACGTGAAATTTGTACTATATTAGCATCAACTAGTGTACCACTTTTTGTTTGAACTTTTATTCCAAAAGGATTTGTGAAGTGACACCATAGTACGGCCAGAAAATTTACCAATAAGAAGCAATTAAGGGAGTGTCTTACTTTTCTACTGCTGTGATAAAATACCATGACCAAGCAAACAAAAAACAAACAACAACAAAACATCATTTAATTCTTCCAAAGGGTTTGAATCCATGATGGCAGGATGAAAGCTTGGAGGCAAGAACTGCTGAGAGCTCACATTCCAAACCATAAGCTGGAGGAAGAGAAAGAGCACACTGGGAATGGCATGAGTCTTTTGAAATCTCAAAGCCCACCCCAATGACACACGTCCCCCAACAAGGCCACACCTCCTAATTCTTCCCAAAACAGTTCCACCAACTGGGAACCAACTCTTCAAATATATGTGTAGCATGAATCTTAAAGAGTCTTATTAATAAAACAAACTCAGGGCCTGGTATTGGGGTGAATGCTGGAAGATTTGAAAAGCAGAGCAAGCCACAGCTTCCTCACCTTGTCAGTTCCTCAGCTGATCCTGTTTCCTCAGACTCCGAGTCCTCATCCAAATGGATCTCAACTGAACTGCTTCTCAAAGCCTAAAAGCTTAACCAGACAAATGCTTCTAGTTTCTGGCCTTCACGCCTTATATACCTTTCTGTTTTCTGTCATCACTCCCTGGGATTAAAGGCTTGCTTTCTGGGATTAAAGGTGTGAATCTCCATGCTTGGCTGTATCCTTGAACAGATGGATTTCTGCCTCTGAAATGCTAGGGTTAAAGGCTACCACTGCCTATCCTCTATGTGTAATAGTGTGGCTGTTCTGCTTCTGACCCCAGATAAGGTTTTTAGGGTGCACAATATTTCAGGGAACACAATACCACCACAGAGAGGAAATAGAAAGTTTGAAGTAGAGGAAAAAAGATAAAAGGTGTGATAGTGCTGTAGCTTTTAAACCTTTAGCTCCCTATCAATAATAATTATGGATACTTAAAAGTTCACTTTAAAACCACACGTATACATATCTAAAATTGACACTTGACCCAATTGACAGTCAAGAAGAAATTCTAGGAAAGGGTTGACATTGTTAAATTACCAAATGTTGCAGGCAACTGTGAAGCAAAAAGATGGGAGAAAAGGAAGAAAGGGAAGGATATAGTGAAGGAAAAAGAAAAGTAGGAAGGCTGGAGGAAGCTCACAAGAATTGCTCAAACACTAAATAAAGTAATACACTGTAGCAATCAGGTTAGGACTAGAAAGAAAACATTTCATCATCAAATCCTCAGAAAACCCTAAATAAGAGAAGAATGCAGACTCTTGGTCCCAAGGTTTTAGTTTCAGCAAAATTTACCTGCACCAGTTTCATAAATTCTTTTACTCTTCAGGGTTTTTTTTGTTTTGTTTTGTTTTTTTTCCTTTCTGGTTTTTTTAAAGATGGAGTTTCTTTGTGTAACCCTCGCTGTACTGGAACTAGCTCTGTAGTCCAAGCTGGCCTTGAACTCACAGAGATCTGCCTGCCTCTCGAGTGCTGGGATTAAAGGCGTCCATCATCACTGTCCAGCACTATTCAGTTTCTTAGAGCTGTGTACCCCAAGAAGACAGACACTAATGAACAGTAAATTACTCCAAAAGAAAAGCCTGGCTCTCCAGGACAGATAGAATTCATGGAGCAAGAGATATTGAAACTCAGCAAGGTCAATGTTATTCTCAAGCATGGGGAAGGATAATTCTTCAAAGGAACAGAGAAAAAAAATAAATGCCTGATTAATAAATCTGAAAAACTCATACATGAGACACTGAGAATTGCAGAAAGAATTGTAAAATGGAGTGTTTCTGGCATTTATTAGGAGCATAAGATTAATAGCATAGACTCAGCTGGGATCATTAAGAGTATTTCACAGTCCTGAAGCTCTCACTCCTCAGTAGATGGTTGCACCTGCATGTTTTAGCTTGTTATTCAATTTATGTCAACTTGACACAAGCTAGAGTCATTTTGGAATCCCACCAGCTAATTAACCGACCATCCCTCCTAGATAGAATCCCACCAGATAATCCAACATCCATCCTAGATGCAACTGTGATGGAGAGATATTTTTTGGTGTGCCTTCTCCTTAAGCTGTAAAAGTACAAATGTTTGAACACAGGTCTATGCTTTTCTTCTTTGGTTAACATGTTGGTGTGGAGCTGTGTTTTTTCTCAGCCCCTCCACACTCTAATACACTTTCCCTATACAGCCTTACTACAACATAGAGGAGTTAGAAATACAGTGCCTCCAACAACGATACCCAGCAAGGCCTCAGGTGTGCCAGCCTTTGTCATAAGCCTTAGTGCAGGGATAGACTAGATCTGACATCTACACAGATTGCCTCAGACTATTGAACATCTCTGCTATCTTCACTCTTGGGGTCTTATCCTAACGTCTTTGTTCCTTCTGCAGCCCAGTTGCATCATTCCCGTCCTTGGTCTAAATAAGAGAGATCTTGATAATTGTCTTGTAAAAAAAAAAAACAAGATAAGTACTGAGGAAGCAGATGCTTAAAGATCCCCACCACGAGTTAAAGGCTTTAAAAAAATCATTTTTAAGGAACAAATTTACAACGTTGAAATTGGGGTGTGGGTTATCTTTAAGTAGAAGCCTAAGCATTGAGAAAAGCAATGGCTGAGATCTGGAAGAAAATAACAGTAATGGCCCAAAACTCGACTGAGTTTCAACTCATTCCAAACGCTACTGAGGTCTGGATTGTTGTGAATGGCTTTTCAAATAGTCTAAAATAAATACCACCTTGAGCATTGAGGATGTACAGCATGTGGCTTGCGTGTACAAGGTCCTGTATTCTATTTCCAGCATTACACACACACACACACACACACACACTTTACTATTGACTCAAGTAATGAAATGGTTTTAAAATTGAGGATTCCACTAGTGATAGCACAAAACTACTTGAGATGTTCCCATATATTGGCAGAAGTCTTGTGCCATTAACCTAGACAAAATTAAAGCATTTGGCAAATGGCATCACAAACCCAGCATAGCCAGAACTAGCCAGAGAAATGGAAATTTCAACATTCAGTCCTACTCTGAACTTGAACAATACTCCATGGTTTTCTCTTTGATGAAGATTATCATCTTCATTTAAAAATAGAACACAACAGTGTAGTCAAACAAGATTTAACCCTCCTTTCTTTCTCTACATTAATTTTTGTTAAGGTAGACTATTGAACCAGAGAGTAAAGATGTTTTCCTTGACTCAACTCCAGCAAATACTTCTGAAATGAGCCCACTTTAGTGCAGCATACAAATACAATAGCTCTCTCCCCAGGGAGCCCAGTGGTTCCCTGACAGGTATCAGAAGAGGGTGTGAGACATGTTGTTTTCTTTGTTTGTTTGTTTGTTGTTTTTCTTTTGATTTGCTTTTTTCGAAGAAACAGAGTTTCTCTACATTGCCCTAGCTGTCCCAGAACTCACTCTATAAACAAGGTTGGCCTCAAACTCACAGTGATCCGCCTGCTTCTGCCTCCCCGAATGCTGGACTTGAAGGCTGAGAAATGTATTTTTTTAAGGGAAGATCCACAGCCTGCATCAGCATCTCAAAAAGAATTTGTTGATTCAAGAAATAAATAAAAATTTAAAAACTAATGACTTTATATACAGAATCTATAGGTAAGAGTTTTAAACAAAAACTTGGAACAATTAATGAAGTCTAACAATCATTACCTTTGCTTTTGAAAAAATATCTTTTTAAATAAGAACTCTTTTCTAATAAGAATTTTTCCATTTATTCACTTATTAGGGAAGCACACATGTGCTACAGTATGCATTGAGGTCAAGGAGCAACTAGTTCTCTTTCCACCATGTGGGTTCTGGGCATCAAACTCAGATCATCAAGCTTGGTGACAGGAGCTCTTACCCACAGGCTGAGACATCTCACCAGCCCTCAAAGTTTTAAAAAGATAGCCATTTTGTTCTCCACTTTTATTCTCTTCAGAGTGTTGTAAATTCACGTGCAGTTAGAACAGAAAAAAATCTGCCACTTTCCTGAAAGTCCAGTGAATAGCATTACTGAATTCTTGTATTGTGATATTTTATTTTTAATGAAATGTGATTTTATTTGCATGTTAATAAAGTTGCCTTGGGGTCAGAGCAAGCCATAGCAGAAGTTGGGTGGTGGTGGTGCACTCCTTTAATCCCAGCACTTGGGAGGCAGAGCTAGGCAGGATCTCTGTGTGTTCAAGGATACAGCCCACATGGCAACACATGCCTTTAATCTCAAAACCAACCTTAGAAGACCTGGAGGTCTGTACCACAGGCAGTGACAAGGAGGTCCCTGGGTTTACAACCAATGAGAAAGCAGAACAGAAAGTCTATAAAAAAGAAAAAACACACAGAAGTAGATCTCTGGCAGAGAGGAAAGACAGAGCAGCAGTGAAGGGTAAGGTTTTCAGCTCTCAGCAGTTGCTCTGACCTCTTGGCTTTTAACTCTGCAATTGGCTCTGTGTTTCTTATTTAACAAGACGGTTACATCCACACTCCTGTTTTTTTTTTAAACACAGAGAATATGAAATAATCAGTAACTATAAGGACAAACTAATCTCTATTCTCATGGCAATTTTAAACAAAAATAGATACTGAATTCTGAGTAAATACATGTATACCCAGAGACTAAAGTTTACACTATTTTAAGATACTTTAAAGCATTGTAAGATGACAAATTGTAATTCCTAATCATTTTTAAATGGTTAATTGTAGCAACATCATGGCAGGGTGATGGGGGGGGGGGGATTTACTTTTCAAACAAAGACTATTTTCCCTAAAGTAAGAACACAAGGGTAGTTTCAGTTTTCTTTTATGATTCTATGTTCTGGAATTATGACTGACTCACTCATCACTATACTCAGACTTATTTATAATAATTCAAATGAACACAGGAGGTACTCAGTGTTTGCTGATTGAATTTATGTTTCTAAACAAAAACAAACATAACATTTAAAACATCATTACAAGTTGGGTGTGGTAGCACACTCCTGTAATCCAATATGTGGATGCTGAGGCAAGAGGATTGTCATGAGTGCAAGGCCAATCTGGGACTCGGTACAAGAACAAGAAAGGGTAGAAAGGAAGAAAGGAAGGGAGAGAAGGAAGAAAGAAGGTGTGGTGGTGCACACCTTTAATCCCAGCATTCAGGAGGCAGAGGCAGGTAGATCTTTGTGAGTTCAAAGCCAGCTTCATCTACATAGTTCCAAGACAGCCAGAACTATGTAGACAGACCCTGTCAAAAATAAAATTTAAAAAAGAAAAGCAATAAAAAAAGGGGGTGAGGAGGGATGGGAAAAAAGAAATGGAGGGAGAAGGGAGGAGGAAGGAGAAAGGAGAGAGAGAGATCCCACAATGGTATGACTTGAGGCTGATTCAGTCACTGTTGGAGTATAAACTGCTTTGTCCTCCTTAGGATAGTAATGTGATCATTTCTAACTGGGCACTTTTTCCCCCTTTGGTTTTCTAGACAGAGTTTCTCTGTGTAACAGTCCTGGCTGTCCTAGAACTCGATCTGCAGTCCTGGCTAACCTTGAACTCACAGACATCTGCCTGCCTCTGCCTCCCAAGTACTGGAATTAAAGGCATGTGCCACCACCAAGGCAATTTATAGTGTTCTTATTCTACAGTAATCTGTGCTTTTCTAGAGTCCTAAAAAAAATTACCAGAAGTTTAAATATCAGGCCTGGGGATATGTCTGGTAGAGTATCTCCCTAACATACATATCTATATAAACAATAACAGCTAAAGAAAAAGAGGTCAGGAAATCAAGGAGTGTGGCAGGGAAGTGGGGGTAGAATGAGGAAAGCTGAAAAGAGAGTGGGGGAAGGATATAATTTTATTTTTATTTTAAAAATTAGTTTTTAAAAAGCAAAATAGAAAATTGAGGCTTCCATTAAATTTTTATTTTTAAAAAGGCCCATTGAAAAACTTTAGTATAAACATGATCCAAATTTTGTGGAAGGTACATTTATATTTTTAAAGTATTTGATGTTAGCCTGAAATTCAAATTTAACTGGTTATCTAGTATTTTACCTGGCAAGTCTAGTTATATGAAAAGATATTCTAACTAAAATATTTTTTACTTTTTACTATAATCTTAATTAAACAAGGCAAGAATGCATGCAGTTTTTTAAATGTAAGAGACATACTTATCTATACTGAGAGAAAGAGAGACAGACAGAAGAAAGAGAGAGCCCTAACTTTTAAATCTTTTTGTACTCTGACAAACTCAATTTCCAAAACAAACATATTCTAAAATTTAAGTCAGAAAATAAGGAGAGAAATAAGTGAAATCACTAAATTATTTTTATTTCAAATTACTATATTAAGGAAAATAAGAAAGTCATTTCAAAGTATAAAAATTTTAAGGTATAGGTTATAAATAGAATGCTGCTAAAAAGGTACATTTAATCATTTGAAGTAAGACTACTGGTCATAGCCAGGTGGTTGTGGCACACACCTTTAATTCCAGCACTGGAGAAGTAGAGACAGGCAGATCTCTGAGTTTGAGGCCAGCTTGGTCTATAGAGTGAGATCCAGAACAGTAAGAAACCCCTTTCTCAAAGAAGAAAAAGTAAAGAAAGAAAGAAGAAGAAAAAGAAAAAGAGAAAGAAAGAAATACTGACGGATTATTTTTAATCTACCTGTTCACACATGAAATAAAAACATAGAATTAAACTAGATATATCTTCTTAAAATTTTTGGTTAAGGCAATGGGGGAGGGAACTCTGAATACTACCTAAGATCCCATAGCCATTAGCTGACCTTTAATTTTAAAATACCCATGCTTTCAGAGCATAGAATAACTAAAGAAGTCACAGAGATAAGATCATTTCTCTTCTACTGGGAATCATCTACCACCACCTTTATGAAAGTAACCTCCCTACAAAAGAAGTTAGAATTTTAAGAATGGAAAAACTTCACTAAATATGACTTTCAGGGTATTCATGCTAAAATACTCAAGTAAACACATGTCACTGGCAATACATTTCATTTAATAATTACATACTAAAGAAAGCATGTCATACCTCCTATAACTTGTATATAGCAGAAGAACACACAATGTTCTGTTCTCAAAATATTTGGTAAGTGGCTTTATTGCTCTACAATCATTAATACAATACTTAACTATGATATTGTCTAAAATATGTCAATACTGAGGACATGAAAAGTGTATATGTGTGTACCTTACCCAAACTTAACTTGCACAGTTTGAAGTAAAATAGTTATTCTTTGGAAGAAATACACCAACTTACTTTACCTGAAAGTATAAAGGTTGGTAAATTATAGCCCCATATGCTCATTTAATTAAAGTTGAGGGGAGACATAATGCTATAGAGTATTTTCCCCCAGATGAAGAGTTCACATATGTAACAAAAGTTGGAGTATATATAACTCAACAATCTTGTTAAAATGCCACTAAATCAATGAAAATATATTTTAAATACATTTCCACCAGCCACAAAATTCCTTCCCTTACAAAGGCCATTGTTGGCTAAATTGAATGGGGAAAGAACTGGCTTAGGAAGAGGGGGAGGGCTGAAATAAGGGACAGGTATGCAAGGGGTACAAGCACTGGTCAACATGTAAGCAAGGACACAGCTTCCGGAGGGGATGGAAAACCGACGACAGGGTCCCTGTGTAATTAGGGGCATTAAATGGGTACAAAATTGGGCAGTACAAATCCTTTACTTTCAGTTCAACTAGACAATTACTTGAACTCTGGGGAGGGGGAGACCATCTACTTTCCTTCTTTTGTTTCAGGATTTAAAATGGAGTGGCCAAAAACTTGAAAGCTGGAAGGATTGGTTCCCCCATAGACATAAATAACCCAAGGTGAATTATTGAAAGTTTCCAGCATTCGTACAGAGTTCATGGTGAAGTGAGCATAATGTAAATCAACTCATTGTTTGGGCCCTTTCAAATGGGTTGCCAAGAGAGGAGAGAAAACTTGATAAGCAGGCTCGGATTCCTATGTGTTGATTTAGAAATCTTTAAGCTTGTGGGAGGGAGTTCAATTCATTTAAGAGAAGAAACTTAAAGAAAGGAAACTAAACAAGGAAAACAGTGTGAAATGAAGCACTGGTGTGAACGAAGAACAAGGAATTTTCTTAATAATAATAATAATAATAATAATAATAATATAAAGAAGCAAGAAAACCTTCATTGTGCTTTCAATGGCAAATTTAGGTTCTTTTATTTTTAGGCTCACGGTTCGATTTCCTTTTGATATTAAATAGCCATGCTACATTTACAGTGTCCAAACTGTTGACAATTCTTAATGAGCTTGGCAGAATATTAAATGTAAATTAAAATCTCAAAGATTTAGTCCTCCTCAGCTAAATAGCATGGAACAGCAAAGGCATTTTTCTTTCAACCTTCTCTTGTGAAGAGCCCATTTCTAAACTGTGTGGCTGCAGAGCTAGGTAGATTCAAAACCCTAGTGATCAGATTCACCTCTTAAAAAGTCAGCTGCTCCAAGCCTGACTCTTTCTGCAATCAACAAACAAACAAAACAACAACAACAACAACACACTGGTTCACTAAAAGTCAAGAGGGCTAGAATCTAGTGTGTGAGTGCAAATCTTAGGTAGCTCTTCAGCCTGGGTCTATGTTCCTTTTCCCAGAACACTGCCCCAGCTTTTGTCAATGTCATGTGTTTGTCATGGTTTAATCATCAAAAACAGGTTGGTTTTTTTTACCCTCAAAAATATGATATTTTAAGTATTGATTGTTTCCAATACTTTTTAAAGTCACACACACACACACACACACACACACACACGCACACACACCAAAAAACTTGAATGTAAGGGGGGGAAATGACACTGCTTAGCAGAGGCAAGAAAGATAAAAGTAGAAATGGCCTGGATTATCGGCAGGGGGATTTGAAAGACACTTGTGGCTTACTTTCGAAGCTTCATTTAGCATTGAGCATTCTGTTCCTGGTGACAGCGCAGTGGGAATTCCCACTCCAACAACCCATGAAATGTTACTGCATAATTATTCACCTTCTGAGGCCCATTAGAACTTATCAGCACAGAAAGAAATTTAATTTAAACTCACCCCTCTGTGCTACAGAATGGCAAGGCCATGAGATCAAAGCAGGAAGCTCTGTCCTTCAGTGGTTTGCAACACCTAGGCACAATAGGGAGAGAGAACGCGCCGCATTCCGGTGCTTCCTGGCTTTCCGGACTGGGGGGGGGGGTGGGGGGCTTGCATCACCAGCTGGTTTTTAGGAAAGAGGCTGGTGCTCGGTAGGGGGACTTGTCAATTATGTTCTAGAGCTGCTGGTGGCCACATTACTTGTACCGCCGCTGCCAGCGCTTTGCTTTGCCTTCGTTGGGCACACCACACACCAAATAAAGAACCTCTTTCCTTCCCCACTATAAGTGTGGAGTCAATGGAAATAAGGGTTTTAATACAGGAGTAACTCTGAGAGCCCTGTCTTGCACAGGTGTGCATCCTCGCGAGTGCCCCGTTAGTGCTTAAGGAGAGTTTCCGCGAGGCCTCGGTCTGCGAGCACCTCACAGCAGTACAGATCGTGCTTGTGAGCCATCAATAATTGCCAAATTTAATCTTTGACCAATCTCAAGGATACAACGTGTATCCCAGTTACCTGTTGGCCTAGGGCCTAGAGAAGCCTACTAGAGCTCAGGGTGGGAAGAGTTTTGCTAAATGCCAGCCCCATTCCTCAGACAGCTTGCACGTTGCAGGTACATTCTCCAAATGAAGAACTTTAGAGGGCTCTTTCAAAACAGTTGATCTTCCTCTCCCAGGTCCTTTCAAATATCACCAAGATAAAGCCTGAATAAGATTGGTAGCATTCCTCGTCCCCGCTCCCCACTCCCCCCCCGCCCGGCACCGAGAGACCCAAAGAATAGAAGGGAGAGAGCAGAGAGAAAGGAAGCAAGAAATAAAAGAGGTAGTTGAGTTTTAGGTACAAGTCTTTAAGAAAAGTTTAGTTCTGCTCACACTACCATGAGTCTGTACCTTCCTACCAAATCTTTTCTCTCCTGGACGGCTAAACAGATTTCTAAGGGGAAAAAAAAGGCGCAGCAAATTTTCTCAATGAGCCAGACTTAGTGGCAGTGCGGTTTTCGTGTGAGGAGTGGGGTGATGCTGGAGCCCAAGATCAGACTGGAGAGCTGCAGGCCCCGCTCTGCAGAGCGGCCTCGGGCACAGGGTGGCGCTCGCTGTCCGCACAGAAGGCTCAGGAGGCCGCGGAGCCTTTGTGTGCGCCGGGCGCCGAGGGTCCCGGCAGATAGGCCACCGACACCCCAGGTTTCCACTGCTACCCGGGAGCAGCCGGCGCCCGTGCAGCCTTCCCGGGACTGCTGGGCAATCTTCTCGACAGCTGCTAGCACTTGGAAGAGGCCAAGCCGAGCCTTGGGTGGTGAAAAGAAGGGCTGGGAACTCCTCCCCTCCTCCCCGGCTCCATTGGTTGGTTTTCAGAGAACCTTAGAAACTAGGGGCCTGAGGGGGACACCTCAGCAAACAGGTCACTCACTTCCAGTGAGCCTTCAGCACAACTTACGGCCTGAGCAACCAGACTGGGAAGTGGATTTCAAACAAGAACCCAAGTATACGAGCTTTAAAAGATAGCTTTAAAACTAACGTTAAGGGACATGTTTGTAACGAACGCATTATGCCTAGGGTTAGGTGACTCCAAGCCCTCCTCGGTGTCCCCAGGGTTTTAGGAGTCTCCTCTCTTTAGGAACCAAAGCCAATGTAGAAGGCTGTTTCCCTGCCGCCAAGAGATCCCACAGAAAATTAAATTAAATTAAACACGTGTCCAGGGACTAAAATAAAATAGACTCCTTCCCTCCCTCCTGAAGCAGCGAATCAAAGTTCAATTCCCAGGAAGAGTCTTACAGGGTGGCCTCTCGCTCTTCCCCAGGAACCAGGGGGCTGAGGTCCAGGACACCCAGGGATTACTGGCTTTCCCCTAATCCGGAAGCAGGAAATAAGGGCGCAAGCAAGCTATGCATCTTAGTTTTTAAATAACAGCAACCATTGTGCAAAGCCTTTGGAGGATAACCTCAGAGAACTGCGGCATGAATCCGAAGAGTACTGCATTACCCTCTTACAAAACATTTCTTCTCTAAAGTCAATCGAGAATTTTAAGGCTATTTTGGAAGAGAATCGTGGAGGTGGCGATCGGGAAATGGGGGAGGGAGGCAGAAAAAATAGAGAACCCGAACCTGTAGTTATTTTAGTGATGGAGGCGGCAGAGGGGGGGAAATAAAAAGGCCTGCTTGGACGAAAGCATTTTTTAAGGCAGAAAAATTTAAAACCATTCTTTATTCAAAAATATTGGGATCAAATCAATACCTCATTTCTGTGAAAACAATGGGTAAAAATTAGCTCTGCTATCTTAGGCAGTCTGGGGATATTTAAATCTGTAGTTTTCCCCTATGTTTTTGCTTTAATTTACCAGCCTCCCTCCCCATCCTCTGACTTGTGAGATAATCTTCTATAACAAGCGAAACATTCATTTTCAATAAATTTTTCCATTCAGTAACCTGACGAAAAGATTCACGGGAAGACAACAATGTGAATGGTAGACCAGTCTTCTTAAGAAGCAGGAATCCCTGCTCATTGCCTGCTTCTGTGCTTAGCTAAGGAGCCCAGTTGAGAAGTTAAGGCAAGACTAGGGGAACAGGGCAGTGGAGAAACAAGCCTACCCAGGAACGTTCTCCAGTGTCTCTCCGGTGGGAGACCAACTATCACATTGATTTAAATTAGCTTTCCTGCATAAGATATCTGAGCTGACAATCCAGCTTCACCAAATTAGTCACATACCTAAGTGAACAAGCTCATCTAAAAAGTTGATAAAGAAGGGGGGGGGGGCAAGATAGGGAAGTTCAGACTCAAGCTTGGGGAAAGGTTGAGGAAGGAACTAGGAGGACTGCACAGCACCAGCCCTTGGGGAGGGGGCAGTGCCTTCCCAGCCTGGGGAGGATGGGCTGATACACGCTGGCCTGACCTCTGGGTCAACAGCTAGTTTGACTCTACCTTGATCTGCAAGCCCGGAAGCTTGTCCTTTGGTTCAAAGTGACAGCACTCTGGCTTCACCGGAGTGAGTTTCTAGCCATTGTCAGAGTACACAGAAGAGACTCCCTTTTGTGTTTCATCTTCCTTACTCCCCAAAGAGACATGATGTTCAGCCTCCAAAGGGCACTCTACCCACTCTGTGTTAAACAAAGTTAGAAATACTGCTTCATGCCCATAAAACAAAACTAAACTAAAGCCAAGCTAGACTGAGGGAAGCCAAAGAAAGTGAAAGTTTGCACACCCACAAGACAAAAGTCCTGCTTTCTGCACCTCAGAGAAATCATCCACCTCTCAAATCAAAGATTCATTCTTATACATGTACCAAGCAGCTGTCCTCTTACCTGCCTCTACATTAACTGTAGAACTGGCCTCTCCGCATCCCCCAGCTGCTGCAAGTTTCAACAAAAAAGAAACACTTAAAACTGTGTTCTGCATTATTCCTAGGAAAAAAGTGACAGAAACTATTTTATTTTTCTTAGTAACCATTTCTGAGAGCCACAGTATTCCAAAATAGCAAAATAACTTGTTTATAACCATAATGGCTTAAGTGTGAGTATAGAGTGAACAGCTGGATGAAGACTGTCTGCTGACTGGGCACCAACAGTATTATTACACAACATATTGAACTACAAATCCCATCACTTATGCCCAGACTTTATATAGGATTTATAACCCCCTGCATTTGTCACTTGTTTCTTTACATACATTTCAATGAAAAATTTTCAATTCAAGATGATTACCAAGACTGAACTGAATGTGAGGAGCATGCAAACAGAAAGAAAGAAGCTAAACTTATTAGAATCTCAACACACTAACTTTTTATTCAGTTTGATTCAAAATAATATTAATCTAATAGTGAAATAGTTTGACATAACATCAATCAACATTTAAAGTATATTATGTTTCAAAGTATGGCTCAAGGAACACCCATTGCTTAAATGCACTTAGACATAACAAGACAATGTTTTTTATTGGCATCATTGACACCTTTGAACAATAGCCTCGTAGATAGATTAAGGTTTAACCTTCCTTTTCTTTGGTGGCTGTTTAGAGACTTTTAAAGAACAGATAACTCATTTCAACAGGAATCTACTGATATTTACCTCTGCAGAATCCTTAGCTAAGACACAGAATGCCAAAAAACAAGCTTTTGTTAGCTTGACCTCCTCCTGCCTCCTAACAACAGAAGTTATTCCTAAACGAAGCTTTTATTTTAAATGTATTGATCTTTCATGTTAAGTCTCGGCCTTTTAAATACTAAATGCAATCAAGGGCCAACAACCCGAGGCCTTCTAAAGACTGAGAAGGAAGCAACAACATGAAATGTCTTTGAATTGCTTGGTGAATTACTTCGAAAGTTTTAAGAGGTCAATAAATCCTGATGCTATGAGCTAAATCTAATGGTAAATAATTAATTACATATCTTAGACACTATAATCTTTATCTTGGTAAACAAAGAAAACACAGCTTTGCCAAATAGACCTTCCATCTACATATTATCTTAAAGGCAAATATTTAAATATTACCAAAAAAACCAGGGTCGTATTTTGTTTAAATTAGACATTAAAACTGAAGATAAAATGCAAATGCCCATAGTTTTAAAAGGGGAAAAAAATACAAATTAACTGACCTAGTCTTTTATCTGAGTTTATTAATACCATTTAAAATATTACAAATAAATCAATTACATTTCATGCATTTAAAATGCAAGTCTAAAATGTTCCAGAGAAAGGCTTTTCATTTCAATGTGAAATATCCAAATTATTTCAACATTACAATGAATAGTTAGTTTGCAGACTCTGCAAACAACACTTAAATGTAGTGTCAGGAGTGTTTGTCAACAGTTAACAACATCACCTTCAGGAAATACACAAAGGCCAAAGTTAGTCGAGTATCACTTGGACAATTTATTTAATACATGGGTTTGGCAGACCCCGTTATTATGAAGTATAGGAGAACTCTCACTTTAACTACGCCTGAACTGCCAGCAAATGCAAATAAGTACATGCGCCATTAAATTAAATGTCATCCAACATTTATCAAATAGTGTCTTAGTTACAGCTTGATACCTATCTAAATTCATATTCGAGCAAAACTAGGCCCGGAAAGTGCGTGTGTGGCTCTGCACCTCCAGAATTGAGTTAAAAAAAAAAAAAAAAAAAAAAACCTGCAGCTCATCAGAACTTCAGCAATAACTCTTAATATTTTCTTCTGACAAAAAGGAAAAAAAATCAAGTTTACTTCAATATATTTTCAAATATTTATCAGAAGTAATGTACAAGAAAAATACTATACAAAATCGTCTCCTGGACAATGTACCTCACACCTCACACCGGCGGAGTCATGTTTAATGGGAACTAATCTAGAACGATTTTCCAGTTGTACAAACCATTAGGTTCAGATATATTTTACAAAGAATTTTAATTTTATTTCCTATTTTCCTCTTTTGGCATTTAAACTACAGCCTCGTCTGAAATAAACGATAGCTTCTTCACTTGAGTTTAAATCACAAAGAAAAGAAGAAGTTTAATCCTAAAATATTCAATGACTTGCAATAATTTACAGAAATGAGTAGATAAATTGACTGTTGGACTAAACCAAAAGGGGAGGGAAAAAAAGATTGGGAGACTATGCTCGGGAATGGTGAAACGAGGTAGAAAAGGACAAACACGAAGATACTTAATCTGGTCTCACCGGAAAGGGGGTATTTTTGCATAAGAAAAAGACACCTACCCTCACTCCCACCCTCACCCCCTAAGTTACTGCTATCAAAATAACTTTGGGATCAATATTAGCAGTTAAGAGAGAAAGACGTGCTCACAGGCAGAGGAAAATTATCTAAACCGGAAGCTAAGAGGAAAGTTGCTTGTTTATTTTTTCCTCTCAGTTTTTCAGTTAAAAAAAAAAAAGTCACAAAGATGAAAGACGATAGCGGCATTGATTCCCCTTCACAGGACTCGCAGCGGTTCACCCGCAGGGCACAAAGAACTAGGCAGAGTTAAGCTGGAAGAGCTAAATTCTGCTCACCCGGTCAGGGTGCAGCAGGCCTGTGCGCAAGGTAATGCTCAAAGTGGGACAGCCGCCCAAGAGCGCTCGCGGGTCCAGGCCTGAGTGCCTTGCCTGACCTCCAGCCTCAGCCTCCTCGCAGCTCCTGCTCAAGCTGGCTGAGCACTGCGCTTTCCGCAGCCCCAGAGGCCGGGGTCTACCCGACACCCCATTCATCCTGTCCTAACTCCAGAGGCTTCTGCCCCCTCAAAGTTCCGCCCGCCCGGAGCTGGAGGAGCGGGTTCCCACTGCGCCCGGTCTCGTTGTCACCGTGCAGTAGGGAGCCAGGGCTCCAGCCACCAGTGCGTGCTTACTTACTGTCCACATCCCTTTAATAAAGTAGGAGAGGGAAGCCGGAGAAAGAGACAGGGAGTCGGGGAGAGAGCGCGAGACAGTGAGCCGACACTGGAGCCCAGGCCAGGCATACAAGCCAGACAGGACCCAGGTGGGAGGCTGAGGGACAGTCACTCCAGGCCGTTGCGGTGGCCGGGTTCCGGGGTCTGCAGCAGCTCGGGGGAGTGGCAAGGCGGGCTGCCCGCCGCGCTGTGCTCGCTATCGGTGTCGCTGCCTTTCTTGCCACCGCTGGAGCCCGCCGAGCCGCCGCCACCACTGTGCGTCTTCACATGCTTGCTCAGGTGGTCGCTGCGCATGAAGCGCTTGTTGCACACCGGGCAGGCGAAGCGCTTCTCGCCCGTGTGGGTCCGCAGGTGCCGCTGCAGCTCGTCAGAGCGCGTGAAGCGCTTGCCGCAGAACAGCCAGTTGCACACGAACGGCCGCTCGCCCGTGTGCCAGCGCAGGTGCGCCTTCAGGTGCGACGTCTTGCCGTACACCTTGCCGCAGCCCGGGATGTGGCAGCTGTGCAGCCCTTTGCGCCGCAGGCTCGCCCCCGCCGGGCCCAGCCGCTCAGCCTCTTGGCAGTTGGGGCAATCGCAGGTGGCACGGCCCGAGTAACGGCGCGCGGACGAGCGTGGGGAACCCCCCAGTGGCGCCGCGGGCCCCGCGCTCAGCATGGAGCTTCCCGCGCCGGCCAGCGGCGACGGAGCCGAATCGGGGTAGGAGCCGGGCAGTACTGGCTTGAAGCCGTCCATGAGGTGCTGGCCCGCCGGGCTGAGCAGGTGAGACGAGGCACCACTGCTGAAAGCCGAGTGGCTCAGGCCCGAATAATCCGAGTTATAGCCTCCGAGCGGCGAGTGCAGCGACGTTTGAAGACCCCCGGCGGCTGGGTGCAGCGAGCCAGGCAGCGCAGCCGCCCCGTTGGGGTTCTGCACGTCGATCCAGCCAGCGCCCACGTCCCACCAGCTGGAGGCGCCCGCGGAGCCCACGTCGCCCGCGGCGCCCAGACCCGGGTGCGAGGGCTTGAACCACGATTCGTACGGATGCGCCATGCCCACGCGTGGGTAGATGCCCTGCAGCCCGTCCACCGACGTGTGCACCTTGGAGATGAACACCGGCTGATGGGAACCGTCCTGCGAGTGTGCCCCGGAACCGCCGCCACCACCCCCGCCGCCGCCGCCGCTGCCGCCCGAGACGCCCGGGGCCTGGAACACCGAGTAATCGTTGGCGAAGGGCGAGCTGGAGGCAGCGGCTGCTGCTGCTGCGGCCGCGGCGGCCGCGCTGCTGGAGGTGAGGGAGAAAGCGCTGGAGCCAGGAGAGCCGCCGCAGCTAAACGAGTCGGACACCAGGGCCGCGGCCGCTGCTGCTGCCGCCGCCGCCGCCGCTGCGGCCGAAGACGAGCCGCCGTTCCGGGAGGCCCCAGACACGCCGAAGCTGGAGAGACTGGAACCCACTACGTTGCAGCTGCTGGAGGAAGAGGACGAAGAGCGTTTCCAGGGGTGGAAGCCTTTACCGAAGGAAGAAGAGCTGTCCGACAAGGAGGAGGGAGACGGGCTGGGGCTGCCGATCTTATTACAGGTAGCAGCAAGCATGGCCAGAGGAGTGGATCCCAACCTCGGTTCTTCCTGAGACCCGGAGCGGAGAAGAGGGGTGGGGGAGGGGTGGTGGGCAAAGGGCCGGTGGGGGAGGGAGGAAAGAAATGTGCATTAGTCCCCTAGTAGCCTCTAGACGCCCCACTGCTCCCCTTCTCTCGCTGCCGCACGCCACCACCAACTCACCTGACACCCCCAGCTGCCCCGGCACCCGGCTGCCTCCCTCTCTACAGGAAGGGACAAGTTTGGCAGCGGGAGTCTGATTCCGGAGCAAAACGCCACGCTAAAGAAGAGTTTAACAAGAATTCTCACCTAAGACCACACTCTCGTGTGCACAAAGCCCTAGACGCGTTTGATCAAACGAACCGAAAGTCCAGACTGGGGCTGGAGAAGTTTCCTCTGCCGTGCTACCTGGGGAAATCACTGGATTGCATTCAAAATCGCTACTCTGCAATCCGGAGACAGCTTTGAAAATCCTGTTCAGGTCCCCCTCAACCCATCCTTGGTTGCTTCTCCCGGGCCCAAAGAGGCCGAACTGTAAGGCTTACTTGCTTTTCCAACCTTTCTTTTAGTTTTCTTTCTTTCTTTTTTCTTTCTTTTTAAGTACATCTAAAATGGTAGAAATAAGATGAGTTCAACGTACCTGCAAAACAAGGCGGGCTGAGGAAAAAAATTTAAGGGGAAGGGGAAGAATCCGCAGTATGCCCAAGAGGGGAAAACTTTCTCGCGTTCCCCCTCGAAATCGTCGAGTGTATTAGGGGCTACGCGCAAGTCTCCCGGGCAGGGAGCGGCTGGGCGCTGCGAGGTGGCGGGTCTCAATGTCCTACGAACCTTTCCTGTGCTGAAAAAAGTGGCTCTGCCTCCTCTCCCCCCTCTTTCTTTTCTCTAAACTCACTTGTATTGGCGGCGGGGGGGGGGGGGGGCTCTCAATAGAGAGACTGATAGCCCGTGGCCTGGCCCGGGTGACTTTAACCCCCTCCGATCGGTAATAAAAGGAAACTAATTAAACCAGCGAGAGAAGATCCTGAGACTCACCCCTAGAAGTGAAGTTGCCATCACACAGAAGCGCCCTCCTCCTCTCAGAGGATCTTTTTTATATTGATAAATCAGAGGCAGTGTTTTTTTTTTAGAGGTGTGCAATACAATGATCAGTTCCGCCCATTCCGCCACAATTGTAGCTCCCTCTCCGGCTTTGAAGTGCCGCGGAGGCGCGGCCAACCAATCTGCGGCCTCGCCGGGCCGCGCCGCGCGCGCGCCGTGAGGTCATCGGCGCCAACGGGAGGGGTGTGCGAGTGTCTCAGAATGTGTGTGTGTGTGTGTGTGTGTGTGTGTGTGTGTGTGTGTGTGTGTGTGTGTGTGTGTGTGTGTGTGTGTGCGCGCGCGCGAAAAGTGATCGCGAGTGTGACCCACCACGGAGTGAGCAGTGCAGAGAACGAACGGAGGGGTGGCTGGGGCCGGGTCGCAAGGATGTGGCCCAGCAGGGGCAAGCAAAGGTCGTGCAACCACTGGGGGAGTGTGGGAGGTAACTGAGTGTGTGACAAAGAGGGTCAGGGGACCGAGCTGGGAAGTGTGTAAGGTTACTGAGTCCCTCTCGCTTAGCGAGCCTGGAGCGACAGTGCTTTCAATCCCGGGTGGGGAAAAACGTGCGCGCGTATTAAGTAGGTGGAAAGTGGGTGCGCGCCTGTGTGCGCGCGAACGAGAGGGAAGAGGGGTGTGTGCGTGCGCGCGAGCACCAAAGCTGGGGGTGGGGAACAGGAACAATACAATAAAGTGTACGTGCATAAGAGATTGACGATCAGAAGAAATTGACTGCGAAGTTGAGTGAGGCCGGGAAAATAAATATTCCCAAACCCTACCTCAGTTACTAACTTCCTCTGCCTCCTTGAACATAAAAGATGGAGTGATTTTTTTTTCCTATTTCTTGGATTCCTGGAGTCTGTTAGTATAGTTTTGAAGAAAATCGTGATGCTTACCTTCCATTTCCTGATGTTTCAGCCAAACAGAAAGATTGAAAGTTTGGGGGTGGGGGACGGTGATGTGGGGCATGTGTGAGCCTGCGCCCTAGAATCGTTACTTTGATCTAGTCACCCCTTACTCCCTTTTCCGAGGTGGGATTCGGCTTTGGAAAAGTACGTCCTGGAGGAGGTGTGTTTGCCCCGTGGCGTGCAGTAAAATTACAAAAGGATTAGATGGTGAGGGGAGTAAAAGGGGGTGTGTTTTTCCCCCATTGGATGAGAAATTGAGGAGCGTTTTACCCAATTTAGAAGTTTTCACAGGAAACCCCACTGTGCCTTTCTGACAGAAAAATCAGAGTGACCGAAATCTGTTGGTCCCGTTTATGTAAGAATGGAAGTGAGTTTTTGACAAAGCTTAGGCTACATTATAGAGGCGACTGCGTTTTCGGCAGACCATCTATGAGTGTGCTCCACTCATCATGCGCACTTACTTCAGATTCGCTGCGTTTTAGTCACTTGCTTGCTGTTTTTATTATTAATTGCTTTCAGAAATGTCATTACAGTTCTCTAGTCACCACAACCGAACTTCTTAAACCACAAAAGAGCCAACACCAAAATAAGGGGAAATCCACTCCTTGGAGTCCTGTTGAATATTCATGCTTTTTAAAACCACAGTAATTCCTATTTCACCCGGTCAGGAAAACTCTCAGTAGTCTAATTTTAAGGGGGAATTGATTAAAATGTGAGTACATGAGAGAACTGCTCTGACTTTGGAGATCTCTCTCCCTCTTCTCTCTCTCTCTCTCTCTCTCTCTCTCTCTCTCTCTCTCTCTGTGTGTGTGTGTGTGTGTGTGTGTGTGTGTGTGTGTGTGTGTGTTTCTCTCTCTCCATTGCTGTTGTCAAATGTATTGCAGTTTCTGAAGATGAAAAAAAATCCTCCTGGGTTTTGCTGAAGTCCAAATCAGGCTTCATCGCTTTGTGTAAGTTTCACCTGCACTGTTGAGGCTGATGTTTGTGATGCACGAGTTTGCATTTCTGAGCCTTTTTCTACGTGTGGGTATTGACTGCTCATCATATCTATTGATTAAGGGAGTAAGGGACATCCACATACTTTGAAGTAAGTGTGAAGTAAATTAATGAACTGCTTTCTTTCTCTGAAGGCTGTTGCTTACCATAAATGTCGTGTTTCTCCCTGCAAGCCCCTCTGAATGATTTTAGCGTGTTGAGAAGGCGTGACAGGCCAGCCCAGAAGGAGTAAGGGGTGGGGGAAGGAGGGAACTCCGTTTAACAAATAAAAGAGAATTAACTTCATTGCTTTGGTCTCCTCCTGTAATGATACTCATTTTAAGAACCTAATATATAGTTGTTCAAATTTGGGGTTTAACTTTAATCAATACCATCATCCTCAAAGGTGGAGGGAAGCACTCTGAAGGAAAACTCCTTCTTATGAGTAGTTATTTTATCTTTTTATCCTCCTATCTTCTGGAAGGGAAAGAAGCAAGACTATTAAAAAGTTAAATGCTGAGCACGAGAGTAAATAGAGGCGTTAACTACTGTTTCCTCAAAACTGCCAGGAACTTGAAAAAAAAAAAAACAGCATCACGTGACTGCAATTTTGAGCTACTCAATTTTAAGCTAACTCTAAGATATTTCATTTGTATAAATGCATTTTAGAATCACATGTCATTCTTCCTATGACAATGAGTCACAATGTTGGTGTGAATTAGTGAAAATACTAGATTCTTCAATTTGCATGAGGTTTGCTTTCAGCTTTGGGGGCTTTGCAAAGGTTTGTGTGTGCAGCTTTCATTAGAAATATATATAAGTATGTCGATAATATATAGTACACACACACACACACACACATCAACATTTACACATCCCACTTCCTCCCATTTTCTTAAAGTGAGGGGGTTGTCAAAGGGTCTCTTCCTCCTTTGGCTCCCTTTCTCCCCCTCCCCCACGAAGTGGTTAGTATTTGTATCATGAGGCTATCAAACAGCATAGTTAAAACAGTCACAGTCTTGCCTCTACTTTAAATGAACTAGTCTTAATGATGCCCCTCCCATACTTTGGAGAAGTGACCCCAGCACACTTGAGTTCTGTATTATGGAAGAGAACTGTATGTCGCCCATGACAGATGCAAGCCAGCTTTTTAAGCCATTCAGGACAGAGTTCAGTTCACCTGTTTTGATATTGATCATTGCTTTGCAATACTGTACTGTAATAATTGAGATGTTTAGAGAAAAGGAGGAAGAAATAAGGAAGTTCAGGTTTCCGGACATCAATTAAAAGTTTCCCCTACCCAATAAGAAGCTTAATGCACTGGAAATGAACAGGAGTAGACAGTGTGCTGTTTTCTTGCAAACCTGTGGGATCCACTATCAATAAAGATAAAATCTATTAGCATTCTGTATGCATCTGCAGCATAAATTTCATTTGAATTTCAAATTTAATAAACCAGGAGGTTTTTAATCATCCCTGGTTTTATTTGTTTGATATTAACATGCTTATTGACCGGGTCTGGTGACCAGTTTGATCATTACAGGACAGCAAAAAGTTAATTAAAACGACCACAGCCCCTTAATCATATCATCTGTCTCATCCATGTCGCTCTCTTTATTACCGGTGATGATGGATAGTCTCCCAGATTAATTTCTCTGTTTCTTCGATTTGGACAACAGCTTTTGGGACCTAATTTACATCCTGGGAACTACTTGCTCAAGTATATCTAACACCTTGCAGCTACAGTATACCTCACCATCTCTTTAGATGAAGCAGAGAAAGAGATTTTTTGTTGGTGATGGTTGTTTTGAGAGGTGTGTGTGTGTGTGTGTGTGTGTGTGTGTGTGTGTGTGTGTGTTTCCTTTTGCAGGCGGGGTTGAAGACCCAGTTGATGCTGGGAATCTCTCACGCCAAAGAAACAAGATCCTAAAAGCAAATCAGAGGTTTTGATCTCTGCATTCTCTTTCCAGAGAGTGGGGAGTGAGATATGCCTCTGCTTCTTGGTTAGTAGATTAAAATGTGCAGATTCCAAGACAAGTTAATAAAGCAATTTGTAACCACTAAATACAAATAGAGATTTATAGTTGAAAATATCAAAGTTACCCAGGCTGTCCGGCAACGCATTTACAATAAATATAGCTTTGAATACAAGTATGGTCTACATATACACCGTCTAAGGGGGAAAAGGGGCGGGGGGGGGGCGGGGGAGGAAGAAAGACCAGGGAAAGCTTAGTGGGAGAAGACATGGGTACCCAGCGCGTACCTCTGCAGGTACGGATTAAGACAGCTGCTGGCGTCTAGGTTGCGAGTCTCCCACTCTGCTAACCGACCCGCGGGTGTCCTCTGAGAGCTAGATAGAGCGGTGCCAGCGGCGCGACCCTGGCAGGCAAGATGAGAAGGGACAGCCTCGCCCTCTCGCCAGTGTGGGCACCTGGCGCAGAAACGCGAGGGCTACTAGATAAAGCGTGAAGCCGGGCGAGCGCCGCCGGCGGCCGCGGGAGGAGAGGACTGAACCAGGTGGGGGTAGATGGGGGCTGTTGGGAATTCTGTGATCAAAGTTCCTTTCCTGTTGAAAAGAAAGCTTGCCAGGCGTGGACCTGTGGATTCTTGAGGGCCCCCTCCACGGCCATCCCTGCTTTCGGGTGGTTTTACTTAAGAGCTTGCCTGACATTTCCTGGGAAGGGACATAATAAAAGCCCCTCGCCGGTAGCAGATTGTTGAGCCGTAGGTGGGAAGGGATCAGTCGGCTAGAGCTGAGAGAGGGCTGTATTTTCCTGATTGGAAAATGGGAACTTCCACGCTGAACAATAGCCTCTATTAGCGAGGTTATTCGGTTTCAACTGTCCGGCCACATTTACAGCCGGGTCCCTACTTTCCTAGCATTGCTTAATTGGATGCATTTGTTGGCCACAACGAAGCCGCCCTGACTCAGGAGCTACTTGCCCCGGGGACTCTTGCAAAGTATTATTTCTTGAATACATGAGAGAGAGCATTTTCTTTTCTCTCGATATTCTTCCATTTCTCCTTAATATTTATCGGTTTTCTTCTCTGTCATTTTAAAGCATTCAAAGTTAGGAATATTTTATAAATAAAAAATGTTTACCGGTTTAACCTAAGGTATTATGAGCTTTGATTTCTTTTATCTGGGTAACTCAAAATTGCATATAGTCAGAAGACAAACCCCCCCCCCCCATGCATCAAACAGTCGTCTTAACAAGTAGTTAGGTTCAGAGAGGGGGGCAGAGGGAGAGAGAGAGAGAGAGAGAGAGAGAAGGATTTACCAAGATACATACCCCAAATCTCTACTATATGTGTATAGCCTATTTAAATGAAGAAAACAAAACACATTTTCTGCTTATTATCTCCATGCATACTCATATCTTCATACCATGTTGATGTGGCCTTGCTCTAGCTCTATAGGCAGGCATATATTCTATGGCTTATTTCTGGTTCATCTTTCTCAGCCTATAGATGAAATTGATAATCAGCTCCACAGCATTCCATACTTCTTCATCATGTAAATGAAGGAAACACTTGTAAGGAAAAGGGTTTCCTTGTTTACAGATGATGGTATTATTGTTCTTGTGCAAGCTTGGTGTATTTAAAAAAAGCAGCCTAGACATTTAGATGAGCATATATGATTTTTTTTTTCTGAAATAGATTTGTTTGGGCTGTTTTCTCTTTTGGCATTATATATTACTTTCTCACAGCTAACATGCAGAGTTAAAAACTACTAAATCCTTATCCTCAACCCTATTGATTTCTTTTCATTCTGTTCTGTTCCTGGGAAAAGCAATGCTTCCAGCTCACCCTGCAGCCGTCTCCTCCAGACGGTTGACAATTGCAATCGCAGTTTCGGGAAGATAAATGTTACTTTGGGAATTGTGTCTAATTACAAATAATCTAGGAGCTGCTCTGGGTCTCTGGGCTTCACCACACATGTGTTCAAATCAGAGTGCACAGTTCAAAAATGAGGATATTTGTGACTGGGGTTATGGTTCCCTTTCTAAAACCATGGGGCAAACTAGGACGCTTTTCCTTGTGCTTTATCGCCAGGACCCAAAACAACACCATCAAAAAAGTGTGGGGATCCCAAAATACTTAAAAGCCCAAGGAGAAACTGTTCACTGGAGTTTAATTTCGGCTTAATCTTCTTAATATGAGTTCATAAGATCCTTTGCACAAATTCATTTTTGTAGGGAGCACTTTTGAGCTCACATATGTAGATTTTCTTCATGGGTTGTTTTTCTGCAGGAAATTCGTGCCTTTCTGCTGAAATCACTCAATGGTTTTGTTTTACAGTTCCTCTTTAGCTGTTGCTACCTGTGTGTGTGTGTGTGTGTGTGTGTGTGTGTGTGTGTGTGTGTGTAATTCTTTGCTTATATGACAGTCAATTAGTGCTGTTGTGTGTGTGTGCTTACTTTTTTCTAATAGTCTTATTAACAAGAAAAAAGGTGGTGAACAGGTTATTCTCTTAACCTGACCTGGCTGTAAGAGTAAGATGAGCAGCACTGAGCAGATGTCCCCATTTAAGCCGTTCTTTTCCCACATGCCTGCTGGATATTGCCGGCGCGCAGGAAGCTCGCTTCAAACCTGGCCCATTTCAGGCCATAATGGCCACGTTATTTCGGCCCAGTGAACACGAACAAAATCGTGTGCTTTAGAATCATTCGACTCTGAGTCCAGGAAAAGCAGGGGGTGTGGTGTCAGTGGGGGTGGCTAGGGAGGGGTAGGGGTGATTTCATCTCGGATCGCAGGAAGAGAACTTGCTCAAAAGAATTTTTCCCCAGCAAATATAGTATAATTTACAGCGCAACTTAATAATCCGAAGGGCAATGCAAAAGCCCTTTGCGTTGTAAACCGCTTCTAATTACCTGCCAGAGCAATTAGCTGACTATCACGAAGAAATTAGATCGCTCAATGTAGCATAAATAATGCGAATAATTTTGTAAGAAGAATGGAAAGCGAGACCTGGTGTTTCTTTATAAGGAAATAACACCTCGTACTGTACGAGCCCTCCATGAACACATATTAATGTCTAGGCATGCATGGCAATGAGTCCAGGCAGGAGCCCTCTGGCTGCGGTTCAGCACTTTTTCCGTTTACGTATGCGGGGTGAAAGTCGGCTTCCAGGCGTTCGATCTCCAGCCTTCCAGCTCACAGTAATTAACACATAGCGACTTCAATGGGAAAACCTGTTTTCCAGATGATTTTTACAATGCAGCTTTATATCCCATTTGGCAGTTTAAATAGCTGGAGTTGTTTTCTGGCTTCATCTCCACTATCATCTGTTGAGCATATTTTGCTTAGAATATTGAATCCCAACCAAAACTTGGGGGCACAGGCTTGTATTTATTGACTTTTATTTTCTCAAGTGGAGCTATTAGAAGCCACTTTAAAGGGCAGAAGAGCCAGGGATTCTTGTGAGGAGGTGAGAGTGTTTAGCCTACCTGTGTATGAAGGATATTGAAATATTTGCTTGTGGGCTTCTCTTGGACTTTTTACTAAAATCTACCTTTACTAGGTCTCAAATCTAGTTTGTTTCTCTTAGTGTTTCCTACCCACATAAGGGTCCAGATGTGTGAGTTCACACGTTTCTCAGTAAGCCAGTAGGAAAAGGAAAACCCAATTTTGAAGGAAAGGTGTCAGTGCAGCAAGGAGTCTGAAAACGCGTCAAGCTCTTTTAAATTTACTAGATTTGTAAATTGCAAATGAGAACACAGTTTTAGAAGCGAATCAGGAAGAGTATTCTGCCAGCACCTATGCAATAGCCCAGAAGCGGGGGATGGAGGGAGCTGCTTTCAACTGCGTGACTTTCAGGTGTCTTCAAGGGAAGGGCATCAAGAGCCCACCCTTTCTCTAGTTAACTAGGAAGGTCTCACATTTGATTTAAATTGGATCACCTAGGAGAACCGGGTGTCTGTGTTGGTCATAAATGTTTAAAACCTGCATTTTCAGGTTTGCATTTTCCAAACTGCAACAGTTTTGCTGGGTGCCTCACAGTGATCTGTTGCCAGGAGTCCTGTCCCAAGAGCCTTGCCCACCCCCCACCACAGACTAGGGTGAGCACTCCCTTTCTCCCATCTCCAGCTCATCTTTTCTCTACAGAAGTGTTGGCATATGACCTTCTCTAAAGTTCTTTTAAGTCTTCCGTCAGTGAGTTCTGAGTTCTTAGAAATATTATTGGCCCAAGGGGCCACACACTCATATTTTCTCCTAAGTAAACAACAGTTTCGCTTATGAATGAGAACTAGGCAAAAACTGGAGGAATCCAAGTGACTACTTCCATCAGTCTTGTTCTGCTTTGTAAAGAGAGTTCTTTTGTTTGATGTTAGATCTATGCAGTCACCTCTCTGGAGAGGTGTTAGTCATTGTAGGCTCTTTCTTACTTGAATTTAGAATTAGTGGGCTGAGGGCCAGGCAGCAGGTATACACCTACACAGAAACCCATTTTGCAGCAACTTCCTCCATTTTAAAAGTTGCTAAGGTTTTTTTGTTTGTTTGTTTTTGTTTTGTTTGTTTTTCAAGACAGGGTTTCTCTTGTGTAGCTTTTGGAACCTGTCCTGGAACTCGCTCTGTAGACCATACTGGCCTCAAACTCACAGAGATCCGCCTGCCTCTGCCTCCCGAGTGCTGGAATTAAAGGCGTGGCACCACCACTAAACGGCCACTAAGATTTTTTTTTTCTAATCCACACAAATCAGGGAAATTTTATAAAGCAATACCCTTAACCACTGGGTTCAAGGGCACTGGACTCCACAACCATCAAAGTCAAGTTTGCTCTTCCAAACCCAGAAGAAAATTCTCCCATCTAGAGAGAATAGGACTCTCTCTCTCTCTCTCTCTCTCTCCTTTTTATTTGTTTGTTTGTTTATTTATTTTAGGTCTTGAAAAGAACCCTTCCTGTATTCAGCAGTGGTTACTTTTTAAGAAGAAATGCAATCTTCATTGTTGCTTATCAATTAGAAAAGTAATGAATGTTGGGAACCTTAAAACATCTCTAACCTATTATTCCAATTTGAATTACGTTTGGAATCTTTGTTTCTCCCAAACACTTCAAATCACCTACTTCATCAACAATAGCCAAGAAGATTCTCTGTCTCAAATGACAAGAACCCCCGCTGGCCACCAAGAGAGTCTGCCCCATTTTAATTCAAAATAAGGCCCAGAAGTGTGGAGGGAAAGCAGGATCAAACTTCTCTTCAAGCGGTGCCTGCACTTAACCAGCCACAGCCAATGTCATACCTCCTTCTGTCTCCTTTGTCCTTATTAAAATGAATCATTCTTTTCACAACCCCTCCCCAGCTTTTTGGAGGGGGAGAAGATCCAGTAAGATAAAAGAAATTGAATTGATTATTGTCATCCTGTAATTACTCTAAAAACAGTATCCAATGCAGCCTCATAAGGCAAACACATTGGTCTTTGATCAACAATGAAGAAAGCAAACATTTGTAGAACACAGACCCACAACTCCGATGTCCACACTTGGTATTTACAGCCCTCAAATGGAGTGTCCATTACTTTCAAAGGGTGGCTATTAAGGACAGAGTTTTTCTACAGATGGTGCTTCAGTGATATTCTACCCTGGACATATCCCCTGACTCCCACTCCTTGATGCAGTAGGGAAAATCAGTTGACACCAACCACAAGGATGTTACCAGTTCCATCCTTTGCCTGTACACTTGAAATATAAACAGTAACAAATCCACAACCATTGTCTGCTTTGGTTAAGAAATCTCCTCGTCTGAGAGAACAAGAGGAAGAATTTGAAGAGGTTGCTAGAACTAACATTCTAACCAGATGCATCAAGCCAAGAGCCCACAGCAAACCAAAGTATGCAAGTTTTTAAGTTAAAAATCACCTGTACTGTTATTTTGTTGACTGATTTTAGGACACCGAGTATGTTAATCCATTTTTAATCAAAGTTATCAAATATAACTGAAATAATTAATAACATGATGTTTAAAACTTCACTATATGCTTTCGCTATTCATAAATAATTGTTGGCAGATTGCTAGCCAAGTCAAAAGTACACTTTTCTTAAGCGGCGAATAACAGAATTTCCTTCCCCGTAGCTTCCTCAACTAAAATTTAGGAAGAGAAACTCCAAAATGGTTAATAATGGGTGGAGGAAATTGAAGGGTGAGAAGTCTGCAGAGAAATTACAACCCAATGCTGACTTTGAACGCGCCTGATACGCCCCAGTTCATAGCTCAGTCATGAAAGAGACTTGAACACCGAGTGTATCCAAGGCACTTAGCAGCTGCGTGTCCTCGTTCTTTTCAGGGCAGGGCCCAGTGAGGACGCTTGCACACAGAATCACCCTGAGCTGCGTTTTCTGCAGTTAATTATCTGAGTGCCTTATACAGTGGCCCCTGCTTTCCGTTTCATGTGAACCTGGAAGGTTTTGCTGTACCGATTCACCTGGCTAGCCATTTCCAGGCAATGTCTAAGATACTGGAAGATTCTAGGATGAAGAGGACAGGCTTCCTGTCTCCTCCACCGCTGGAGGCAGCCGCCTAGTCTCCTGAGCTGCAGCGTCCCAGGAGGGCAGTCAGCTTTAGCAGCTTGGAGTCCCTGGGGAAGTGGAGTGAAAGTGAATGGAGGGCCACTTTTCCCACCAGACGCACGAGAAAGCCATGGCCGACGGTGGAGGATGTAGCAGTCAGAGGGCAGTATGACAGCTCCAGACAGGGCCGTCTGGGCTTCGCAGCCGTAGGGCACGAGCCTGGAGTGAGGATATCTTCAAGTGAGCCTCGAATACTCTGCGTCCCCGGCTGTCACAGTATTTGTGCTTTCTTTCCGGCCGACTCGCCCTCCCCTTCCTGAGCCGGGCTCGCGAGTACAGGAACACACGCGTCCCCGGCTGGGATCCGACGTCTCGGGAGACCGAGGAGCGCGCCCCCGGCTGCTTGTTGCCGGTTGGGCCCCGCCCCGGCCCTCCCTCGACCCTCCCATCCGCTTAGCCGCGCTCCCCCTCTGTGCAGAGTGGACACCGCCAAGGGGGAGGCGCCACCGCGCCCTGGGGCGGCGGCTGCGCACCGGCTGCGGCGCGGGTCACCGAGCGGCTCCTCTCCCGGTGTGCTTCAGCTCCCACCCCTGCACTCAACTTCCCGCCCCGCTCCTCCCCGCTCCTCCCAAGCCCTCCTTCGCTCCCTCCCCCGGAGAGCTCGCACACCCCGCGGGCGGGAAGGGGCCGCCCTCGGGGCGGACAAAGGGGCCGGCGGGGCGGGAGGGGGCTGAGGCTGGCACGCGCGGCCGAGGAAGGGGCCCGCCGCGTCCGGGGCCGCCCACCTGACACCTGCTTTGCTCCTGGCTGGGGAGGCGGGCGCTGGGTGGGGGTGCGAGCGCAAGGTCGCCGCCGAGTCAGACGGCCAGGGACCTCCCCGCCAGGGCAGTAGCTGAACCCACTGTAGCCAAAACCTCCCCCTCGGGCCTTGGTGAGACTTAAAGGCTCGTTTTGAAAAGTGAGGTGCTGATTTTTACGTCCGAAACTATGTATCAGCGTCGCTGCTGAGCCAAATCCAGAGGGTCAGTTAACGTTTGGGGGCCTATCTCTGCGTAATGTAAATTTCTGTCCAGTGTCTATGCCCTGCCAGTGCTGCTGATCCAGGCACGGCACTGATAATCACACCATGCTGTTCATTCTCCATCATCCTCTACTATTGAGGTGGGCCTAGGACCCCACAGGCACCAAAGCGCCCGCGCTTTCGCCACTGGAGGTGAACTTTCCAGCAGGTGAACTACATGCGAACCGACAGCATTTTCCCTGAAAAAACTCTGATGAGACTGCCCAAAAACTGGAGGTCAGTTTGTGCTAGGTCAGTAAAAATCGAGGCTTCTGTCCAGTGTGCTACTCCCCACTTAAAGAACAGGATCAGAGCTTTGGGCCTCAGCTCCTATGCTCGGATTCAGAGAAAAGTAACTTTGGTTTTCCTTGATACGGGGGTGGGTGGGGTGGGGGTCGTCTCTCTAGGCCAGGCTGGTCTCGAACTTGCCGCAATCCTCCTGCCTCAGCCTCCATAGTGGTTGGGATTACAGGCCTGACCCACAAGGCCCGGATTTCCTTTTTTATTTAATGACAGTTTCTGGCCTTTTTCTCTATAAGTTTTAGTTTTTACTCAAAACTATGCCCTGCACGTTTGTATTGCATTGTATTGTATTAGGGACCTAAAAGATTTTATAACAACAAATTACTAAATGGCAGCGATTTAAAGGAACCTTACAAAAAAAAAAAAAAAAGCATGATTTTATATTTGAAATTTTCTTTTTAAAAAATAACCTCTGTGTGTAAAGTGAATGTAATTAATTTTATCATATTAAGCACACCCCTACCATCTCAAATCTGGTTCCTTTAAAATTTTATTTGAAAATCCAACTTGAAATATACTTTGACATTCTAACTCAGTGAGATTTAGTTGAGAAAAACTACCCAAAAAAAGACTCTCTAAACTTTTCTTATCCCCAGTGGGTGGTGTTAATTATCTAGTTTGAGCCTTGTAGTTCCCATTGTCAAATACTTGGGTTCTCTCAAAGGGAAGAAAGTTGGGGACTTGCATTCACTGTTTTTCAAGAGGAGATTAAACACAAAATCGATTTAATGGAGCATCTGTAATCTTAAATACAAGAAGTCAAGAGCTAAAGCTGTAATAGAAAGGTTAGCTTTCCCCCATTGTTCCCGCAATCTAACTCATATTTTTGGAACTTAATTATCAACGAAAGCTACTACATCAATGCAATACAGTATAGGCAAATTACAAGACCTTTTACTTCTCCCAACTGGGTTTAAATTGCAAATCTTAACACTGAACACTGTGCTTTTGGCATTGAATATTCAATACAGTGAAATGTGTTTTAAGTGAACCACCCAAGGGCCCAGGAACATTTGCTTAATAATGATACTCTGCAATTCTATAGGGCCTTTCAGGCAAGGATCTCAAGTGGAATGCTCTTTAACTATACCCTGCATGGGAAACCTTGGGGATATTTTAAAGAGCTCACTTAAGGCCTATTGGAAAGAATCTTTTAGTATAGATTTCACAGTATGATTTTAAGAAATGAGGGACTGCAGAATTTTCAGTCTCAGGCATATCATATTCATGGGGGTTTGATGGGTACTGAATGTTTATTAGTTATTTTATGTGGAGCTTTAAAATGTACTTTTTTGGCCAACTTTTTATTTTGATAAATTTCAAATCAACAAAAAAGTTGAAAATTATGGTCCAATGAAACATTTCATTTCCAAGAACATATTCCCTTTGCTTATGGTTCTCAGTTGTTAAGATTTTATTATACCTGTTTAGGTTTTCTCTCTAGGTTGATAGAGGATGGATGGATGGATGGATGGATGGATGGATGGATGGACAAATAGATGATAGAAAGATGATAGACAGACAGACGGGTGGACGAATGGACGGACAGACAGACAGATAGATAATGTCATATGCTATTTATTCTATCTGGGTAGATATAAGGATATGGTTATTTGTTTATTTACACATTTATAGGCTTCTGAGCAACACTGGACAATTCCTAAGTCCTGCCCAGAGAGTGTTTTTTGTGTAGCCTTAATGCTACTATAGAAATTGCCTTCTGACATTCTACTCATTGAGTTTTAAAAGCATTCCAGTGACTTTGCCTTTATGTTCAGAACATCCATAAATTTCATTAGTGTTGTCTATGAACTAAGAAAATAAGATTTAAGCAAGCAATGGTATAAATAACTCTAAAATACTATCCTATAATGTAGGCATCAGGAGTTTTCTGAAATTTAGAAATTCTGATTACAAATTTGCCATGTAATCAGATTTCAAAAACAATTAAAAAGACCATTTTTTTTTTTTTTTGGCATGGTTATGGAATACAAGCAGAACATTTATATTTCAATCCAAATTAAAAAAAAGAAATCTATGTTTTTTACCTTAATTAATGTTTGATCTAAAGAATCAGAATAATTGCCTTAATTATCCACTTCATTTTGCTATGTAGCATAGACTTGACCAAAGTGAAAATAGCATTGGCAGTTATGTATTTTGAGAAGTGTATGTAGACAATTTACATAATTTAGCCAAAATGGCCAATTAATTGGTGTAATTATGAATGTCTAGACTTAGTCTTTAATGGAGAAACGGAAGTAAGACCTCTCATCCCCCAATGGTAAGTGGCCTCTAGCTGTACAGATCCATATTCTTTTTGTGTTGAATATTTTTACATTTTAAATTTTAAAATATTCTCATGTTTTTATGATATAGACATGTTAATTAAAAGCAATTAGTTGAAGAATATCAAGTATATCTTCTTGTCTCTTACCAGTCCTTAAATTGTTATATAACTTGATGTGTGATTTACCCCACTGTGGGAAATAGATGTAATTAGTTATTTACCTCTGTAAAATTACTGTGTTGTACTTAGTATTCACTCATTAGCGTTATTTTCTCTTCCGATAAAAAAATCAACTTCAAACTGCATGATATTTCTGGAGCCAAAGCCCATCTTTTAAACAAATGTAGATGAATTTTTGCAGTTTGTTAGGTGTGAAATTCATACAGCCTTATATAAAAATTAATGGGAACATCAAATTTTTATATACCTAAGTACCTCCTTGAGTCTAATTCACTCTTATTTTGATTATTTCAATTTAATTTAGCCAGGCCTGGTGGTGCACAACTTTAATCCTAGCACTCAAGGCAGAGGCAAGCAGATCTCTGTGAATTCCAGGCAAGCCTGGTCTACAGAGCAAGTTCCAGGAATGTCAGGGCTGTTACAGGAAGAAATTCTGTCTCAAAATACAAAACAAACAAACAAAGTCCAAAAAAAAAAAAACCAAAAAAACAAAAACCCAAACCCCAAACCAGTTTAATTTAATGTTTTCTTTTATTCTTATGCATTTTAAAATGTATCCTTCAATAGTTCACTGTTTCATCTTCCGAAGCTATGTTGTCTTGTTTTTGTTTTGTTTTTTTGAGACAGGGTTTCTCTGTGTAGCTTTGCACCTTTCCTAGAACTCACTTGGTAGCCCAGGCTGGCCTCGAACTCACAGAGATCTGTCTGCCTCTCTGCCTCCCGAGTGCTGGGATTAAAGGCTTGAGCCACCACCTCCTGGCTCAAAGCTATGTTTTAAGGCAGATCAAGAAAATGTTGATGATTGTGTTATGCTTGTGAAAGAACTACAGTGTGGACTGGTTAATCAAAATTTCAACTATAGAAACTATAACCTAACCTATACAGTTAAATTATGTCATGTTTATATATAATAATATATCATAACAATAATACATTATAATTATGCTTTTGTTGTTATTGTTTATTTTTTGAGACTAGGGCTTGATATGTAGCTCTGGCTAGATGGGAACATGCTATGTAGTCCAGGCTGACCATGAACTCGCAGCAATCCTCTTGCCTTAGCCTCCAGAGTGATTATAGACTCTATATAGTGTACCTTGGTTTTTTTCTTTCTTTTTCTTTTAATTAAAACTTTTTTACATTTGTGTGTGTGTGTGTGTGTGTGTGTGTGTGTGTGTGTGTACGCGCGCGCACATACAGACCACAGCACACATGTGAGGTCAAAGGACAACTTGCTGGAGTCAGTTCTCTCCTTCCACCATGTGGGGCTGGGAATCCAACTTTGTTAGGTAGCAGGTGCCTTTGCCTCCTGAGTTATCACCACCCCTTGCTTGCTTTTTGAGATAGCACCTTTGCGGTGGTTTGTATGAGATGTCCCTCACAGTCGTGGGCATTTGAATGCTTATCCCCAGTTGGTGGAACTGTTTGGGTAGGTTTAGAAGGTTTGGCTTTGCTAGGTGAAAATTGTCACTGGGACAGGTTTTGAGATTTCAAAGCCTTGTGAACTCCTTGCATGCTTTCTGCTTCCTGCTTGGGGTTCAAGATATTAACCCTCAGCTTGTATTCCTGCTGTCCTACCTGCTGTTGGCTCCCATCACGGACTCTAAACCCTCTGGACCCATAAGCTCAAACAAACCCTTTCTTCTGTAAGTTGCCTTGCTCATGTGTTTTTTTTTTTTTTTTTTTTTTTTTTTATTTAACATAGCAATAAAGAAATAACTAATACAGTCTTGCTTTCTGGCTCAGAATGGCCTAGAACTGGCTCCTTTCCTGCCTACGCTTCCTCAATATTGAATTCATGCCTTCTTCTCCTCCTTTTTCTTCTTCTTCCTTAGAAAGTTTGCTTATTTTATTCAATAAAATTTATTAAGAGCCTACATTTTTAAATTTTCATTGTATATATTCATTGTACATGGTATACAGTATATATCCCCCTTATAGTCCCCTTGTTCCCTAGATAGTTTCACATTTATTTTCTTAGCACATATACATACATATGTTTATGTGTCTTTATAAATCTAGGAACCACATATGAGGAAAAATCATGCTTTCTGACTACTGCTAATGGCTACTCTTTCTGTCCTTGAGAAATTTGTTGTTACTGATTGACTTAAAGAAATTTATGCCGGGCGGTGGTGGTGCACGCCTTTAATCCCAGCACTCAGGAGGCAGAGGCAGGCGGATCTCTGTGAGTTCGAGGCCAGCCTGGTCTACAAAGCAAGTTCCAGGAAAGGCGCAAAGCTCTTTCTAATTTCACTGCTTTTCCCTGCTGGTTAGTTGAAGTATCAATGGTTCCACCCAAGGAGACTTCTTTACAAAGTAAAGGTATTGCTGCCCTGCCAACTGTACAGAAGTCTCTGAGGAACCACTAAGTAAGAGATATCTACTGAGCATCTACTCTAGACACACTTAAGTAATAGTCATGCTCAGTTTTAAGATATGAATAGTCCCTAGTGAGAAAAGCAAAAAGCATAGGAAGTCACCATCACAAACATGTGGGAGACCACAGAATACATGTCAGTGTGTTTATTAAAGTCAGTACTTGGGCTAATAGTGACCCACTAGAAGACAAAGACAGAAGCTTTGGGGATTGTTTTGATTTAATTATTTTGTTTTGCTGAGACAAAGTCTCACTATGAATCTCTGGCTGGTCTAGTCTGGAACTTATTATGTAAATCAGGAATGGCCTCAAAGTCAGAGATCCACAGGCTTCTGCCTCCCCAGTTCTGGGACTAAGCCACCCTTGGCCAAACCAGGAGTGCCTTTATTTATTTGTTTTTTATGTAGATGATACATTTAGCTGGGCATGGTGGTACACACCTGTAATTACAAAATCATGAATGCCATACCAGCCTGGGCTACTGAGGGAGACCCTCTGCTAAGAAATCAAGGGCTAGGGCACAGTGGGTGGAACACTTGTTGAGCTGTGGAGTCCATTCTCCCACAAACAATAACAAAAATCAGACAAAGCCATTGTAAGACAAGAGGTGTTTTTAAGATACAAAATTTTACTTCTGGTGCTTTTTCTTTTTTTCTCATACTGGAGATTGAACCGAAGACTCCACAGATCCTAGATAAGTGCTCTGCCACTCAGCTCTACCCCAGCCCTACTTTTTAGGTTGTTGATAGGTCATCTTAAGATAAACTAGAGTCGTTCTTACTTGAGACATGAACTAAAGTAGTGGACAGAATAATAACATAGAGTATATACTTAGCAGAGTATAAAAGCATATAAAATTAATTGTAGTTGAAAGTTTTTCTGTGTCCCACCTGGCCCGTGTTAAAAATAATATAAGCCTGTGAGTGTTTATTTGGGTCTGAGCAGCTGAGGACTATGTGGGACACAGGAAAACTTTCAGCTACAGTTAATAAGTCATGAAATGGGGAAAATCATTTTACTTGGTTTACTCATGATGGCATTTGAGAACAGGTACGTAAATACTGCCTTATATCAGTATCTTATATATAAAAAAGACAGCTGGCTTAAAAAATGTTATTGAAATAAATGGGGGCCTGAGACTGTCACCCTCTTTTGTTTGTTGGGGACAAGGGTCTGCCCACTTTGGGGCACGAGCTCTACATCTGTCACTCCATTCACCATTGAATCTTAGTCGAGACACTACAGCTGTCCTGTTCTTTTCAATCTTTTCTTGAGTGGGAAGGATGAGAAGGCTGGCTAGCCAGTCAAGGCTTCATCACACATTCAGCAAGCCCATACAAGTACTCTCATGTAATTGTATTGTCTCTCCTTTGTTTGTGGAGCAGAACTTTTCAGTTTAAAGGGTCAATGGAATGTTGATTTTTACTATATGTCCCTATTTAATTATTCTATTCTGGATCACATTTGTTAATAAAACAATGGTGTCAAATTGTAGCCATAACTTACACTTGGCATCCACATCAGTTCATTTGCACAGCCAGAAGCAGTCAGGAAAAGGAAGAGGGGAGGGCAGTCCAGAAGGTCCCCCTTAGGTTTCCTTCCAAACAGGGAGTAATCTGTTGACTGACCAAATAAGACTTGTGGACATAAGCAGAGTCCTTTGTGTTTGGAAGTAGCCAATTCTATTAATTCAGCACTAATGCCTTGGCTTTGTCACAGGAGCAGAAAAGCCCAATGATTTTCTTTTTATTTGAGTGAATTTTGCCCAAACTTTCCAGCTTTCAGTTGGAATTGGTATCATCCGGATCAAAGTTCATCTGAGTGGTGTGTGTGTGTGTGTGTGTGTGTGTGTGTGTGTGTGTGTGTGTATTTGAATTTGTCTGTAGCCATCCCAGTAATCCTGGTGGAAGAGAGCTATGGGATAATTCTAACTTTAGCAGTTTCTGTCACTCCACAGGTGGGTGTGAGGAGTTCTATGAGGTGTGTTTTAAAACCACTCGACAGTCAGCCAGGGTCCTAGGAAGACAGAGAAAGACACATTATGAGACAAACAAAAATTCTGAAGACATTTTCTATTTGCAGATTCTATTTGTTTTGTTTTGGGATTTTTGTTTGTTTACTTAGGTCTAAGTATATTTTGCCAGTGAATGCCACCCTGTGCACCTGCTTACCTTAAGAATCTTAGTGATAGAGGTAATGCAGAATATAAGGTTTCTACATATACATTCCCCCCTGCACACTGATAACTGATCAGATATAATAGGAATTAATGCCAAGTGAAATACTAATGAGAAAAAGGAAATATAGGATTGGAGATTGAAAATGAAACTCAGTGGTGAAATGTTCATTTACCATGTGTGAAGCTCCCCAGTGTCACTCACCTCCCCTTGAAAGAAAGGAAGGAGGAAGGAGAGACAGGGATAGAAAGAGGAAGGGAGGAAGAAAGGACAGATGGTAGATGAGGAAGAGAGGCAATACAAAATAAGACTTTAAAATTGTTTGTTAGTTGTTGGGGGAAATTAGTAGTCCTTGATTGTTTAGAAGCTCAATTTGTCAATGTGAAGAAGATGGGAATCGTTGAACTTGAACCAAGCTGGGTCTACTTAAGAACATATTTGATATTTTGGTCCTTGGTGTTTTACCCTAATCATCATTTTAAACCATCTCATAAGTGCTATCTGGTTATTGACACACACCTGCTATGGACTTAAATGTGTAAATTTGTTGCCTGCCTGTCACATCCTTTGGCTTCTCCCTTCAAGTCTCAGTAGTTCTTAACTTTGGCTGTTAACTTCATTTTCTCTTGGGGTTTGAGCAATCCCAGTATCTTGAACTGACTCTCAGATATTGATTTAAATGATATGGCATGTGCCTACACAGTGGCAAATTTGACATTCCTTTCCCAAACACACACAACAGAGCCTTGGGAGATGAGTGATCTATAGGTAAACTGGAGAGCCATGGACCAAGGCTGTGCTATTTGAAGTATACATGAGAGGTTACAAGAGAGGCTGTGCTGTAGATAATTCCTGCAGGTCTTTAGTAAGGGTTGAACATCTCAAATATCATCAGGAAAGAAGCAAGTTAGATCAACAAGTGAAGGCCATGTCCACATAAGGATAGCCTGCACTGGACTACTGCCAAATAATTTAGGTCCATTGAGATTTGCTCTTGCAATTCCCTAAGAATAATTCATTTGGACCCCCTTTAGTGGGTCAAGTCTTAATATTTTAAAACATTACCAACAAACTGTTTTCAGTCTGGTTGGCCAGAAAAATGTTTATTAGTTCAGTAGTTAGCAGGGCCAACTTCCTTTGCTGAGCTGCCATGTTGCATGTCTCCTTCTCCCAACATTTACCATAAATGATCTCCTTTCTTTCTTAAACTCCTTTATAGAGTTCACACATACTGACTACAGAGTATCCTTTGTATTTACTGGTTTGCTTATTTGTGTGTATGAGGGCAGGAGTGCCAGTGCACACATGTGCAGAGGTCAGAGGAGAATGCTGTGTCCAACTCTACCACTCCACTTCATTACCTTGAGACAGAGTCACTCAACCTGGAACTGGCTGGTTTCTATTAGTTTGACTGGCTAGCAAGCCTCAGTGATCCTTCCGTTTGTTTCTCACAGTACTGGGGTTATAAGAGCATACATGGTCGTGCTGGTTGTTTTATGTGGATGTTGGGGATTTGAGCTTGGGTCCCTGTGCTTGCACTGAGCCATCTACTCATGCTGGGGATCCTTTGTAGAAATCTAATAGCAGGGGTCAAAGGAGGATAATCTTAGGTAGTATGTACCTTTATGTTTAGGAACCCAGTGTGACAGGTGCTTTACTTTGGACCTCAGATCCCTCTTCAGTATTAGTACTAAAAATTACCTTCAGAAGCAACCTGTGAGGGAGGCCAGAAAGACCAGGTAGAGGGAGACATTAGCTGAAATGCAGCCCTGAAAAAGCTTCACCTGGAAGAACCTTCTGGAAAGTTGTCTCCTGTTTCTGTAATCATCTCCTGATACTCTGGGTCAGAATCTGCTTCTGGAGAACTCATCTTGTAGTGGTGAGCTAAAGCAGGGATCAGCATATTGGTGAAAGTTACAATAGAACCCTCAGTCACAAAAAATTCTGCTGATATTGCTAGGTATGGCTCTGTAGCTCAGAGTTCAAATCTTGGCTCTGCTAATACAAGTGGATGTGTGACATTAGGCATGCCAATTAGCAATTTGTGTCTGTTTTGTCATGTGTAGAGTGAGGTTGAGTAATACAGCAAAGTGCATGGTTATTATCAATACTTCACAAACATACAGCCAAATGGTCTATTGACATCACCACAGAGTCCTGGAAACACCATAGAGTCCAGTGATTATTGTACATTGTATCACTGGCAAATATTATTAATGCCCCTTCTCCATATTAAAGTCTTCTCTGCTCTCAAAGGTTTTTCCAATCAATGGCAGTCCAGTGCTCACCAATGTAATAGTCAGGGTCAGGTACTCCCACCAAGAATGAGGGCCACCACTTAACAAAAATCTTGTCTTTCTTTGGAACTTCTTCCATCAAGGCCTCATAGGTTTTACTGCCTTGTAATTGTCCAATAAAAATGCATTATTTCACATTTCCATTTCTTACATTTTATTTTGTTCATTATAGGAATAAAGAGCCTTTAGCATTCTAGTACTATTTAATAAATTACCACAAGCTCACAATTGAAACAGCTTTTTTTTTTTTTTCTTTTTGGTTTTTGAGACAGAGTTTCTCTGTGTAACCCTGGCCATTCTGAAACTCACTCACTGTGTAGACCAGGCTGGCCTTGAACCCAGAGATCTACCTGCCTCTGCATCCTGCTTGCTGTGATTAAAGGCATGAGCCACCACTGTCCAGTGAAGCGACCTACTTTTACTACCTGTTTCTGTTCTAGTGTGGCATATCTGGGATTTAGAGGGTGGATATCAAAACATTGCCTGGCATATAATCGTTTCTGAAGGCTTGACAGGGTAGAATCAATGTCTAAGACCATCACTGAGAGTTCTAGTCAAACTCATCTCCTTGCAAGTGTATGATTAGTGGCTCTGTATATTTGCTGTCCAGCAGCTAGAGACTACAACAGTCCCATGTCATGCTTCTGTTGCCTTCTTCAAGCCAGTAAAGAAAGTATTTAGAGCAAGGCTATTATGTGGAGTCTTACATAATGTACTTATGAAATGTATGTAACCCTAGGAGAGAATCTCATTATCTTTGATGACAACTCACAGATGATATCCATACTTAAGGGGAAGAGGTCACATACTTGCATACCCAAAGGCATGGGTGTAGGTGCTTCCCTGGAATGTATCAATTGCCAAGGATGGGAAGTCCATAAACAACAGCAACAACAAAACCTTAAAATTCCATGTCATTATGTGGTAGACTTTTATTGATTTTACCAAATGAAAACCCTGCAACATGGTGAAGATAATCAGTAACACTCCACATACCACACCTAATACAGCATCAAATAATTAGAGTTGAACACTTTCTATTATTATCTAAGCAAAGCTGGCAGGAAAGTGTGGTGGATAATCACTCAAACAGAAAGCAGACTACACATCTTGACTTAAGTTATGCATTTCAGCAATTAAATAACAATTGTGCAATGTTGGTCTTGCAGCTATTTCACATTAGTCAAGAAGATGAAGAGAAAACAACCCCTAAATATTGCAGGTATCATAATTTCAAACCATAGAAAATGAACATGAGATACCTTGATGAGGAAGATGATAAATATAGTTATATTCTGGCCCCTTGGACAACTGTGATTATGTTCATTTGACTCATAGTTGTGATTATAGTTACTATGATTTCTAAACACACTGTCTGGTGGCAAATCTATTATCTCTCATCTTTGGAACCAAAGTGAGGAAATATTCTACTACTGCAAAGTTTTAAAGAAAATTTGGTGGTTCCTTGCATTTGGATCATAAAGAAAGCAAGCCAAAAATACATAATTAGGAGCTGATGTGATGTCTCAGCAGGGGCATGCCAACAAGCCTGATGACTTGGGATCCACATGGTGGAAGGAAACAACCAATATTTGTGTTATTATTCTGTGATATAAATGTTTTTATTATTTGTGTTATTATTTCTGTGTTAGATAATTCAGTCAACTCTTGAAGACAATTTACATTTTTGTGTATTTGATACCATGTACTTATTCTTTTGTTTTTGTTTTTGTTTTTGTTTTTTGTTTTTGAGACAGGGTTTCTCTTGTGTAGATTTGGTACCTGTCCTGGATCTTGCTCTGTAGACCAGGCTGGCCTCAAACTCACAGAAATCTGTTTGGCTCTGCCTCCTTAGTGCTGGAATTAAAGGCGTGCACCACTGACAACTGGCTGACACCAGGTACTTATAAAACCTTGGTACATCTATTTAAGTAATAGTTCTCTCTCTCTCTCTCTCTCTCTCTCTCTCTCTCCTTCATTTCTTTCTTTCTTTCTCTCCTCCTCCTCCTCCTCCTCCTCCTCCTGCTCCTCCTTCTTCTTCTTTGGTGTTTCAAGACAAGTTTTCTCTGTATAACAACCCCAGCTATCCTGGAACTCAGTTTGTAGAGCAGGCTGGCCTTGAACTCACTGAGATCCACCTGCCTCTGCCTCCCAAGTGCTGGGATTAAAGGTGTGTGCCACCACTTCACAGCCAAAGTAATAGTTTTTCAACACCCTTCCTTTTTTATGGTATGTATATGCATTATCACATGTGTGGAGGTCAGAGGAAAACTTCACAACATTCGTTCTCTCCTGTGACCTTTATGTAGGTTCTAGGGATCAAACTCGGGTTGTTATGCATTTGAAGCAAGTGCCTTACAAACTTGGAACCATCCTATTGACCCACAGAACTCTTCCTTCACTTCCCTCCCTTGCTCCATGTGCAGTTACTGGGAGGGGAGAAGAAAGCTTATCCTGAATTTGTCTCCACAAATACCATGTGTTCATGTTAGTGAATGTATGTGTATGTTGAAGCCAGACGTCAATCTCAGGTATTTTTCTTCAGTCACCATCTACCTAGTGTTTTGAGACAGGTGCTCTCTCAGTCTTGGAGTTTACCAAATAGACTAGTGACTGTCCAGTGAGCCCTACTCATCTGCTTGTCTCTGACTTCCAGGGACTACAACTGTGGGTCACCATGCCAGACATTTTTTGTGTAGGTTCTTGGATTTGAACTCAGGTCCTCATGCTTTCACAGGAAGTACTTGACAGATTGAGCCATCTCCCAGCTCTGGAACTAAAATTCTTTTAACGGTGAAGCCAATTCTGCTCTGTTTCATTAATGGAGGAAATAGCCACTGATTGCAGCAAAGCTTTTATTTTGTATTGAAGGGTAAATTATATTATAAAATGAAGTTGAGCAGGGTTTGCTTTTTAAATCCATATGTACACTATGAAAAATAGGACTTCATCTTCCCCTCAGTCAACTGCAGACCACTGGACAGACATAAAACTATGTAGCAAGCAGCCATATGGGCAAATTATTTATGTAATCCAGTCAGTCAGGGGTCAGCTGCTGGTAGTGGTAATTTAAGTTGCATTTATAGTTGTCTCTCCTTTTTTGAAGTTCATAAAGGCAAGGAGTCTAATCCCATTATCAAAGTCTACCTCAGTGTATACAGGATCAGAAGAAAGTGTGGCTTAGGGACTTCCGGTTAAACTTGGTAGACTGAACACACACACTTTCCTGTCCCCTCCCTAGAAACTTATCAGATCATAAAGAATATGAGAGAGAGGAGTGGGACCAGGGACCAGAAAGTAAACCAAGAAATAAGCAGTCATGGGACCCAGCAAGCAGTTCAAGCAAAGGGAACTGAGGAAAAAACAAATGGTATTTGCTTCGGGAGTGGTCAGACCACACCCTAAAGCAGAGGCATTAAAATGGAGAATTTTGAAAACAAAAACAAAGACAGATTATTTGATGTTCACGAACTTTTAGAAAAGTTTGTAGACATTTTATAAATTTATTATTACTTTGGAGGGGGAGAGAATATATGTAAGTACACAGAAAATTAAACCATTAAGAGAGTAGATTACTGTAAGGAAGAAAAGGGATAAAGAAACATTTGAAATGTCAATCAGCTCAATAGCAAACAATATAAATGTAGTCAGTATAAACAATATAAACAACATTATAAACAGTATAACTATATAATGGGGTAATTCTAGTTACTGATTTAAGTAATTTTTTTGATGTAACTATATGGGATGCCTGGGGAGAGAAATGTGTCTTTTTGGAAGGTAGGTTGGTGTATAAGGCTCGGGCTAGACACAGTTGTCCTCACATTTAACTCCAGTGCTCCCAAAGCACCAAGGTAGGAAGAGCCTGCATTTAGTCAGCCTAAGAGCTTTTCTTTTCTTTTTTCCTTCAAAACAAAACAAAACAAAACAAAACAAACAAACAAACAAACAAAAAACCCAACCAATCACCAGCCATATCATTCATAGGATATTAATGGGTTGTATGTTACAACGTTGCGTATATGCAATTTGAGCCATACGATTTGGTGACAGGGCTGAGAGTGAGAGAAGTGGAATTTTGAAGAGAGTAAGTGTGGGGGATCTGCCCCCACTTTTTCTCCATGGTACTCTTGAGGAGAGAGGGATAAGAGATTTATTAGGTAGAAAGACAGAGGGGAAAGAAACAATCAGTATCACTGCCCCTCCTGTAGCTTCTAAAGGGTCTTTTATAGGAATGCCAAGGGGTGGAGCAAAAGACCTCCCCCTAGCACAGCCAAGTGCAGACCCTTCCAATCACCTGGTAACCACACACGGTCACAATCCTCTAACGCAGCCCTGATGGGTAAAGCAAGCTCAGATCTCACTAGGAAAACTTTGTGGGCTCCAGAACTAAGAGTGTTGATACCAGATAAACTATATGTTCGGGTATAATAGCCAGGGTTCTCCAGAATAACAGAACAGATAGGATGAATATATATTACAGAAGGGATTTATTATGCTGGCTTACACACATGGATTGGGTAATCTAATAATGGCTGTGTGATCCTCTTCTATTACACACACACACACACACACACACACACACACACACACACACACACACACACACACACACACACACACACACACTTTTTTTCTTTTTCTGAGAAAGGGTCTCACTATGTAGAACTGTCCTGGAATTCACTATGTTGAGCAGGTTGGCCTGGAACTCACAAAGATACACCTTGCCTCTGCCTCCCAGGCATGTGCCACTAAACCTGCCATCTGATCCTTCTCTAACTAGCCTTTCCCTTCTGGCAGAGTCATATAACTATGAAGGGTTAGAGGGTGCTGCAGACTCAACTAGGGACTTTCTCATAGCCAAGTGTTCTTACTCTTGTCTGGGTAAAGGTTTTTCAAAGGCTTCTCAAATCAAAATATTTTCAGATTGTTCTCCTCAGAGTGCTAAATTCAGTCCTTTGGGCTAAAGAGCTACCAGGCTTTTACCAAATAATAATAGTAGTTATTATTATTATTTAAAAAATAACTAACAAATGGAATAATTTCCAGCATGCTTTAGATTTGTTCTACTCTAATTTCTTAGCAGTAAAGTTAATGCAATCCAAAATCCTAAGGTTTAGTAAGTGGAGCCACTGGTTATGCAAGCATGGATATAGGCCAGAAGCTTGGTTTTCTAGACGTTAATTATTTTCTGTAAAGTTTTCTGTGGTAGTTGTAGAGAGGAAATAATATGAAATGGTTGTTACACCATCTGTATATACTAAATGCCAAATACTATTTCTCTGACTCTTCCTTACAAAGACAAGGTCTTACTATATAGCCCTAGAACTCACTATGTAAACGAGGCTGACCTTGAACTCACAGAGATCTCCTTGCCTCTGCCTCCCCAGTGTTGTGGATATCGATTTGTATAAATAAAATACTGATTGGCCAGTAGCCAGGCAGAAAATATAGGTGGGACAAACAAACAAAAATTCTAAAAAATAAAAGACAGACAGAGAGAGAGCTGCCAGCCGCCGCCATGACAAGTGAGATGTAAGGTACAGGTAAGCCACAAGCTTTCCACCTTAAACCTTGATTGGTTAAAATAAAACACTGATTGGCCAGTACCCAGTCAGAAAATATAGGTGAGACAAACAAAAAAGAGAATGCTGAAAAGTGAAAGGCAGAGGCGGAGAGAGCTGCCAGCTGCTGCCATGACAATCCAGATGTAAGGTACAGGTAAGCCACGAGCCATGTGGCAAGTTATAGATAAATAGAAATGGGTTAACTTAAGATAAAAGAAATAGATAAAAAAAAAAAAGCCTGCCATGGCCATACAGTTTATAAGTAACATAAGCATCTGAGTGATTATTTTATATGTGGATTGTGGGACTGCAGGGGCTTGGTGACACCTGAAGAGAAGATCTCCAACTACACCCCAGTGCTGGGGTTAAAGACATGGGTCGTCATGCTAGGCTACCTCCTTATTTTTTTCTTTTAGTTTTTTGTTTTGTTTTGTTTTCTTTTTTCCTTCCTTCCTTCCTTCATTTCTTCCTCCCTCCTTCCCTCGCTCCCTTCCTTCCTTTTCTTTTCTTTTTGGTTCCTGAGACAAGATTTCATTATGTATGCTTGGTTGCTTTGGAGTTTACTATGTAGACCAGGTTGTCCTAAAAAATCACAGAGATCCACCTGCCTCTGCCTCCTGAGAGCTGGGATTAAAGCTCAATTTTCATAAACATGCGAATTATGGGTCATTACTTGGCCACGCAACTGAACTAATTTTAATAACTATTTCAATTATGTATTATGCAAGAGCAGGTGACTAGTTTCTGATGATCCAAAGAGTAAATTTAATTAGAAAGTACCTTAAAATTATATTTATTTATTTATTTATTTATTTATTTATTTATTTATTTAATTTTTATGTTCATTGGTGTGAAGATGTCAGATACCTGGGAACTGGATTTACAAACAGCCATGAGCTGCCATGTGGGGGCTGGGAATTGAATCTGGGTCCTCTGAAAGAACAGCCAGTACTCTTAATCACTGAGTCATCTCTCCAGCCCCCATGAGATAGCACTTTTATATGTTAAGCTTAAATTAGAGATAAGTATGTAGAGAGATAGATAATGGGTAGAAAAATGGAAACTTAGATAAAGATGACAAATTGTCTTCTTGACAGGTGAAAGAGATGCATAATTTCTTATAGTTTATATAGTTCATGTCTCTGAAAGGCATTTCATTCTGTTCTAGAACTCAGTGTTATTTGTCTTAGTTTATTTCAACTTCATCACTTTAAGACCATCATAAACGAGTAATAAGCATGTTCCAAATGGATGACCCTTCCTTCTTTCTTACTTTTCATATCTCTTTCCTTCTTTTATTTTCCTTTCTTTCTTTTGGTACAGAGTTCCACTGTGTGGCCCAGGCTGGCCTCCAACTCTCAATCCTCCTGTCCCATCCCCCCAGTGCTGCAATTACAGGTGTGCATACTACTGCAACTCCTTTGCTGGCTCCAGGCTAACCATCACCAGATGGGAAATGCAAGTACTACCTTACTTACTGCAAGATTATAGCCCAATAAACAAATTGTAAATTGAAAATATCAAAAGTTAAAAAAAAACATGATACGCCTGAGCTGCTGAACACGTCCTGTAGTTTGGTTGTTCATTCTCATGGTTGGGAGATATAACTAGCTATCCCCAGACTCACAGTGAAGCATCACAATGCACGCAAGAGACTGAAAGACCAGATAGACACAAACACAAAGCATGGTTCATGCTGAATGCACTTTGCTGTAATGTTATCACACAGTCAAAGAAATCACCGTCAACTTAAATTGGGAAACTTATGTTTTATCATCGAAATCTTAATGCATAGATCTTTACTTGCTAGGACAATTATCTTGCTGGATTTGAGTACTGTTCTTGTAAAGTTTTATTTGTGTGTGTCTTTTGTTTATTTACCATTGTACACATGTGGAGGTCACAGATTGAACTAAGGTCATCAGGCTTCGAGTTACTCTTCTTCAAATAATCATGATAAAATAATAGTTTGGGTGAACATGTAGTTATTTATATAAGACATAGTGTTTCATATTCTTCTCTTGTTCCATCCTAAATATTAATCTAAAATAGGAAGAACATTAATATTCAAAATGCATAGTGTCTTTGGTTCTTTCAAAAAAATTTCTTTTTAGAGTCTAGTGTAGCAGTCAGAAAGTCATATGTACTTCAGTCCCAGGAGTAATGGTATAGTCAATGCAAAACATCCTCTCTTTCCATATAAACATCCTCCTTCCTCATTTACAAGGAAGTGACAAAACCCACAGCAATCTAAGACATAGATACTAGATTAAAGTGACTGAGCCCATCTCAGAATCAAAAAACAGTCTTTCAAAAAAAAAAAAAAAAATCCAGTGTGATCCCAATGTGTAAACCTTTCTAAAGAAATTTTGGTGTGCTAGCAGGTCCCTGGCTATGGTTTTGTGATCCTGGTGATCCTGGCCAAAAAATTCTTAAGACTTGGTGGAGAGCCCCAGAAGTTCCTTCCTCAATAGTGAGTGTTGGTCAGTTTCACTAGACCATCTATCTTGTGCTTTCAAACCAACAGTTTGAATTTATAAAGTGACCCACAGAAGTCAATGAACATTATGGTTTTTCATTAACCACAGCACTGTCATGTCAAATGGAATGAGCAAACTCATCACAGTCTGTATTCATTTCCTCCAAGCTACAGGAAGTCTATGCATGTGGTCAATTAAGTTGTCGTTAACTTTGGGGATTTTGCATCTCTTATCATTAAGTTTGAAATAGATTGAAAAGAATCAGCATAATTTATTCTGTAACTAGTCATTTTAAAGTTAAAATAATATACTCATTTACTAGTTAATCTTTGAATAAATCAATTTGAATATTAATCTCTCCTTAATCAGTCTCGTAGGTTTTGTTTTGTTTTGTTTTGTTTTGTTTTGTTTTGTTTTGTTTTGTTTTTTTCTTTTCAGACAGGGTCTCACTATGGAGCTTAGGCTAGTCTCTAACTTGAGATCCTTCACCTCAGACATCCCAAGTACTAAGATTACAGACATGTACCACCTGGAAGAATATTAACTTTAGCACTGAGACAGGAGCGAGTTCTCCATGAACAGCCAGGATGAAGATGCAGGGCAAAACATAAACTAGTCACATAGCTCCAGAACCAAAAAGGGTCTTGACTGGATCAAAAGCCTACAGAGCAAGAAAAATGAATTGAGAGAGAGAGTGGACAAGGAAAACCATGACTCACACATAACCACTCCCTTAACTGGATGAGCAACATCTAGTTACCTCTCTGGTTGGGCTAAATAGCCACACAAGGCTATATAGATCACTTACTGGTTTGGCATGCAATGCATTTAAAGTAAGATCAATCTCAATAAAGATTACATTGATGTCCATCCCATAAGTCTCATGTATAAAAGGCCTCTAAACTAGGTTGTTTCTGTCTCTTTCAGGATAACCTTTTCTGTTTGAGAGGTTTTCTCATTTTTTCATATCTCTACTTCATTTGCTCTGGTCACTCTTTGTCTGTGATGTTTATCTGTTCTTCTTTGGCATGGACTTGAACCTAGAATCCTCTGACTTGGGCAGCTTTGGTCATCATGATTGTCCAGCATTCTAGTTCCCTGGGTTAAGCTCACCAAGAGATAAGAAAGGCTCTGCTGCTCAAAGGACCCAAGGCACTACCGGCTTTTAACAATCTTATTGTAGTATCTTTCTCCTCATAAATGCATTTTTAAATTTTCCATGGCAAGCCTTAAAGTACTGTCTCAACCTCTGGTATGGCAAAGATTATAAGGGTTTTCATAAAGCTTGGCTACAGTAAAATCTTAACCATATGCCAGACACAGCCTGTCAATGACAGAAGCACGGTAATTACCAAGTCTTATTTAACTTGGGACAAGTACAATGCTGAGAATTTGTTGAAATGCAGGAGGTTAGACTTGGATTAGAAGCTCAGATTCAAATCCTTTCATTTGATCTGCCAGTCTCTGCACTCTTGTGTTGAAGAACATAGTACAAGTGACTGATGTTTTCAAATGATTCCTAGTCTATGACTCATAATTCTACCCAATGACGCTTTGAAAATTCAGTTTAATAAGATACAAAACATTGTGTAATGTATAACAAGTTCTAATTATTATCTTATTTTCTATGAGACAGACTGGGTCATAATTGAGAGCATCAGAGTCTGTGGGCTGGACCATGGCTGTGCCATTTACAAAGTTGTTATAAAGAGGAAATGTAAAGTGTTTGGAAAAGCACTGGGCTTATATTGCTCAGTATATATTACTTGCTGCACACAGCTCTTTGGACCTTCACCAACTATGAATGGACAATATTTAGAAGTCAAATAGTGCAAGGGTGTAGCTGGAGTTTTCTCCAGTCCTACCTGGCCCACGGTCAGGACAAATCTCTCTCACCCGCCAGTCCCACAGCCACTTAGACCCAGCCGAGTAAACACACAGAGACTTACATTTCTTATAAATTGTATGTCCATGGGAGGCTTCTTGCTAACTGTTTGTGTATCTTATATTAACCCATATCTATTAGTCTATAAGTTGCCACATGGCTCGTGGCTTTCCGGTACATCTCGCTTGTCATGCAGTGGCTGTCAGTGTCTCTCTGCCTCTGCCTCCCACTTCACAGAATTCTCCTCTCTCCTTGTCCCACCTATACTCCCTGCCTGGCTACTGGCCAATCAGTGTTTTATTTATTAACCAATCAGAGCAACACATTTAACATACAGAACATCCCACAGCACAAGGGCTTTGGTGAAACCTTTACAGATTTTATTCCTTCCACAACAGGTGATAGTAACTTTTGACACAGCACTTACATTGTGTAGGGTATTCTAAGTAATGTAGAGATCTGTGAAAGTTATAAATACCAAAGCATTTTATAAAAGGGACACATGAGAGCTTAAATATGGGGTGGGGAGTTGGTTCTACAGCCAATATCTTGAAGACATTGAGAGGACTATTTTAGAATCCTGTTTAATTTTTTGTTAACATTTTTACACTAACTTATTCTGCTCAAGATAGCTATTATACACTCCCTCTTGCTAATACATACAAGTAGACTTTCACAAGAAATATAAAGTCTTCACAAAAATAGAAATTTTGTGTAGATAAGCAGCCTCAAAAATTCACCATGTCACAGAATCACAGTTGTCATTTGTTATAGAGCCAAAGATAAACGAATAAATCTGAGTACCAAATATGATCAATAAACTAGTCTTGACATCTTCAATCTACTTCTGGAGTAAACATAAAGGACTATAGTACCCTAAGACTGGACATTCAGCTCTGGCCACACTTAACAAATGCTAACAATTTTTATAGCCTAGAATGTAGTTCAGTGGTGGTATGTGGCATGCAAGAGTGTGGGTTGATACCTAGTGCTGGAAAAGAATTGTTTTCAGGTAAAGCTCAAGCCTCCTTGATACATGAGACATTGATGGGATACTACACCCTTTGTTCCTTGATTTCATTTACTAAACTATGTAAATTGCTGAGGATGAGCAGTATTCACTTACTGCCATTATTAAACTTTATAGCATTCATAACAGGTTAACTAGCTTGCTTCCATTGAATAATGACTAGAGACCACCATGGATATGTGAACATTGTCACATTTAACAGTAATGGAATGAGACTATCTCAGTGGTAGAGCTCTTGCCTACCATGTTCAAGGCCCTGAGTTCAAACTTCAGCCCCCTTTACACACACAAAAAAAGAATAAATAAATAAAGCAAAATAAAATCCAGAAAGATTAAATTGCTTTGTAGAGGTAGGAAGGTCATGAGTTTAAGGTCACCTTTGGCTACTTAGTGATCTTTAGGTCAGTCTGGTCTACATGAGACTGTGGTGATCTTTTATTTGTGCTTTAATAAAGCTTGCCTGGAGATGGGGGGGGGGGAGCCAGTCATTTTAGGTAAACATAGAAGTCAGGCAGTGGTAGTACAAGCCCTTAATCTGATCACTTAGCAGGCAGGGTCTTTGTGTGTTCAAATACACTAGGGAACAGCCAGGCATGGTAACACACACCTTTCATCCCAGAGACCTGGAGGTCTGTACAGGCAGGCAGTGACAAGGAAGTGAGGTAGCTGGGCTAAGAGCCAATGAGAGCGCAGAAAACCAAGGCAATAAAGTCATGGGTAGACAGGAAATAACTTGCATTTGGAAGCTACAGAGTTGGCGAGGCTTCTCTGATCTCTAAGACTTTCACTCCTGTATTTGGCTCTGTGTTTATTTAATAAGACCATTTAGAAATTTGTCTATGTGGGACCTTGTCTCAAGCAAACAAATAACGACAATGAAGCAAACAAACAAAAACCCCAATGTGGTTGGGAAGAGGGCTCACTGCTAAAGCGTTTGCTGCACAACTGTAAGGACATGAGTTCAATCCCCATCACCCCTGTGTATAAATCAGGCACAGCAGTGTGTGCCTATAATCCCAGTGCTGGGAGCCACAGATAGGAGGATCCTTGGGGCTTGCTGGCAGCCAGTATAGCCAAACTGGCAGACTCCAGGTTCAGTGACAGACTCTCAAAAAATAAGGTGTAGAACAATCGAAAAAGACATTTAATGTTGATCTCTACCCTTGTGAACACACGGAAGTCCATGCAGGCCCCAAATCCAAAAACATATAAATGATAACAACCCCAACAACATTTAAAAAAAAAAAAACCTTCATTACCCGAGTTATCACAAGTATATAAGAGTTATTATGATGAGGAAATCTTCTACTCTTGAGGAAAATATTTCTTAGTAATGACACATTTGTGTATATAGATGTATGTATACATGTATATGGTATATATGTATATATGCATGCCTGAAGAACATAGATGTTTATGTTCTCATAGGTAACACTGGAGAATAGCACTGGGAAATCTGTCTTCCTGAAATCACTGAAGTGACCAGGTGTCTTCCATCAGCTTGTGCAAGCAGTAGCCAGGCATTGCTGCCATCAGCATGGGTAAAGAGGAACCATCCTTTCCCTAGTTTTCTAGGACACAGGAAACGTGCCCAGTGCCTCTAGGTTCAGAGCAAGAAACTGGTCCTTTCTCCTCATCTTCCATGGCCACACTTGTCCACAATGGGTGCTAGAAAACATGGTCTCTCGTGGAAGTCACATGCCCAGGAATGAAAGGAAATAGATTTGGTAGACTGCTAGCTGTTTTCATGAAAACATTATTTTGTTGATCAGCAGAATTATCTCCAAGATAAACAACTTGTTATTTCAATAAACTTTCTTTTCAACTGATTTCATAGCAATTTAAACTTGCTTTCATATTCAGTGAGATTGCTGTTTTATCATGCTATATCGAAAGCAAAACTCATACTTGTGAGCAAAGTACTCACCAACTGGGGCTGTTTTTTCACACAAAGCTAGATAGCCAAGGACTCTTTGAATGAAGAACACATTTTCCTCAGGTGCCAAAGATGAATGCTTACTATTTGGGGTAATATCAAAGAGACTATAATAAATGGAAAAGCACTTTGGAGAGTGAAAAGCTTTCTATAAATGCAAGATTGTTACTATTACAGTATTATTACCAGGGAAGTGTTAGCGGTCTGTTCTTAGAGGGTGTTATGTGTATTGGCTCAAAAAGGGGTTGGGCTTCATAGAAGGCATTTTACTCTTATCTTTGTAGCTCATTTTATTTATTTATTTATCATTTATTTATTTATTTATTTATTTATTTATTTATTTATAGATAGATAGAGTTTCTCTATGTAACAGTCTTGGCTGTCCTGGATCTTGCTTTGTAGATCAGGCTGGCCTGGAACTCACAGAGATCTGCCTGCCTCTGCCTCCTGAGTGCTGGGATTAAAGGTGTGCTCCATCAATGCCCAGCTCATTTTTCTACAGTGTCCTGAAGAGTTTGCGGTATGATCTACTAAACAAACATGTGATGGTAAATGTAAGAGATTTTGGCACAAAAGTGAGTAATATAGTAAAATCTTATGTTTCAGTATCACAATTAGCTAGCTCTACAATTCTAGCTTCTATTCTATAATTCATAATTTTTCACTGATATTAATATATCATTTTCCCCAAAATTATTTCTTAAGAAATACTTTGGTTTTGAGACAGGGTCCCACTAGCTCACCCTGGCCTTGAACTCACACTCCTGCTTCCATCTGCCACGTGCTTGGCTCACAAACTATGTTTATTTCTTACCACTTATTTTTATCATTACCATTTACCTTTGTTTGCTGTGATGCTGGTTTTCAACCCAGCATTCTTAAAAATGTCTGCAGCATTCTTTGGAAAAGTAACCTCCTTTTCCTGCAGCACTTCTCTTTGAAGGGTACTCCGGAGAAAAGGAACTTGTTTTTCCTATGGATGTATCCAGCCTTGTAGGTGTGATGACATCTGCAAATCCTTACCAATGTACTTCTCCCTGCAGTATTCCCTATAGCTGTTGAACCAGTGGGATTGTTGCCAAAGAGTAGCTTCGTTATAACCGCCTATGATTTTTGTTTGTGCAATATTCTTTTGGACTTTTTCCCCAATCCCCAGGAAAATGAAATGAATGGAAAAGAAGCTTTACAGTAATAATTATACCGCAGGAATGCCTGAGAAAATAAGACAGTCTCAGGAGAGTGGATTATTTAATTTTTTTGAATGAGGTAATCCTTACATACAAGAAACTACGAAGCGTGAAGAAACACTTATCCTCAAAGACTTGAACAATCTGACCATGCTGAGCAGGTGCAGCGTAAAGGTTAGTTTACCTGCCGTAGACAAGCTTGGAGTATTTCCCCAGCCTAGATGTTTCCCGGGTTAATTTAGCGCACCGCTCCTATTGTTTTTTGGACGTTTGTCCTCTACAAACGTCTCTTCTTCGCAAAGGAAGCCCTTCGAGGGGATTATGGTAATCTTTGTTCCTGATTAAAATTTCTCTGCTCGGTTGCTTTGTGTTTTCCCTTCCAAGGCGGTTTAATCCACATTCTATGGTTCTGTGATTAACCCTGAGTGTGGACCCTCAGTGTAGATCCTCCGAACCCCATCTGAGCATGCAGCCTGGCGCTTTGTTTCATTAGCGATTTTTGCAGTACATTGAATTTCCTCCCCCTCGGGTTTGTCCCCTGAGCAAAGAATTTTCTTTTCAGTTCTTTCTTTCTTGAGTTGGTCTTTTTCTGAGGGGTGATTTTGTGGACTTTTGAAATCATAGAATTGATCAGTGATTCATAGGACCAATTTCCTTGTGTCCTCACAATTAAAATACGCGGTGACATTTCGCCGGCCACAAACGCTGGCTGGCCGGGAGTGGTGTTAAGATTACTGATTAGTTCCGCAGTCCTGCGCACCACCTCCTGCCTGCACCTCGAATAGGCCATAAACTTGAAAGCGCGGGCTTCCCTGGGCCGCCGGGTGAGGCTCCCCTCCAGGGACTGGGAGCCAGGCGAGCTACCCGGGAATGGGAAAAAGAACTTAAGAGGATTAAAACAAGAAAGGAAGCATTCGGAGTCCTGGGAGGTGATGCCAGTCAGGGGCTCTGAATGCCTAAGAAAAATGTCCTTGGCCCACACTGGCCGCGGGCAGGGATCCCTTCTCCCGGAGTGGGTCCCCCTACCCGCCCCCCGCGGGAGCGCAGCCACGGCAACCTCTCTCCTGACAGGGTGGCTTTAATCTAGGAGGGAGCCATGTGAGAAGCTAGGTAAGCATTCTACCAGCAACCTACAATACCAGGTCCTTGTATTTTTAAAGAAAGACTGACAGATTCACACGATTTCCCCCTAATAAACCTTGGCCTTGATTCTCACACATCAGCTAGCAGATCATTAAAAACATTTCAAATTTTAAACAGGCCGAACTGTTCATTATGGAGTTAAGAAGTTTATTTATTTTTTAAAACAGTGGGAGAAATTTCCTGTGTTTCATGCACAGGTCTGTAATATCAGCTACTTGTGAGACCGAGGCAGGAAGATTGCAAGTTCATGCCAGCTTGGGCAGCTTAGTGATAACCTGTCTCAAAATGCAAGATTAAACAAGAAACAAACCTTCAGATATTGCTTAGTGGTAGAATGCTTGCCTGGTATTCACAAGACCCCAGGTTCATTCCCTATTACCACCAAAACCAGAAAAGAAAATTGCCTATAATTTGCTTAACAATGATCTCAAACATTTTAATGGAAGCTGATACACGTGCACACATACACACACACACACACAGTACAGCATTTTGATGTACTACAAATCATGTTTGAATAGGTAAGGCAGAAGTGAAGAGGTAATTGCTAATCACAATCCTTCAATAACGGGAGAGCTGTAGGGTAGGAATGGAGCAATTCCGTAGTAGCCCACAACTGAAGAGATTCAGAGGGAACAAATGCAACCCGCCACACTAACTCAGTAGACATGTTTGACTACACAACTTGAGCAGCGCTGCCAGATTTTCAACCAATAGCAGAGCATGCATTTGAGAAAGTGCCTAGTGCTTGGAAAAGTCCTGAGGCTACAATAAAGCAGTGAAAATAACCCAGGCAGACTTGTCAAACTCTTGTGTACTCTGCTACTCAAGAATTCAAGGAGGTACACAGGTAATTAACTGTCTTTCACAGCAGTACCCAAACATGGATAAAAATCTACCCACCATGGCAGTTGAGTCTCACAGCTGTCAGTCAAGGGGAAGAGAAGCAAGAGCCAAATTGTGGTGGTACTGTGTTCCCCAATATATCATGCACCCTAATAAATTTATCTGGGGCCAGAGAACAGAACAGCCACTAGACAAACATAGAGGCCAGAAAATGGTGGCACTCACACCTTTAATCCTAGCATTCCAGAGGCAGAGATCCGTCTGGATCTCTGTGAGTTCAAAGCCACACTGGAAACAGCTAAGAGTAGTAACAAGAGGAAGTGATGGCAGGAAGCAGAAAGATATTTAAGGCATGAGGATGAGAAACTAGAGTTGGTTAAGCTTTTAGGCTTTTGAGCAGCATAGTTCAGCTGAGATCTATTTGGATAAGAACTCAGAGGCTTCCAGTCTGAGGAAACAGGATCAGTTGAGGAATTGGCAAGGTGAGGAAGCTGTGGCTTGTTCTGCTTCTCTTTGATCTTCCAGCTATTCACCCCAATACCTGGCTCTCAGGTTTGTTTTTATTAATAAGACCCTTTAAGATTCATGCTACACCAAGTCTTTTTTTAAAAATTACAATATTTACTTTAATATACCCCACAATTTTCATGTGGATGTCTGAGGACAATCTGCAGGAGTTGGTCCTCTCCTTCTACCATGTGGGTTCTGAGGATTAAACTCAGGATATCAAACTTGGAAGCAAGAGCCTTTTATCTACCAAGTCAGTCCACCAGCACAACAGTCAAGTCTTAATGTAAAAAAAGAAATTGTTGGGGGAAGGTTGTTGCTACCCTAGGCAACTATGGTACCACCAAATCCCATCCCAAGGTAAATTTCTTAAGAGTTGCATTCTGAGTGAGTCTTCCTGGGTCCTGCCTCTGGTGGGGATGGTTAAGATTGAGGATAACTTTGAGACAAACAGAGCTCCTAAGGTCACCAAAAGGGACAGACTCTGAGGCTACTGAGATGGTTTGTTACCAAGCTTGAGGACCTGAGTTTGATCTCTGGAAGCTACCTCGCAGAAGGACAGAGCAGATTCCCACAAGTTGTCCTGTGACTTCCAATTGTAGTGTTCAGGACTGACTCCAGCACTGATAGGAAGGCCTGTACACACACACAATACTAAATAAATATAAATAAAAAATGTAAAGAATAAAGGGACAGGCTCATTCAGGGGATGCTGAAGACTATGATGCCACAAGGCTGGCAAGCCTCATTGATCAGTGATATAGGAAACTGTCTTCGATTATTTTTAATGTTCTGCTTGCTCTAGCCTTTGATGCTGATTTGCTTGAAGGTCATAGGGCATGATGATGTTGTCCAGGTAGACGTTATGAACTTCTCAGCTTGGTGGAGGTAACTGACAGGAACCATAGACGTTATTATCAGTGAGTTGCACTTGGTGGATTCTTAAAGCTGAGTGCTGTTGGTAAGGTTTCCAACTGAACCTGGGGCATCTCAAACCCACTGCTGACTAATAAATCTTCTGCTGACTTCCTGCCATTCTCATTTTGTAGGGGTTCCTTCCTGATCATCCTGCTTCAGCCTTAGCACCTTCTCTGAGAACATTCTTGTCTCCTACCTGCTGTTTGCATTTCTGTCAGATTCTCCTGTTCCTGACTTGTTCCATCTATCAATAAGTATAAGTTACCTTGCCACCTTCCCAGAGAGCTATTCTGGAGCTACAACAGCAACCTTACCATATCTCATTCCCAGTTATGATGAAACCTGTCTCTTTCATTCTCTGTTAACACTTACCACCATTTAGAAGCTGTATTATTTTTTACTTTCTTTCTTTTTCTTCAGTGGCATTTGCTATCAGAATGTAAGCTTTGTGAGAGCTAGACCATACTTAACACTGGAACAGATAGTACAGTGCTGGACTGTTTTGGAATAATCTTTTTGTACACTGTGAAGATATGCCAGTGTGATTGGTTTAATAAAAAGCTAAATGGTCAATAGCTAGGCAAGATTTTCAGGGCAGAGAGGATGCTGGGAAGAAGGGTGGAGTTGCCAGGAGATGCAGAGGAAGAATAACATGTAGAAGATGAGTTAACAAGTCATGAGCCACATGGCAGCATGCGAATCAACAGAAATGGGTTAATTTAAGTTATAAGAGCTAGTTAGAAACAAGCCTAAGCTATCAGCAGAGCTTTCATAATCAATAATAAGTCTCCTTGTTGTTATTTAGGAGCTGGCTGGTGGGACAGAGAAAGGCTCGCTACACTAGGCTCTACTTAACACCTCATCCACAGCACCGAATACAGTGTGAGACCCTGTATAGTATTGTAACTCCAGAAATCAGTGCAGTGCTTGACACTTAGTGTAAGCCTGGTAAGTTTGTTCAATGGAGGAATGAAAAGATTAACACACAGGGTGAAGCTTTCAACTTGGAGTCTCTCCTTTCATGTTCGCTTTTCTCAGACTGTCACATGGTCAGGCCACTCATTTTCTAGACCATTTTAAACTAAATCAGATATATCAATGACATCAGATTCACTTTTTAAATGGAGGTCACCAGCTCTGCTCTCTATTCTTTTGGCCCCTAAGCTGATTAGGGGAAAGAGTCTTAGAGACCACATCAAGCCCTGAGCCCTGGAATATTGTGTTCCTGTGAATAATCTTGAACTTGCAGTGGCTGGAGGTCTCAGCTTTGCTCTCCTTTATCATCCCAGGATTTAGGACTTTGCTTGTCATGTGTCTCAATAATTTTCACCTCTCCAGCATGGAAAGGAATGTATAGCCTGGCAAGAACTCTGCTCCACACTGCCAGAATGCCTCAGTGATAACCATCTGCCATCTACTGGCTCCATCTCTCCTTCCCAGCTTTTCTGCTTCCTACCCAAGTTAATTACTGCATGACAGTCTACAAAATGTCAGTAGTTTAGGAAAGGCAATTGCACTTCACAGACTAGGAAGGTCTGCCTTTGGAGAGAGGGAAACAGTAGCTAGTGACTAGCTTTTGCATGGCTGGAAGTTCTTTTTAGTATTGGTGCCAATATATCTTGTGCTGTACAGATCTTATTTTCTTTAAAAAAAAGTATCGACTGATTATTGTTCAAGACATAGTCTTGCGGTATAGCCCAGACTAGTCTGGAATTCACTGTGTAGGCCAAATTAGCATTGAATTCATACTCCCCCTGCCTCAGTCTCCCAAGTTTGGTCAGGAATGTGAAATTAGAGATTTCATTATCAACAAGTTCTAGGTTACAGGTAGATGCTAAGCTAATATAGTTTATTTTTATATTTTTAAGTTTTATTGTGTTCATGTGTGGTGGTGCATGTATCACATATACATGTGAAACTATTGAAATGTGCTGTTATCTTACTAATTTAATGAATATCATATTTTTAATAAGAACTGCTTTTTCTTTTTTAAATCAAGGCTGCGGGTATAGTCCGGTGGTAGCATGAGTGAGCTGTGGTTTGAAGCCAGCACCTCAAAACAAGGCAAAACAAATGGCTTCAAAATCACTTAAAAATTACACTGTGTGATGTGGGAGCCCACAGAGGTTTCCTAGTGAGATCTGAGCTTGCTTTACCCAGCAGGGCTGCATAAGAGGATGATTGGACCATGGGCCTAGGTACCAGGTATTTGGAGGGGTCTACACTTGGTTGTATCTACAAGGGGGAGATATTTTGCCCTTCCCCTTGGAATTGTTATAAAAAGCCCTTTTTGAATAAAGTTCTGGGCCGTTGGATATTGATCCAGGACCTCCCAAAGCTATCCTGCATTTCTTTTTTCTTCTTCTCAGCTAGGCCTATCATTCTATCTACAAGTTCCTTATTCCTCTCTCTTCCTTATAGGAGCCTTGTAAAAGGTGGGGCTGGTCCCCCACAGTATGACATTATCTCAATCTATAAAGTTGCAATTTTCTTTTACTTTATGTATTTTTCTGAACTCAGGGTTTTGAGCATGCTAAGCAAGTGCTCTACCAGTGAGCCACATGCTCAGTTTTAAATCTCCCTATTTTTGCATTTTGAAAAGCACCTAAATATATGAATAATGCACATATATGAAAAAAATCAAAAGAGAACACATTTATAATTATTTGTAGTTCATGCTTGCATTTTTATTGATATGGTATCATAAAAATTTCAAACCTACATTTTAGAATACAAGAATCATATAAAAGTGTTCCTTGTGTGAGCAATAATGATTTTTCTGATTGTCTGTTAACAAAAAGGTTGTTAACAGGAGCACACAGTTTTCAGACTTCAATGGGTAAGAGAGTCAGGCTGGCTTAGATTCATCTTCAGGTAAGTCATTGGCATTGGATATGGTTAGAGTCTGCCCAAAGGATTGTGAGTGCAGAGATGGTACTTTGCAAGCATTCTGTTTAGCATGCATTGTAGACAGCATATTTCTGAATAGACCATCCTCTATAAAGAAGTGATGTTCAGATATTTAGACACACACACACACACACACACACACACACACACACACACACACGAGTTCCCATATATGTGCGTGTGTGCTTGTTTGTTTTGTTTTGTTTTTGAGACAAGATTTCACTGTGTAGCTTTAGAGCCTGTCCTGGATCTCGCTCTGTAGACCAGGCTGGCCTCTTAACTCACAGAGATCTGCCTACCTCTGCCTCCCAAGTGCTAGGATTAAAGACATTCATCACCACTGCCTGGCAAGCATACTTGTTTTGAGATGTAGCTCAGGTTGGCATCAAATTTATCTTATATAGTTGAAGATAACCTTAAGTCCTGAGTTTTCTGCCTCTATTTCTGAGAACTGAGACTACACATATACTTCACCATGCTTATGTAGCATTCTTTTCTGAAGCCAGATATGGACTATGGAAAACCTGTCAAACTGACTGTTTTCCTCCTGATGCTGTGGGAATCATTATTAGGAGGAGCTAAACCTCCAACAGCAGTGCCCTGTTACTTCAGCCTGCAGAAAGGGAATCCATTTGGCTTCCTCATTCCTGAGCTCTAGGCAAGCAGGGATGGTTGTAGGCACTTTGCCCCAGTGAGTACTAAGTGCATTATTAGGAGCCGCACATGCTTGTGGGGAAAGGCATACTTCAGTAAGTGCAGTGAAATCTCGATGAATTGTGCCAAAGCAATTTAGGCCTTTCATTCCACTTCACTATTGGAGAATTTCACTATAAGCAATTTTTCTAAAGAGGGACACTATAGTGAAACACACACCATGGAAAACACTTTAGGTGGCTTTGGACTCTGAAAATGCTAGCCTTCTTTCTTTTAATTTATCAGGAATTCACCATTAGTGTTAAAGATTCTATAAGATCAGAAATCAGAAATGTTAAACTAATAGGTGAAATATGTCATCTTTCTTATAGGAGGTATGATGTAAATAAAAAGAAAGCCCCTGGAGAATGCTTTCCCTCTCAGCTTTAATGCTTTTGTGATTTTCTATAATGTGTTTTAAGTGAGTGCTGTAGCTCATCCTATGCATATTTTACAATGTGTGCCCACATCACCAACCCTGAGGTAACTGGGTAGGTTAATTCATTGTTATTCATATGTTGGGGTGTTTTGTTTTTTGTTTTTTTGTTTTTTTGTTTGTTTTGTTTTTCAAGATGGGGTTTCTCTGTGTAGTCCTGGCTGTCCTGGAACTTGCTCTGTAGAGCAGGCTGGCCTCAAACTCAGATATCTGCCCTCCTCTGCCTCCTGAATGCTGGGATTAAAGGCTGTGCCACCAGTACCTAGCTTTGTTATTTATATGCTTATACCTACCGCTGGCCTTTTAGGTTCTTGAAAGGGGCCAGATAACCCCAGGAATATTTTTATTACTTTGGTTTATGGAGAAGGCAATAGGTAAAGATACAAACTGGAGAACTTTCTCCAGAGGAAAGATTCAGATGGTGGGAAGTGAGACAAGAACACAAGGATTTCATAGCAAGAGAGAAGAGGGATGGGCTGAGAGGGAAATGGTTGCAGAGGTTTGTGGGCTTTCCCTGCACAGCCTCCAGTAAAGCCGTTGTTAGTCAGTGCTTTCTGAGTGTTTCCATTTCTTTTTGTTCCTCATGTCTTTGTGAGGCTGGCTTTAAAACCTCATTGGGAATGGAAAAGACAGATACACTTTGTAGATAGTCTGTGCTAAAATAAGAGTCAAGTACTCAGACAGAATGAGGTTTGCTCAGGAGGGAAAGAATATTTTGATTATGGCTGTTACTTAGAATTTTTTGTACATGGTAATAATGAAAAGTGGACAGGTGTGTGTGTGTGTGTGTGTGTGTGTGTGTGTGTGTGTGTGTGTGTGATGAATATGTGTGTGTGCATGGGTAGAAGCTAAAGGGACATGACAGGAATCCTGCTCTAGACTCTGCTTTACCCAAGCTCCTGTTTTGTGCCTAAGCTTGCTAGCCAGTGAGCTCACTGGTCTCTGCTGTCCTTAGTGTTGGGGTTACAGGTGCACATGGCCATGCTTTGCTTTTACATGAATGTTGGGAATCCAAACTCAAGTCCTCATGTTTATACAGAAAGTATCCTTACTCTCCAAGTCATCTCCTCAGCCCCTAAAATGGATTGGTTTTTTTTCCCCCTCTTCATCTCAATGCTAGGGATCAAATGTAGAGTCTCACATGTGTTAGACACCCTCAACCCAGCAGACTGATTATTTTTTGGGGGACGGGGGTTCAAGACAGGATTTCACTGTGTAGCTCTGACTGTCCTGGAACTCACTCTGTAGACCAGACTGGCCTTGACCTCACAGATATCCAACTTCCTCTGCCTCTTGAGTGGTGGGATTAAAGATGCATGCCACCACCCTCTGGCTTTTTTTTTAAATATACTTATTTTTTGTTTTATTTATTATTACTGTGGGTGGGTAGAGTGTATGTATGTGCGTGCTGTGGAAGTCAGAGAACAACTTTGTGACTAACTTCTCTCCTTCCACCTTTATATGGGGTCCAGGGATCAAACTCAAGGTCTGAGGTTTGTGCAGCAACATTTGTTTTTATCTGCTGAGCTATCTCACCAGTCCTGTTTATTTTTTATTATATTGATAAACTCATTCTTATGTGCCCCTGATTGAAAGGGAGCTACCTCTGACATCCTCCTGCTTTGATCTGTCATTAAAAATTAGCAAAGAGCTGCCTTTTCTCTTTCTGCTCTCTTCCCTCAGCACGGTCTCTCTGTCTCTCTGTTTCTCTGTTTCCCTGAAGTAAACTGGCCCTGGTGCCACATGTCTTTAATCCCCCACTCGGGAGTCTTAAGAAGGCAGATCTCTGAGTTTGAGGCCAGCCTGGTTTACAGAGTGAGTTCCAGGACAGCCAGGGCTGTTATACAGAGAAACTCTGTTTCAGAAAACCAAATAAATAAATAAAGTGATCTGGGGAATAGTTAAGCAGTAAACTGTTTAGCTAGCATTACACACACACACACACACACACACACACACACACACACACACACACACACACAATGTTGTAGTAACAGATTAGAAGGCGTAGCAGGTACCTAAATAGCTAAGGTACTTCCACATCCCTGATGACTACAGGCTTCATCTGTAGCAGTTCTGTTTGTATCCACTACTTTGAACTTCAGACTTTGTGCATGCCAAGCAAGCACCCTATTACTACTTCCCCAGGCTTCTTTTTACTTTGCAATTGAGACAGGTTATCAATACAGGTTATCGATAAGGGATGATGGAGGCCTTGCATTCACCTTACAGCCCAGGCAGTCCTTGAACATGTCAGCCTCCTGCCTCTGCCTCTTGAGTACCCAGGATTACAGGCCAGTGAGAATTGTTTTACTACTACCCTCTGGTAGCCACAGGCTTCGGTGTTATATCTAATTGTGGGTAGAGAGGTCAGAAAAATAGGATTTTGGTTTTTATCCTTTCTTTCTCCCCTTATTTCGCTTTGCCTCATTTCATGGCTGCTTGTCCTGTCTTGCTGGCTTTTCTCTTGACACCCAGAACAGTCATCGAAGAGTCTGTGTTTGGTATCATGGGCCTCATCATGTGGTGGTAACATCCTGGCTCTTGATTCACCGCCAGTCAGTCTCAAGTTTAATTAGAAAAGAAATAAGGGAAGAATGAAAGTAAGCCATAGAAGTTACATTAGTCATTTGTTTTCAGGCCTCTGTCCCTCTCTTTTTCTCTGAGTCTGCTTGGGGAGTATTCACAGTAAGATTAGACATCTTGCTTGCTGTAGATGAAATTCTAAATGGACTAGCCACTGCCGTCTCTTCCTCTGAGAGAGTGGCCTTCTCCTGTGTGACCTTATTTATTTCTGTTTTACCTTCTCATTGGTTCTAAACCCAACCACATTATTTCCTTGTCACTGCCTGTCTATACAGACCTCCAGGTCTCTATGGTTCGTACTGGGATCAAAGGTTAGGGTCACTACTTGGCTGTGTCCTTGAATACACAGAGACTCTGCCTGCCACATGATCGGATTAAGGGCGTGTGCCACCACCACTGAACTTCTGCTAAATGGCTTGCTTTTAGCTCTGATCCCCAGGCAACTTTGTTTATTAACATACAAATAAAATCACATTTCAGCACAATAAAATATCACCATAGCTTGCTCGAAGACTTAGGTTGCCTTAATGCAGTAGGTAACTTGGATTATTGAATCCAGAGTTCTGTTGATACCTATGTTGCTACAGCTTCGACATGCAGAAGGGAGGTGAGATGTACTGACAACCCAGATCCTTCCTCAGACTCTTACACAGAGCAGTTCCACACTTCTCTCACTGCAGAGCAGTCCTTGGTCACAGGTGGTGCAGCCTCACCTTCTGTGGTCATGGGTGGTACACTCTCACCTTCTGTGGTCATGGGTGGTACACTCTTACCTTCCATGGTCACTGGTGGTACACTCTCACCTTCCATGGTCTCGGTAGTGCAACCTGACCTTTCATGGTCTCAGGTGGTGCACTCTCACTCTCTGTGGTTATGAGTGTACACTCTCATCTTCTGATGCATTTCCCCAAGCTCAGGCTTAGGCTGTCTCAGCTGGGTGTGGCTGTAGATGCCAAGACACAGCACACCCATTTTCCTTCTTCATGCCAGGTTTAGGCTGGGTGCTCTTCAACCACATGTAAACAAATGGGAAACACAACTGGAGCAGAGGTCCTCAGACTATGTAAACAGCCAGACAGCAGATAGTTCAGGTTTTATAGGCCATGTATACTCTGCCACAGTATCCAACTTTGTCACTGAAGGGTGAAACTGACCTGTTCAAGCAAAGTTATTTATTTGGATACTGAGAATTGAATTTCACATTGCTTTACATTCACAAAATATTTTCATCTTTTAATTTTTCCTCCATCCTGTTTCTTCTTCTTCTTCTTCTTCTTCTTCTTCTTCTTCTTCTTCTTCTTCTTCTTCTTCTTCTTCTTCTTCTTCTTCTTCTTTTCTTCTTCTTCTTCTTCTTCTTCTTCTTCTTCTTCTTCTTCTTCTTCTTTTTCTTCTTCTTCTTCTTCTTCTTTTTCTTCTTCTTCTTCTTCTTCTTCTTCTTCTTCTTCTTCTTCTCTTCTTCTTCTCCTCCTCCTCCTCCTTCTTCTCCTTCTTCTTCTTTTTTTGTTTTCTTTTTAGATGTCAGAGCTTGCTATATAGCCCAGAGTAGCCTGAAACTCATTATGTAGCTCAGATTAGCCTCAAACTTGAGACCTTCTCCACCCTCCAGTCACCCAAAGCTAGAATTACAGAATCACAAGTATACACATCTGCACCCAGATTCCCTAATCATTTTTAGATCTTAGTTAGATTGCAAAATAGCACAGTAGACTGGAATTAATCTTAGGGCTGTAGTTTTCTGTTTTTCTTATTTGTGGTTTCTATTGCTGTGAAGAGACACCATGTCCCCAGCAATCCTTATAAAGGAAAATATCTAATTTGGGCCTGGCTTACAGTTCAGAGGTTTAATCCATTATCATCATGGTGTGAAGGATGCTGACAAGCAGGCAAACATGGTGCTGGAAAAGGAGCTGAGAGTTCTACATCTGGCTTCATAGGCAGCAGGAAAAACAATGAACTACTAGGCCTGGCTTAGGCTTCTGAAATCTTAACACCTCCCCACCCCCAGAGACTCACTTCCTATAAGACCATACCTATTCCAATAAAGCCACACCTCCTAATAGTGCCAGTTCCTATGAGCCTACAGGGTCATTTTCATTCAAACTACCATACTGCTCATGATCTAGAACGTTCTTTGCTGTGAATTCTGTCAATCTCAAATTATACCTATTCCAATAAAACCACACCTCCTAATAGTGCCAGTTCCTATGAGCCTACAGGGTCATTTTCATTCAAACTACCATACTGCTCATGATCTAGAACGTTCTTTGCTGTGAATTCTATCAATCTCAAATTTAGCAGTTTACAGCTACAATTCAAAGCAAGCAAGATTGTTCAGTGGGTAAAGGTACTTGCTGCCAAGTCTAATGATATGAATTCAATCCCTGGGACCCATATGGCAGAAAGGAGAGAATCCACTTTTGCAAGTTTTCCTGAGTTCCACACATGCACCATGGCACATGTGCACCACACCCACTCATAGTAGTTCTAAACTCCATCCAGACCTGCATTTGGATCCTTGCACACCACAGTGAAGGAATTCCTCTTGAGGGGCTGAGACTACTTCCTGGGAGGATTTCTTGCTGACTGTTTATTGCTCTGTGGGCTTGGTACTCAGCTTACTATTCTTTACAGCCCTCAATTCAGTTTTGTGAGTGGCATTTCCTTTTAGCAAAGTTGAGAAACACCCTCTGCATTCACCTGAGTGTCTTCCCTAGCCCCAGCCTCTATTTCTATAGAAGTTTGAATCATAGGTGTCTCTTTTTTGTTTTGTGCTAACATGAACATTTTAGTCTAAGATATTGGCACTTCCATTTGTATGAGTGATTTCAGCCTTTGGGAGCCTCCTGTAAAGCCAATGCAGGTTCATTTGGTGCCACAGAAGCCACATCTACAATTTTTATTGAGACAGGATTCCTTTGGCTGTGGTGTGTCACCCTGCTGGTGAACACAACCTTCCAAGTCTTAAGAGCCACTTTTGTCTGAAAGTGTTTGGCACAACTTTAGGGATTTCAGAGTTCTTAACAAGGGAGCTACAGCCACCCTTTGACTTGATCTTGACCCCGGAGCCATTTCTTATGTTGACAATTTTTTTTACTAACTGGGGAGATGGAAGATAAGGAACAATGTATTTTCTTTCCAGCATGCTCTGGCTCCTCACTTCTTCCCTAAGTGCATCTGTACTTAGGTCTGACTTTCTGTGAAGCCATTACATTGACCCAGTCTGCAAGTTTATGAGTTACTATCAGTGATGTTTTCCTAGAGTGTTCCATGAGCACCCCACTCAGAATGTTGTGTTGTCTAGCCTGCTGCAGTTTTATTACCACGTTCTCAACAGCAGTGTGCCCACTGTTTCGTGTAGACTTCACCAGACACCTGATTTCAAAGTCATAAGATCAAGTTTTCTGTTATAATTAAGAAGTATTAGTTTTTGGAAGATTTGAGGGTGCTTCTGCCTCAAAAGAAAAAGAAAACCAGTGTTGATACTGTAGCTCAATGTTAATAAAAAGCTAAAACAGAGCTGGAGATTACTCAGTGGTTAGGAGCACTGACTGCTCTTTCAAAGGGTCTGGGTTCAATTCTCAGTATCAATATGGCTGCTTACAACAAGCTGTAGGGGACCTACCATCCTCACACAGACACATGCAGGCAAAACACCAATGCACTAAAAATTAATCATTTTTTAAAAAGCCTCTAAATTAGGGAGACATAATTTCTCCTAACCATGTGTTTTCTTCTTTCCTGCACAATTGTCCTTGTGACATGCTTCATAAATAGTACTCTGTTTGTACTTTTTGCTTTGGAAGTGTCAAACACAAAACTAAGAACTGTATAGAACAATGAACACCCATGTACACATCACTTAGTGTCTCCAAATGTTAGGATATTTTCTGGTGTTTGCTTTATCTTTTTGTGCAAATGATCAATCTGTCATCTATCAGTCTATCCATCCATCTTCCTGTCCGTCCATCTGTAGCTATCTTCAACCATCTCCAGCCATCCTTACTCTTTGTCTTTAAATATTTTTAGTGTCCTTACCTTTGTATCAACAGATCAAGGAAACCCGGGAATCTCAAATTCAAAACATTTAAGTTCAATACAACACTAATCACCTAAAATAAGTTTATATTCAGTTTTACCATTTCTCTCAAAAATGTTCTTTAGAGAAAAAATAAATATAAATAAGTGAACCCAAAGCGCTCCCCCAGCATTAATCTGAATTAGCTCTTGTGCTTAGCTGTTTTCACTTTAGTACCTTCTGTGTGTGAGAGCAGGTTCTCTGGCTTGTGTGGAGGTCAGGGAGCGACACTCAGTGTGTGTCCTTTTCAGTGTATCACATCATCTGGGATGTGATACTGAGTTAGCATGCTCTTGGTAAAACTAATCTAACAACTTCCTTAAGGAGGAGGCTGCTATTGTCTCTAGAGATATCGTTCTTTTCAGTACTTTATTTGCTACTGAATCAATTAAGTTGTTTCTCCCATATATTTTTGTCAGAAAGAAGGGAGGCTGTCAAATTTTGAAAATTCAAAATTTGGATCAAGCATAAATTCTTATTAGGGATTATTTTTTTAAAGTATGGAACAGGAATTAATCCATCTTTAGATAATTAAAAGGACAAAATGTTATTATAGTTAATTAAGAAAGGCAAAAAAAAAAACCAAAACAAACAAACAAACCCCAAAACAAAAAACAACCAACCCTACACTCATTGGACAACGAGGCTGTTTCAATAAATGTCTGCATTTTCATCAAGCAGCAGAAGGTCATAAGTCAGGTCCAGGTAGTAAAATGTGCATGCCAGCCATTTCCCCTGCATAATGTTAAACTGCTTTGCATTTATATACAATCATGCTTCCTAATAATCAGGAAACTGTTTAGACTGTACATGCACACACAGAAAGAGCTGGTAGTGAGTATAATAGAGGAGGAAACTGAAAACAAGGGAACTAGGAAAGGCATTTAAGATTAGAAAATGTTTATGTAATATCTTTAAAGCATTTGGTAAATTACACTACTTAGATTACCAGTTTTTCTTTCTCTATTCCTGGCAAATCTTATTAATATATTATAGCTTTAGATTGTTCTAAGTTGCATCTAGTGAATTTAAAAGAGAACAGTCCTGCAATAAAGTATCTATCATGTCTTGCTGAATAAAATGTGTATTTGTGCAATCTGAGATTGAAGGCTCTCTAAGCCTCTTACAGTTTTAAATCAGACAACCCCCACTTCTTGCAGACAGTTGCCTATTTGTCACTTTGAGTTTGATTTATCTCAAGCAGGAGCTACAACTGTATTAAAATCTAGGTTAAGCATGTAAAACACTGTATATAGAGTTGGCAAGTTAAACATGCCTAATGAAAGACAGCTGTGCTCTCATTGGAAACAAAAATAGGTTGGAGGAGATGTGTCTCGGTGAAGAATTATGTGAAAAGTGTGAGAACTGGCTGCTTGCTCTTTAAAGAATGGTGCAGCTATGGAAGGCAGTGAAAACATCTTCTGTTGTTTTCTATAGAGACCACCCAAAGTAACCCGAGGACCCGTGTGTTCTGCTGTTGATCAGGCCAGCAGAGGCTGGAGAGTCAGTAAATTAACTAGCACCCCTGCTTTGTACATCCTTCCCAGAAGTTACATCTCACCCACCCGAGGGTATCTCAGGATGGAGAGTGAGGTGATGTCGGTGATTTCTGCAATAACTGTTCACATGCATTTTTACAGTGTTTTGTGGCATCCTGACAGTCTTGATTTTTTTTCTCTGTAAATAAATGAAATTTTGTTGAGATTTAGAAAATGTATCAGCAATATGGTTCAGCTGTTAACAGCTCTTGCCACTGAGTTGGTGACCTGAGATAGATACCCAGAAACCACATGGTGGGGGGATAGAACAACTGACTCCTACAAGATGTTCTCGTTCCTACACACACAAACACACACAGGCACATGCATGCACATGCATACATCCACACACATATATACACATACACACAGGCACATACATATACATACACATGCAAAAGCATATACACATACATGCACACATGCAAATAGAGGAATGTAATTTTTTCAATTTAAAAAAGAATTTGAAGTATTATAACTGGATTTTTTTAATTTAAAAAAGAATTTGAAATATTATGACTAGATTTTTAACATTAAAAATGAATAATGAATGACGGTGGCCCATTTACATCATTGCAATACAAAATATCTAATCATTTATTAACTTCTGATTGTATTTTGTTTTGTTTTGTTTTTTGTTATTTTTGAGACAGAGTCTTACTATGTAGTTCTGGCTGTCCTGGAACTCTCTACATAGACCAGGCTGGCTTCAAACTCAGAGATTCACCTGCCTCTGCCTCCCAAGTAATCAAATTAAAGGCATGTGTCACCACTGCCCAGCACTTTTGATCGTATTTAGATTATTATGAAAATGAAAAGAAATAAAGGCAGTACCTAATGATTTTATCTCAAGAAACTTTAAGGCAACATTATTTGATTGCAAACTTCTGTTGGTTTCCTCTGATCATGGTGGCATACTGTAATTCCAGGATTGGTTGATTCATTCACTCATCCCTAACATTTTTGAGTGTCTGACACATAGATTTCAATAAATGTTCATTAAAATGTCATAGTCATAATACATATCTATACAGGAATCTCCTCACAGATTGCAAGATTTAAACTGTATAGCGTGTTCAGTTTATGCTATGTGCAACTTAGTTTTCAGTTTGTTTCATCCACTCAATGAATACTTAAGAGCTTTCTGTGAGCTCCACACTATGCAAACTCTGGCATATGTCTCTGGACAGGTAGGTGGATTCTTACCCTTTATGGATATTGGTGAAATTATTTAGGCCACTCCACATAGTTAAAAGGGAGGTTTATTTTGTGGGGTAACTTACAAATGAAGGGGTAGGTTGCAGGGTCTGGCAAAGGTATGGCACAGTCCGGCGGTGTTCTCTGGAGAACTCTGCTCGATCTACCTCCAGCGTCCAGGGTCCCAGAGCCAAGAGAGAGCTCTCCTCTCCATCCTGGGTCTTCAGCTTCCTCCCTCAGCCCCACCTTGTGGGCGTGACCATTATCGAAGCCTCAATGGGGGTTGGAACTTCCAGGCCAAGGCTGGGATGGCTACCCACTACATCTCCCCCTTTTGTTTAAATAAGGTTCTAACCTAAATACAAGACTATATACAAAGAAATGGTTATAAATATTGTCCAGGAGTAATGAGGGATAATGACCTAGATAAGTTGGAATTACAATAAATGCAAACAATATCAAGCAAAAAACACATACTAAAATCCAGGGTAGTCTAGAGCGTGGGTAGGTGGCATGTTACAAAGATCATTCCAAAAGGTGTCCTATCCTAAAGAACCTGAATCTAATACATAATATATTCTATCTAAGATATTATATATGTATATATACTAAGTTGTAACTATAACTGCTAAGAGGGGCTGGAGAGATGGCTCAGAGGTTAATGGCGCCCAACATGTTGGCAAGAGTTTCCACCTAAAACCTGAAAAAAAAGATTCTAAAAAGGAGCTAAAAACAGCTTCCTAGTTGTCTCTCTCAAGTTAGCAGCAGCCTGCCGGTTTGAGCAACTATGGCGGGTTCCTGGTGTGTGCGTCTGACCTGCAGTGTGGCAGAATGAGGAGTCTACAAGTGGCACTTTACTCTGTTGCATGGTGGATTTAGTCTTTGCTAGTTAAAAAAAAAGTTTCTGGGCTATGCACTGCTTTGATAGAACTGCTTCTGATAGTTGATGGTACACATGGCTCCAGACCCAGAGCTGGCAGTAAACTGTACCACAGCCATGTTGGGAAACTGAGGTGGGCAGAGCCAGCAGCCACAGAGGTGTTTCAATCTTACAAAGATGGATATTACACAGAGTATCTGGTTTATGTTGTCTTTGGGATTTTTAACTGCAGAAAAAGATTTGGTCGTAAAAGCTGTTGAGTTAAATAAATATGTAAATTTTGGGCTGGAAAGATGGCTCAGAGGTTAAGAACATTGGCTATTCTTCCAGAGGTCCTAAGTTCAATTCCCAGCAACCACATGGTGGCTTACAACCATCTGTAATAAGATCTGGCTCCCTCTTCTGCCGTACAGGCATACATGCAAACAGAACACTGTATACAAGATAAATAAATAAATCTTAAAAAAATAAAAATAATAAATAAGTAAATAAGTAAGTAAGTTTTAAAGGTACCTTGACTTCAAAATTTGGATATAGGGATATGTTGCTTTGGAAAAGAGTCTCTGCTTTCGTTTCCACAGAAAGCCGGAGGCTGTGGATTTGTTCCAGATTAAGATACATCAGGTTTGATCAGCCAAGACCACCTGAAAGGTCTCCAATGACACCATGGCCCAGATGATCCAACATCCAGAATGCTTTCAAGGCAACTGGCTCAGAGGTTTACCCTCAGGGACTACTCCATAATCCTAAAATTTTCTTTCTGTCCCCATAAGATGCAGCGCCCCCTCCAGCAGGAAGTAATAAGAAAAACTATGCCCAAATTCCCAGCTGGCTTTGGAAATGGAATTGGCTCACTCCTTCTCTAAACCCAGGCATATTGTTAAAAGAAAAGATTAAGAGATTCTTGTGTCCCAAATCAGAAGAGCCCTCTGGTGTGGAACAGAGAAAAACCAATATTTTTATTTAAATCAGGTTGATTATAAATATGATCTCTTTCTAAAGAAGAAAAGGGGATATGATATAGATATAATAGGATGAAAGGGTAGATTAATGAATTTACTTCAGATTTAATGTACTTCACATGATAATTTTAGTCTTTTTATTTTATTTTATTTTTTACAATTTAGTCTTGACTAAGCTGGAACTTGCTATGTGGACCAGGCTGGCCTTGAATTTCTAGAGATCTGCCTGCCTCTGGGGGAAGAATGCTAGGACTAAAGGCATGTGACCCTAATTTTAGTTTTGAAAGAAATTAAATAATTTACATAGTTCTCCCAAAGACTCCAAAGCTACAATACTTGTCTATGTTCTGGGCAATAGACAAGACTAGAAACAGGGGTGACTGCTACTCTTTAAAATGTAATTTAAAAACATGGCAGAGAGGTAAAAGCATTAAGGGACAGAAATTGGAGACAAACATATCTGCACCTTCACATTTTCCATTTTGTCTAAACTCAGGGAAGAGTTTAAAACTGAATACAGGAAAGTTGGCTGGAAAACTGTAATTCTGAGTCATCAGCAGCATATTTGAAAGGAACAACACAGCCAATGCTGGCAGCTCCTTCTTTTCAGATTAGAAATTAACTGCTATCTTGTCAGAAGGAAATGGCATGTTTGATCATTGAAAGGCATTGAAAAGGCAGCTCTATTCGTTTCTTTGGGCCACAAGGATCCATTTATTTAATTACTTCTTCCAAGATGCTAAGTGGATCCCCAGTGACCAGGCCAAATCAATGCACCTCCAAAGGTAGATGATTTGTGCAATTCAACACATAGCAGATTTTCAGTAGTTATTGTTATGAAGAATTGGGAAAATCCAGTCTCATTTCATCCCTACTGAAAGTGGCTTAGGTTCAGAGGGTACATGATTAACTTTAGATAAAATAATGTAAAATGCATATTGTATATTGTCTTCCAGACAAAGAATCTAAAACTTGCTTGGAACTCAAAACTTCAAAGATGTGTGTGTTTACCTATGTATGTTTATGTATGTGTGTGCATGTGTATACCTGTATGTGTGTGTACCTGTACATGTGTCTGCATATATGTATACGTGTGTGTGTGTGTGTGTGTGTGTGTGTGTGTGTGTGTGTGTGTTTGATGAAGGTCGAACCCAGAGCCTTATGCATACTAGACAAGTAGTCTGCCAGTGAGTGATAGTTCCATTCCTTCCTAGCCATATTAAATAAGAAGACTGGAAACCAGAAAGTTAGAAACAAATAAAAATAATCAGCTTTATTATTTTAAAAATGAAGTAGACTCTATCCAGGGAAGCAGGTAGGCTAACTGCAGATCTTCACCTCTCCCTCCACTCCTCCAAGTTCTATGTTCCAGTCTCATCCCCAGCTCTGTAGCAGACAGCCTCCTGTAGCCTCTTCCCCAACACTTGCCCCATCTCCAGTGGATCACACAGATCTTCCCATCAAATTTCCCTCCCCTACAGATCATTTTATCTCAGTCCTCAACTCCAGCAGGCATTCTCTGGGCAACACTTAGGCAAGCCTCCCAGAGAAGCAAGTAGACCAGCAAAGTAAGTGGGTGTCCTTCAGATCTCCACTTCCCTCCTCTCCTCCATATCCAATTCTCCATTCTTACCCCCAGTTCTATAGCAGATGACACTTTGTAACCTTTCATTATTCTCTGCCTCATTTTCCTGGTGGAACACTCTGGTTTCTTCCCTCCTGTGGAACCCCTCAGCACCCTCCCCTTTTATCCCATCCTCATTCCTCGGTATCAACTTCAATACCTAGAAACACATTTTACCCAGAACTCCCAGTGGCCATACCTATCAAGATCCTGAAAGACTTTCCTACTAAGCAACACACAGCCAGAAAACTCTCCTAAGTAACATAGAGGGAAACAGAAACCAAGGAACAAACACCCACCCAACAAAGACAGAACCAGACATCAGCACCTAGACCTATAATCATCCCAATCCTGGATGCCTAGATACCAGTTAAAAACAAAATCAGGAACAGCCAGGACAATATGTCTCCACTAGAGCCTAGTAACCCTACCACAGCAGGACCTGAATATTCCAACACAGTTGAAGCACACACACAAAAAAACAAAACCCTAAAATAGTCTTATGAATATGACAGAGATCCTTAAAGAGGAAATAAATAAATCCCTTAAAGAAATTGATGAAAACACAAACAAACAGTGGAAGGGATGGAATAGAAAAGTTCAAGACCTGAAAGTGGAAATAGAATCAATAAAGAAAACCCAAACTGAAGGAAATCTGGAGATGAAAATCTAGGAACTCAAACAGAAACCTCAGAGGCAAGCCAACAAAATACAAGAGATGTAAGAGAGAATTGCAGGCACTGAGGACACAGTAGAAGAAATGGATACCTCAGTCAAAGAGAATGTTAAATCTAAAACCTCCTGGAACAAGCATCCAGGAGATCTGGGACACCAAGCAAAGACCAAGTCTCAGAATAGTAGGAATACAGGAAGGAAAAGAAACCCAGGTCAAAGGCATAGAAAACATTTTCAACAAAATTATAGAAGAAAATATTCTTCACATAAGATGGAAAAGCCTATCAAAGTACAAGAAGCATACTGAACACTAAATAGACTGAACCAGAAAAGAAATTCCCCTCAGCACATAATAACCAAAACACTAAACTTATAGAACAAAGACAGACTATTAAAACCTGCAAGGGACCAAGACCAAGTAACACATACTAGTAGAATAACACTACTACAAGAACACAGACCTACTAGAATAACATCTGACTTCTCAATGGAGACTCTAAAAGCCTGGATTTTACAGTCTAAGAGACCACAGATGCCTGCCAAGACTGCTATACCTGGCAAAACTTTCAATAATAGATGAAGAAAGTAAGACACTCCATGATAAAACCAAATTCAAGCAATATCTAGCTACAAGTTCAGCCCTACAGAAGGCACTAAAAGGAAAACTCCAACCTAAAGAGTTTAACCACACCCAAGTAAACGAAAGGAATAAATAATCTCAGACCAGCAAATCAAAAGAGGGGAAATACACACACACACACACACACACACACACACACACACACACACACACACACACACACCCTCCTGCACTACATAACAGCAAAATCACAAGAATCAACAAACACTGATCATTGATAACTCTCAGTATCAATGGTCTCAATTCCCCCAACAAAAAGAGACAGACTAACAGAATGGATGAGAAAACAGGATTCACCCTTCTGCAACATCCAAGAAACACACCTTAACATCAAGAATAGACATCACCTCAGGGTGAATGGATAGAAAAAGGATATTCTAAGCAATTGGACCTAAAAGCAAGCTGGGGTAGCTATTTTCATATCTGACAAAATGGGCTTCAAATTAAACTAGTCCAAAGACATAGGGAAGGGAATCAATCTACTTCAAGATCCAGCTATGTAGGTATATACCCAAAGGATGCTTTATTCTACTATAGTGAAAACTGCTCAACCATGTTCATTGCTGCTCTATTCATAATAGACAAAAATTGGAAACATCCTAGATGTCCCGCAACAAAAGCACAGATAAAGACAATGTGCTGCATTTACAAAACAGAGTATTACTCAGCCATTAAAAAAAGTGAAATTGTGAAATGGATGGTAAATGAATGGAACCAGAAAACAAAACAAAACAAAACAAAACCAACCTGGACCCAGAAAGATAAATATGGTATGTATTCACTTATATGTGGCTATTAGCTGTCAAATCAATGATAACCAAGCTACAATCCATAGAGTCAAGGAGATTAGACATATAGTAAATGACTAAGGGAGTCTGATAGATCTCCCTTGGAAAGGGAAATAGAATAAATAGCCATGGATGAATGTTTGAAGGGGACTGTAACAGGAAGATCAGGTGGACAGGGGAAGGGAAGAGGGGGGTAAGGGAGGAAATACAAGGAGAGACAGCTAAAATTAAGGGCCACTTGATGCATAATATGGAAACCTAATATATTAGAAGCTTTCTAATACACATATATGAAGATGATCTAAATGAAATCACCAAATAATGGAAGACACAGAGACCCAACTGGACAGCCCCATCTCTTGTCACCAATGAAGCTTCTAGTACCCAGAATGGGTCACATCTAATTGATTTCTTGGCCAAAGGGGTCCCCATGAGAATCCCACAAATAACCCAGGCTGTTGTTGAATATAGGTTGCTCTCCACACACTCACAGTTACTGAAGACAACACATACATAACTCACTGAACATGTAGAAGTCAAGCTGATGCCTTCACCCCAAAGTTCTAGTATCTTTGGTACAGGAATGTACTCTGCATGCTACCAAAGGAGAAACACAAACACCAACCCAGTCACAAACTCTTTGATCTACAATGGTGTCCTGCCTGCAAGATGTGCTAGTGCAATGGTGCCACAAAATGTGTGGGACTAGTCAACCGATATCTGATTTGACTTGAGGTCCACTTTATGAGATGAAACCCATACTGGACAGTGCTTGTGTGACTAAGAGCCTGAGACTAGATAGTCACAGTAATAATGCTAAGATATCTAGAGATGCAAATATAGGTCATGATAACTATCAAAGCAAGGAAAACTTATATCCTCAAAATTTACTTGTACCAGCAGATAGCCTATCAAGTAAATTTTCTTTCAGGTTTTCATAGATGTGGTTGATATTTAATCCTGGTACTTGCTTTGTAGACCAGACTGGCCTTGAACTCACAGAGATCTGCCTTTCAAGTGCTGGGATTAAAGGTATGTACCACCACACCTGGCTGCGGAATTATGAATTTTATCCTGTAATTTCAGTTCTTATTTTATCATGCTGTACAACAGTGACAATTCTAATCATTTAAAATGATTTTTCCTTGTTAATCACTATAGTTGGTTGATATAAAGGCATATAGCATTTATACCCTCTTCTTTTGGAGAAATGAAAGGGTTTTTTGTTTGTTTGTTTGGTTGGTTTTAGACCTTGCCCTGAAGACAGAGTAGATATTTGATATTTATCACTTTCCCTGAAATGAGACCCAGTTCTTCCAAGTTACTGCCAGGAGCAGCAGGGATAAGCAAACAGTGTTCTCTGGATTTTACCTCCTTGATTTTACCTTGTGTGGCAGTAGATTGCCTTTGGACCTTGTTGTTTGAATCTTAGATGGTCTCATTAAAACAAACAAACAAACAAAAAACCCAAAAAACTCAGAGCCAGATATCTGGGTGAGAAGCAGAACAGCCAGCCACTAGTTCTTACCTCTATGAGATCCTTAGCCTAAAGGGAGTGAGTACCTGCTTCCTCATGCCTTATATACCTTTCTCTGTTCTGCCACATTACTTCCTGGGATTAAAGGCATGTATGCTTCCCCAGCAAAAGCATGATATCTCAAGTGCTGGGATTAAAGGTGTGTGCCACCACTGCCTGACCTGTCCTCTGATCCTCAGGCAAGTTTATTGGGGTACAGGATATATCACCACAGGACCTAATTAACTAAATTATTTCCTGTGTTTTGTTTGGTTTTCTTCTGTCTCCACGCCTCCAAACAGTGAGGATGACAGGTGATGCTGATTATGATTGAGCCCTTTATTGGAAACACAGAGGATTTGACCCTAAAACTTATTATAAGTGCAATCTTAAGGTTCTTACTGTCTAATCTGTAAGAAAAGAGATATATAGGTCTGTATCACAGAGAGGAAACTAAATACTGACTACAACATACCTATAGTGCAGAGCATAAGACCCTAAAGGGTCCAGTAAAGATAGGTCTGTCTGTACCCAGGAGGTACGGTTGGCTTTGCTGTTTTACAGACCATGTGCCCTTCCAACAGTAAGATTGAACATTTGGTTTAAATGGATTAAATATTTGTTTTACTGCTGTTTTTGGACTTTAATAAGCAGTCCTTCTCCAGCTCTGTCTGATCATAATTAGCTCCAATTCCTAGGTTTTCATTTTTGTTTTTGTTTTTTAGTTGTTTATTTGTTTTTTGAGACAGGGTTTCTCTGTGCAGTTTTGGTGCCTGTCCTGGATCTTGCTCTGTAGATCAGGCTGGCCTGGAACTCACAGAGATTCTCCTGGCTCTGCCTTCCAAGTATTGGGGTTAAAGGTGTGCACCACCACCACCCAACTAGGTTTTCATTTTTGTGGGGGAATAAACCCTTTGTACTTTATGCTCCTCTCACTCTATTCAAGGAATCTAAACTCGTGTATTATTTTCTATCCTGGCACATTTAATTTTTGACTATTCAGGCCCTGGGAAAAGCATTCAAGCTTCAGAACCATATATACCTGTTACATGGCGGTAGAGCTAGCTATAAAGCAAAATTAGGAGTCAGAGTAAAATGGCCTATAGTGTCATTAAATGTATTTTGTATGTTGAAACCAAACAGAAATCCCTAAGTAAGTGACTAGTAGCACTAATTACCTGGTCAGTCAGTCTAGCCAATCATTGAACGCTGGGCTGATGAGAGACCCTGTCTCAGATAAGGCAGAGATTGATAGTGGAAGGCACTCCGTGTCAGGCTCTGGCCTTCCCATGTGTGCACACACACAAACACACATTTACAGATATCATACAAAATAAAAAGGAATGAAATATATAACTTTGTACTTCAAAAAATATTGCTTTAATTATAACATTTCAGTAAAAAGCAGGGTTAATTCATATATTTCACTGACTACCATTGACTACAAACTCCATATAGATTTCTTTGGTTTAATATACTTTTGTAAACATGGGCACTAGACAAGCACTCTACCAGCCAGTCCCTGTATCCCAAGCCTTCTTGGATACTTTTACATTTTGAGCTAAAGACTCATTAAGTTGCCCAGGCAGGACTTGAACTTGTTACCCCCTGCCCCGGAGTCGCTCAGTCACTGGTCTTACAGGTCTGTCTGATACTGGTCTTTAACTGCCTGTTCAAATCATAATTTGTCCTCTAGAAAGACACTTCATAAATTTGCTTCTTTAAAATACAAATCATTTGTTTTATAATGTAATTGAAATGTGACTGGTGGTTCTGGGGTTGGGAGGGTAGTAATAATTTCCAGTGGACATGTTATCTTTGGAGACTTAACACTGACTCAGAGATTTGAAAACTGAGAAGGATTAATTAGCCAAGAAAGAAGAAAAGAGCAATTCTGACAGAAGAAACAGGTGTACAATGACTCTGAGATGGGAACAGCTTGGCATGTTTGAGGATGTGAAGGTAGGCAGGCGTGTTGGAGTGCTTGACAAAGCTCACCCAAGAACCTGGCTGACTCATGATAGATGATTGGCCTGTGCCTTGAAAGGCCATAGATTGGTTTGCATGTGTTCTGATTGACTTCCAAGGGCATAGTCCTTTGTGTCCTGTCTTCACAGTGCTCTTTCACAGCATAGGACTCAGGAATTTCTGTGCTAAGGGAAGTTCCTATTAGAATCTCACCACCACATGCCCCACAGGTCTCATAACAGTGCTATATATCTTACTGAACAGTGTAAGAACTTGAGGCACAGGTTGGAAAGAAAGGCAATTGATCTGGCTCTAGGCTTCCTTCCTTTTGCATAAAGAAGGGCAAATATAGTCTCTCTTCAGGGTAGCAGCTGAGCATTAGAAGTGGTTGATAATTAAACTCAGCTCTTTGCCATTTTCTAAAGAATTGCCAAGCAGCCAGTCACAGCCTTGATCAAATACCTGGCAGGGTACATGCTCCCAATGTAAATGGAAACTCAGTAGTAGGACATTGTACTCCCTCATGATGAACTGTAACTCCAAACCCACACCCAAGGAACTCACAGAAGTTTGTCATAGATCTGAGAACGTGAATCCCAGAAAAAGCCCAAAACAACAAAATAGAGTCCCCTACTGCCGTGATTTGAATGAAAATGGCCCCATAGGCTCCTAGGGACTCACACTATTTGAGGGATTAGGAGATGTGGCCTTGTTGGAGGAAGGTTTTTAGGCTTCAAAAGCCTAAACCAGGGCCAGTAGCACTTTCTTCTTCCTGCTGCTAGTGGATCAGATATAGAATTCATCTCCTCCAGCACCATGTCTGCCTGAGTGCCAGCATGCTTCCAGCTAAGCTAATAATGGACTGAACCTCTGAAACTGTAAGCTCCAATTAAATGTTTCCCTTTATTAAATTGTTCAGTCATGGTGTCTCTTCACATTAATAGAACACTGACTACGACACCTACCCATCTCTAAGTGACTTTTTGTCTTCAGAAGGAGATGAATGGCTTGCCCAGGGCTACATGAGTAGTCACAGGTGAACAGCACCAAGGGATCTGGTCCAGATACACCTTTCCACTCCTCCCATTGGGACCCCCAAATAGCCAAATTATGAAATCAGCATTAAAAAACAATGGGAAAGTTATTAAATACAGATGAAATAGTTCACAAGATTATATCCAATCTGGAGGATTTTATTACAATTTCTCAGTGTAGAAGTTGGGGATATAGCTTAGGGGTAGAGTGCATGCCTATATGCATGAGGCCCTGTGTTCAACCTCCAGTACCACATACAAAACACAGCAAGACAAAACAAAGCACCGTCTCAATATGAGTACCTGAAGCACAGTCTATAGGCATTCAACTTCCAAGTCCTACAAAGTAGCCATTGCATACTGGCTATCATGAGTTGTTTTTCTCTTAAAATAGAGGGCTGCATGTGTTCTGTGATCAGATCCATACCTTTCATTCTCCTCCTTTGCTAGCTCCATCATCTTCATGCCATGTGCCTTTGGCATGTTTCTCCTTTCTTTCAGAGAGAATTGCATTCTCTAGTGGATCTAGATGTTACTCAATACCTCCCTTAACCGAAATCTGAATTGTTATGGACTCTCCAAATAAAGCCCTATATGTGAAAATTCCTCGTCTGATTTAAGAGAGATTGGTTAAGGTAGAAGTGTTTTAACTTATGGAGCTCCACGTCTACATATAGACACCAAACTAACTTTAGTGCTGTTATCTTTAACTTTTAGGAGTTCAACCTCATACCAATTAAGGTTAGCAAACAAGCAAATCTGAGGACAAGGGAGGGGACTGAAACTAGATGGCAATGTCTTCTGTGCAATCTGTTTTTAGTGAGATTCGGTTCATCTTCTGTGATCATTACCTGTGCTTTTAAAATGAATGGTAGGTACCACTCACTTCCCTATTTGATGTGGAGTGAACATTGGCCTCTGTTCCCAATACCTGGAAGGTGAGTCTTGAGCACAGTAGAACAGCTGAGCAGATCTGCCTCAAAGTAAACTTTGACAATTAATTTCTTTCTTCTGTTTTTTTCTGTCTGCCCAGGCAGAAAGATTTTTTATATTATTTGCAAGAAGTAAAATAAACACACAAGTAGAAATACTTATGAATATAATATCAATTACTGTCTTACAATACAGCACAGCAGATTTAGACTTTGGATAAATGCAAATCCTTACGCATTTCAGTGTCTTCAGCATATTTTATGCAAATGATTGTTAAGAATAAAAATTCTAATTTCAAATGAAGAAAATTCATGACATGCATCTTGAGTTGCAGTTTAATCACTGTATACTCAGAAAGGTATCAACAGTTGTCCCATAGAAGCTATTAAAGTTGCTGTCCAAGGTTAAATGAAATTGTACTTTATCAGAGAAGCATTGGGAAGATAAGGGAATCTGTTCATGGCTCTTGATTAATGCCAAGCGTGATCAACACAAGGGGGTTCATTAAGCTATACATCATGTGGGTAATTTAATATGTCATTGTGCCTGCTGTCTACTCTGACTGTGCACAGCCAAGTTTTAAAGTTACGTCTCTGGTGAGTGTGAGTTCTGTTTAGAAAGAACCCTTCTTCCTTCTTTTGCTGTGCATTTTCTGTTACTTTTTCTCCCCAGACATATTAAGCATTTCATTTAAATTATTTAATACTTTAGGGTTAAACATCATGACATTTTAGTGAACTTTTCCCATAATGTACATAAAAATGTATTAGGAAACTATTTATTTGTTGAATTTCCCATAATCAGATATATGTTTTAAAATTCAGTGTGGCATGGGTTGAAACTGCTAACTCAGTCCATGTAAAGTTTTAGTTCTCTTATTAGCTTATATGTCACAAAACACATTTCCAACAACTCTTTCTTAACTTTCTCTGGTGTTTTTCTCATTACTCTTTGCCTATGTGGGATCCATTTTCAATTGAGGAATTTTTGATCCAATTTGAGGAAATACTAACTGCAAAACTGTGGCCTAGATATATTATCAGTAGTTTAATTATGTATGGGAATGTTATTTTAAAATGATTTTTATTGAAAACATTTTTATGTCATTTGGGAAAATAGACATGAATAATGATGTAATGCTTTGTGTTTATATGTTTTAGAGATTGGTTTCTCAATCATCCTAAATTTTCTAGACACAATCGAGTCTTTATCTAGGAGAAGAGCCATGATTTAGCTTCTGGTTTTACTTTGTGGTTTTTCATCAGTTTGCTTTACAAAATTAAATTTGCTAATATTATCATTATTGAATGGAGTTTGACAACTTATTAAGGAAATAAAATATTTCCATGGTAAAGACTAAAGGGCTGTGATTTCTCTTCCATCTTACTTATTTGTTGTCTAGTACGTGCTATCCAATACCATTATACTTTATCTCTCTCACTTAGGGCTAGGCTCTCATAGTCATCAAAGATTTATGGGAAGCAGTGAGCAAGAGGCTATAAGCTCAGCTCAGTGGTTGTTACAAGGGAGAACATGACAGAGGAGACGTGACCACATCACCTGCAATCTTAAAATAACAGCATTGTCTGCAGAAAAACAAGTTGGCTCCATAGAGGTGCTTAGCTTTGAATTCGGTGGGTGCACATGTCAATCAGGAATCCAGATTGAACCTTAAAAGTCCCTAAAATGTCCTGGTATGGCAACTATATAATGATGGTCATATTTGGGATTGTCTGTTTTTGAGGGTTATATGTCTAATAGCCTATGAAATTGGAAATTCTAAGGCTCTGTTTATAAAAATTGGATTTCACATGATACTCTAGTGCTTTGGGGGCCTTCCAAAATCAATGCCAGGGAAATTCTGTTTTGCTTTGAGACAAGGTTTCATTCTGTAGTGCAGACTGACCAACTCACCATAACTGTGACTTGCTTCAAATTGGTTGCAATCCTCCTGCCTCAGCTTCTAAGTGTCATAATTACAGATGTGAACCATCACACCTGGCTCAAGGGAAATATTTTACAGGACCTAAATATTCCCATGAGGGAAACTACCATCCGTTACAGACCAAATACCAAGCTTTGTTTGTTGGGGATGGTAACCTTGCCAGCATTTGCCATTCTCAGGGGAAGATTGAATTGCCACTCAGGAGCTGGTAAGACCAGGTGCCAGCTTTCACAGAACACCTGAATAATTGGATGCTATTTTAATTTCAATCCTTAAAAAAAAAAAAAAAAAAAAAAAAAAAAAAAAAAGGCTTGAATGCACTATCTACAATACTCTCAAAGTAAACTGTTTGATTATTTAAATTGGGTGTTTGAAAATGTATTTTAATTAGGTCCAAGACCGAATTAGAATGGTGTCTAGTGAATACCAAGCACTTTAAAGAGCAACACAACATACAGTGCTCTCTTTTGTGGTGTGTAGAGTATGGAGTGCTTTCTTTGTCAGTTTTCAGTCACAGTCGTGAGCCACTTATTCTAAGTATATGATGGGTCTCTCCTGAAAAATACTGAGAGGTCATTCACACAGTCAAGGTCTTTTCCTTGAATACTTTTTTTTTAAAGGTACTATATTGTTTTCTGCTGCCATTAATTGCCAGGGGTTTATGTACAAGACAATAATTAATTATACCTCTGGGAAACTCAAGAGTCAACATGAATCAAAGCAGGCTTGGTGAGGATCATAGAAGCCTCATATAATTAAGCAGGTCACTGGAGACCAATTGTTTATGGAATGATTTCACTGGAGCTAATTGACACTAATTATTTAATCTGATTTTCTTTTTCCTAGTTTTTCTGCAGAGTTACTGCTGCCTGCTTGCAATATTCAGGAAGCCTTTGGGTTCTTGGTACCTTCGTTCAATGTGGCTATGGATGGATTTTGATATTGATAATTGATATTTCCTAACATACATAAATAGCCTATACATAAACCACATGAGAAATTAACAAATGATCCATAGTAAAAATATATATTAGGCAATAAGTTGTATTGATGGTTATTACTTCCAGTTTTGACTCAGAGTTAATTCATTAAAAATGTACATGCAGTGAACTTATAATTTCCACATTATTTTTATGAGTGTGATAAAATAAGGGCTGGAATATAAATGAAAAAGAGCAAGTTTGCAAAGCTGCCTAACTTAAAAAAAAAAAAAATACCCTGGAGGCCCTGGTGAAAGTTCCAGAACGGTGCAGGTCAGCACTCTCCACCCAGGTCTGTGTGCTGCTCCTGGGAACAAGAGAACTCAGTGTGTCAGCTGATTCAAGGCATGCCTTGAGTTGTTCTAGATGCCACCAAGCATCTCTGTGTCTGTTTATGGATTGCTCCCTCCTCTGAATATCATGGTTCTAAGACAACACTCACCATTGACAAAAATGGGCATTAATTTATTTATGTAAATTACTTTGATTAATCATAGTCTTCTAATTTTCCTCTGTACTCAAGCTGCTGTCTTATATTGTGTGCAAAATTTGGGTTCTAAGTAACTTTTGCCTAATAAATTAGGAAAAATGGAACGTCTGCCACCTATGCATCACTGTGCAGTGGTGGCCCGGGGTCTGTCATCTGTGTTACCACCACAGAGGTCTCAAGCTAGTCTGTCCTCCTTCAAAATGAGTCTGCCATCCCACATCATCTTTTTAATCTGCCATTAAAAGCACGTGGGAATCTCTTATTTCAATCATTGTTTGTGTGTGCTGAGCCAGATTTCTGTATATTAGAGAACTTTGACTCATCAATTAGTCCCAATTGTTAGATTTCTATTTGGTGTGTACTGAAATCACAGTGACATATTTGATTTGTCTCATCCAGTAACTTTCAATGGAATATTTTTTACATTTATTTTATTCATTGTGTATACTTATGTGTGCATGCACAGGTATGTGGTGGGGTGGAGAGTGACAGTGGTACGTGCCACGGCAGATGTGTAGAAGTCGGAGGAAACGTTGTAGGAGTCAGTCCTCTCCTTTCACAACATAGGACCCAGGGATGGAACTATTCCTGCCACCGAGCACTCTTGCCCACTTGATCCATCTTGTTGGCCTTCAGTGGAATAATTTTAAATGTTAATAATTTTAAAATCCTAGTAACTTGTATTTTGGTCACCTCCTCCCTTAACTCTTTCCAGATCTACCTCTCTGCTCTTACCTGATTTCCTACCCAACTTTGATTTTTTTCCCCCAATCCCATCAAATCCAATTTGTATTAGCCTATTACTCTTGCAAGTGGGTTATGTGTATGCCCTGAGTGTAGTTCACCTACTCAGGGTCATACCCTTAAAGAAAACTGACTCTTTACTTCCCAGCAGCTATCAAATATGAATGGCTTCTCATCTAATGGTGAGATTCTATGCTCTCCTCCATCCTGGGATTTTGTCTGGTTTGAGCTTGTGTAGATCTTGTGCATACTGTCACAATCACTGAGTTGATATGTGCAACTGTCTTGCTGTGTCCAGAAAATGTTGTTTCCTTGAAGTTATCTATGCCTCTTCTGAGAAGTTCCCTAGCCCTGGGCAGGGGTGTGATGCACACAACCCTTTGAGAGCTGAGCACAGCACAGTCTCTTATGCTGTGCACCTGAACTGACGGTTTCTATTTATTATCTACTGCAAGGAGGAGCTTCTCTGATGAAGGTTGAGAAGTGCACTTATCTGTGGGTTTAGCTAGCAGCTTTTATTATTTTTAATATTTATTTATTTTTGGTTTTTCAAGACAGGGTTTTTCTGTGTAACCCTGGCTATCCTGGAACTCCCTCTGTAAACCATGCTGGCCTTGAACTCAGAGATCTGCCTGACTCTGCCTCCTGAGTTCTGGGATTAAAGGTGTGTGACACCACTGCGAGGTACCCAACAGCTTTTAAAGATAATGAGCTTGCTGGAGCTTACCATGTAAAAGATGCAATTTTTAATGCATTCAGTCAGTAGACATTATTTTGTTTTCTGACATCATCTGATTTTGCAGTGAGGCAGCCACTTCAAGTTGACTGATTTATTCCTTTGGCATAACTCTACTAGACTTTGACAACAACTTTGCTTTTAGGCACAAATATCCTAGGTATGTTCTGAGTAATTTCTGCTCCAGCCCTGGGTTCAGCTTTGGTACATTCAGTGATCATGAACTAACCCCATGATGGTGTTGATATGCTAGTGAACCAACCCCAAGCTATGAGCCCTGATAGTGAAAAGCTATCATCCAATAAAATTATATAAAAATTGGTACTTGGAAATGGCCTTAAGGATCACACTGCTGTGCTCTTGAGAGATGGCTTCTCTAGCCTCTGTGTGGAGACCCATCAGCAAGAGGACTTGAGACTGGCCTCTGTGTGTGGCCCTGATTTCAGTGACTGTTGAACTTCTGGTACCATTGTTGGGCTCACACAGGCCTGCCTGCCAGCACTGGTCTATATTCTCAAGGACCTTCTGGACCTCCATTGGTGTCATCCTCCTGGACTGCCACAGCTGAAGGACTTCACTGTAGTTGGAGTTTTCCTGCCTGGCCCATAGTCAGGACAAATCTCTCTCACCCGCCAGTCCCACAGTTGCTCAGACACAACCAAGAAAGCACACAGAGACTTATATTGTTTAGAAACTGTATGGCCGTGGCAGGCTGCTTGTTAGCTACCTTTTCTATCTTAAATTAACCCATTTCTGTTAGTCTATGCTTTGCCACATGGCTTGTGGCTTACCAGTGTCTTTACATGTTGCTTCTCATGGCGGCAGCAGCTGATGGTATCTCCCCAGCCTTCTACTTCCCAGAATTCTCTTCTCTCTTGTCCCGCCTATACTTCCTGCCTGGCCACTGGCCAATCAGAACTTTATTTACACAGAGCGATATCCACAGCACTTCCCCTTTTCCTTTTTTTTTTTAAGGAAGGTTTTAACTTTTACATAGTACAATTACATATAATAAAACAATTATCAAGCAAGAATTATAATTACAGTATTAAAGAAGATATCCTATCTATCTTATATTTGTGAGTCTAAGGTTTTATATCTAACTTATCTTTTATCATAACTGAAGAAATTATAACTATCTAGTCTTCAACCACATCAAAGACCTCAGAAGGATATAATATTACCTGAGAACTGGGAGAAGGATGTAAGCATTTTTCAGGAGTCTTGCAAGAGTAGACAGAGACAGCTGGCAGCCTGGACAGTCACCTAATGTTCCTTTGTAAAGTTGGGGCATTTGTCTTCAGCCCACAGGGCTAGAGTCTCTTGGTCACTTCTCTCAGTGTCCTGTAGAATGTCTGGCAGTTTCCTCTGCGAAGCAGGAACCTGAAGGACCATTTTGTTAAGCAAAGATCAGTGGTCACCTTTCTATAGCTCCTGCATGTGCAGTTGATCGAGCAGTCCAGGCAAGAACAGTTTCTTGCCCAAATGGCTATTTTTGCCAAGGTGAAGATAAACTCCATATGAAGTGACTTCAATGCCCATCCTCGTCTCTGAAGTAAATCGGTGTTGCTAGGAGCAGACATGTCTCACTGTCCAGAAAGTCTAAATTAATTAAGGGACTATTCTATTACTAATCTCAATTCTTTGATTCTATTCTGATTCTTTAAACTTTTCTTAAAGTATGAATTTTATATCAAAATTTACAAGATATATATATATATATATATATATATATATTTTAAACTTTGTTAAGATAATAATGGTCATATAGAGTACTAATTAATTCTAGAGAAAAGGCTTCAATAAGCTGCCTAAACATGTCTTTGTGTTCGAGTCTCTTTTCAGTTTTCTGCAGGAAATCACGGCCAGGCCTAACTTCAACTGAAATCTCCAGGAAGAAGATGGGGCCCCACAACGACAATTCCACGTGGAAAATAATATCACTAAGCTGACAAACATCATCTACAGATCAGCTTTGGACTAAAAAGTGCTTAGAACAATTCTGAGATGGCTAGCTGAGATGATCCAGTTTCAAAGACTGCTTGAATAAGGACTTGAGATAAACCCTGAACTTTGGCATTATGGATAACAAAGAATATAGTTACCTTTCCTAGAATTTGTCAATTAACCCAAAATTTTTCTTTTCAGAATAAAGATAGCTTCGCCCATATCTAGCAGGAAGCAATTTTAAGAATTCGATGCCCACATTCCCAAAGGGGTGGTGTGGGGTGGGTGGGTTTTTTTTGTCTTTTTATGGGTATTGGGTCTGGGATAGTTTTCATTGTTTAGGAGGGTTGGTTACAAGTTGTTGTTAAGGGTTAGGAAAAGGGCTAGGCAAAAGGTGCTTGTTAAAAATAGAAAAAGAAAAAAAGAAAAAGACAATTACTAGTTTTAAATACTTTACATTCAATTGGATTGTTTTATATTATATACAAATTATTATTGAGATTGAGATTGTTAGAATATACCATACACGTATTTCTAATCTTGCTTGAGATATTGTATTTATACCATTCATTTAACAATGTAATACAATTTGCTAATCCTTGAATGTTAGTATTACCAACTATTAGGATATGTAGAAATGAAAATTAGTGGTTAGACATTACAATTGAACTTGTAGTCATATTAGGTGAGTTTTCAATATCAAACAGATATATTTTAAAATAGACAGGTCATCTTCAAACCCTTCAGTGATCTACAGAATATGGCATTTAAAATGTTTTAATAACTTAAGAACTTTTCTTTTTTGCTATGACTATGAGACGTGACGGCTCCTGGCAGTACCAATCTACTTCAGAGAAAATATGGGCATTGAAGAAACTGCATATGGAGTTAACTTTCATTGTGGCAAAAGTTAGCCACTGGACAACAAAGTATCCTCGAATCAACTGCTAACAAACAGGACAGACAGGACATGAAACCAAGGACTACCAATTCTTGCCAAAACAAGTGTGGTTGTGGCTTTAACAAAAGGCATCTTCTGAAGCCAGGACAATATGGCACCATCCCTGAAGTGAGTGACCTTTGCAATCTGTAAAAGGTACCGTGCCCTTTTCTTCGAAGGCAGCTGAACAGGGAGTGGGCCAATGGCTTCTGATGTGCAATGGAACAGCAGATGAAACAGTTATTCTTCAAGAATAACTAAGCTCACCCCTCTCAATAGTTGACTGGCATTTAATAGAGGGATGTGGAGAAGAACAGGATGCCAAGATGAAGCCACATATACACAGCCAAGAAAAATGGACAGCTGAATTGAAAAGACATCAATAATTTCCAGAATTTAAAATCCTGAATCATGACATGACACTAATGGAATTCAGGTGTTTCTGGTACATGGACTGCTCTCACCAAATGTGAGGTCAAACTGTTGACCTTGTATACATCCTAGTTCACAAAAGAGTCTGTCAGATACGCTAAGCCTATAGGCTGAAGATGATGCCCCAACACTGCAGAGAAGTCTCAGGTCATTGTCCAGGCAGCTGGCTATTTCTGTCAACTCACATTTTTTTCTTTTTTTTTTTTTTTTTGAAGCTGCTTGCATGCACTTCTTGTTTTTATTTTTTATTAGGTAGTATTATTTCCTTCTTGGGTCTCTGAGGGAGTTGAAGATCAGTTAGTTATAGTTATAATTATCTTTGTTAAGGATTTCAGAAAAACTCACTAAGAGCTGTAAGTGTATAAATTTGAAAGACGTTATAAGACAGATCCGTTAGCTATATAAGTTAGGATAAAAAGTGAATCAGGTACATTCTGGACTTACCAAAATAGGACAGATAATGGAATGATTTTATCTGAATTTGTCAAATACAAAAGGACTAGACATTATTTAGGTATTTATTGTTTGTATATATGGTATATATAGTTATTGTACTTTTGTATATAGTTTTTCTTATATTAGTTATAACCTTTTCCTTTTTTTCTTTTTATTAAAATAGAAAAGGGGAAATATAGTGATATTTTATTTGTATTGAAATGTGATTTTATTTGTATGTCAATAAAGTTGCCTTGAGGTGAGAGCAAGCCAGAGCAGAAGCTGAGCAGTAGTGGGGTATGCCTTTAATCCCAGCACCTGGGAGGCAGAGCTAGGAGGATCTCTGTGTGTTCAAGGACACAGCCAGCATGGCAGACACACGCCTTTAATCTCAATACCAACCATAGAAGACCTGGAGGTCTGTACAAACAGGCAGTGACAAGGAGGTCATGTGGCTGGGTTTACAACCAATGAGAAAACAGAACAGAAAGTCTTTAAATAGACAGGACGCACAGAAGTAGGTCTCTGGCAGAGAGGAAGAACAGCAGAAGCAGTGAAGGGTAAGGTTTTCCACTCTTGCTCTGACCTCGTGGTTTTTAACTCTGCAATCGGTTCTGTGTTTCTTATTTAACAAGCCAGTTACATCTACACTTCACAGCAGATTATGTGTCAAGTCTGTAAGCTTATGAAGCATCCTCATGGGAGATTCCCCATTGTCATCCTGCAGCAGCATTTTCTGCCCAACCACCGTTCCCCACTTGGTAAGATGTCTGTTTAACTTTTATATTACCATGCTTTTATAAGGAATGTTAGTGTGAATCAACAGATATATTCAAAAGACAAATCATGTGTGGACAGCCTAATAGCTGAGAGCATCAAAGCCCACTGGCTGTGCTCTCTGCACAGTCTGTCACTGAAGAAAGTAAAGTCAGGAACTAAAGGTAGAAACTGAGACAGAAGCCATGGAGGAACACTGATTATTGCCTTGCTCCCTCTCACTTGCTTAGCTTATTTTCTTTTACTATCAAGAGCCAATTGTATAGGGGTGGCATTGCCCACAATGGGCTGGGCCTTCCCAAATCAATTATTAATCAAGAAAATGTTGCTGCAGGCCTACCTACAAGCCAATCTGATGGGGGAGTCTTCTCAACTTAGGTTCCCTTTTCTAAAAGTCTGTCTGTGTCAAGCTGACAAAAATCTAACCAGGACACATATATTGTTATGTGTTGGTACTTTCACTAGCAGCTTTTAAAATGCATGAGGTTAATATTTCATTGTGGTTGTTTTGTCTTTTGTAATTTGTTCTACTAAAACTGTTCAATTACTTTATTTTAAAATAATATGGAGCCAGGCGGTGGTGGCACACGCCTTTAATCCCAGCACTCGGGAGGCAGAGCCAGGCGCCAGGCGGATCTCTGTGAGTTCAAGGCCAGCCTGGGATACCAAGTGAGTTCCAGGAAAGGCACAAAGCTACACAGAGAAACCCTGTCTCGAAAAACAATAATAATAATAATAATAATGAATGGTATAACAGTACTGTCACATAAATGTTTTTAGCTAGATTAATTTGGTTTAGTATATTCTAAATCAAAAGGATTATTTTTGTAAAAATTAGTTTTAAATTATATAAAACATTTGCATAGTTTCCATGTCAAAGTCACAAATAATTGAGGATTTTATCACTGAATAATTTCCATCTTCATTTTTTTCTCTTTTACTTTCTCTTCTTCTGCGGCTAATCACTTCACTTCTATTAGCTTCTTGGGTTACCCTTCTCTGCATTCTTTGATGAACACAAATACACATGTGGGTCTGGGGAAGATGGCTCTGCAGACAAAGGCACTTGCTACCAAGCCTGACAACTTACGTTCAGTCCTCAAGACCTATTTGGTGAAGAAGAGAACCAACTCTCACAAGTTGTCCTCTGTGGTGATATATTGTGTACCCCAATAAAGCTTACCTGGGGATCAGAGGACAGAGCTAGCCACTAAATTAGACACAGAGGTCAAGCAGTGGTGGCACACACCTTTAATCCTATCACCCAGGTGGCAGAGATCTGTCTGGATCTCTGTGAGTTCAAGGCCACACTGGGCTACATGAGAGAAACAGAACCAGGCAGTGGTGACACACGCCTTTAATACCAGGAAGTAATATGGTAGGACATAGAAAGGTATATAAGGTCTCTTGAGGCTGAGGATTTTGTAGAGGTAAGCTAGTGGCTGGCTGTTCCGCTTCTCTGGTCTTTCAGCTTGCACCCAATTATCTGGTTCTAATTTTTTTTTTTAAATTTTAAGACCTTTTAAGATTTGTGTTACAGTCCTCTGATTTCCACACACTTGCAGTGGCACACAAGTATAACACACACACACACACAAAAAAAAAAAATCATGCAAAAGCATTAAAAACTACACATACTCTGCATCCTCTCCAACATAGACTGTCATTAGTGTTTTTGATCATAGCCATTCTGATGGTGTAAGGTGGTATCTCAGAGTTGTTTTGATTTGCATTTCTCTGATGATTAAGGATGTTGAGCATTTCTTTAAATGTCCTTCAACCATTTGTGATTCTTCTTTTGAGAATTCTCTATTTAGCTCTTTAGCCCATTTTTTAATTGAATTGTTCAGTATTTTGATGTCTAGTTTGAGTTCTTTATATACTTTGGAGATCAGTCCTCTTTCAGATGTGGGGTGTTGGTGTTGGTGGGAATGCAAACTTGTACTGTGGAAATCAGTATGGCAGTTTCTCAGAAAATTGGGAATCAATCTACCTCAAGACCCAGCCATACCACTCTTGGGCATATACCCAATGAATGCTCAGTTATACCACAAAGATACATGCTCAACTATGTTCATAGCACACTATTTGTAATAGCTAGAACCTGGAAACAACCTAGATGCCCCTCAACTGAAGAATGGATTAAGAAAATGTGGTACATATACACAAAGGAGTACTACTCAGCAGAGAAAAACAATGCAGCATGAAATTTGCAGGCAAGTGGATGGAACTAGAAAATATCATCCTGAGTGAGGTAACCCAACCCAGGAGGACAAACATGGTATGTACTCACTCATAAGCAGATACTAGATATAAAACAAAGAACAATCAGACTGCAACCCACAGAACCAGGTAGGCTACATAGCAGGGGGACCCTAGGATGGCTGTAGCTTATAATAAGTTTTGGGTTTACTCAGTTACTGGGCAAGCCTCAATGAAACATTTTACTATTAGGATAAGATTTATACTGTATCAAGCTGATAATAGATAAATAAATAAACAGGAAAAAGGAAAAAATACACATACATACATATATACAAATATAAACATCCTTCTACCCTTTCAGCATCACATAGTCTATGATAGCCATTCTCTTCTGTCTCCTGATTATTTCTCCTGTTGATGTACCATCTATGGGGCTTACTCTGCTGCAGTGCTTAGAGGATTTATTGTCCTTCACCTCAGCATCACAGTACCTAGCACTGTGAGTGACCACAACTAGTTGCCAGTCTTCGCTCTAGCTCTTTTCAGCTTCAATGTAATCTAAGGTTCATTTTTTTTTTTTTAACTTCAGAAGAAATTCCACACCTAGCCAGACCTGATAATCGCAGCTATTGATGAGGTTGCCTAAGCAGGAGGATTGGAAATTCAAAGACTGTCTGGGCTATAGAGTGAACACAAAACCAGCCTAGGTAACTTACTGAGACATTGTCTTAAGAAAAAAAAAAGTAAAAGAAAGGCTGGGAATGTAGGGAGAAAGAGAGATAGAAAAAACATTCTGTTTTAAAATTTTCTCATTTGTGTCTAGACTTCCTTCTCCATCCCCAAAATACATGAAATGAGTATTCAGCCTTGCCAGAACTAGGCAGTTAATAAATTCCAAGTGAGTGGATTTCCTGCAATGATGAAGTTTCAATCATTTTGTTCATAGAAATATTTTAAAGTGAAGATTTGCTTCTTCCTTCTTTGAACGATCACTTTTCTCTCTTGATAGCTTACACTCATTTTTCATGCTTTCACTGCTCTGCATTTTGTCTCTTTCGAAGCTCACCTTTCTCTGTCTACCTCCTCAGGACAACCCTTTGAGTCCTAACTCCCCATATTCCTTATTGGTAACTGGATACCATGACACATCATTCTTATTTATTGTAACAGGATTGCTAAGGAGATTCCTATTCTGAACTTTTCTTTGCCTCTCCAGAATTATAGCTCTAAATAACTCATCTTTTCTTAGTTATTACATGGAGCTGTCTAAAAAACACATACATAGTATCCAGCAGTTGGGATCCTCAGGTAGGAAGATCAAAAATTCAAGGCCAGTCTGAGCTATAATATGGAAACTATCTCATAAAAAAGTAGGATTAAAAAAAACCATAAATTTTATTATCTATTTATATACTATCTCATTATAGAAAATGTTTTAAGCATTTAGCATATTTAATTATAGTTACTTAGTGGCTGGCCACAATATTGGAGGAATATTTAAAATTTAGATACAAACTCACATGCATATAACAGGCAAACCCATCAAATAATTTTAATAAGGAAATAATTGTTGAAATACTCTGTGTGCTATTGCCAAATCAAAAGGCTGTCTTCAATAGCATAGATAGTCACAACATGTGAATTCTGAAATTTTCCATGACCTTGAAAGGTAATATAATTCCCAAGATTAATCGGAAACTTGTCTAAGCTACCTTCCTGGGCTCATAGCACACAAGATTTTGGAACTGGAATTAGCTCAAAAACTTAAAGTTCAACTAAATTCTTCAGTGGGCTTGTAAAGAATTTCTTGATAAAAATTTAATTTAATTTTTTCAAAAGTTGCTTTTGTGGTGGGCAAATAGACATTTAGATTAATATCTATTTGCCTATAAGAGAATTTAAGAAAACACCAATAAAAGAATAATTGCTTACATTTTTCCCTCCTAAGATTTTTATTCTGGATTTAAATGTAATAAATGCTCATTTAAAAAAAAAAACACAGATCAGACCTGAACTGGAATGAAGAGAGAAAAAGGCACTGTCTTTCTAAAAGTGAAAGGCACTACTGATAGTTTGATGTATTCCTTTCTAGGATTTTTCTAAATGTAAAATAAAAATCTACATAGTTCCAAAGATGTTTGAAATTGGATTATGTAAAGTATTTCTAAATCTGGCTTTTCTTCACTTGCCATTATGCTTAAGCATTTCAAAGTCATGCCACTGAAAATTCTTCAACACCTTGATACTTTCACAGTGTTCTGTCATATTGAAGCTGAAAGATACATGGAACCACTCTTTAATTGACTGAAAGTTATCCTCTTTGCTGTGTTTCAAAGTCTATTAAAATGTTATTTACAGTGGGGTTAGTTACTTCAGGATTCAACCCCCAAAGAAAAACCAGGAAGGATCAGTTGCCTCACTGTTCATCTGTCACCTAGTGCTTCTAAAGATGGCCAGGTCAGCCAGGAAATGCAGGAGACAGGAGTTTTGCCTTATTTCAGTTTGCCAAATCTCCCTCAGCATAAGCAGATTTGAATCCTGTCAGATCTCAGATGGCTCAGCAGAGAACAGTACAAGGACAATGGGCAGAAGACAGAATTCTCATACTTCTCTCAGTTTGTCTGTTATCAGAATACATTAATACTGCTGCACCTTAGTCCGTAAGCCTATAACTCCCTTCCTATGAGATGGAGGCATCTTATTCTATATGCTGAGATCCTTTCTTGTCTCCATATCCTATGGTTTTATGTTTGGAAGCTTAAGGAGACTACACAAGGACATTGTTTCACATGGGGCTGGTCAGATTCCTGTTGCACACATTCCATCAAGCCATGCTTCCTGTTCTTAGGCTCATCCCTAGATTCTACATCCCACTTCTGGCTTTCAGCTCTATATACTGTTGAAGAAACAATATATAGATGATATAGTGATGGTTTGAAAAAAAAATGGCTCCCAAAGTGAGTGGCAATGTTAGGAGGTGTTGTCCTTTTGGATTAAGTGTGGCCCTGTTGGAGGAAGTGTGACACTGTGGACTGTGTCTCTTTGTGGTCTCATAAATGCTCAAGCCATACCCAGAGAGACAGTTCACTTCCTATTGTCTTTGGATCAAGATATAAGGACTCTCAGCTCCAGCATCATGTCTGCCTTCATGCTGCCTTTCTTCCTGCTATGACAATAATAGACTAAACCTCTAAACTGGAAGCAAGCCACCCCAATTAAATATTTTCCTTTATAAGAGTTGCTGTGGTCATGTGTCTCTTCACAGCAATAGAAACCCTAAGACAGAAGTTGGTACAAGAAGTGGGGTATTACTGTGATAGGCCAGACCATGTTTTTGTTTGGAATAATATGGAGTTTGAGAGTTTGGGTTAGTAAAGCAGTGGAATGCTTTAAGTGCTGCTGAATGGGCCATACCAGTAGTAGCATGGAAGATAGTAGTGCTGAGTGATTTGAACTGTAGAGGGCTGGTTCAAGAGGTTTCAGAAGAGAAGAATTTTAGTATGTTGCCTAGAAATTATGCTTGTGATATTTTGGTGAAGAATGTGGCTGCCTTTGCCCTTCTTTGTCTGAAAAGTTTGCTTGAGGCTAAAGTGAAGAGTTTTGGATTAATTCTGTTGGCAGATGAAATCTTAAAACAGCCTAGTATAGAATCTGTCTTGTGATTACTAGTGATTGTTCAGTTGGAACCTCTACCTCGGCCCTACTCCTTCCCCTTCAAACCTCATCCTCTCAGAGAAACCACCAAAAGCTCAGTTCCATGTAGGCAGCGGCCCAAGACCATACCCAAAAGCTTACCATGCCCCTACAAGGTATTTAAACCATCCCTTTTAGAACAGCCATGTGATTTCTCTCCTGCTCCCTTTCCCAAGAATCATCTGGGAGTACTTTGCTCAGATTAAACCTGGTCCTTTACTTTTTTACTAGGCTCGATTTGGTTTACTTTGTAGGTGGAGAAACCTACTACTGGTGGTACAAAAAAAAAAAAGAGAAAACTGTGGTGATATTGTGTTCCCAAAAATATTGTACACCCTAATAAACTTATCTAGGGTTGGAGAACAGAACAGCCACTAGACATAGAGGCCAGAAAATGGTGGCACACACACACACACCTTTAATCCTAGCAATTCAGAGGTAGAGATCTGCCTGGATCTCTGTGAGTTCAAGGCCACACTGGAAACAGCCAGACATGGTAACAAGAGCCTTTAATCCCAGGAAGTAATGGCAGAAAGCAGAAAGGTATATAAGGCATGAAAACAAGGAACTAGGTTGGTTATGCTTTTAGGCTTTGAGCAGCACAGTTCAGCTGAGATCCATTTGGATGAGGACACAGAAGCTTCCAGTCTGAGGAAACAGGATCAGCTGAGGAACTGGTGAGGTGAGAAAGCTGTGGCTGGTTCTGCTTCTCTGTTCTTCCAGCATTCACCCTAATACCTGGCTTCAGGTTTGATTTTATTAATAAGACCATTTAAGATTCATGCTACAGATAACTCTAATGAAGATATAAAATGAAAAGGAGCAAGCTGAGCAAGGAAAAATATTTGAGGAGAAAAAGAGAATGGAACTAAATTCTATATTCAGAGAGATAAACAGATTAAGAAATGGAATAAAGAGAGTGGTGACCTCAGGGCAAGATACCACCCAGCTAAGTTTTCAACTTGTGGAAAGGAATTAAAGAAAAACTAAGAGCTTGGTGTGGTGGTACATGTCTCTAATCTCAGCACTGGGAAGGCAGAAGCTGGCAGATCTCTGAATTTGAGGCCAGCCTGGTCTAGAGAACCAGTTTCAGGACAGCCATGCATAGGCAGTGAAGAACAGAAAGCTGGTAGGAATGTAATTGAATGAGGAGGACCATGTTCCAACCCATGCAAGCAGCAAAACTTGGCAGCTTTGGCCTGGTGGTTCTGCGCTTATAGTTAAAGATAGAGAAAGTGGGTTATAGAATTTGCCCCTATGGAAAGCTGCTGAGGCCAGGTATGTGTCAGGAGTGTCACTGAATGAAGGCCTAGAGAGGTCATATGTGAAGCTGTAAAGTTGTTGCCTGTGGATTGCCTTGGAGAATCCATGATGTTAGAGATGCCAGAATCATGGGATACCTGCTGAGAAGAGCTGCTAATAGAGAGTGGAAACAGCCCAAGAGAAAGAAGTGTGCTGCAGTCAACAAAGCTGAATGGAGTTGGAGATCTGAAAAGTGTTTCAACATCAGACATGGAGATTGTAGAGTTTGAAGTTTGCCCACAGCTGGTTTTTCAGTCTTGCTTTGCTCTGGTATTTTCTCATTAAGCTTCCTTTCCTATGTTTTGGAATGGCAACGTATATCCTGTGCCACTATAAGTTGGATATATGTGACCTGCTTTTTGATTTTTATTTTATAGGGGATTACAGTCAAGAGATTGCATTAATCTCAAAAGAGACGTTAAACTTCAGACTTTTAAGTAAGTATGAAACTGTTACAGACTATGGGAACTTTTGAAGTTGGACTGAAAACATTTTTTGCATTATGTTATGGCTATAAGCCTTCAAGAGCCAGGGAGTAGAATGTGGTGGTTTGCAAGAAAATGACCCCCAAAGAGAGTGGCATTATTAGGAAGTATTGCCTTGTTGAAGCAGGTGTGGCCTTGTTGGAGGTGGGCTTTGAGGTCTCTTATATGCTCAAGCCATGCCCAGTGAGATAGTTCACTTCCTATTGCCTTTGGATCAAGACTCTCAGCTCTAGCACCATGTCTGCTTCCATGCTGCCTTGCTTCCCACCATGATGATAATAGACTAAACCTCTAAACTGGAAGCAAGCCACCTCATTTAAATGTTTTCCTTTGTAAGAGTTACCATGGTCATGGTGTCTCTTCAAGCATAGAAACCCTAACTAAGGCAGAGATTATTACCTGGAAGCTTGGGCTCACAGGTATACTATCACCTGCACAACCATGAAACATCAGCTCTTCACTAATACCCTCTCATTAAATGTTGGTCATTTGTCCTCTAATAAATAATACCCAGAGACTAAAGGAAATCATCTAGAAGTTCAAAATGTCCCTTGAATTGCAAAGTAGAAGAATGCAATACTAGTAACATAAAGTTACAGAACAACACAGGCAACCTGTCCTCTGGCTAATGACATTGTAGGACTGCCAACTAGCTCATTTACATCAGGAATGAAAGTTATAAGGCTACCCACATTCATTGTTGGGCACAAAAGGATTGCCACTGTGAGTTCTCAGAACAATGTTTGTACTACTGTGTTTTAGATTTTAGCATGTATCAGAACCATTTGCTAAAACAAGGGCCACTGGGCCTTATCACTGGAGTTTCTGATTTGGTAGAACAAAGAGTGGCCATAAGAAATTGCATTTCTATCAAGGTCTCAGGTGAAGCCAATGGTACTGGACTAGAGACCACACTCAGAAATTATTAGCTTGTGGGATAAGGAGCAATCTTTACAGAAATTACATTTATGCTCTCCATTGGAATTGAAAACCAGCGAAGGTTGATGGCTACAGGCAGGAAGCAGAGTAGATGTTCTACAGAGACAAATCTAGGAAGTGTCAAGGTAGTGACACTGAATGTGGAAAGCAGGGAGCAATAAGAAAATGTCCTTTTGTAATTTGGCTGCTAAGAGGTGAAGTAGATATTCACAAAGGAAGTCACAAGAGAAGAGGCTGAACTGCAGCAGCAGCAGGTCCTTTCAGAACATCAGTCCACCAGTCAGTTACACATTAAACCATTCAGATCCTATCAGTTTGCACCTTTCTCTGCTTGAAACCCATCTGTAGTCTTTTCTTGAAATATTAATAGTGATAGATTTATAATAGAGTAGGTTATTGTTGAATATTGGCTTATAGGAAACATCTCCTTTTCTTGTATTTTTTTCCCAGATAATATTTTCTCCCACATTTAAACGATCTCCATCTTGAATATCTGCCACTTGCAAAGTGTGTTCAATATACCACAGTACCCAAGAATATGGACATGTGAAACTACTTCATAGCTATTGTCACCAAGAGACACTCCCTCTGGTCCAAGTTTCAGCCACAGAATCAATGGGCAGCAAGCCAGAATCAATTTTAATTGATTGCTCAGGGGTTTTAATAATTTGCATTCTTCCCTAATGCTTGACAGAATAACCACTGGAGTCTGATGACCTGTAATTTTAACTCTCGTTCATAATGCATTTCACCATGTAGCAACACTGATTCTATGTACAGTGTATGGCCTCTGTGGCATATGAGAGAAGACAGTGGAACAGAGTAAAGAGGAAGTGTGAAAAAGATGTACACATATCTGTGCACACATGCACACAAGCACACATGCACGCATGCACATGTGCATGCACACACACACAAGGGCTCTAACTACCATGATCTGGGCTACAATGGCTATTTCTGGTACTGAAATATTATATAAGAAAGACAATTTTGCAAACATCCAATTAATACCTTTTAATTTATTCTTTTATTCATATTCATAGACTTCTTTATAGTTACATCACAAAGGTTGACTATAAGGAGATGTGGTGGTTTGAAAGAAAACACCTCCCCAAAGGAAGTGGCACTATCAGGAGGTATGGCTTTGCTGGAGTAGGAGGAAGTGTATCACTGTGCAGGTGGGCTTTTAGGTTTCATATATGCCCAAGCCACACCCAGTGTCACAGACCACTTCCTGTTGCTTTCAGATCAAAATGTAGAATTCTCATCTATTTCTCCAGCATCATATCTGTCTACATGCTGCCATGTTCCCAGCAGCTGTGCTCTCCATTATGATAGTGGATTAAACCTCTAAAACTGTAAGCCACCACCTCAATTAAATGTTTTCCTTTGTAAGAATTGCTGTGGTTATGGTATCTCTTCACAACAATAAAAACCCTAACTAAGAAAAGAGAGAACAGCATTTGGAATAGTTCTAGAGATTTGAATTAAACCAAAAGGAAATATTGGAAATCAGTCCGGCAAATGTGGAGGTGTTGGTTGCTCATCTGACAATGATTCCTGCTTAAGAGCAAAATCCAGGCATGGTTGCATCTGTAAACCTCATCTCTTGAATGTCTAAGTAAGTCATGGTCATCCAAAATGACTGGGGATTTCCACAGAGACTATACAAATCAGTGCTTCTCCACTTCGATATAGGGCATATTAGGTCTCAAACCCAGGACAAAACTGAGGTGCCTATTAACATGTTAAAACTGATGCTGGCCATCAGCTTCTCCCAGAATTCCTCAGTCCCTACCTGTTACAGGGTCTTCCTGGCTAGTGTACCCTGCACCCTACCCTGAGCTCTCTAGCTCAGGGGCCGTGTGGCCCTTTTCTAATGTAAGTGGTTCTGATATTGCAGTCAGGTCATCATGGTTGTTGGCAAGTGCCTTTACCCACTGAGTCATCTGACCAGCTCCAAACCCAAGTTTCTTGGATTTCAGAGTTCAAGTTTCCACTCTAACCATATTAGTAATCTTCCTGCTTAAAAGGGGCAAAACCAGGACTGTAATTTATCATTTCTGGTTCCTCCCTTAAAGCTTTTAGGTTTTAAACTCATTCTAGTCATGAGCCAGTTTTATTAGACTACTTTGTGTGACCAAGACAATATACAGCCATCCAGTGCATCTAATCCAGAGGAGCAATGGTGTTCCCCACAAGCTCCTCCCATGCTCAGTTTTAGAAGCTGTTTTCTCTTCCTGAAGTGTTTGCTGTGGATCATCAAGAACCCAGTTCATCATGTTCTATGTCTGAATTCTTGTTGTGATGTAAATGATTGGCTCTCCACATTGAGCAAGTTGACTAGATAAAAATGAGATGCTGATTTATTGGAACATTTCTGCTAATGAATTGTAACTTTCAGTGGATCTTGCAAGAGGGCCCATGATGTTCTAGGGCAATTTTAAGGCAGTGTCTGAGTTTTCTTCTATGGTCTAAGCTATTATTAGAAATACTTAGCTTAGGTGTCAACCAAATCTTTTCTATTTGTAATTTGTTTATGTTTCTTGCAAAAAAATTATTGTCAATATTAACTGTCTTGATTTATTTTGTTTCTGAAAATTCTTTTGCTTTACTCATTTTTCAGTTCATTGCATTTAAGCTGTTGAGTTCTATTAATAAGGCCCGTTTTCTAAATGACTAAAGTGCTTATAAAATATATTACTGTTAACTTCCTGAATAATATAGTACCTCAGCTCCTGCTGGTGCCCACTCACTGACACACTACCTTTTGTTGTATAAATATGACAAAGGTGTATTGATCTTTTCTCTTAAGTGCTTAATCAAACTCTATTAATATGGCTAGCCATAAACTACCCATCAGATGGGTATGGCTGTGAAATGTTTGCTTCTATGAACCAAATTTAAATGAAACAATTAATCATGAGATGATTTTCTGGGCCTGCTGGGAGTTTACCCCACATTTTTTTGTGCTATTATTAATTTGCATGTTACCCTTGTCTAATTCTATATAAAGTATGTTGATTTATTAGAATGCCCACTCAACAGTAAGCTGATAATTGGATGCTCTTGAAAGAATGAGTTTTATCGATTTAGTCAATGACCACAAATATTACCGAAGTAAACCTCTTCGCAGTGCTGGGGCGTATTTTGGCTATGATCAATGTTTCTGAATCTTCCCTTGTATTATTTTGTTTTGTTGTGTTGTGTTTGGCTCCATCTGCATTGATTTAAACCTACAGCAAATTTAATGTGCTAAATTCATCTTGACACAAAGTTTCATTACTTTTTGTGAGATGCAAACTTCTTTGTTTATTATAGATTAAAAATTCTCCCTGACAGTCTTTGAAAATAATCTATGTGTTCCTAAGTCAATAGGTATCATCAGTTGACAATAAGCAAAGGGAAAACTTAGTCATTGCCTTTAAAATAATTGAGTTAAATTTCTCTTTTTTTAAGCCATTGCAAGCATGTGCCTGAGTTTCTAAAAGATTTCTGAATGTTATGAGAACAGGAGTCAAGTCCAAAATATCCCAGGCTTTTCTGTTTGTGAGTAGAAACTGCCAAGCAGTGGGCTTAGGAATGAGTCTGATCCTGAGTTACAGTCCTTGAGAATCATCTGCGCACACACAGAATGGCCACTTTTAGGCAACTTCATACTCTAAGAAGCATAAAGGTAAACACCCAGGAACTGGTCCTAAACTACATATAGGCTGTTTGTCAATGTTCTGATTTATGTATTATGAAGAAACTGTAGAACATACAGGCTGATGCTATTTTGTCAGTGTGAAAAGACAAGAGGAGGAAAACATCATAGGGCCCACATGCACCAGGGTATAGTTTCAGTTTCTTCATGGGCATAATAAAAATAAGAGACACCACATTTATTTAATTGATAAAAAAAGAATATGTGCAAGCAATATGCACACATGTATATACGTGATGCATGAACATAGTAGCAAGTTCAAAAGATAGTAAAGGAATTCCTCTTTTCTTTAAATGCAACATATTAGGATGCTAATACCCACCCTGTGAGTAAGTGGTTACCTATTTCTTATGCATATTTATAAACATATTCTTAATGCATTGATAAATATGCATACAGTATAGAACATGTATTCATACACATGTGCACATATAGAAATGGTGGCATGTTGCATCACGTGCTTTCCTTGTTTTTTTTTTTACATTTAATAGTGCTTTTGAATTGTTTCTAATTTGTATAATCATCTCATACTAAAGTCTGAAAAACAGTCCATTCTATGGATATGCCACAGGGTTTTTAATCATACCTTCACTGATGGACATTCAGGCTGTTTTCAATTCTTTCTATACTGAATAATGCATTCATGATTCCCCCTTTACATTAGATTATATTTTATACATACAAATATATCTGTGGGATATCCTCACGAGTAGAACTTCTGGTCCAAGAGGCATATTGAATTGAATTTTGACAAGCATTGAACATTTAACAATTGGTAGGACTGACTGATCTTCATGATTGAGGTAGAATCTTAGTTTTCCAATGTGATTCCTGTTTACATAATTTACTCAATCTAAATGATTTTGAATGATCCTTATAACCAATACAACATTACTGGGAACCCCCAGGGGATGTAGTGATAAAAGCATTATACTTATACTACACACAAAATGATCTATATTAGTCCTAATCAAGACAAATGTCATCAACATTAAGATCATGTAGAAGTTCCCCCAGGTAGAGGCAAAATTGTTTCAGTGAACACTGGAGCTAAGAACCAGAATGATATAAAATGTTCTATTCAGAGACAGGCTGTGAATATTCATATAGTAACACTCAATTTTCCTGTTAATTTCTACTTTCTGTTTTCTAACATGTGAAGTTTGGTCACTTATTAAATATGCAACCCAAAGTCAAAATTATCAAAGGAAAAATGTAGATTTTTACCACTTGGTCATTTAATTCAGCAACCTAAGAAAAATTGTCTCAGTCTGAACATTCTTAGACCATGATTATTGCTAAAATTTGCACATTTCATAATGTGGTAATTGTATTTAGTTAGCTGTCTTTTGTTTTGGAGGGCTAGGGTGTAGATACTTGCAAATGTAGAATTTAACACCTGAAGTAGTAATTATGTGTACTTAGAAATTACAGGGTAGGAATTGGAAACTGTAATGGAAAAGGCAGGTTATAGAAAATAATATGCAACATATAGATGTATGTGTTGAGTACTGCAGGGACACAGAGCAAACGATGCCTGTGATGCCTTCAGGCAAAGTTAGGAACTTTCTTAATTCTCTCCCGCCCCCCTCCACCTCTAATTCATGAGAAACAAAGAGGTAAAATCATGGTATCAGACGATGATTCCCAAACACCACAGTATTAACGCTGAAGTCAGTGCTGCCTCATAGACTTAGATTATTTGAGTAAAGCACAGTCTGGAAGTTTAGTTTCATATATAGTATAATGTCTTTATAACACATTAAGTTATTTGAATTTCTACCCTTCTCCTGCATCTACATGATTCTGTGTTATAAACAAGTGGATTTCCAGTAACTGGTGAAAAAAAAGCCTGAAACTGAAGGTAAAAATTGGCTAATTGTAGATGCAGGTCTGTGTAGTTAATGTAAAAAAGCGTGAACACTACCTGGTTTTCTGAAAAGAGTGAATGCAGGAAGTTGGCCACGATGTTTCAGCTTCTGGCACCTGGTACATCATATGTACTCACTGCTATTTGTTGAATGAATTCATGAGTGTGGAAGATGAATGTGCTTTGCTGGCAAGGAGGAAATGGGGAATCTCAGCACAGGCAACAAGTGGTCAGCATTTGTTGAAACCTTGAACTTCATAAAGGAAAAGGATTGCATGTGAGTTGTTAAGTAGTGCCAGTGATATCAAAACTGGATTCCATTAAGCCCCAGGCAAAAGGGTGAACAGTTAATTTCCCAGCTGTACTAAATAGTTATATCACATATCAGCCAAGGTGATATAGGTTTCTAAATCCCTTGGAAATCACCAAAGGGCAGAGGCCAGGAATCATTATAAGCTTGACTAGGAATACTGTTAATAAAGTGGGTCATGAATTTTTTTTCTCAATGCCAAGAAAATAATGTCATAATGGGGTTGTGTCTTTCCTTGTTTGCTTTGAAAACATGTTTAACATTAGGTTCTAGCCAAAGGATTTAGAAATATACTAAGAGATGGAAGTTTCTAGGTTTTACATATTGCCTGCTGAGCTTTATTTTCAGATTAAAATCTCAATGAATCAAAAGTGAGGGAAGAATGGAGGAAGGAAAGGGGAGTTTAATGGGTTTGTACTGATCTTCATATGAGGAAAACTAATAATTACTAAGTTGTATTTGAAGAGAGTGAATGAGAAAATTTTCTATGTAAAAATTGTATGTATGTAACTCATAATTGAATTATGCTTATTAAGTAAGTCTTTAGAGTTCTGTAGAGAGGGCCAGTTATGATATTCAGTTAAGCATATTGGCAAAGCTATTGAAAATAAACCATAGTTCCACGAGGCCTGGAAGCAATTTCACAATTGATACCAGATTAGTTTATCATTCCCAAACTTAGCAGTGGTTTCACAATCTCACCTATTTCAGGTCATAATGAATTAGATCTTCATCCTGCTGTACTGACCTAAAATGAAGATAAGTGTTCCAGGGCCATCAAGTTTGCATTCTTTCTGGGTCCTTTAGCAGTCACTGTGCCTTGCACCCTTATTCCTGGGGAAAGTCAAATTCCCTTTGAAGTAAAAGAAAGTTTGGCCTGTGAAACTGATAGGAAGCTTCACTTGGGAGACCATGGAATAGGGTGCATGAACACAGACATCCCCAAAGCTCCTCAGTGAAGTACTTTTCTAGAATGTTCTCCCCCACTCTCTACCCACAAAGTGTGATGCAGTAGACCAGGCTGTCACATCCCTACCTGCAAAGATATCAGCCAAAGGCACTTGACAGTTCCCAAGAACTTTCTGATTTTGAGGAAATACTGAATGTCCCACACATACTTTCTCTTGAGACTGAGGAGGTAAACATGCGGCCTTGTTCACTAAACAGTGAGCAAAGCTGATTCCTGTAATCTCCTTGGGATCCTGCTGCCAATTTTGCTTAATTCTCCCCACCCAAGCTTACTGGTGTGTGTGATGCTAACTTGTGAAAAGTAAAAGGATAGAGACAACATTCAACCTTACTAGATTTGTTTAATAAGCATCTAACTATGTGAGCTCCCTTAATAGAGAAAGAGGCTCGCATTCCTCTGAATTTTTCCTCATAGCTGCAGGTCAGATACAACCTACTATAAGAAAAACACCCAGTTTACAGCAGTACAAGTGTCAAAACAACCTATTCTTTACAAAATAATAGCCTGCTGGAAAGTATGTGATATTCAGTAGTCTGAAGAACCTACACCCGCTTGCCAAGTTCTTCAGGTTTCCTGTATTTCCAGTGTTGAAGGGCACACTGAGTCAGAGAAGTCCAAATCGAAGGCTTGTAGACACAAGCAGATGGTCTCAATCCATTTTCTGATGTTATAACAGAATGCCATGGACCAAGTAGCTTAAAAAGAAAATAAACTTATTTCTTAGAGTTCTAAAGACAGAGAAGTTCAAGATCATGTTTTCATGATACATTTGTGGTAGTGTGAATGTAATTGGCCCCCATAATTTCCTAGGGAGCAGCACTATTAGGAGTGTGGCTTTGTTGGAGTTGATAAGGCCTTGTTGGAGGAAGTGTGTTACTGTGGGGGTGGGCTTTGAGTTTTCCTTTGCTCAGGATACTGCCCAGTGTCTCAGTCCATTTCCTATTGCCTGCAAGATGTAGAACTCTCAGCTACTACTCCAGCAACATGTATGTCTGTACACTGCCATTTTCCCCACCATGATAATAGTGGACTGAATCTCTGAAATTGTAAGTAAGTGACCTCAATTAAATACTTTTCTTATAAGAGTTGTCGTGATTGCCAGGTGTTAGTGGCACACACCTTTAATCCCAGCATGTGGGAGTCAGAGGCAGGCAGATTTCTGTGAGTTCAAGAAACCCTGTCTCAAAAAAAAAAAAAAAAAAAAAAAAAGGAAACAGTTGCCATGATCATGAATGTGTCTCTTCACAGCAATAGAAACCCTAACTATGACAACATTCAAAGGTCTATCTAATTGTTGAGAAACTTAGGAGAGAGAGGATTGCATTTCACTTCTTTCTCATGTGCAAGTCTCAATAAAGACTGTCCAGAGAACTGTGTGCACACCTGCAATCCCAGCACTCACAAGATGGAGGGAGAAGGATCAACATTCAAGACCATTACTTAAAACTAGGGCAGATGTGGGCATTTGGGGGCAAAGCAGTGCTAAGAGCACTGGCTGGTCTTTCAGAGGACCAGAGTGTGGCTCCCAGTGCCCACTTTGTGTGGCTCATAACTGCCTGTAACTCCTACCCCAGGATATCTCATACCCTTTTCTGGCCCCTAAAGTACCTGCACACAGGTGGCATGTACTTACATAGACACATGTGCATACATGTTTTTTAAAAATATTTATTTAAAAATAAATATTTTTTAAAATTATGGCATGCTAACAGCACCAGTTCTTGTCACTAAAAGGTTGCATTATTACACAACTAATCCCTGCAGTTATTCACTGTCTCCTAAGTAAACAAGTAGTACAGAAGTCTTTGTGTTTAACATCCTCTGACTTCCTGAGCCTTTATTTGGGAGTAGGATTTGGATGTGAAAAGTCCAACAGAAGGATCTGCTTTTCAAGTGAAAAAGTCATTGAGTCTTTCTATACTGAATGTTTACTCAGATTCTTAGCTATTTTTGAGAACAGAAATCTATCAAGGAAATACATATAAAATCAAATGTGCTTGCATACTGTGTGAATGAAAAAAGAAATGGAAAGGAGAGGACGGGCCATGCTTGTTCTTAGGTATGGTTGCTGTGGGATTGTCATTCTGCACACTTTGAATCTGTGTTGCTACCATTGGTTAATAAAGAAGCTGCTATGACCTATGGTAAGGCAGAATAGAGCAAGGCAGGAAATCCAAGCAGAGAGACAGGGAGAAGAAGGGTGGAGTCAGGAGATGTTCTGAGCCACCACCAGGAGAAGAAACATGTGAAAGAATGGGTAATGCCATGAAATCACATGGCAAAACAGATTAATAGGAATGGGTTGAGTTTAGTTGTAAGAGCTAGCTAGCAAGAAGCCTGAGCCATAGACTAAACAGTTTGTAACTAATATAAGCCTCTGTTTGTTTATTTGGGACTGAGTGGCTGTGGGACCATGAGGGAAGAAACTTCTGCCTACGTATGGTGGTGAAGTGTTGTGGAATAATCTTTTGTACACTGTGAAGATGTGTCATTCATTTTGGTTTAATAAAGAGGTGAACAACCCATAGCTAGGCAGGATTTCTAGGCACAGAGGATGTGAGAAGTCATAAGCTAGACATGGAGGCAGCAGGAAAGCAGCATGGGACATACAGAATAAAGGTAATAAAGTCACGAGACAAAAATAATAAATTAATAGAAATGGGTTAATATAAGTTATAAGAGCTAGTCAGAAACAAGCCTAAGCTATTAGCTATAATTGATAATAAGTCTCCATGTCATTATTGGGGAGTTGGTGGTCCTTACAAAAAGGTCCAACTACAGAGAAAGTTTATTATAGATATTTGGGGGCGCATAGCCAGAGGCAGAGACATCTGGGAGAGTCCAGAGTGGACCTGACCAGGTTGAGCTGAGTCATGTGCAGACAGGGGGAAGGGAAGAGAAAGGGGAATGAGGTACAGCAACCAAGGGAGAAGGAAGAATGGGGGAAGGAGGTGTAGCACCCAGTAGGACAAAGGTACAAAAGGAGCAGGTAAACAAAATGACTGGATTCCTGGATTATATAGGAAAAGCCTCTTGGGGAACAGATAGGGACCAAGGGATGCTGGGAAAACCTGGTAGCTAGGTCCACTTTAGTATGTTAAATAGGCACCTCAGCCATTGTCCAGGGTTTGAAACTTAACATCATGCATCCATGCAATGGAATAGAGAATGATGTAAGACATACTTACAGTGTTCATATGCTTCTATGTCTAAATTGAATGTCAAGTGAAGAAATTTAATGACTTATTCATTAGTACAAAAAAGTCAAATGCTTCCTTCCTTAGGACACACATTATAATTTAGGAAAAGTATGCTTTGTCTGAAAACTGAGCCATTCTCATGGCAGCAGTTCCTCCCAGAGAAGGAGACAGGGAAAGGAGTTTTTAGTGTATGTTAGTCTAGGTAAATTAAAAAGCATAATAAGATATAGTTAGAACAGAAAAAATAGAGGTGTTCAGGTTAGAGTGTTAAGGTTATTTCTATATTGTTTAGATCTGTTCTGGTCCATAGATTTTTGTGAGGATAGGTATGTTTATCTCTGTACTAGCCAGATAGCTAGATTGTAGCCACATAGAACTACTGAGTACTTGAAAAATTACTAATTTGACTGAAAAAGCAGCTTTAAAGTTCTACTTTAATTATGCAGCTAGTGGCTACCATATGACTTCAGACCATGAAGAGCCCTCTGAATGTTCTTGAAAGAGCTATATCTTTGCTCTTCTATTATGAGTAAAAGTATAAATACAAATGAATAATAATAATATAAATACAAACAAATACTGACTCTCCTGATGCTATCCTTTACATTGGAGAAGGACAACTGAAAGTGATGGAAATTGGGTTGTGTGTGTTGAGGGAAGAAAGCCTTCCTGTCCATGCTGGCACTTTTGAAGTAGACTGTGTAGAGAGGTCAAGATATGGTTCCACCTGTGTCTATAGAAAAGAAAGAGTCAAAAGCTCTCCAAGTACTCTTGGGGAGACTTTGGATTTGGTAACAGATTTGATAACTGAAGAATTAATTTCCCCAGTGACTCAACTGATACAGCAGGTTTTATCTTTTTTTTTTTTTTTCAGAAAATTAAGAGTAAATTGGCTGGCTCAATAGACTTACTGACTCCAGTTAGATAAGTATTTACTGTTTTATTAAGTTGTTTATGTAGTATAATAATACAAGTGATTTAATAAAGATAAGACTTCAGATAAATGTCAACACACTTCCCACTCTGCAGCTGGTCCATTTCAAGCAGTTAAAATAAATTAAAAGATAAAACACTGCTCACACATACAAAAAAATATTGATCATTGTCCAAGGGAAACATTTAAAATGGGAAGAAATCTTCTGCTTTCAGACACAACAACATATGCATACATGAAGCACACCTCTCTATAATCTACAGATTCTTTACATAGAAGGAAAGGGATGGAGATCTGTGCTCTGTAGTGTTTGCTATAATGAGATGTAATTAAAAAGTACTTACAGTTCATAGACAAGTATTAATGGCCAGCATTATTTATAGCACAAATAATGGGGATCTTTGAATGAGACAAAATAAATGCTATTAATTTTGTTATTTATCTATTTTTACATACATCAAGGCATAGCCAGTGAAAGATTACTAAGCTATAAAATGTAGATGCTGTCAGTAGAATTTAAATAACATAAAACAGATCTCTGCCCAACCTTCTCTGTTTACACTGCAGCATGTTTACTTGTAGTTTTCCAGGACATAATCTGGCATTTGAAAAATGCTGTGCAAAGATGCTAATGAAGAAGATAGATCTGTATTTCCCATGGTCAAATCACCATTTTGGTCTTGTCACCCCATATCCCCCAAAAGTATTAGAGCCTAACTCTACCATTTCATCATATTTATGTAATATTTAACTTTCTTTTTCATTTAAGGCCTGTAACATGCCATATGGTTGTTACTGGAAAGAATATTTGAAACAGAGCTGAATTTAGAAATGGTGGCCTAATAAACCCTTGGAGAGCTCTTGGTGGAATCTGAGCTGCTGAACTTTCTTAGAAAGCACCAAGACTGCTACCATAGAGGAAGCATTAGCTGGAAGTGTAAAGCATAGTGAAGGTCAAGTTTCTGTATTGGTTTGGGAAAGATTATTGACTGTGCTTACACTGTGCACAGTGTCTTTCAAATATTTGACAGACACTGTGGATGCTTGCTATTTCAAAAGCATCTCTGGGATGAGATATCTACCTTCTCTAGGAACCAAGTAGCTGGCCTTTGCAATCAAAGATGTAACTTGATTACTGACCACAAATCCTCCAGTCCCAGGTATCTGTGCAATTCTATTTCATTATTACTTCCATCCAGAAAGGAGTCCCTTCTTCTGGACCTTGGCCCTGGCCTAAACTTGTGATTGTTAAAGCAACAGACTTTTGAGACACAGTATTATGTGACATACCGATAATAGGACTTAAAGGCTACAGTTTCTGCTTTTCCTAGACGGCCTGAGTCTCATCCTGAAGAAATTTTTGTGTCCTGAAAGATGAGAAGGGCAAGCCAAGGTTTCAGAAGTAGCACCAGATAGCTCATAGAGGATTCAGGCTTCCTTAGGCCTCCCATCTGGCCACCCAGTGGAGGGAGGGCTAGGGGCCACCTGAGTCAGGCAAAACAGACTGAAGGAAGAAATATTTCCATCCACAGTGTTTTGAAGTTTTGTTATGCAGAAAAGGGTGGAGACACAGAGGGAGCTGCTCCCCCCCCCCCCCCCCCCCCCCCCGCTCTCCTGGTTAGACAGTTCATATGCATAGTTGATTTCCAGATCTTTCAGGGTCTGACAAGGCTGATACTGAGAATGATACAAATAAATGTGGTGATATATTGTTTGTAATCTAAGAAATAAAACTTGCCTGAAGATCAGAGGATAGAGCCAGCCACAGAATTAGCTACAAAGCCAGGCAGTGGTGGCACACACCTTTAATTCCAGCACTTGGGGTCATACACCTTTAATCCCAACACTAGGAAGGTTGAAACAGGAGTAATATGGCTGAGCAGAGAAAGGAATATAAGGTGGGAGGAGACAGGAATTTGCTGTCTTACAGATGCTCTGTCAGGCTGAGGAGTTGGTGAAGTAAGAGGTGGTAACTGTGGCTTGCTCTGCTTCTCTGATCTTTCAGCTTTCACACTGATATCTGGCTCCAGGTTTTTATTATAAGACCATTTAGGATTCATGAAACAAGTAACTAAATGGTAAATGCCAGATACTTCAATACTATATATATAATTTTTATATATTAATTGGAATATGTGCATATATATATATATATATATATATATATAAAACTTAATTGGAACAATGTTTAAATAAAAAAGGCCAATTAATAGTGTTAATGTCTATACTTTATTACTACCTTTACCATTCTGTTTATCCAAATGTATTTTGTGTAGCATACTTTTCATGATAGCAATTAAGGCTGTTTTCTTTGAGACTCAAGTCACCTGATGAAGGCCACTCGAAGAATGATAATAACAGTGATTAGAATTTACAGAGATTCTACATTGAAGATCCAACTCTTATATAACCATGGAAGAAATAGTGTGACATGCTTACAACAGACATATACCTATACCCATTTCACTTAAGTATTTGCCTCATGGGAGTTAGTGTTTCAGACTGATTTAAGTCTTAAAATTTGCAAAGTTTTTTCTAAGTAAGTAAATAAGTAAGTAAGTAAGTAAGTAAATAAATAAATAAATAAATAAATAAATAAAAGAAATATGTTAGAGAGATAGGTTAGTGGTAGATCTTTCACCTACAATTTGTGAGACCCTGGTTTCCACAGCTCTGGAAAAAATAAAGTAAAATAAAAAAAGAAGAGGATATATATGAAAGTAGTAACAAAATTCCTTAAGTCTTGATGCAACAAAAACAAAGTTTAAAAGTTGACTGGTGAACCTTAAGTAGTTTTAAAATGTCCCCCCACTAATCAATATTTCTCCCAATATTGGAGCACTGTAAAGTCCTAAGAAGAGTGAGTAGCTTTTCACCAAGTTGTAGCCAACCTAAACTGCTTCTCAATAACATATTTTCCAATTTCAGAAAAATAGTAGTCATATAAAAATATAGTGGTTAGAGATTGGAAGAAAGAGCAGAAGATTGCAAAAATAGGCACAGTAGATGATCAGCTGTTAAAAACTTTAAAAAGTCAATAAACGGAGCTAAAATCTTATCTTCTAAAATCATTTTTCTAGGAAGACAAATAGAGCTTTTTCCACCTTAAATTCTCATTTGACAGTATCTCAGCAGTGTCTTGGCTATTAGTGCATTGGGTAGCCTCAGGGAGATATTAAAAAAGCGGTTCTTACGACACTGATGTGCTCTGCTCTGGACTCATGAGTCATCTGGACACAGCTTGGAATGTAAGAGATAGTCCCTTCCTCACCCTTAAGGAGGTTCAGTTACTATACTGAAGATTCAATAAACATTCTTTCATTTCAAAGTAGTTTCTCAGGGCACTGTTGTGAAACACTCTGCAATGGGTCTTCTGTGAGAAAGTAGTAACAGGATTCAGATTTGTCCTGGATATGCATCCCCGGTCACCATGACAAACCACTTCCCAAACTGAAACACAGTTGTGGGGAAATGACAAGGTGCCATAGTCATGTCACGTTAGGGAAGGGAAAGGAGTATTACTCGATAAGAAACCAACCCTGCTAGCTTTCCTTTCACATCAAGATTTGTGTGGTGCTAGGATTATTTTAGTTGTTGAACAGATAATTCTGGAATTACTTTGAAACAAATAGATGTGTACTGTTTGCATATTCTAGAACTTTCTGAAGTGTTTTCAATCTTGAATTAGTTATGGAAGGGTAGCTGAGATTGAACAGAAAGTAAACACACACACACACACACACACACACACACACACACACACATTTTATGTATATGGGTATTGTGCCTGCATGTATGTTTGTATACCACATGTGTGCCTGGTGTCAGTGGAGGCCAGAAGAGGGTATTGGCTTCCCTGGAACTGGAGTTACAGATAGTTGTGAGATGCCATGTGGGTGCTAGGAATTGAACCTAGAGCCTCTGTGAAACTAACTAGTGTCCTTCACTGCTGAGCTAACTCTATAGCTCTATTGTTTAATATTTTGTTGCTGTTTTTTAATAATTTTATTTTTTAAATTTCATACCTGAGCACTTTGTTACATCACTCCTTCCCTCCCTCTCTTCCTCTAACTCCTCTTGTGGCCTTCCCAAATTCCTGATCTCATCTTTAATTATTGCTGTTACATGTATACATATGTATGTGTATGTGTGTGCATGTGTATGCTCACATATCTATACAAAACCACTCAGCTTTGCTCATACATACAGGTTTTGAAGTCCCTACTTAGAAGTAACCTGGTCATGTAGAAATTTTATATCTGTGACCCATTCATAGACTACTGGTGCTGAGCTTCCACTGACACAAACAGTATTCCATAACAGTGAAAACTAGAAATGTCTTATTAAAATAGGTCAGCCAGTTATGTGGCACATGCCTTTAATATCAACATTCAGGAAGCAGAGGCAGGTGATCTCTGTGAGTTCAAGGACAGCCAGGGCTACATAGTGAGACCCTGTCTTGACAAATATATAAATAGACAAACATAAACAAACAAACAAATAAACAAACAAATAAATAAATAAATGATAGTTAGATAAATAGGTAAATAAATAAATAAATACATTTTTTATCTGTTCTTATGAATGATTTTTCATTATGTCAACAAAGGTAAGATTAAAAATTATTTAAAATTTTTTAAACAAAGTTAGGTTAGGTCTCTAATACTGCTATTAGGGAAAAATAAAACAGCATTTGGGCACAGAATTGTTGAATTCTAGTTAGTTTTACATCTTATTCTAATGACCTGTACTGTGTCTGTGGATTTTGTGCTAGGTGGTTAAGTGATTCAATAAAACATTTTGTGGTAGTATATGAGTTTTATTTAAACTATAATATACAAAATGTGTTAGGCAATGTGCAATTTAATGAAAAATATTTTTATGGGTGAAAAATTCCATGTAATATCTTTAGATGCCTTCATCAAATTTATGAGAGCCAATTTATAGACAGGCATAATATTACCCAATTAGCAACCTTGGCTTTATGAATCAAATGCATTATGTGCTTTCAGATTTTAGCATCTCTTATGGTCAATCATCTTTCGACACTGAGTGCTCAAATGGCAGCTTCAAGATGAGAAAACCAGAATCACTGAAGGCCATAGATGCATGGCCAGTTGCTTTATGATGCTAATTTGTGAGAAATTCAATAGGTCTCAGTGACAGTCATGTATTTTTGAACAATACTATTATCAAAAGAAGTACAATAGAACTTAGCTGATATATTAAAAATGTCATTGGGAATAATTTTCAGGTAAATACAAGAACAGTAAAATATTATAATTTAACTTTTTATTATTTTTTTATAGAATTTTTGTTTGTACTTGGTAAGAAAATTATATATTTTAAGATGGGATAGGCCCACATATCATTCATTTAAAAATGATTGTTCAACTTTATTAAAATAAAAATAAAGTAAGATAAATGAGGAAGTCGAAGACAGATGCAATAAAGACAATTATATAGAAAAGCTTGTAAATTCACCAATAGCCACCTCATCTAAAATGTGAGCTGCGTAGTCAATGTATTTGTTGACCTACTTGTTTAGAATTGAATCATTTGCTAAGTGGCTTTGTGATTGCTTGAGTACTTTCTGTCTTGTCTTTTTGTCCCCCAACCCCACTTTTATAAGATTCTTAGAATTAGAAAAAAAAAAAAAACCTAAACTTAATTTACCTAGGTAATTCTGCTTAACGCTATGTCGATCATAACTCATGGATCTACTTTACACGTTTGTGGGTATCTATTTAATCTATTCATAGTTACATCTATATCCATATCTGTGTCATCTGTCACTATCTGTAGTCTATTCCCCTCTCTGTATCCAGTCATACATTGTTTGACTAGGGCAGCCTCTGAGAAAGACATGGTTGGATGGTTTCATTGTGTGAACACCACAGAGCATGCTTGCACACAAGATCTCTGACCTGACTAGGTGACATAATCTGATGTGACCACTACTGTATATGAAACTTATCATTAACCAAAATGTTGCCACGTAGTGCATGACTACATAGAGATGGAAATGTATGTGCATATGGATATAGATACCTATAGATCATACAGATTGATTAATATATATATATATATACATATATATATACACATATATGTACAGAGCAATGCTTTCCGATAGTTTAAGCATTTTTAGAATTGAGAGACTACCCAAAATTTAATTTTAAGAGCTTCTATTTAAGGTGGGCTAAATATTGGCAGAAAATTTCCTAGGACAGATATTTTAAGAATACTGGATTGATTTTTGAATAAATAATTTATTTCACATGTGCATATGTTAATGCACATACTCATGTGTGTATAGAGGCCATATAGAAAAACATCAGATATCATTTCTCAGGACTTATCTAATGTAGCATGAATTTTAAATGGTCTTATTAATAAAATCAAACCTGAGAGCCAAGTATTGGGGTGAATGGCTGGAAGATCAGAGAAGCAGAACAAGCCACAGCAACATCATGTAGTTGGAGTTTTCCTGCCTGGCCCACAGTCAGGACAAATCTCTTTCACCCACCAGGCCCATAGACGCTCAGAACCAACCAAGTAAACACACAGAAACTTACATTGTTTAGAAACTGTATGGCCGTGGCAGGCTTCTTGTTATCTACTTCTTCTATCTTAAATTAACCCATTTCTATTAATCTATACTTTGCCACATGGCTCGTGGCTTACCAGTACCTTGCATCTTGTCATGGCGGCGGCTGGCTGTGTCTTTTTCCACTCAGCCTTCCACCTCCCACAATTCTCTTCTCTCTTGTCCCACCTATACTTCCTGCCTGGCCACTGGCCAATCAGAACTTTATTTATACAGAGCGATATCCACAGCACATCCCCTTTTCTTTTTTTTTAAAGGAAGGTTTTAACTTTTACATAGTACAATTACATACAACAAAACAATTATCAAGCAAGAATTACAGTTACAATATTAAAGAAGATATCCTATCTATCTTATATTTGTGAGTCTAAGGCTTTATATCTAACTTATCTTTTATCATAACTGAGGAAATTATAAGTATCTAGTCTTCAACCACATCAAAGACCTAAGAAGGATATAATATTACCTGAGAACCGGGAGAAGGATGTAAGCATTTTTCAGGAGTCTTGTAAGAGTAGACAGAGACAGCTGGCAGCCTGGACAGTCACCTAATGTTCCTTTGTAAAGTTGGGGCATTTGTCTTCAGCCCACAGGGCTAGAGACTCTTGGTCACTTCTCTCAGTGTCCTGTAGAATGTCTGGCAGTTTCCTCTGTGAAGCAGGAACCTGAAGGACCATTTTGTCAAGCAAAGTTTAGTGGTCACCTTTCTATGGGTCCTGCATGTCCAGTCGATCAAGCAGTCCAGGCAAGAACAGTTTCTTGTCCAAATGGCTATTTTTGCTAAGGTGAAGATAAACTCCATATGAAGTGTCTTAAATGCCCATCCTCCTCTCTAAAGTAAAACGGTACTGCCAGGAGCAGACATGTCTCACTGTCCAGAAAGTCTAAATTTTAAAAATATTTTAAATGCCATATTCTGTAGGTCTTTGAAGTATTTGAAGATTACCTATCTATCTGAAATATCTCTATGTATACCTAGAAGACTTACCTAACATGGCTACAAGTATGATTATCATAGATGACTAATTATTAATCTATTTTTAATTATCCATTACAATTTAAAATGAGCTATAAAACATAATACCTTAAACATGAGTAGAAATATGCACACAGTATAACAAAATTAACTTTAAGTTTGTATCAATAGACTAAAGTCTATACCAATGTAAAACCTTTTAAACAAGTTGTTGCTCTTTAGAAGTAAATTCCTTAATCTATCCTTTTATCCTATTATATCTATATCATATCCCCTTTTCTTCTTTAGAAAGAGATCACATTTATAATCAACCTGCTTTAAATAAAAATATTGGTTTTTCTCTGTCCCACACCAGAGGGCTCTTCTGATTTGGGACACAAGAATCTCTTAACCTTTTTTTTTTTTTTTTTAGCAATATGTCTGGGTTTAGAGAAGGAGTGAGCCAATTCCATCTCCAAAGCCAGCTTGATAATTTTGGGAATGTGGGCATAGTTTTTTTTACTACTTCCTGCTGGAGGGGGGTGCTATATCTTATGGGGACACAAAGAAAATTTTAGGATTATGGAGTAGTCCATTAGGGTGAACCTCTGAGCCAGTTGCCTTGAAACCATTCTGGATGTCGGATTATCTGGGCCATGGTGTCATTGGAGACCTTTCAGGTGGTCTTGGCTGATCAAACCTGATGTATCTTAATCTGGAACAAATTCACAGCCTCTGGCTTTCTGTGGAAACAAAAGCAGAGACTCCTTTCCAAAGCAACATATCCCTATATCCAAATTTTGAAGTCAAGTTACCTTTAAAATTTACATATTTGTTTAACTCAACATCTTTTATGATCAAATCTTTTTTTGCAGTTAAAAATCCCAAAGACAACATAAACCAGATTTTCTGTGTAATATCCATCTTTGTAAGACTGAAACGCTGTTGTGGCTGCTGGCTCTGCCCACCTCAGCTTCCCAACATGGCTGTGGTACAGTTTACCGCCAGCTCTGGGTCTGGAGCCATGTGTACCATCAACTATCAGAAGCAGTTCTATCAAAACAGTGCATAGCCCAGAAACCTTTTTTTTGAACTAGCAAAGGCTAAATCTACCACACAGCATAGTAAAATGTCGCTTGTAGACTCCTCATTCCCGCCACACTGCAGGTCAGACGCACACACCAGGAACCCGCCACAGTAGCTCAAACTGGCAGGCTGCTGCTAACTTGAGAGAGACAACTAGGAAGCTGTTTTTAGCTCCGTCTTAGAATTTTTTTCTTAGGTTTTCAGTGGAAACTCTTGCCAACAGGTTGGGCGCTATTTGTAGTTGGAGTTATCCTGCCTGGCCCACAGTCAGGACAAATCTCTCTCACCCACCAGGCCCATAGACGCTCAGAACCAACCAAGTAAACACACAGAAACTTACATTGTTTAGAAACTGTATGGCCATGGCAGACTTCTTGTTATCTACTTCTTCTATCTTAAATTAACCCATTTCTATTAATCTATACTTTGCCACATGGCTCGTGGCTTACCAGTACCTTACATCTTGTCATGGCGGCGGCTGGCTGTGTCTTTCTCCACCCAGCCTTCCACCTCCCAGAATTCTCTTCTCTCTTGTCCCACCTATACTTCCTGCCTGGCCACTGGCCAATCAGAACTTTATTTACACAGAGCGATATCCACAGCAATTCCTCAGCTGATGCTGTTTCCTCAGACTGGAAGCCTCTGAGTCCTCATCCAAATGAATCTCAGCAGAACTGCTGCTCAAAAGCCTAAAAGCTTAACCAGGCTATAGTTCCTCATCCTCACATCTTATATACCTTTCTGCTTTCTGCTATCACTTCCTGGGATTAAAGACGTGAGTCACCATGCCTGGCTGTTTCCAGTGTGGCTTTGAACTCACAGAGATCCAGATAGATCTCTGCCTCTGGAATGCTAGGATTAAAGGTGTGTGTGCCGCTATTTTTTGGACTCTATATCTAGTGGTTGTTCTGTTCTCTGACCCCAGATATGTTTATTAGGGTGCACAATATTTTGGGGAACATAATATCACCACAATCTACCTTCATTTTTTAGATAGGGTCTCTCCCTGGTTCTAAGCTCACTGATTAGGCTAGACTGGCTGGCCAAAGAGCCCCAAATGGATCCACTAGCACTAGGACTATGAGCATTTTCTGCCTTACCCAGCTTCCCCTCACCCCCAACACCTTTTTTCTTCCTTCACCCAGCTTTTTTACTTAGTTTCTGGGAATCTCATGTCCTCGTGTCCACTGAGCTAATTGCCCAGCCTGTTAGTAAATATCTTAAATGCATTATTCTAATCAATAGGAAGTACAGAAAGTCCTTGCAGACTGGAGGCAAGGACATGGTAAGAATGGAGAGTTGAGGGGGTCAGTCAAGGTGTCTGGAGTCCTGTCTGCCTTGAGGCATTTGTTGACCTCTGGATTTTAGGCATAGCTACAGGAGACAAGAGGCAAAGCTTATGGCCAAAACAGTGTGTCTGGAGATCGGTGAAAAAGAAACCCTGTCCTGGCAGTGGTAGCCCACGCCTTTAATCTCGGCAGAGGCAGAGGTAGAGGCAGGTGTATCTCAGTGAATTTGAGGCCAGCCTGGTCTACAGAGCAAGTTCTAGGACAGCTAGTGGTCACACAGAGAAACCCCGTTTCAAAAAACCAACAAATAAACAAACCACTAAAGGGTGCTCAAGAGTGACTTGGATCCACCTCCCCTGAGGGAAAGAGCTGTGCTCTGGGAGTTAACATTAGGGATGTTGTTCCAGAGCAGCATGGCTTCTGGTTGAGGTAGCTGCCCAAGATTCTGAGCAGTGAGAGATGGTCAATAGCAGAAGTAAATTCAATTCAAGTCCAGAGTTTGATCTTGTGAGAGAAGTATCTCCACCAATCAGAACACTCTGTAGCATCATTTACTCAGTGTCTTCTGAATATGTGTGTGTGTGTGTGTGTGTGTGTGTGTGTGTGTGTGTGTGTGTGTGTATTAGTTTTTAAAAACCTGAGTGTTTAAGAATCTTGTGTTGAGACTTTTAGTCATCTGATGATTATTGTAAGCATGGAAATTTTTGTTACAAATAAAATGCCAAGCCAGGAATGCCAGAACTCAGGAGGCAGAGCCAGGTGGATCTCTGAGTTCAACAACAGCCTGGTCTATAGAGCAAGTTCCAGGGTAGTTGGGGTTACACAAAGAAACCTGTTTTGAAATAATAGTAATAGTTATTAATATTACTACTATTATTAATAATAATAATTTTAAAGGCCAATTTTGAAAATGAGTGTTTCAAAAACTAGATTTTAGGTTTTCTATCTAGAATCTGTTTCTGATAAATTTTTATATCTTCACAAGATGTCTGATGCCTTTTCTGAAACATTGTATGTACTCAGCACATGCCAGCTTTACATAGTCAATATGCCAACAGTTGGTCATTTGTCTTTTAATTCTGAGACCACTTTACTATTCATGAGCAATTGGCAATAGCAGTTACCAGAATATTTCCTTAAGAAGCTCCAAAAAAACAAGGGTAGGAATACAGCCAGAAAAGGACAGGATATGACTTGTGTGCCTCTGCCTCTTCACATGCAATTGTTTTGAGCTGTGCTGAACTGGGCTAGGGAGGGACTGTCATGAGCTTCCATGAGAGACAACATAAGGACAGGGCTCATAGGCTAACATGAGAGGTATGCACCCTAGTATTAATGCAGCTAAAACCTGAGAAACACAATAAGTCTTTCAATCTGAGTCATAGCACAATTCTTAAATTGAAAAAAAAATTATAAATAAAATAGCATAATTTAGCTAAAAATTCTTGGTTATATTCAAGTAATGTGGGTGTGGTTGGAGGAAAAGTCCTCTATGCTAAAGCACTGCTTCTTCTCATTTCCAAAATGGGACACAGGCCTCAGAGCCAACTCTTTCTTCTGTGGCGTCTTAATCCTCAGATGAGCAAAATATTGATATGGAAAAGGAAGACACTTTCAAGAAAGAATGAAAATGAAATTACCTTAAATAAGTTTGATTTTTAATAATAAAATATTTCTTATGAGAGCATTCAAAGAGAAAATCTGTGGCTAGTATCACACTTGACCATCTTCTTGGTATCCTATTTATAGGGGTCTTAATATCTATGAAGTTGTAAAATTAAATCACAGAACATCTGATTTTCCTATTGTACAACAATAGAGTTACAAGCTACATGTCTTGCTGCTCACATGTAATCTTCTTGACCAACAGCAAATTCATAAAATAACTGAGTATATAGCTAAAAATCTATGTAACATGGATACGATTATTGTAGGTTATTGCCTGGGCCAGAAATCTGTTAAGCTGTCTGCAGGCTGTGGTTGATACACTGTGTACCCTAATAAACTTATCTGGGGGTCAGAGGACAGAACAGCTACCAGATTAAACATAGAGGCCAGACAGTAGTGGTGGCACACACGCTTTTAATCCTATCACTTGGGAGGAAGAGATCCATCTGGATCTCTGTAAATTCAAGGCCACCCTGGGAATAGAGCCAGGTGTGATGGCACACGCCTTTAATCCCAACGCTTGAGATCTCACTCTTTGCTTGGGAAAGACACAAGCCTTTAATCCCAGGAAATAATATGACAGGACACAGAAAGATATATAAGGCGCGAGGAAACAGGAACTCGCACTCTTAAGGTGTGAGGACCAGGAAATAGAGGCTTTTTAGAAACAGTTCAGCTGAGATCCATCCGGGTGAGGACTCAGAGGCTTTCAGTCTAAAGAAACAAGATCAGTTGAGGAGTTGTCGAGGTGAGGTTCGCTGTGGCTTGTTCTGTCTCTCTGATCTTTCAGTTTTCTTATTAATAAGACCATTTACCAATTTGTTTTACAGCAGGCTATGTGGTGTATTCCAGATTTCCAGCTTCTGTGAGCTGTCACTCCTGCTCGGGTGGGCTTTGATGATGCAGCTGTCTTTGAGCCTTTCTGCTCCTGTAAATAATACCTCACCCATATTCCTGTAAGGAATCCCAATAATCATCAGTTCACAGAGTTGTACACTGGTGAAATCTTTACTTTGATCTGTTGTGGACTCCCTTATTGGTGAAATTATTAATGCCTATCCACTACACTCCCTTTCTTGGGTGAGGATCCTTATGTACGTGCTGTGTCTCCCCAGGAAAAGTCCTATCATACAGTAACAAGTTAGCTACTGCGTAGACCTGGCTGGCCTGGAGTTCGCAAAGATATACTCGCTAGTGTCACACTTGCCTTCCATATGCTGAGGTTAAAGGCATGCCCCACCATGCCCCTGGACCATCTTTATCTTAGTGCAGTTTCTACTTCATTTCTTCATTTTCGTGTTACAATAATAAAGGGTTTCTTCAGAGTGGAACTTTCTATGCAGTTTACTTTAGACTAAAAACAATTCCCATTTAATTTACATCACAGAGTTACTGCCCAGAATTTCCCTAAAAAAAAAAAAAAAAAAAAAAAAAAATCTCTGGATCATTAGTAATAGTCTTCAAGCAATCCTGGGTCTGATTGTTAAAATCTGTTAGTCTTAATTCTCAGACTCCCCTTTTTTCAGTGTTGGGTATTGAGCCCAGGATCCCCTGCATGCTACCGCTCCACCACTGAGCATCTCCTGCTACACTTTTTTTCTTTTAAACTGTATCCAAGTCAGGATACTGTCTTCCCTCTGACTAATAGGGAGTCCAGAAGAAGAATTACACCTCAGCCTTGCCTCTCCACTCCTATTGATTAGTATCATATTGACTTTTATCACAATAGCACCAAATAGCTGATTCATATTCAGCTTGTGGCCATCACCAACTCACTTCCTATTTTATTTGTTCATATTTGCTTTACCTATTACATATTTGTGGTATCTGGTAATTTTCCCAGGGTATATTAATCTATACTCACCCTATTTGATATTTTTGGCTATTCCAATGATTAAATATTAATGGATTCTTATGAAGAAATATGGGAATGTTTGATAAAGCCCTGCTATCCATACTAATCTAAATATTGTGTTGATTTTGCAAAGCCTGTTTTTTTTTTTAAAGAAACCACACAATGTTTGTTTACACATGTATGTGAATTATCACTATTCATCATGTTATATACATGTAGTGGTTTGTAGTAGATGCTGAGTAAATATTTATTAATGGTTAATGACCACAGACTGTTGTACACAGAAGCCATTTCAAGAGCTAGCAGGAATCACCAATTTTTAAAAAGCATACTTTGCCCTTTCTTATCTGCTGTTTACATTTAAACAATAAGGTTGAAAAACTATAAGCCAAAGGCTTCTGTTTTGAGTGAATAACTGAGATGTCGTTTGGGTAGCACACACACAAGGTTTGTGGAGATTAACTTCACACCAGGAACTCTGTATTGAAATAGATTGTTTGAAAATAATTCTTCCTTTTGAGAAGGGTGAGGGATTAATCTGCAAAAATGTTCATGCTAGAGCTGTGCATGTGTTGAAATTTGTCAGGGAGAAGATAAATGGGCCCTCCTTGACAAGTAAATAGCTCCATGGCTAGTCCCTCGGGAAGGCCAGAGAATTGTTATGGTAGCAACCTGGAAAAAGACGAAGGGAGATGCACTCAGAAGAAAGGTGAGCATGTACAGGACATTGGACATGTTTTTATTCACACACACACACACACACACACACACACTCACACACAGTTATAGTTCTATTGTAAGTGGTTATCTTTGGAAACTTGTTCGTATGGTTTAAAACGAGAGGCACACTTACAGTTGATATGAGAAACAGTTAACCGCACCAGGTCCAATAGAAAGAGACATCCAGGAGGTGCATGATCAGATATTTAAGTTGTTCCCCAAGTGCTGGGGTTAACCCTTCAGCTGCTGACTCAGGAAAAGGTGAGGGAGGTTGGAAGACTGCTTAGGAGGCTCAGAGAAGTACTAACTTTATAACTAGTTTGCAAGATATTGATAACCTAACAAAAAGTATGGCTGTTCTGATCTAAACTATCTACATTGTAGCCTTCATTCTAAAAAACAAACAAACAAAAAAATCTAGTAATTTATCAAGAAGAGAAAATTTCTTCAAAGAGAAAACTAATGTTTGTGGATGAATTAGTTTCAAACATTTGCTTTGTACAGAAAGCCTTCATATTCAGTCACCATCACAGGTGCCAGTCTATCAATAACTGGCCCCACCCCAGACATGACAACCTGAGTTCAACCCCCAGAACCCCTGTAAAGAGCTTCGTGTGATGCATACATCTGTAATCCCAGTGAGATGAGACACAGTGATACAGGAGTCACCTGGAAGCTGGAAGGCCAGCTAAACTGCAGAAATAAGGGACCATGCCTCAGCATGGTGGAGGAAGAGAAGTGATTCCAAACAGTTGTCTTTTGACCCCCATAAATGTGATGTGGCAAGCACATGTTGTTGTATGATATTTTGTTTGTGTTCTGGCAAATAAAGCTTGCCTGGAGATCAGAGGGCAGAGCTAGCCACTAGTTAACCATAATGGCCAGGCAGTGGTGACACATACCTTTAATCCCAGCACTTGGGAGGAGGAAGCAGGAAGATCAGGAGTTCAAGGCCACCCTTGACTACAAGAAATTGAATCACTTTAAAAGAGAAACAGAGCTGGGCAGTGGTGGTGCACACCTTTAATCCCAGCACTAGGGAGGTGGAGACAGGATCTTAGTGCCCATTCAGTTTGAAGATTCATAGAGACAGGATTGCCCCCCTTTCAGTCTGAGATTTTGTAGAGGTAAGAACTTTCTAGTAGCTGGCAGCTCTGCTTCTCTGATCTTTCAGCTTTCACCCTGATATCTGATATATTTTTATTGCTAAGGCTAATTAGAATCATGATTCACATGTCCTCATCTCTCTCTCTCTCTCTCTCTCTCTCTCTCTCTCTCTCTCTCTCTCTCTCTCACACACACACACACACACACACACACACACACACACACACACACACTAATAATTGAATAATTTGTTTTCAAGGTAAAAGAAAATGCTCCAAAAATTCATTCATTTGAATCTGGTTGCTCAAACCATGAGAATGCCCGGAGAGCTTGTGAAATGGACTGTTCGCTTCAGCTGGTCTGGAGCCCCAGAATTAGCATTTTTCACTAACGACCAGGTGCAGCTGGTCTTTGAACTACCCTTTGAGAGGCACTGTTTAGAGATGCCCTCTTGGACTCTCTCTGCTTCTTCATTTCTACTTCCCAGAGGAAGGAAACATGGCCTTCAAGACACAGTGGACTAGTGACCATGTCTGTGTGACTCTAGCCTTGCTTGCACCATTGCTGAGACAAAACACCTGATAAAGCAACTTCAGCCACTGGCTCACAGTTGAGGAGCAGAGTCCACATGGTGACAGGACTGTGAGGCAGCTGCTTACACTGTGTCCAGTCAGGAAGCAGCCATGAGTGCATGGCCTCAGTTTGCTCTCTCTTTTAACCTAGCATTATACATGTAGCCCACTTAATGTCACTGCCCATAGTTAGGGTGAGTCTTCCTACCTCAATGAACCCAACCTGGATAATCCCTCCTAGGCATGCCCAGAGGTTTGCCTTCTAAGTAATTCCAGGTCCTGTTAAATAGATAATGTCATTACACTCACTGAGTCCTTTTTAAAGTACTCCTTTCTTCAGGCTTAGTGCCATGAATCCATCTCCCTCTGAGAAAGTTTGGTCAAATTCTGGCATGTAACATGGTAATCTAGATGCACCTATGCATCTAAGTATTGCCCTTTAGAGCCATTCAGTAAAGAAGCTGGCAATGTGATAGGGAGCTTCTATCTACTAGATTTCCTTATTTACTTCTTAATTGGCTCTGACCCCAATGGAAAGGGGGAATTGATGAGATGGCTCTTATGAAGTACATCCAAGTTCATTCACATGGAGCTTTCTGATATTTCTAGTGTTGCAGCAGAAAGGGTAGAAGCATAGGCACATATAACCCTTAAAAGGTATCCTGGCATAGAACTGTGTGTGTGTGTGTGTGTGTGTGTGTGTGTGTGTGTGTGTGTGTGTGTACTGACAATGTAAAGTCTGTGAATGTTCATTAAGATAGAAAACGGAAACAAAACCACTGTGGAATGACCCATAGCATCAGGCTGAGTCCAGTGTGCTCCTTCCCCACAATCCTCTTCATCCAGCGGTATCTGTAGGACCTCACTGTCTCAGCTATGGCAGTGGGGATGGTGGCTTCTTCTGGTATTTCTAACCCACTGTCCTGTAATATGCTTTATATTTTTGTTTCCCTATGAGAGCTTGCCTGTGATATTGTAAGTCAAATTAATCAGGTTAAAAGTTGGCCTACAAAAGGGTCATGGGAGTCCAATGATGTTTGCTCACAGAACACTGCAGTAGTCTTTAAGGGAATTGCCTGCTAAAATGCTATACATATTACAGATACACATAAATATTCATGTATTCATTGGTGATGGATTGCATGAGTAGAGTAATGGACAAAGGTGGTTAGAAGAGCTAGTCTATTAGAAAAATTTAAAATACAGCCCTTCTGTCTTATAAGCAGAACTTGGAAAATGGCTGTGCCAAGGGTATTTCTTATGCCCACTTTGTCACTCTATGCAAATTATGGAAAACCACAGGGGATGCTACACAGCTTAAGTCTTCCCCTGTGAAAGATCTCTGCCTGTGGATTATAAGACACTCAGAACAGGGTATAGACAATAATTGTTTTTAGAAATTAGTTGTGTGTGTGTGTGTGTGTGTGTGTGTGTGTGTGTGTGTGTGTGTGTGTACATGTAAAATAATGTGTACACCAGAGGACAGTTGGAGGGAGTTGCTTCTTTCCTTCTCCATGTGGGTTTCAGGAACTGAACTCAGGTTATCAGACTTGGTGACAAGCACCTTACATATTGAGCCACCTTGCTGGTGAGAGTTTGAACAATCATAGACTATATGGTAAGGCTTTCTCACTAGATCTCAGTTCCAAAGAAATGAACCCTTTGTGCCATGCTTTTTCTGTAACTTGAGTGATGTATACAATGAACACAGAATAATTGTCGCTGGTAAAAATGAATTGCCAAGTCTGGAATTTCTATTTCTATATTCCCTACTTTCATAATAAATTTCACACATATTTCTAGATCCTCTGCAATTTTTTTCTTAGATAGGGGTTCTCTGCATCTCCCTGGCCTGGAACTTGCTCTGTAGACCAGGATGGCCTTGAACTCACAGAGATTCACCTGCCTTTGACTCCTGTGTGCTGAGATTAAAGGCATGTGCCACCACTGCCCAGCTGATCTTCTGGATTTCTAAATGGCCAAACAAACCCATCTTATTTGGAAACTCAATGAATGATTCATCCCAAATTCTACTACCAGGAAATATCATCTCTCTATCTTTAGAGAAAAATGGCTTTTTCAGCTTCTTCCAGAACTGAGTCCTGTATCTGTCCACATGCTCTTGTTAGTTGGATACAGTCTTAATAAGCCTTGCTGTCAGTTTTACTTCTCCCGGGTAGTATGTAATGTTTAAACTATTCTCTCTGGCACATGGTTCTTGGTTGCCCCACACTCCCCTAAATATGACCCTGGTTCTTCTCTTCCTCACCATAAAGACTGCTACTGCTGCTTACTTCCTGGAGTGTGTGAGTGTCATGAATGACAGTGTTGATCTGGGTTCTCCAGAGATTCTCAATTACCCTTTCTCTGGGAATGACCTGATTAATCAGGGTCCTTTAGTTCTAGTCCTGGCATGGTGTTGGCCATTCCTTGAATTCTCTCCAGCTTGGTTTTCTTGGGAATGTATCAGCAAGAAACAGAGACAGAGAGAGACAAGAGAGACAGAGACTTAACTCATGGACTGAAACATCCTGTAGTAGGTGGCTGTTTGAGCCATGCCCTGAAGCACCACCCCTAGTGAGTTAACCGGTAACTCTTACACCTGCCTATGACCTTGAGGTACATGCCCCTGAGGCATGGCTACTGAGGGACTCTTAAGACCTGGGATGCATGTAAGGCTCACTCTTTGCTACCTTGTGGTTTTTTGGATGCTGGAATGAACCAGGGTAGAGCTCACCAGAGAACAGCATTGGACAGTGCCTCACCCTTCCAAGATCCTGTGACAAATTCCTTTATTTTGCCTTGTGAGTTAACCCACAAATTAGTTCCTTTGCTCATTAAATAGACTCCATGGATTGCTAGCAATACAATCCCAATAACATCCCATGATCTGGGGTCCTGGAGAGACAACGGTGCCAAGTAAGTATGATTGACAGGCAAGATAAGACAAACATTGTAACGGAAAGGCTCCACCTTCCGTGCTCTTCAGGCTTTGACTGACTAGATGAGGCCCACTCACACTGGCTGGCAAGGGCAATCTGCTTTATTTAGTCTGTCAACTGCATTGTTAATTCATCTTTCAAAATGCTCAAAAACATACCCCAAAATAATGTTTAATCAAATATTTGGGTTCCCTATAACTCAGTCAAGGCCACACATTAAAATTAACCCTTGAACCAGTGTGCTCTTCCCTGGACCTCACAAATATTTACAAAGCCCTCTTAAGACATGAAGAGAATGCTAGTGACAGCCAGACTGAGCTCAGGACAGTCTGCTTTCCAACCTGGAAAAAACAATCTCTATTAACATAACCTGCCACCAACCTGGAAAAAACAATTTCTTTTAACAAAATCTGCCACCAAAGTGTGAAGAGGTTACAAACACAGAGTGAAAACAGCTTTTGTTCTTGTCTTTGTTTATGGTAGAAGTTGTCTACTGTCTTCATTCAAACTTGCAGTTATCTTTAACTCCAGATAAATCTCAAGGACTAAAATGTTTCTGATAGAGACCTACAGTCTGATTTAGGTACTACTGATAACAACAATGACCACATTGCAGTTATTCTTTTATTGAATAGCTACTTGGTGCCAGGCATCCTACATGTCTATTTCAGTGTCCCTGAAATCCCTATCCTAGATTTCATGGCTCATAATGATAAGTCATATTAGATCCTGAAGAGTGCTCTGAACCTGACTTCACAATTGGAGATCTTTAAGAACGGATCTTGGTACCTTTTACACCCAACCAACTAGTTTGCACATAGTAGGCAGCCAAAGGCTATGACTTGAGTTACTGGTTGATTGACTGAGGACAATTTGTGGGCTTCCTCATGATGGTGATGATTTTAACTCCTCTGATTCAGTTAGCAGGTCAAATTAAACAAGGTTGCCCTACATTACCTCCTTTCTGGAAATTCAGGGTCCTTATATTCTAGTCTAGACATGGCTTTGGTCAGTGCTTGAATTTTCTCCAACTTGGTTTTCTCCTTTTAAAAAGGTAAGATTGAACTAGATGTATCTCATTTTCCATAAATACTGTCTAGTTAAATGATGTGATGAGACTCTGCTGATTGATACAAGAGTTTCCTCATGTACATACTAATTGTAAAGAAGAAGACAGAGTTAGTATCTTAATGCTTCACTCCAGAAAGGAGCTTATGTCATTAGTACAAATGGAACTAGACTGGCATGCTGGCAGTAGGAAACTATTTTATTATTTTGTTTTATTTTGAGGTGGAGTCTCATGTATTTCTGGCTGATCTTACACTCCCTGAGGATGGTCCTGAACTTTGTATCCTCCTGTTTCTACCACACTTACAACTTCCATGGTCCTGGAGATTGAACTCAGGTCTTTGTGCATAGTAGGCAAACATTCTACCAATTGAGCTCCATATCCAGCCCATAGCTGAAGACTTGTAAAAGAGGAAGTTGTTAGAGCTGAGCCAGAAGCAGAGATGACAGCAGATCAGTTCAAGTGAGTACTCATTATGTTAGGCAAGATGGGCCCTATTTCTATTTTAAAGAATAAAGTTATAGGTTCCTGCTTTAGCCATCCCACAAGGTCTCAGTCACCAGATACCAAAGCTACCTCTTTGAGAAGGGCTTCAATGGAGCCCTGCAAGTCTCATTTGAGTTTCTGTCCATATACTGAGCAGAAGAAGCATAGGCAGACTGGCCCGGCTTTACATTAACACTCACTGCTTACTAAAAGTTGGATTTGGGTCTTGGTTTCTACATCACAAGAAATGAAAACAACACAACACTTCCCACCTAGCATTTTTTGTGAATATTATATGATGTGGTGGTTTGAATAAGAATGGCCCCCATAGTTTCATATATATGAATGCTTGGCCATCAGGCAATGGTACTACTTGGGAGGGATTAGGAGGTGTGGCCTTGTTGGGGGAAGTGTGTCACTGGGGGTGGGCTTTGAGTTTTCAGAAGCCCAAGCTAGGCCCAGTGGCTCTCTCTCTTTCTGCTGCCTTTGAATCTAGATGTGGAACATTCAGGTACCATGTCTACCTGTATGCCATCATGCTTCCTGCCAAAGATCAAACCTCTAAAACTGTAAGCAAGCCCCAATTAAATGCTTTTCTTTATAAGAACTGCCTTGGTAATTGTATCTCTTCACAGCATAGAACACTGACTAAGACACATGAAATGAAAACTAGTTGGAAAACACAATGCTTGGCTCACAGTTGCGAGTGATGAAAGCAGTCTGTTACTGGTGCCTTGCTGTAATTGAAGGTTGTATTTGCTGAGTGAGCACTGAGTTCCCTGAGTCTTCCTGTTATTTCCAGGCCTTGAGTCTTGGCATGTCAGACTCAAGAACACTGAACCTAGAATGCTGGACTTGGAAAGGAGGAAACATCCCCTGAAATTAGTTTAAGATCTCAACATTGGAATAATTTCTTTCCCATGCTTGAAACAATGAACTTTTATAACACAACTGACTGTGAACAGATGATATTCCACCATCAATAAATACCTTTCATTTTCCCAATACTTGGCACTGTCAGCTTTTTCATTAGTGAGTTACTCACATGTGCCTTGGTAAAGATATTAACATAGGTACATTGAAAAAGATGAGAAAGTATACGTGGGTGGTATAAGCAATGAGAGAAAATGACCTGTGTGTGAGATGACATATACAATTTATCTTTAGCATTTTAAAACTGTCAGGATGTATATTGATTTATGTCTTTTCTTCTGATTTGGGGTCTCCAAAATACTCTAAGAATAATATGATGACATGCAAAATAAAGTTGAAGGTGGCATCTGAGGATTCTGCACACATCTGGAGCACATATAATCTTTCAACAATCTTACAAACTTTTAAGATTTTTTCAGTTGTCTGAGGTTTGGGTGGCATGTTGGTACTTGGACCTCCTGAAAGCTGAATTTTCTGGACTCATGCCCACACTGAGTGAATGTGGAAGGGCAGAGGCTGTTCTTTCTTCAAAGGCTTCAGTGGATTTGAGCCCTGAGTGTTGTGAGATAATCTTTTTGTACATTGTGAAGATGTATCTTTGCCAAGGCGCCTTCTGATTGATTTAATAAAAAGCTGAATGGTCAATAGCTAGGCAGGAGGGAATAAGTGGGCCTTCCAGGCAGAGATAGGAACTCAGGGATGAAGAGAGGCAGATTCACCAGTGAGACACTTAGGAAGTCAGTTAGATATACATTATAGAGGAAAGGTAACAAGCCATGTGGCAGAATGTAGATTAATATAAACAGGTTAATTTAAGTCTTAAGAGTTAGCTGGGAATGGGCCTAACCTAAGGCCACACTGTCATGATTAGTAAGAAGTCTCTGTGTCATTATTTGGGAGCTGGTGGTCCTAAAGAAAGTCTGACAAGAAAGATCTGCTACACCTGAGATAACAGGGCACTAAAAGGGTTTGGGTGAATTGTGCTATATAGCATTCTGAGTGTACAAAGTCTTCTCCTCAATGAAACAGAGCAGAAGAGCGTTCTACATGCATCACTGGTGTGTTGACTAAACTGGTTAGTAGCTTACAGCTATAGTTTCCTGATCTATGAAGTGTGAATAAGGCCCCTTGTTAACATATGTAATAATACACATGCAAGGTAGAGTCATGTTTTAGACTAGTGCAGCTGATGAGCAGAGGAGACAGAAACCATCAGGCACTTGAGGGACAAGGGCATTAATTCTTGTTCTTGGCCAGAAACCAGACATGTCCTTGGTCCTGTCCTGGCCAGAGGCTAGAAATTCATCAGCCCTGAGAAGCCTTATGTCACCCTCCGTAGAAACCCTTTTCTTGAGACCTGATATGCTCTGCTCACCCTGTCAAGCTGCCACATTCTGTGGATTCCAGAGTCACAGAAGAGTTCCAGGATAGTAACCATAGGAGTAAAATTCTGCTGGAAATTTCCATTAGCTGTTACAAAATTTTTTTTTCTGCCTCAAATTTTGCAACTCTATCATACATCTTTCTTTTACTTAAAAACAAGGAACACGAAGTGTAGCTGCTGCCAGTCTAGTAGACTCTGCTTAGGCCTGGGATTAGTAAATATCAAGATGCCTCTTCACCCTGACTGGCAAAAGCTGCAAAAGTAAAATCTGTAAACAAAAGAGACTCCATGGCTAGGCGGGTGCATACTCCAAAGAGCGTTAATTTGCATAATAAATAGTTCGATATTCAGGAGATTATAAAATAGCAATTACTGCTGAGTTACTATATTTGGGCTTCTAACAAAAAGGACATTCAGAATGCCTTTACAAAGAACTCTTAAATTTTTTATTTTGAAACAAAATTTTGTTTATTTTTCAAAAAGCCTTTAAGTACTTGGCACATTTCTTTGAAGAGAAACAGAAATATCCTTGCCAAAAGCAAAAAAAAAAAAAAAAAAAAAAAAAAGTGATGGTCTTTGGTTAAAAAAGACAATGAGCCATTAATATCTTTTCATATTTGTTGTTGTTTAAGCATCTTCTGTGGAGAGAGTTTTCCCTACATGAGAGAGGAGGGATGGGGGATGCTGGGGACAGGGACAGAAGGACGCAGGACACACACCAGTTAGGAGGTGGGCGTCAGACTATGGCAATAGTAGGCACCAGTTCAGGCAGGGGTAGAAACAGAAGTCATTACATTACAGCTGACATATGCTAATGAAAGCAGTCTCCCTCTAACATACCATCTATGGCTCTCAGAATGAGGCAAGTGCTCCAGGTATTGTGTCTCCACGCAATTTCTGCTCACAGTCCTTTAGCACCAGGAAAGAAACACAGCTTCCTAAATTCAGTGTAACTTTGCAGTGTCAGCTTAACTGCCTTTTATGTAGGATTTCTTGGGTTTTCAGTAACATTGGATTTGTGTGTGTGTGAGAATGGGAAGAGAGGCGGTGGTGGGCGTGGGGGGGGGGGGTGGGAGAGCAAGAGAGGAGAGAGAGAACAAGAGAAAGAGGAAAGAGAGAAAGAGTTATCTGTATGATGTATGTGTGTGTGTTGCATGTGTGTTGCATCTGTGTTCCATTAAGCCATTTAGTCCCTATCTACATCAATAATTTGGTTAAAACCCTTGGGGTTTTTGTTTGTTTGCTTCCTGCTTTGGCAACAATGTGGTTACATCACTGAGAAGTCCCTGTTTATCTAAAATATCCCTGTTAAAATGATACTCTTGGACTAGAAGTAGCTTGGTTTATGAGGGAGGTAGTTTCTCTATATCAACAGTGAAACCTAAAAGGATGGGAAACAAGAAGACCATGAAAACTAATGCATATTGAGTACCTTTGGCATGGGAATGATAATGAAGAGTGAGGCTCTCATTATATAGTGTTGGGATCACATGCCTAAAAGATGTAGACGTCATGACATCCTAGGCTTTGCAATTGCTAGGGTACCATATAGAAGGTAATTTATCTATTAGCATGGGAAATAATTCTGGTATAATTAAGACTGTGTAATTACTAATCCATTTTATTAGGGGATACATTTTATACTTAATAATTTTAATCAAATATTTTGAATTTTGATATGACTTTTATTAAATTATGCCCTACAAATACTTTTTAATATATTTTAATTATGTATGTGTTTGTGTGTTGGGGGAGGATTCCACATGACGTGCACATGTGTCCCGGGGATCAAACTCAGGTTGTCAGGACTGGAGTGATGGTTCAGCGGTTAAGAGCACTGACTGCTCTTTCAGGGGACATGGGTTCAATTCCCAGCATCCACATGGCAGCTAACAATTTGTCTGTAACTCCAAAATCCGACATCCTTACACAGACATACATGCAGGCAAAATACCAATGCACACAAAATAAAAATAAATAAATTTAAATAAAGAGAAAACAAACCCAGGTTGTCAGGGTTGGTGGTAGGCATTACATACCTAGCCACTTCTGTAGACCCTGCTAACAATTTTAATGAAAAAAAAAAAATGTTTGATACAATGTTTTTGGTACTCAGGGCATTGTGGTGACAGGAATTTTTTTAAACATTTTTTAATATGATCTTTTCTTGTATAACAGTGAAGTATATAATCAATGAAAGATGCTAAAATATCAACCATTTATACTAGGATAAAAATGGGATGGGAAAAGAAGTGTGGAAACACCACTTTGACTCAGAGAAAATCTAAGACTTGCAATTTTAATAGATGACTATGTATAAAATCCCTTTGGCATTCATTTATGTTCCATTGGGCTTCAGAAAAAAAGGGTGATATAAAGTTGTATTCTGAAATGTCAATATTATGTTTTTTACAGCTATTTTCACTTATTAATTTATGGTGTCATCTTGAAATATATGACATGATATATAGTTTTTCAGAGTTATGGGCTCTATGCTCCACTTTCTTTTATGGGCAATTTCAAAGCAAACACTTCTGAGACTTGAAAGTTTGAATTTAAACCCTGGTGTGGTGGTGCACACCTTTAATTGAAGCACTCTGGAGGCAGAGGCAGGTGGATCTTTGAGTTCAAGGCCAGCCTGACCTACATGTGAGTTCTAGGGCAGCCAGGGCTACACAGAGAAATCCTCTCTTGGGTGGGTGGGTAATTTATCTTCTTTGGATTGAAAAAACAAAACAAAACAAAACAAAATGCAAAAATCTTCACATTTTGGTCCAGCACAAGGTAGAATAAAGGTCAACACAGCTTCTTAATTTGCTGGTTTCTGCTTCTGACCTTTGTGGGGTTTCTTTATTAGCTTATTTCTGTCATATCAGCACTTAAGGTAATAACAGTGTGTGGCCAAGACAGCACTTTCTGAGTATTTGTTAACTATGTTTGAAAAATGGTCTTAAATATTCATCACTTCTTAGCCTGAAAAAAACTTTTTTTTTGCCTATGATAATTTAGCTGCTTGGGAGCTCAGCTCATCGCTGCTTGGGAGCTCACAGCATGAATTGTTTCCTCTAGATATTTACAAGTGCTAAGACAGTTTGTGTCCTGGGCAAACTCGTATGCCTTGTCCTTCTGCAACCATGTCTCATGGCTTCCTCTTGGGTGACTGGATGTTCTCTGTCTTTAGTTACTGAGCTGTGAGCACTTCCTTTATTGTTACAGGGGAAGTTAAAGTTGACACTGCTGTGACCGGTGGCTTCTGTGAGCATTTCTTTAGCTTTCCAGATGCCTCTGAAGAATCAAGGAGGGACCAGAGTTACTCCATAGAGAAGCTAATGAACCCTTGATCTTTGAGTCCTTTCCAAGTCTTGATCATTCTATGCCTTATTCTGTATCCTGTTTGCAAATTTTCCCATTTTTCCCCCTTAAAATATCACAACTACTGAATTGATAAAAATAAAATAAAATAAACAAAGCCTTTGACACCGTAAACATTGTTCTGAAGCCCGGCCTAACCTCATTAGAATTATAGTTCTGTTTTGTTTTGGAAAAAGAAAGTCTAGGAAACTCTCACAAACCTCTTTGGGTTGGAATCATCAAGATGATCAAGCATTAGGTTATTATCCAATGAAATTAAATTAGCAATGGTAATGAGCTTGGGCTCTCCCTTATTCAGAAGCTCCTGGCTTACAAATATGAGGATGATATAACAGGATGAACGTAAAAGGACATGAATGTTGATGTTCATTTTTACTCTTTTGGGGTAATTCTTAATTATGAATATCTGGTCTTAGCTTGGCTTGTTTCTTGCCAACTTTCCTTAACTTTAAATTATCCTGTCTGTCTTTTGCCTCTGGGCTTTTACCGATCTCTTACTTCTGTAAATCCTATACTTACTCAGTGGCTTGCTGGTGGTGAAGCTGGGTGACTAGCCTCTGGAGATCTCCTCTTTTTCTGGCTCCTTCCTTTTCTCCCTCTCTATATACTCTCTGCCTGCCCTCCCCGCCTATCCTTTCTCCTGCCTTGCTATTGGCCAGTTCTTTATTAAACTATCAGGTGTTTTACACAGGCCACAGTAACACAGCTTCACAGAGTTAAACAAATGCAACATAAACAAAAGTAACACACCTTAAAATAATATTCTACTACATTTTCCCCTTTTTGTCTAAATAAAAATGAAAGAGTTTTAACTTAAACACAGTAAGACTATATAATAATGATTATCAAGTAAGGGTTACATTTACAATATTCTGTCCATTTATAGTTAGCATATTCAGAGAAAATAATACATTATTTATCCTATCTTAGTGAATCCAAAATTCTACAGCTAATTTACTTTCTATCATAACTAAGAGAAACTGCAACTATAACTATTCAACTCCATCAAAGATCTAGAAGGATGTAATATTATCTAACGACAGAGACATTTGGCTGCCTGGACAGTCACCCAAAGCTCCTCTGCAATTTTGAAGCATCCAAATGCTTCTACAGGCCTAGAGTATCTGGCAGACTTTTCTATGAAGCAGGAATTTTGGACTGTCCTGTCTTGTTTTGGCAAAGTTTATTAGCTATTTTCCTTTGTGTCCTGCAGAATATCTGGCAGACTGTGAAGCAGGAATTGTCCTGCCTTGTTTTGGCAAAGTTCAACAGGCGCTTTCCTGTGTGTCTTGCATGTCCAGTCTGTAGAGCACATTGTCAGAGTCAAAGGCAAGAATAGTTTTTTGTTCAGTGGCTAATCTTGCCACAATGAAAGCAAACTCCATAAGGAGTTTCTTTAGTGCCCATCATCTTCTCTGAAGTAAATTGGTGCTGCCAGAAGTAGATGTGTCTTATGGTCATGAAAAACTTTAACAAAGCATTTTAAATGTCATATTCTATAGATCTTTGAAGTATTTGAAAACCATCTACCTAAAATATATCTATTTAACCTAGAAAACATACCTAACATATCTACAAATTTCATTGTTATAAATGACTAACTACTGACCTATGTGTCTTGGTTGTCCTATATAGTTTATAATAGTAGCTTTCAAAAAAAACCTAAAACCACCTTATGTTTTTAAATGAACTGCATAGATACAATACCTTAAACAAGAACAAAAACACATATACAATATGTTGTAACAAAATCAACCTTAAATTTATATCATTAAACAAGAGTAGAAACATATATTCAGTATAACAAAAATAACTTTAAATTTGTATCAATAGTCTATATTCCCATAAATGATAATAAACATCCATAACCTACCAAATAACCAAAAACCATACACACGCCCTAACTCTTGAGGATGTGGGTGTAGTTTTCTCCATACTTCTTCCTGCTGTCTGTGGGAGAAGTATCTTTAGGGTCCCAGAGAGAAAATTTTGAGATAATGACCAAGTACTGGGGAGACCAGCAGTAACCTTTGTTGATAGATATCACCTGTCAAGTTTCAGGAGGTCTCACTTGATCAAACCTGATCCATATTAACCCTGATGGAATCCACAGCCTCTCATCTCCCGTGGGAACAAAACTCCAAAGCATTTTTTATTTCCACTTGACAAATATATTTTTTGACTTTTTAAAAGCTAAGACATTTCTAAGATGTCTAGATTGGTTCAATTTAGCAGTCCAGTTCACAATCTCATGTGTCCTTTCTCCTGCCTTGCTATTGGCCATTCAGCGCTTTATTAGACCATGAGGTGTTTTAGACAGGCACAGTAACACAGCTTCATAGAGTTAAACAAATGCAACATAAACAAAATAACACACCTTAAAATAATATTCCACAACACAAGAGATAGGAGAAGATGATTAGATATTGAAGGCACATATTCCAGCCCAGTTAACAAGCTATTCTTCCCCTGAAAAATGCCATAAAGTAAGACTTGAGTCAGCATGGCACCAGACTGAAACAGAGTTGAGAGAAGACCTGGTGTCTGCCTGCAATATATGCAGGTTGATCTTAAAACACTAAAATAGGATCGGAAAATGTCTCTTTTAGTAAATTGTTTGCTAGTGCCAGAATAAAGACCTGCATTTGTTCCCCAGTAGCCATATAAGAACTAGGTGTGGTGGTTGAGCACCTCTACTTCCAGTGCTGGGGAGGCAGAGGGGAAGTTTCCTGGAGCTTGCTGGCTAACCAGTCTCACCGATTAGGTGAGTTCCAGGTTCAGTGAGAGACCCAGTCTCCAAATATTATAGGGTAGGAAATGATAGAGGGAGATATCTGACGTTCACCTCTGGCCTCCACATGCGGTCTCTCTTCTGTGTCTCTGTATCTGTCGCTGTCTCTGTCTTTCTCTCTCCTTCCCTCCCTCTATCCCTCACTCTCTCCCTCCCTTCCTTCCTCCCTTTCGCTCTGTCACACATACACAATAGAAACAATTGTGTATTGGTTAGTGAACAACACACCGATCCTGTGCAACAGTTATTACCCATCTCTTTGTGTAAGCTACATTCACATCTCCTGAAATGCTTGGATACCTACAGGACCTGGGAGCTAGCCAGATGACCACTGGCAGGGCAGTGAGCCTCCAGAGTCCTACTCTAGCCCTTTGAGCAATGTCTGTTCTAACTGGTCCATACCTAGCCCACAATCTCCTAAGCATTTTAAATACTGCCCTGGATGAGAATATTGTCGGAACTAAATTTAGACCATTTGTCTTTTCCTTTCTTTGCGGAACTGTGTGGCCCTTTTTTTCATAGTTGGAGAAGAGTAATAAAGCCAGGGTTGGTAGCGTGCATTTTATTTATGCACATTTTAGTGTGTTTGGTCCTTGGTGCTTGGTTCTGTTCTGTGATGGCGGGTGTCACTGCCGTCCTACACCATAATTTCCCGGCGCACTTCACTGCTCCTTCATCGCGCAAGAAACAGTAAGGGTCAGCGATCTCCGGCACCACCACTTCCATTTCCTCATTACAAAAATTGACCTTCTTTCTGTTGTTTGAAAGGGCTCAGGCCACTGTCATTCAGATTTCAGGACTGCTGAACAGTAATAACAGTATCTGAGGACCAAGCGAGCACTCCACTGCCTGGCACCGTGCTTCCTCCTGGAATCCATTTTGGATTTCTTAGTCTAGACCGCAGGCGTTGTTGCAGCCCTGTCCGGGCCTTGTATTTTACAGTGATTCCCTCCCTGTCATTAAATCACTTAGCTGCATTAAAGCATTGTGTGCTGCTTTGTGAATGTTTGCCAAGGTTCTTTGCTTTCTAGGCAGCGTTATGTTCATAACTTGCACCATTCACCTGGGTATGAGCAGCTAACATACAAAAAACCGGAGCAGAGAAAGCTGCTGCTAACCCACAGACTCATTGTCTGTGAACGTGGTGAGCAGGGAACGCAAGATCAGTCCATACGTGAAGAAGTGAAAGCGCTCAAGGAATAAAAACCACAACCTGCTTTCCTGAGGAGCTCTGTCTGTCTGTTGTCTTCACACTGACTAGGTTCCCACCAGTTACCAGATTCTGTGTGCCTTGCTGCTCCTGGGAAAGGAAATTTATAAGTTGAAAGTAGAACATTTGAATATAGAATATCATTATTACACATTAAAAATAGCTTCCACATGAGGCAAAATTTTCTATCTTTGTACTACTAATGAATTTTATGATAAAATCTAGAGTTATAACTTAAGATCTATTTGATCAGAAGATAATTCATTTACTATTTTAAAAGAAGTATATTTTTATCCCACCAGAAAAATGTTTAATGATGTCCTTTGTAAAATATGTATATTCCTTAAGTGTCAAAATCATGAACCATGAGCTCCTGTGAGCTTTGCTTCATTCCTTTAAGAGGTATTTATTGTTGTTACATACCATCAAAGGAGCAGTAATCAGGCTTCCTGCCCTCAAAGAATGATGTTGTATTTTGCAATATTTTCCTTAAAGTCTCATTTTTATAATTTATTTTGTGATAATATGTAACTATGTACAATACTTGTCCCTATCATAGAACATCATATGTTCAAAAGATAGTTTGGCTACAATACTAAATAAAACATGTTGAGGAAACTATAGTTTTGAAAGAATTCTAAATTTTCTCTAACTTTTTGAGTCTTCAATTGAAGGCTCAATTTTCTCATGGCAAAAATTTTCTAGCCGGGCGGTGGTGGCACACGCCTTTAATCCCAGCCTTGGGAAACAGAGCCAGGTGGATCTCTGTGAGTTCAAGGCCAGCCCGGTCTACAAATCGAGTTCCAGGAAAGGCGTAAAACTACACAGAAAAACCCTGTCTCAAAAAACCCCCCAAAATTAATTAATTAATTAATTAAAAAAATTAATTTTTCTCATGGGCAAATTGCTATTTCTCTGTCTTTGTCCCTCCAACCATATTGTATGTAGTGCATGTGTGTGTGTGTGTGATGTGTGTGTTGTGTTGTGTGTGCAGTATGTGTCTGTAGTATGTGTGGTGTGTGTGTTGTCTGTATGTGGAGTGTTACATGTGTATGGTGTGGTGTGTGTGTGTAAAATGTGTATGTGGTGGTAGTGGTGGGGTGTGTGTGTGTGTGTGTGTAATGTGTGTGTAGTGTGGTGTATGTGTGTGTGTGTGTGTGTGTGTGTGTGTGTGTGTGTATTTTAAACTGGGGTCCCACTATGTATCCCTGATTGGTCTGAAACTCACAGAGATCCACCTGCCTCTGCTTTCTTAGTGCTGGAGTTAGAGGTATGGGATACCACACACAGCCTATGTATAAATATTTTATATGCAAATGTTAACTAATTTCATTTCAGGTTGTCCTTGTAAAACAAAACAAAAACACAGTTTTTGGTGAAACAAAACTAAAACTTTTGATTTACAACATAAAAATGTTAGAATTTAAGATATAATCATTTTGTAAATACACCAAGTCAATGTGCTGCCTCTTTTTAATTTTAAAAATGTTTAGTGATTGCTAAAGTTAACCAGCAGCATCCACTGTAATGATTTGATGGCACCTATGTAGGTCTTACCTCTAGCCAAGAACTCTGCTTTGAGTCCATGTGAGGCCTCAGCTTAGGCAACACTGGGCAATGTCCGAATCACCTGTTTGAAATGGATCTTTAAGAGTTACGAATATAATATATATTTTCTGGAAAGGAGTTGATGAGCCAGGTGGTGGTGGTGCACTCCTTTAATCCCAGCACTTGAGAGGCAGAGGCAGGCAGATCTCAGTGAGTTAGAGGTCAGCTTGGTCTACAAAGCGAGTTCCAGGACAGCCAAGACTATGACACAGAGAAACCCTGTCTTGAAAAACCAATTTCAAAAAAGAAAGAAAATAATTGATTATGCAACCTAAGGAGTGAAACAGGGAGCGAGCAGTTGAAACACAGGCCTAGGAAGAGATGGGCTGTCCACTAATACTACATGAGCCTCATCACAATTATGGGAGTTGGAAGCCTGCACTTTCTATGTTCAGGAAAGCAGCTTTCCTCACTAAGAAAAGGGAGTCAAGCACAGCTCTAGCTTGTGCTACAGTTGGAACTGATACATGGGGATTGTGGACTTCCTGACCAAAGCTTCCTGAGGGAAAATGAAGCGGTTACTTCCCCATACATATAGTCATCTTAGTTACTGATTTTGTCTTAATGACTACTAGCAAGGCCTAATAGAAGCCACTCCCTCGGGGATGAGTTGGGGGAAGCAGGAGGAGGGGAGGGAGGGGGAACTGTGGTTGGTATGTAAAATGAATAAATAAATAAATTAAAATAAATAAAACAGCATGGTATTGGCTGGCACACACAAACACACACACACACACACACACACACACACACACACATACACACACGAAAAAGAAAAAAAGAAGCCACTCTCTGGAGCTGGGAGCTGGGGGGATTCTCCTTGGATCCTGTTTCCCTCTTGGTATTCCCCAACAAAGAGATTTTCTTAGGGAGAAGAGAGCTATTTCCAGATGAAGGCTGGTATTACTCAATCTGAATATTCCTAATGCTTGGTCCCTCTAAATTAAAGTCTCCCATCACCACATATTTGAATAAAAGTCTTCCATCATCACGTATTTAAGAGTATGTAAGTTGTTTGTTTGTTTATTTGTTTAATATAAATTGTTCTGCTTTGTCTCCAGAAGCAGTTACCAGGTAAATTAACACAGAACTTTCCAAGTACCAAAGCCAAGATTGTCTTAAATTCAAGGTTGTCTTAAATCTGGCGTGACTCTCCATTGTGTCCCAAGTAACGTGTAGGGAAAGTAAAATTCTCTGAAAAAGGATGAGGATTTAATAGTGGCTCAAAAATATGGAGGAAATAACTACATTAAACAAGAGGCACTTTAAATATGAAAAAGCAGTGCTGGCAGGATGACTCTGTGGGTAAAGGCTCCTACAGAAGGCCTGATGGCCTGAGTTCCATCCCCAGGACCTACTTGGTGGAAGGAGAGAGCCACTCACCAAACTGTCCTCTGACCTCTATGCACATGCCTTCCTCTACCCTCCAATAAATGAACAAAGTAAAAGAAAAGTGGACAAGTAGATTGCAGTCTGCCATACTTACTCACAGGTATATCTAGAAATTCGAAGTATAATCAAAAAATACCTTGGGTCACATTAACAAATACCTTGCATTGCAACTTTTACATAGAACTAGAAATGCAATAGAAAAACATGCCTCTCCTTTCTGCTTCTAGTGGTTGACAAGAGTGCCCTGCCTCATGGCCACCGAAGAAAGGCCCCATGAGAAATTAACACTTTCCCTTTGCTTTAGGACTGTTAATACTGTTGGTGGCTTATTCTCACACACAAAGTGATTTCTTTATTTTATCAACCATCAGTCAATTATATACTATTTACCAATAGGACAATGACCATATAGGACTACACAGAATTAAAGCAGATTTAAAATGCCAATGAACCAAATTACGATTTTCCCATTAAAAGATTCACACACACACACACACACACACACACACACACACACACACACACACATTGGTGAATGTGATTTGGACCCAAAGGTAAATTAATTTGTAAATATTTCTTCTTCACTGCCCCTAGAACCAAAAAAAAAGGCCAATAAATAGACCAATATTGGAAATTTTAAGGCTTCGGTCAACACAATTTTTTTTTTAAAAATCAAATTTTAGGCCTCTCAGAATATATTGCTTTGTTAGCATTTTGTCATTGTTTGGGGTTTTGTTTCTTGTTTGTTTGTGGTGATACTGTGTTCCCCAAAATATTGTGCACCCTAATAAACTTATCTAGGGTCAGAGAACAGAAGAACCACTAGATATAGAGGCCAGAAAATAGTGGCACACATGCCTTTAATCCTAACATTCCAGAGGCAGAATCTCTGAGTTCAAGGTCACACTGGAAACACCTAGCCTTGGTGACTCATACATTTTTATCCCAGGAACTGATTGCAGAAAGTAGAAAGGTATATAAGGCGTGAAAACCAGGAACTAGGCTGGTTAGGCTTTCAAGTTTTCGAGAAGCAGTTCAGCTGAGATCCATTTGGATAAGGACTCACAGGCTTCCAGTCTGAGGATACAGGATCAGCTGAGGAATTAACAAGGTGAGGTTAGCTGTGGCTTGTTCTGCTTCTCTGATCTTCCAGCATTCACCCCAATACCTGGCTCTGGGTTTGTTTTTATTAATAAGACCTTCTAACAATTCATGCTACATTTGTTGTTTTTTATTCTTCTCTTAAGATGGGGTCTCATGTACCTGAGGATGGCCCTGAATTCTTGATCTTCTTGCCTCTACCCCTTAAGTGCCAGCATTACAGGCATATGTCAGCCATTGTCCACATTCTTACTTGTTTTTCCCCACCTAAAGGACAGGCTGTACACCTGACTGGGAGAACTAAAAAGTTCAGCTACACTCAGGTGGTCTATACCTGTTTTCCTTTACTCAGCCAGTAGGCTGAGTCCATTCTCATGTGGCTTTCAAAGCTCCTAAAGGATTCACCTTTATCTCCAGTCTCACTTCAGTGTTGATAAAGTAGGTATTTTCTACCCTGGCTATTTTACACATGGGTCACAATTTGAGGAAACTGAAGAGTTACTGACAGTCACTCCTTCAGGAGCTTCAGCTACCACTTTCCAGTGGACCAAGAGCTGCCAGAGACATCAGTGATGGAAAAATTCCAGCTCACCTCACATCAAATTGTATAACTTAAGGTCAATCAAAAGTAGCATTTCAGCGGAGTGGCACAAGCCTATATATAATCCTAGCTACTCAAGAGGCTGAGGCAGGAGGATCATTAAGTTTAAGGCCTGCTATGGTTATAGAGGAGTTCCAGACCAGTTGGGGCAATGTAATGGGACTAGTCTCAAAATAAGTAAAAGGAGCATAGGTCACTGATAGAGTGCATGCCTAGCATGTGCATGTCTAGGGCCAATTCCAAGTACCTCAAAAACTAGCAAAAAATAATAATAATAATAATAATATCTGCCCTACCTATTTACTTCCTCTTGAAATGCTGCCCCCTCAAATCCCAGGACCACCATAGTAAAACACCAAACCCCAAAGTCAAACAGATCTCTTTGTAAAAGCCCAAACTGTAAGTCCTTTACATGATCTACCCCACTATTTCATTCACTTCTGTCCTCCTTTTTCCTCACCAGAATTTGCATGTGTATACCTTGGCCTGGTGGCTGTGATAGGCCACACTGTAAGTACAGTCTTCAGCACCAGCTTCTCAATTCACCACAAAGAACATACGAACTCTTTGTACCTGACACTTTATATAATATGCTCCCTGGCTTTAAGAAAACATTATTCGTGTTCTTACTCTAATCAGTCTTGTCTGCCATCCTAGAGAACTGAGAGGTTCATTGTTAGACACTGCTGTCATTTGTCCCATCTCCACCTGCTCTCTGCCTTCAATATCTTTGTGGTATTTAGTGAAAGTAATTTTCAGTTGGAAATCTTCTGCCCTTTCTGTGAGAGCTGTATAGCACTTCATCAATGGCCAAAGAATTCTGAGCTATCTGGGATGTATCAGGACAGTTGATAAAACCTCATGGAACAACCTATGATAGTACATCCCATCATAAATTAAAAAAAAGAAGAAGAAAAAAGCAGAAAGGGCCTTTGTCAGTGTTTATCTGAAGCGCTTTTATTCTTTGCCCTTGATTTCCTCTTCAGAAAATTGATGCGCCCTTAAATTGAAGCAAGAGACTTGACAGGTGATGGTTAGTGTGATAACTGCTTGGATTTCATCAGCCAGTGTTTTTCTGGTGGTGCAATTGTCGGAACTTTCAGCTAGATTACCTGTCATCCACTACATCAGATAAAAGAGACGGGGTTGAAAGATGCAGTTTTGCCACTGTACCTTAGAGGAAATGAGAGGTGCAGGTGTGGTGAGAGCAGCGAGGAGGAAGCACGATGATTTTCTAATCAGGCTATTTTTCTGAGAAACTTGGAGCCCCAGCCAGTTGGCAACCACTGCAAAATCTGCATTGTGGGGTTTCTGAGGACCATAGGAAAAACCAAGACGCACTCTGTGGATGGAGCTGTGTGTCCCCTACCACTCCACTGCAACTGCCCTGTGTGCTGAAACAGTTGCGGATGAGTTTGGGGTACGGGGAAAGTGTGTTGACTTGCTGTTCATCTCAGTGTGCTGACACTTTGATCTGCTCTTAGCAGATCATAATCATAGAGGGAAATTTTATTCTTTGGGAAGTTTCACAGAAAAACTTTTCAGCACTTGGGAGGCAGAGGCAGACAGACTTCTGTGAGTTCAAGGCCAGCTTGTCTACAGAGTGAGTTCCAGTATAGTCAGGGCTGTTACACAAAGAAACCCTGTCTTAAACAAACAAACAAAACCCAAAAAGTAACATCAAGTGATAAATCAAGGCAAGAAAGTCCCTGAGTAAATAAATGCATGACTTTGTGAGGTTATATTATTAAAAGCAATGAACTGAACAAATCATCTCTTTCAATGTGTCACAGCCTCAAAACAGGAACAAGTATTTTAATACAACTATGGCATAATAAATGCTAATTTGTTTCCTTGTGGAAGGAAAAGGAACACCTTACTTTTTCTTGGGTGAAAAAGCAACACAATTGAGCCCTAAAAAAGACTTGCCTTCAGAGCTTCCTATAGCTACTGGTGGCCCTTTTTTCCTCCATAGTGAAACTGCATACAAAGAACAATTCTTCACTATTAGGATAAAATAACATTTTTTCCATTTAGATGTTTCATGTCTGCTTGTGTGTATTCATCAAAGTAATTACTTTTAAAATTTAAAAACTATTTATTTATTTATTATTTTAGATACGGTCTCACTATGTGGTCCAGCTGCTCTTAAAGTCAGGATCAGCTCTGGAGAGATGGAGTTATAGGTCTGTGCCATTATACCTATCTTTTGTTATATTATTATTTTACATTTGTGTGTGTGTGTGTGTGTGTGTGTGTGTGTGTGTGTGTCTGCTCAAGCATGCTCATACATGCCACTGAATGTGTGTAAAGTTCAGGGGACCACTTGGAACAATTTAACTAGAGAGTTGGCTTACAAGTTATCACCACCAGTTTTGCAGACTTCCTGTCTTGGTTTATTTCTCTGATGCTGTGGTAGAACATTCTGACCAAAAGCAACTAAAAGAAGAAAGTGTTTGTTTGGCTTACCTTCCTCATTACATAAAAAAAAAAAAAAAAAAAAAAAAAACCAATAGGGTAAGAACTCAAGGTAGGAACATAGAGGCAAGAACATAGAGGCAGGAACCTGGAGACAGGAACCTAGAGGCAGGAACTACTCGGACTCCTTGGAGGAACTTTGCTTCCTGGGTTGCTTTCCATGGTTAGCTCAATTTGCTTTCTTATACAACCCAGGCCCACCTGTACCCCCCAAATGGCACCACCCAAGTAGGCTAGGCCCTTCCATGGCAAATCATCAATCAAGAAAATGTCCCACAAATTTCCCACAGGCCAAGCATCAGTTGAGTCCCTCTTCCCCGTTGACTCTAGTGTCAAGTTGATGAAGAACATCCAGTACATTTCTTCACAAGATGATTCAGCTTCCACATCCCTCCTCCTATCTTTAAAGCTCAATGATACCAACTGTTAAGGAAGTCAAACATATATGTTCCATGCTAGGAAACCCTATCTGACCTCTTCTGGAAATAAGAAAACCCTTCTCCAGCAAATCTCAGCTCCTTTAATCCTGTCCATGGACCTTTGAGGTCATTGTGGCCAGTGCTCATTAAAGATCATACCATTGTATTAATGAAAAGTTGACTTTGTTTTGAGCAGCATCACCCCATGATCCACTAGCACAATGTATTAGAAAGGTCTTTTCTACATAGGGCTGAAATCAAGCTTCCAGTCATTGTCTGAGCTTAGAGGCCCTTAAATCTGTCTAGAATCTACCTTCCATTTCTATACAATGGTTTACTGAACATTTTAAATTCATCTCCTAATCTTTTCCAGGCTTACTTTATATTTTGGTGTGTGTGTGTGTGTGTGTGTGTGTGTGTGTGTGTGTGTGTGACTTATTTATTCATTCATTTGCTTTTTAGATGGTTTCCTGACTAATTTCATTATCCTTTCACTTTTCATTGATACTGAAACAAGTAATGTTGCCCCTTCAGCATTTCTCAAAAGGCATGATGGCAGGCAATTGGCCTTTCTTCTTCATACCTACTCTGAAATGTTCTTAAAATGCATCACTCTAAAAATCTCCACCCCATAAATCCTGCAAGTATCAAATATTATGGGACTACCTCTTGGCACCAGATATTATTCCAGGAGTAGGTATGTTAGTATATGTTATTTATCAACATTCCAGTATCTCCCAGTATAAAGAAACAATAACAACAACAAAAACTTATTTTAGAAAACAAAAGGTAAAGAATGAGGCTCAGTGGTAGAATGCTTACCCATCATGCAAGAGGCCCTAGGCTTAGTCCCTAACACAAAAAGGAAGTGGAGGGAAGGAAAAGGGAGAGAAAAGGAAAAAGGAAGGAAGGAAGGAAGGAAGAGAAAAAGGGAAGGAAGAGGGGAGAGAGAATAGAGAGAGAGGGAGAGGAGGAGGAAGGAAAGTAGCTTGGCCTGGATTGATTTTAGTGAGCCCTTCTGACTTGTATTAGCTATTGTCTCCTGTGTGTGTGGACAACTACTACTTAATGACTGCTTTAAAAATATGTCCTATATTTGTATCTTTATATGTAAAATAACCTCAATTTAATTCTAATAACTTAAAAGCTAAGTCAGATCAGATCATGAAATTATATAAAAATGCAAAATTAAGTACTTAGAAAAACATATGGAACAAGGATGAAGTGAAGGTCAGTGGCAGAACTTTTGTTTCATGTATTCAAGGCCCTAATTTTGACACCTAGCACCACAAAAGAAAAAGAAAAGTGGGGAGCTGGGGAGATGGTACAGTGAGTAAAATGCTTTCAGTGTGAATATGAGAGCCTGAATGTGGATTCTCAGCACACTGGATGTGTTAACTTAAGCCAATAGTACCAGTGCTGGGAGGCAGACAAACCATCCTGGGGATCCTAGGCAATCAGTGAACTCTAAGCTCAGTGAAAATAGGACAAGAGTAATAGAGATGCCAGCATCAACCTCTGGCCTACACACACATACACACACACACACACACACACACACACACACACACACACACACGTGTATATACCAAGACACTCACATGTTCAGATACATGCATAAAACACACACACCACACATATACATGCATACAATCATTGGGACCCAGAGTTAGGCCAAGAGTGCTCAGACTTGATATCAAAAGCCCAACCATAAAAGGAACAAATATTAATTGGACTAAACCCCCTTAAAACAAGTAAAAAGCTACAGACTGAGCAAAACACATTTGACAATAGTCACATATCTAAATACCTAAAAAAAAAAAATGCTTAAAACAACAGGAAGAAGAAGAAGAGGAAGAGGAGGAGGAGGAAGAGGAGGAGGAAGAGGAGGAGGAAGAGGAGGAGGAGGAGGAGGAGGAGGAGGAGGAGGAGGAGGAGGAGGAGGGGAACTAGAAAATAGACCAGAGACAAAAAGTGGCATTTCACAGAAACAAAAACAGACAGAGACAACACTAAACAGTAGGTGCTTGGTGCCATTAGGTGGGAAAGGCAAGGCAAGTTAAAACCACAAGGGAACATCATTGTGCATATGTGAGAAGACCTGAGCAGCTAAAAGGAACTCCATCACTTAAAGTCCCTGGTATTTGTAAAACAATAGATCATGACAGCTTCTTACAATATTAACAAACATTTATTACATCTGGCAATGGTCTTGCTGTGCATTTCCCCTGGAGAAATGAAAATGTTACCTTAATGCTAAACCCATACCAGAATGTGCCATGCTTTTATTTGTAATAACTAACTATAAATAACCCTCAGTGGATGGTTAAGTAGTCTGTTATATGCCTATACATAAAATACTATTCAATAGTAAGAAGAAATCATTGGACAGCTTCTGTAGGTGACATAGCTGTGTTGATGGGGTTGGCCAATGGAATAAAACATGCTAAACCTTAAAGGGTAGAAAAAGGCCTTCTGACCTCCTCTCTGGCTGGAATATGACTGTAATGGCTGAAGATCCAGTTGGCATCATGGATCACATGGTACAGGCCATGTCTCAATGATAATATCATTATAATTAGAAGCAACGCGGAGCCATCATCTTGTTTATATTACACCAGATGATTTAGGCTTTGATTTGTTTTATATGAGAGTAAAAGAAGCAACAGATGCATCTTCACTTGGGGTTTTCTATCACACACAGGTGAAGCCAGATGCATATACAGACAGTAAGAGTGGAGTAAGATCAGTGAAGTATGGAGGCATTGAGAGAGCAGAAATATTCTGACTGGGAGAAAGCACTGTATGGTTCAGATTTCAAATATTTGCACTGCTTGCTGTATGTGGCAAGAATGGAAATGTGGACCCTAATTACAAGACTGACATATTCTAAATAAGACAGACTGAGAGAAGATGGTGGGTATGGAATATTTCAGAGACAATGGAACTAAGACCTGCAGCAGGGTTATTTATGAATTTGGGACTTGGGCAAGTCATGGGCTAATGAGGTTCCCATGCAGAGATAGTAATGATTAGATCCACAGAGCTGAATTTCAAGAAGAGCTCAGAGTGGACATTAGGAGGCATTGGCACAGGACTGGACATACTCACCCTGGGACCTCACAGCCTTGAGGGATAGAAGCACAGTGGATAACGCCCTGAGCTCACCAGGCATCCTTTTACAGTGAGACCTCAAAGAGGAAATAGAATAAGTTAGGTAAATAGAGATGGGTATTAATGACAGTATTAAGGTAGAAGGTTAGCATGGGTTTGAGTCAGCACATTCAAAGACCTGGAAGTTTGGTGGTAGAGCAATGGGTCAGGGCAAGGGGTGTGGAGCTTGGGTGGGAGAGATTGCTGTTGAGGTCAAAGACATTGAGAGATGAGCTTAAGTCAGTTACCTGGCAAGAATAGCAAGGAATCTGAGCATTATTCTGGGAGGGATGAGAAGCCACTTAGCTTTTAAGCAGTGATGTGACAAATCCTTAGAAGCCAGATGAAGTAATAACGAAGAACAGGAAGTCTGACTCTGGAACATACAAGAGGAAATAGGTGATGTACTTTCTACTGGGCCCAACAGGTTACAGAGAGAACTGATGCCTCCATTTCCTTGTGTATGAAATTAGAATTGGGCCAGTGCCTATTTGTGGGGTTGTTGTGGAGATTCGAACACTTGAAATCAGCCTGAGAAGTGGAACTGCTATGATTAGGTTGAGTAGCTGGAGAGAAGAGTGAGGCAGAGGTCACAGGAAGATACAAAGATTTCAACAAAGGTAAACAATTGGGCAATGACAAGAGGCAGCGGTGTTGTCATAGCAGTTTGTAACTCCAACTTTTGTTTTCTTCATCATTAAATGAATTTTTAAATGTGTTTATTTAAAAGCTAGTTTTATTAGTATAGCTCCATGTTTTGTTTTGTTTTGTTTTGTTTTGTTTTGTTTTACACAATTGAAGAGACTAATGCATTTAAAAGAATTGCTAGCTTATGTTTTAGGGTCCACAATGTTTAAACATGTAATTTATGACAACTTCTCAAGGAGGAGGGGACAGAAATATAAGCAAAGCTTTTACATGATATTGATGTTAAATTGGTTCCAAGTGAAATTAGACACTATAGCTTTGGAACTGACACATAATACCATAGTAGCCAAAAATCAAGTAGCTGTGGGGTAACTGAGTAAATGAGGTGAAGAAGGCGCATCTCCACAAACACAAGAATAAGATTAAAGTAGAAGAAACAAATCCTGAGTTTAAGTGGCCATATAACTATAAAGAGATTGAGATTGTAATAAAAAAAAAAAAAGTTCTGACATAAAAAAGCCTTAGACCTGATAGCTTTGTGGGGGACTTTTACCCAAAATTTGAAGAACTATTACCAGTCCATCTCAAACTTATTTTTTAAAAAGTTAAAGAGATCAGGAAAGTTGGTAGCTCATTCTGTGAGGTCAGCATTACTTTAATACCAAGCACAGATAAGGCTAGTCCAAGGGAAAAGCACTACAGATCAGCATCCTTTCTGATCATTGGTGCAGAAATCCTTAACCAAATACCAGCAAACCAAATTCAATTACATGTTAGAAAGATTATATACCATCCCCAAGTAAGATTTATTCCTGAGATATAAGGCTGGCTCAACATTTAAAATAATAATAAACTACATTAACAGATGAGGAGCAAAACCACACTATCAACTCAACTGATGCAGACACAGTATTAGATAGTCCTTTCATGATAAGAATACTTAATTAATTAGGAGTAAAAAAATAAATGTCTTCAACATAGTGACAGCTACAAATGGAAAAAAGGCCCCAGTAGACATCTATTCAATGACCATATCTTTATTTTATCACTTAGTAACTATGAGTTCATATTCTAATAGGGTAAACAAAATATTTTCTTATATTATATTTTATAGTAAAAGGACACATGTGCTTTGAAGGCAAAAAAAAAAATGAAACAAGGAAAGTAGATGGGGGAATGCAGGATTAGGACCTATTTTATATAGGGCGTGGAGAAGATATTTTTTATTTACTTGTTACTTGAAAAGTTAAGAGCATCATAGAGCTACCTTCAGAAAAAAGGAGTGTTCTAGAAAAGCAGTAGGTGCAAATGTCTAGAGTGTTTCCAGTGTGTTGGAGGAACATCGAGGAGGGTAGTATGGACAGGAGTTGGGGTGGTATTCAGAAGGAATAGTAAATAATTCATAGAAGTCACAGATAGCCATACCATGCAGGCCAGAGAAATTGTAAAAATACTAACATATTCTCTGGAATGGGGGAAAGGCTTTGATGGAGGGGAGGATGAACTGACATCCTTTTAATAAGATTACTCTAGCTGCCAGACATTCACTAGAAAGATTGGGCCTGGGTTATGTGAGACACAGAGGATCTTGAGCAGTATACTTTAGTGGATGGCACACACTCATCTCTGGCCATTTAGCAGACGATTCCATTCACACTCACATTCCCCAATTTGCAATTTGCAGCAGACATTTCTTCTGATACCATTGAATACTTATCTCCCCCCCCCCACTTCTTTTTCTGCCTTCCTCTCTTCCACTGACATTTGTTGTTTGCTTACTAAGAGCCAGCAATTCTTATCTATTGTTTGAACTTCAGTAATGAACAAGGAGCCGATAGCTCAGTGGAGTGACAGGCAAGTGACAATGCTGTAATTTAGAACAAAATGCTAAAATGGAAGTTTGTATGAAGTGCTATGAGAAAAGAACAGAAGAAATCTATAATTGCTGCTGAGGATGGAGTAGTGGAGAGGGATTTTGCACAGTAGAGATGATATATTATTAATTTGAAAAAATTCCTAATGGTCTTTTATTTATTACATTGTTACATTGTTAACTTCATTGGCCAACAAAGATAATTGTTCTATTGCTGTTCCTTGAGCATGAAATTGTTCTTTAAAAAGTATTATAACTGAGAAGATTTACTCAATAAAAGTATACAATCTTTAAAGAAAAAATACTATGTGTATCTTATTCTTACGTGTTTATTTTATTTTTTTTAGGTGTCTGAGTATGTTGCCTGCATACATGTCTGTGCATTGTGTGTGTGTTCCTGGGGCCCACAAACTTAAGAAGAGAGCATCAGCCTGAGTTATAGAAGGCTGTGATCTGCCAAGTAGATGCTGGAAATTGAACTTGGGTCCTCTGCAAGAGCAATACATACTCTTTTTTTTTTTTTTTTGGTTTGTTTGTTTGTTTGTTTGTTTGTTTGTTTGTTTGAGACAGGGTTTCTCTGTGTAGCTTTGGAACCTTTCCTGGAACTCACTCTGTAGCCCAGGCTGGCCTCAGACTCACAGAGATCCACCTGCCTCTACCTCCTGAGTGCTGGGATCAAAGGTATGCACCACCACTGCCAGGTTTGCAACACAAACTCTGAACCATAGAGCCATCTCTCCAGGCCCCTGCAAATATCTTTAAAACTAATACATGATAAACATTTTCAGTAGCTTAAAAGTTATTCTCATCACTGTCTTCACATATATGAATAACAGCATTTCCTTTATGTGTTGCGTTGTCTCCTACACATGTATCCTCTCCCTAGACATGTATCCTCTCTCCATATATGTAGCACTATCTCTCCACAGGTGTATAGTTTTTCCATAGATGTATCATCTCCCCACCCATGTCATATCATCTTCCACACATGTACCATCTCCCCACACACAGCATCATTCTTCTAGATACATCTTCCCACACATAGTATCCTTCCCCCACACACATATCATCTCCCTATACATGTATCTCTCTCCCATACCACTTTCAGTTAGATAGTGCTGTCCTCTGGCCTTTCTTTGAAAGTGTTGTGGTTTCTGTGGGTCTTGCAGACAAATCAAGTTTTGCGAATTAGGGTAAGGCAAGGCAGAATAACATATTGAATCAGTTCAAGGTGACTGAAATGTTCTGCAATTTTGATAACTTGACATGGAAGAAAGAGTAGTGCACAGATGTTTAGAGAAAGGGCAAAAGGTTCTGACTGGCTAAATTCCAAATGTTTACACCAACTGATAAAAGTGAAAGTCTTTTTAGATGCTTGTGTCCAAGAATTAATCAAGTGGGATCTCAAGTCAGTTTGCAGGTGGAAGGGCTAGAGGGTGGGTGCCAAAGCAGTGGTAACACCCACTTTTAAAACTTATTTCTTCACACTGTACATTAAAGGATTCAAAGATTTAAAAAATAAAGCTATATTTTAAATTGTGGTGTATAAAAGGCCTTTGCAATTAAGAATAAAATTCAGGGCTGGAGAGATGGTTCAGTGGTTAAGAGTATGTACTGCTCTTCCAGAGAATCAATTCCCAGCACCCACATCAGGCAGCTTGCAACTGCTTGTAACTCAGCTCCATGTGGATCTAGCACTACTGACCTACATGAGTACCTTACACACTTACACACATATACATAAATTAAAAAGTAATAAAAATGCATTTAAAAATAAAATTCAAAGACCATAATATAAAATTTAAGTAAATTTATAGGGGAAAAAACCCTAGGAATAGGAACAAAATCAGTAAGCAAGTCCAGAGAAAAGTAATAAGCTAGAAAAATGATTGCATGTCAATCAAATGGCTAATTGTCCTAACAAGTCAAAACATTCTAAAAATAACTAAAAACTGAAAGTAATAATGATAATTTGAAAAGAGTAAATAGAAAATGAGTATATCCTAGATTTAAAACAGAACCTCACTTAATGTAAGTGAAATGTAAAATTCTAACAAAATATCTCAGTTCAAAAGTATACCACCAAAATCTCAGATGTTCCCAAAACGTAGAAATGCAAAAAATTTTCTTCATAAGCCTGTGGGAAACAGGTCATTTGCTGTATTGTTGATGGTGTAAATGGATGCATGTCTGAAAGTCTAGGAGACTGTTATCATTGAAAGGAATAAATGCCTACCTCCTTTGACCTAACAACACTACTGCTGAGGAATTTTCTTACAGATAAACTTTTCACACCTGCAAAACCACATTCCTTCAAGGGACACGCAAGTAACAAAAGCTGTTCCACCTGATTAAACCAAGGGCCTCGACTCAGCAGCATCCCAAAGACCCCCCACAGAAGCAGAACTGAAGCCCCAGAGTTATAGCCATGGAAGCTGAGGTGCGGAGCCTTGGAGAGAATCAGTGAGGGTCACAGAAACCAAATGAGATATCCAGCCTAGCCTTTCATTTTGTTTACTGACTGGTTTAGTTTTATTCAGTGTTCTGGCCAATGCTCTGCTCCATTTAGATAAAGGTTGCTTATTTTAATAAGTATAACCACTGTGAGCTAGTGGAGAAGAGAGAGAAATGGCAATAAAGTGGTAACTGTAAGTTGCAGACACACGTGAAACAAATGAGAAATGTCATTTGGTGGGAAGCTAGTTTGCAAAGCTTATTCTGAGAAGTGTGGGTCAGAAGTGGCCAGCCTGAGGCTCGAAAGCTCTCTTTTTCCACAGCTTTTTAAAAAAATGATGTCAAAGCATTAAAAAAATGTACATCCTATCGTACCATCCATAAGTGTCACAGAAGTTAAGCTTTTCTCTTCAGGGATTTTGCCTATTATATATTCTTGTGCAGGTATCTCACAGAAAACTCTTCAGTCATGTCTCTTGTAGTACAGTCTGTCCTCCATGGCTCTGCACCCATAAGCTAAATCAAGTGAAGAGGAAAAGAAGGGGTTAGGGATTTAGTCCAATGGTAGAGCACTTGCCTAGCAAGCACAAGGCCCTGGGTTTGGTCCTCAGCTCTGGTAGGGGGTAGGGGGTCGGTTTGTGTGTGGGGGGAGAAGTACTTGAAAAAGAAAGTTGGTACTGAACAGCAGAGACAATTCCCATGTCATTATTCCTCCTAAACACACAGCATAGCATTTATTTGCACAGCATTTTAGTGTGGTAGGTATGATAAGTAGGCCTGAGGTGATTTAAAGTATTCAGAAAGACATGGATAGATTATATGTTAAAACATCTGCACATGGTGTCCTGGGATCTCAAGTCTATGGTGTCATGACACCATTAACTTACTAGGTGTTAGAATGGGAGCTATCATGGAGTGCAGGCCTATGACAAGCCAAGCATCCACATGACATCTGATCTGTAGAACAATTCTGTGATGTCTATTCTTTTCTTCCAACTTGCATGTGGGAAAAATGAGAGTTTTGCAGGCTGAGATAAAAAGCAAGCAGAGAGTAGGGGATCAGTATGGATCTGAACTTGAATTTTGGAATCTCAGTGCCTATCCTTTCTGATTTTACTAATTCTTTGATCTACAGCCTATATTTCCTTTGATTCTGGAGAGATCCTGATACTCTTGTGGATCTATTACAAGTTAAGTTCTATAGCCCATTTCTTAATTGGACTGTTGGGCATTTTGATGTCTAATTTCTTGAGTTCTTTATATATTATGGATATCAGCCCTCTGTCAGATGTGGGGTTGGTGAAGACCTTTTCCCATTCTGTAGGCTGTCGTGTCTTGTTGACCATGTCCTTTGTTCTACAAAAGTTTCTCAGTTTCAACAGGTCCCATTGATTGATTGTTTCTCTTAGTGTCTGTGCTACTGTTGTTATATTTAGAAAGTGAATATGAAAATGAGTCTCTATAAAATGAAATTATAGCTGGGAATTTAGCTCAGTGGTAGAGTGCTTGCCTAGCAAGCTCAAGGCCCTGGGTTCGGTCCTCAGCTCCGGCAAAAAAAAAAAAAAAAAAAAGAAATTATATTAGCTATATTATAGTGATATACAATTTAGTTCTTATCCTACTGAAATTATTCAGGGTATTGTGTAAGGTTAAGTAGAAACTGTAATATTATAACAGCTGGACTATCATGATTTTTAGTAATTACTTATAAATAGTAGTCTGTCTACCAATCCATCCATCCACTGAATAAACGGAGCTGTGATAGGCAACTTGCTAGTCTAGACCCTAGAAGTACAGAAAATGTCAAGATTTTCTTTTGGTCTCTGTTAGATGGTAACATTTTATTTAAGAAAATGTTCCATATCTGAGCTAATGAGAAAAAGTTAGCAATGATACTTCTAGTTATATCTCATTTAAATTTTACCCAATATAAATCTAAATAGCCACATGTGGTTAGTGGCTACTATATCCAGCTTCTTGGGTCTAGAGGATTTGGAGTGGTTATCCAGAAATGGAGACCAAAATGTGAGTAAATATGTTACTGAACTTCTTTATTTGGATGAGTTCCATGAAGACAAGAAAATACGTAGGCAATATGATGGGGACTGGGGGCGGGGATAGCACAGGTCAGGGTTTCCAGGGAGACTTCAATGAGTAAGCTCCAGTCAAGATGACTCAAGTGAAGAGAAGTTAGACAGATCGAGAAGGGAGGACAACATTCTAGGTCTAAAAAAGAGAGAGAGAGAAAAAAAAAACAAAAAAACCTCCACACTCCTGCTTCAGGGAGCAGGGTGCAGTGGGTGAGAGCACAGGAGCCAGGGAAGCCAATAGAAGCCCTTAGGGAGATGGAAGAACCAGGTGAGAAGCATTTCCTAGATGATAGGAAGTGATACTGATTTTACCTTGAGTGAAATCTAAATCTATAGAAGATCTTTAAATTTTTCAAATTATCCTATAAAATATGTTCATTTCAAGCTGAATCCTCAAAGAGGAAACAGGTAGCCCTATGATACATGTGAATTTTTTAAAGCTTTACCTACAGGTTAGCTCATGTGCTGACTAGTTCTATGTTAACTTGACACAAGTTGGAGTCATCAGAAAGGAAGAAACCTCAAATGAGAAAATGCCTCCATAAGATCAGTCTGTAGGCAGGCCTGTGTGGCATTTTTCTTAATTAGTGATCGATGGGGAGCCCAGCCCATTGCAGGTGACATTACCGCTAGATTGGTAGTCCTGGGGTCTATAACAAAGCAGACTGAGCAAGTCATGCAGAGCAAGCAAGTAAGCAAAACTCTTCCATGGCCTCTGCATCTGCTCCTGCCACCAGGTTCCTGCCCTGCTTGAGTTCCTGCCTTCACTGCTGTTTATGATGAGCTGTTGTACAGAACCATGAGTGAAATAAACCCTTTCCTCCCCAAGTTGCTTTTTGTTCATGGTGTTTCATCACAGCAATAGTAACCAAAACTAAGACAGCTGACAACGTGCCCCATATAAAAGAAAAACTACTGGTGACTAAGAAATTGTCTTGAATACTCAGATATGTATCTTTACGATATTCATAAGGGTGACAGATAGAAATGTGTTTACACAGAACATCTCCAGGGAGGTGGTACATCAGCACATTCTATCTCCAATCTTTCATAGTTTGTTTGGAACAACTCTCAGGGCTGATCTGCTTTGGCACACAGATAGGAAACTCTCTTTCTGGGTGTGGCAATGGTCATCATCTTATAGAGATGTGACACTATGCACAGTTGATGGGCAGATAGTTTTTAGTGACAAGCTCATCCTACCAGAAAAATGTAACAGAATGCTCTTCAGTCATAGCAGAAAATCCTGGCCTCCTTCATCAGCCCTGAGGAGAGTTCTTTAATTGAGACTGGAATTTGAAGACCTCATTTTTTAATTTATCAGAGCTGAGCTACTGATCCAATCAGTTCAACATAGCTGCCCTCAGAAGTCACAAGTGCAAGTGGGCCTGTGCATGAAAAAGAGGCTCATAGTAACCCAGTCTCCATAGAAACTACAAAACCATTGATCATGGCTCTTTTGTCAAATAAAGCATAACTCATGACACTTTTAACATCATTGGTTGAAAATAAAGTGCACAATTATGCCTCATAGGATAGTGAAAAAACTGATAAAGTGCATCACTAAAATAAGCAAATCACCAAATTATACAGGCAGTACAGCTCACTACAGCCCTGCACCCTGTTTTTGTTGCCCAACCTGAAGTCACTGGCATACAGTATATAATGTTTCCTTCAAACACAACTTGAAGACCTCCACACCCATACTTCAAAAAGATGTGAACTCTTTTTGATAAGCTCTAGTAACAAAAAAACAAGACTAAACTGCCTGGAAAAAGACAATACAAAGATTTCCAAGTTTATATTTATCAGTCATTTGTAATATAGAGGGTCAATTAGTAAATGAATTACAAGGGAGAGTGGAAGAAGACAGAGAGAGGAGAGAGAGAAGCATTTTCATCACATGACTACAATAGTGTGTGCTTGTGAGGAGCAAACCTCATTTCCCTCAATAAAACATTTTTGGTGTGGAAATGCTGTCCCTCCAGTGGGTTTCCACAAAAGTAGAATGATTTTTTAAAAATTCCACCTTTACAACCAAATGTGGAATTATGATTATTTTAAGCCATTAAGCCAAAAGCCAGGCATGAGCGAGGGTTTTGTCTTAATTTTAGAACACACTGAAAGCATACATTGATGTCCTTTGTTTCAAATACACCCTGGAACCCAGCAGACCACATTCAACCTAGTTAAATTATCTGAATGGATTTTTGGGGAAGAGAAAGGAGCCTGTTCATTTTAATATACCTTCAGAAATATTTTACTCCTTGATGATGACAGCAGCTCTCGCTGACAACTATTAATACATTATAAACACCCCATCAGAGTTATATAAAAACATGTCAGTTTTAAAGAGAACATCTTTGACAGCAAATTTTCTGATTGTGAAACAGCTGTGCCTTCAGCACAATGCATTAAGTAGTTTATTCCTTTTAGATAGTTAAATTGTGCATGAAATGTTGCTGGCGCAAGGGCTCCAAATCTGGCCTGATTAGCGAACATCTGTTACATTGGAAAAATTCATGTCTACCCTAATTAGCTGTCAGGCTGATGTACATCAGGCCTGATGGTGAGGGATCCTGTGCTGTTTAAGTCAAACAGGTTCTTCTCCTCTCCTGTCACCTGCCCTTTCAAATCTCTTCCTTTCATGTGTTGCTGTAATTAGAGATGGTTGGACATACAATGGGGCAGGCTATGGTCAGTTATAGGCCCATCTGTGCAATATTTTTATTCCCACCAAACTTGGGAGCCAGGAGATAAAGTAGCTCTATGGCAAGGAGGCTGTTAGACAAGTTTGGTCTATTACATTCAATAATCCTGGCCCCAAGGCCTCTCTTGGAAAGACCCTTCCAAACCTGAAGTCACCATTCTGTAACCAAAGCTGCTGAAGAGTTGGTCTTTGTTGTGCCTGCTTTACATACCAGTAGATCCCAGCCGCAACGAGAGCCACTGCAGAGTACTGTGGACATGATGATGTGTGGGTAGGTATTAAAAGGAGCCTGAGAAAGGTAGAGAAAGGACTGAGTGTTCTGCAAATGGAACTTCCACAGCAGAAAAAGTGACTGCAGCCAGCCACACAGGATAAGACCTGATGGTATCAGGTTTATTTATCCTAGTGTTTACAGAGATTTCTAATGCAAATACAAACTTTCACTGATGTACAGACTGTAACTTCCTGTTTAAACTGTCTACCCTTCCAGTGAACTGGAAAGCAGAAGCATCCCTAGCAGGAGACATTCTCATTTGCTCTTAAGGATGACCTGGGGCTGTGTTCCGGTTCAGCCTGGAATACTAAGGTCATGAAGATGACATCATTGCTTCTCTTTAGGGTGTGATTGGGCCTCAGAGGGATGAAAATTCAACCATTCTGACTTCGACTTGTCCTTTCAAGATAACTCCAGTATAGGATTATTGTGTTATAAGCATATATGAGAGAGAATTACAATACATGCTGAGATCCAGGAATAGAGAGTATGCTGTATGAAAAGCTATAAGGTTCGGTCCTCAGCTCTGGCAAAAAAGAAAGAAAGAAAGAAAGAAAGAAAGAAAGAAAGAAAGAAAGAAAGGAAGGAAGGAAGGAAGGAAGGAAGGAAGGAAGGAAGAAAGGAAGAAAGAAAGAAAGAAAGAAAGAAAGAAAGAAAGAAAAGAAAGAAAAAGAGGAAACTGTATTACTCACAGCATCAGGGAGTCTGAAACTAGACAGGGTCACTTTAAGTTGTGAATAATCTCTAGTAGCAACTGGACATGAGATTGCTGGCCTGCGGGGGGGGGGGGGGGGGCTGGGTTTCTCCCTCCCTCCCTTCTTCCATTTCTTCATTTCTTCTTTTGTTCTTTCACATTGAAATATTTCCCCCACACATCCAAACCAGAACTAAGGAAATATTTAAGTATGGTCTCAAGCACCAGCTCTCTGACGTTATTATCAGCCTTGCTTGAAGAAAAGGGCAATGTTTATTGAAACACTATACTCAGCTTCAGAGGCACTGCCAATATCTTCTCACCCATCAATCTTGATACCTTCATTTTCTTTAAGGCACCTATGAGTCCTATACTTTTATTTACTTATTTGCTTACAATAGGGTGCCATGATCTCTTATACTAGACTGTAGGGTCACTAGAAATGGAGACCATGGATTCTGTACATGTCCCATGAGGTATCAGGGACTTGGTATAAGGTTTGGTGGGTAGATTACATAGCACAGATCTTGAGGATTCACAGGTCTGATGGAAATACATCCACTTTGACTAAACTCTAGTGAGTCACAGGGAAATCTAGCTATCTCATTGCCTAGAGAAGCCATTATAGGTTAGTTGGGGACCACTAGAGGCTGGTTTAGAGAGTTCGGGTACCTTGTGATAAGGAATGTGCATATAAATGTTCACCATTCACAGATGCATATTCTTCCTCCTCTCAATGATGTCTCCCAATCTATAATCCCTGACAGACATTGTAGTCTCTTGGGCCTCATCTTGTCTGTAACTTGTTCTAGATTCAGATTTGCACTGCATCCCTGCTTGGAGACTCAGTGATGCTCAGACAGCCTGGACCATGAGCTCTGAGCTCTTGCTCCTTCCCCACATGCTTTCCCAGGCCTTCTCTCTAGCCTTCTGCATTGATTCCTAGGCTATCAGAACTGTCAGTACAGGAACACCACAAGAACACAAATCTGCTTATTTCTACAGATTTGAGAGAAACTCTAAGGTCCATTTGCCAAGCACATGCCAAGCCTTTGGAATTCAAATTGTTTCAGTTTCAAAACTATTTTGTAGCATAGCCATGCATTGCCTAACAATAGGACACTTTCTAAGATTACATTGATAGTTGATTTTTGTCATTGTGTGAACACCAGACTCTGCTTACATGAATTAGGATGAACATAGACAGTATTTCTAGGCAGAATAGATTTTTGGGAATACTCTCAATACATGGTGGATGATTGATGGTGTCTTATGTGGTGACTATAACCACCAAAAAAGAAAGTTGCAATGTGAAGAGTACCCTCTATGAGACTTTTCTCCTCTTTCTGATTATGATATTAAACACTTCTTCAATTTTACAGTACATTTCAAATGTCTTAATACAGATTATATCACTCAAATCTAGTAACTATTTTCCATTTTTTGCTCCGGATACACTATTAGCATTTGAAAACAAACAAACAAACCTGAGTCACAGAGACATTTGGATGTTTACCAGGCTAGACTTCCCAGCCAGCATCATTCACAGCTAAAACAGCCGGCATGACTACAGCTCCAGGCTCTTTATTTAAGCATCTGATTTGTGCCATTTCTAATCCACAGCTCTTACAATTCACACAAGTTCCTGTGAGATTTCTGTCCTCATTTTAAAAAAGACAAAATTTAGACATAGAAATGTGATTTCCCTACAGGTGCACAGGGATGAAGAGCAAGGTTAAAAAAAAATCATCCAATGATATTTAACCCACATGGCTTCACAGCTGGCACTCAAGTCAATTTCATTCTCATATTTTAAATGTTCATTAAAAAATAATGCTTTCAGGGCTAAAGAGATGGCTCAGTGATTAAGAGTATTGGCTGCTCTTCAAGAGGACCTTGGTTCAATTCTCAGCACCTACATGCCATCTCACAACTGTCTGTAACTCCAGATTCAAGAGATCCACCACCTTCTTCTGGCCTCCAAGGGCACCAGGCACACATGTGGTGCACAAACATACATGCGAGCAAAACACTCATACACAGAAAATAATAAAATAATTTTTAAAAATGTTTAAAAATAATGCTTTCATTTCATTGCTTTCTTAAGAGACTATGAAAAGGTGTTATGAAAAGTCTAATTAAACATTTATTCAGATAAATGTTAACCTCCAGAGGAGGCTATATTTTTGGGGGCAATGGAGTGAATCTAGTTGAGTAGCCTTATAATAATCTATACAACCTTTTACTCACATTCTCACATTGGACTAGGAAATAACTACAGTGAGTATAAACATCAACCTAAACACTCTAAAATCTCCTCGTTGGTAACTTTATTGTTTAACTCCAAGTCTGAGTTCTGGATTTCACTAAATTCTGATCTTTGGAGTCAACCATGTGAGCTATGACTGGCATTGAAGTCATTTTGATGATTCAGATACGTTGTGCTTTATAGTTACATAGTAACTGTGTGTGGTTTTGACAAATGTGATTAATAAAATCAAAAGGGTCTTTTCTGCAGTTAATAAAGAGTGATAGAACAAAAATATTTACTATGTACTATGCCAGCAATGAAATTAACCAGTAATAATTGTTTTCAGTGGTACCAATCAACAGCTGAGAAAAAAAATCCCACAGGTCATTATATTTACCAAAATTAATGAAAGGGTTTTGCCTATCCTCTTGTATACTACTCCCTTATATATCCTGAGTCACATACACACACACACACACACACACACACACACACACACACACAGGGAGAGAGAGAGAGAGAGAGAGAGAGAGAGAGAGAGAGAGAGAGAGAGAGAGAGAGAGAATGTTAATTCTAATTCTTCTCCATGTTTTTCTTTGCTTCTCTGGAAGCAATTTTATAAACTTTTGAACAATTTATTGGTGATACAGCAAATTCCTTATTGCTACTCCAAACATATAATTTACCTTGAGCCTGCTGATGCCAACCTTCCAGAGAATCACTTCTGTTATGCCACAGACAGCAACTGAAGGTCATACCTTTCCTGTGCTGACTTACTCTCCAAGTCTTCCACGAACAGGCAGCAGCAGATTTACACTTTCCTTCAGAGGTCATATGCACACAGGCTATATAAAACCAAGGAGGAACTCATTCCTTCTGGAAGATTCATACTGCAGAAAATGGGAACACATTTGAGAAACTGTGTAGTCAGCTCCCATCGAGGCTAAGACCCTTGTTTTTAGGAAAGCAATGAAATTCTTCCCAGACATCAAACATGGCCCATATTGGGTCAGTATCCTCATTGTCTGGGAATGGCTTTCAGTGGGTAGTGTGGATGACCACTCCAGAGACTTACATTAATTAGATGCTGCTTACAGGTGTTCATTGAACAAATCTGAGAAGGAGGTGCTTGATACAACTTTACTTTGGAGTTAATATTATTGCATTGTAAGAGCTGCAGGTAGAAAAGTGTTGGGGATTAAAACTCCTGATTGGATGAAACTCACTGTAGTGATGACAGAAGAGGCCACCTGGGAAAGGAGCCTAGAATTACGCGTCCACACAATCCATTAGGTCCCATAGTTAAAGATGACCTGAGTTTTTAGGTCAATTCTGTATTCTCTTCTCAGACATGAGTCTCTGCAGACCTAAAGGAAAAAAGGCAAATCACACTGAGTAGTGAACTTTGGGAAGGGTTCATCTTCCATAGTAGACTTTTCACCAATATCTTGTTTTCATAATTGTTTAATTTTTACTGTGAACATGCTATCTCCCAATACTCCAAGCCTGAATCTCTCATTTCTTTACTGGTGTGTGAATCACAAGATCTGAACTCAAGAAAAGCAGAACTGTTTGTGAGAGTCAAAAATGATACCCTGTCCTTACGCTCAAAGATGAAATAATCCACTAAGAACAGGAAGATGACTCTTTGTAGACACAACCGAGAAATACCTCTCTCTGTCAGCCAACATTGAGATGAAAATTAAACTTAGATTTTCTGACCTTCTGCTCTTTCTTGTTCTCTCAGTACAAGACCCTCCCAGCTCACCGAGAAATCATCAGGTTTACACTATGAGCCAATTCTCCCCAAAGCCTAACAAATTTATAGCTTCACATGAATGCCAAAGCACAAGTTATCAATTATTTTCAAGGTGTCTAACTTTTAGCTGGGAATACATTGTTGTAGACATGTGATGGCATCTGTAATTCCAGCCAGTCCTCCGGGGAATCTCCAGGGATGCTTTTTGGAGCCCTCTGTAAGATAATAAAGTAGGTTCTGGTCAGACATGCTGTACTTCACCCTCTGTAATGGTTTTCCACATAAATCTGGGCCATGATTTACATTTGAAAGCCTCAGATCAATATTTGAGGAGGGATTATTTTTTATCAACTTGGCTCTAATTCTCTGAAATATAAAGTTATTTTTTAAATGTCAAGACCAACTACACCCACCATGGCATGAAATGGCTTTGTCGAAAAAGTTGGAAAAAAAATTAAACGTAAATTTTGTGTTGACATAATTCAGGTTAAGCCTAAAAAAGAAAAATACTTACTTTTTGTAAAATGAGAGGCTATTTTATCACCCAGAGAATGTCACATCAATTGTAAAGCCATCAGCCCAAGGTTTGCTAGTGATTGCTTCATATTTACTGTTAGTCCAGCAATGGGGATGGTACTTTTACAGTCTTTGGACAGACTAGTGAGTGTGACATTTAAAGTGTTGATTTTTGCAGCACTTATGTTAATTGTTGTAATTTTCCTGATGAACCACCATTCTGGTTTCCTGATGCAGCCAAGATAGTTTTACATTTTCTATGCAGGGCCTCTTTGCCATTTGGTCTGTGTAGTGTCAGCTTCGAGTGCTACTGAAAGCAGACAAAATTGCAAGCAAATTGCATCAGATTGCCAACATTGTGAAAAGGTAAATTGCTTGCAAATCTATTTAAACCACTGCCCTATTTTCATCAGCTTCAGTACTTGGTATTCATGATTGCTTAATTGGCGACCTTTCCTATTGTGTAGTGCTTTATGGTGTAATGGAAAGCGATCTTTACCAAACCAATTACCCTTTTTTTCTCAGCACTACATTATTGCTGTGATTGCAACTGCCAGTCCTTTGTAAATGAACTTTCTGATTTCAATGATGTTTTTAAAATGTAAGATAGAAAAAAGTGGCATTCATATTGTGCAATGTTCTATTTTGAAGCCTCTTTGTAGTCACCATTGTCTGGGAAAATGGACTGAAGGGTTACACAGTACCTACAAATATCCATGTAACTATTATTAATATTATTATAATGTCCTCCTTTGTACTGAAGCTCAATTAGGAAAGGATAGGAGAAATATTTTGTCACCCTGTCAAGAGCACAGGAAGTGCATTTGAGGCTTCTTTTTTTGACACATACATTATCTCTAGTAATAAGATTCATTTTAAGGAATGGTGATGAAGATACAAAATCAATTTAAATAAAATTCACATTGCCAGTTTTATGGTCACTCAACATTTTAAAAGCAGTCTTTAATGTGATAGTCAGACTTGGGATACAAGCTTAATATTATTAGAGACAGTGGTAAGCATGCTTAGAAATTGTAACTTTTAAGGTCTTATGTTCCAAACACAGATGCCAAAGTTCAAAACAATATGAGTCTCTCATACATTCAGAGCTAAAAATCTGTGTCAACAAACAAGTAGACAGAATTCGAATAGAATGAAGATGCTTGAAAAAAATCCCTTTAATATTATTCCATGAAATTCATATCTACATGAATTCTTAGGAAGCTAGTGCAGAGAGTTGCCTCCTGTTTATGTATTTTTATGTGATTTAGAAAATTATATCATTCCTCATAAGTATACATGGAGAAAGTGATTTAGTCATTCTCTAATACCATAAGTGGAGATGGATGCATCCTCCTACCCCCTACAGCCAGGAACTCATTGTATAAAGGACAGTTTGCAAAGGTTTCTTTCACTCTCTTCTCATTTAATGAGGAAAAAAAGTAGAGTTCAGACAAGGCTAGCCAGTGATGATCAGGTGATTGCTGATTTTAGCACCTTTGGTGTAATGTAATGATTTATTTACAACAAAGCAACGTATTCTTTGAAAGCAGAGAATGTGTCTATTATCTTCTGCTTATATAAGTGTTCATAACAACCAATTTCACTGGAATATTGGGGTCTAATACAGTTATTACTTTGGATCAGGAGCATAGATTCTTCTGGAACAATTAGACAGGATTCAATTTCCTACTTTAAACATAGTTATATATTTACAGATGGAAGATTGACTACTGTTTGGGTGTTCAATTTGTTAAAACGTGGGAATTTAAAATATGTTAATTGGGGATTGGAGAAATGATTCAGTGGTTAAGAGTACATACTGCTTTGCAGAAGACCTGAATTTGGTACCCACCCACCCATGTTGTGCAGCTCACAGCTGCCTGTCACTTTAGCTCCAGAAAAATTGACATCTTCTCGCTTCATCGGGTACCTGCCAATGCACATATACATAATTTAAAATCATTTCAATAGCCAGGCGGTGGTGGTACAGGTTTTTAATCCCAGCATTAGGGAGGCAGAGGCAGGTGGGTCTCTGTGAGTTCAAGGATAACCTGGTCTACAGAGTGAGTTCCAGGACAGCCAAGGCTACACAGAGAAACCCTGTTTTGAGAAACCAAGAAATAAAATAATAATAATAACAATTATTAGTAATAGTATGAATATTTAAAAATAGGTGCAGGGCTCCCAAAGCTTTCTCTACCTGTGGACTTTATTAAATCACTTTTTAAACTTTGTGGGTTTTTTTCCTTTTTCTGGGACATGGGAAGTAAAGTGATTCATGACAGGAAAAAAAGCTCATGAGTTAGCATGTACAGGATCACAGAGGGTGTCTTGACTACTCATTCATCTTTCTGAACCGGAACCAAGCCTGTTGATGGTGACCTGAATACTAATAATGATATAGCTCACAAAACTAGGGCTTACAAGGTACCTGGCATGATAAGACCTTTAGCTGCCTCTTGTAATTTAATCTTCCTGCTGCTATGACAGGGTAGTAGGGTTCTTCCTAGTTTACAAATGAGCCAATTGAGGCTGAGAAAGTCCAAGGCACAGGGTCAGTCATGTAGCTCATAAGGGGTGAATCGGATATGATCCCAAGCAGGCTGAAGACGTTACTGCCCCACCTGTTTTTCTTGTTTTGAAACAAAATCTTCTCTATCCATAGCTGGCTTCACATTTAAAACTGAGGCTAACCTTGAACTTCTGGCCCTCTTGCCTCCACCTCCCAAGCACTGGAAGCACCATGTGCTGACTAGTTCATGTCAACTTGACATAAACTAGAGTCATCTGAGTAGAGGTAACCTCAACTGAGAAAATGTCTCCCTAAGATTAGGCTATAGGCAAACCTGTAGGGAATTTCCTTAACTAGTGATTGATGTTAGAGGGTTCAGCCCAGTGTTAATGGTGCCATCCCTGGGCTGCTGGTCTTGGTTTCTATAAGAAAACAGCCTGAGCAAGCCATGAGAGCAAGCCAGTAAGCAGCACCTCTCCATGGCCTCTGCATTAGCATCTGCCTCCAGGGTCCTGCCTTGTTTGAGTTCCTGCCCTGACTTCCTTCAGTGACAGACTACAATGTCAAAGTGTAAGCCAAATAAAACCTTTTCTCCCTACCTTGCTTTTAATCATGGTGTTTTGTCATAGCAATAGTAACCCTGACTAGGACAACCATCATTCCCAATTTACACTGTACCGGATAGAGCTCAGAGCTTTCATATGTGCTAGGAAAGTACTCTACCAACTGAGCTACAGTCCCAGCTCCTCCCTTGCCTCCTCATTTCTCATTCTTGAGCTAAGGAGTGAAAGCTTACTGTTAACTCAAGAATCTAAATACACAATGTCTTAGAGTTTCTATTACTGTGAAGAGATACCATGACCACAGTAACTCTTATAAAGGAAAGCATTTCATTGTGGTGGCTTATAGTTCAGAGGTTTAGTCCATTATTATCATGGCAGAAAGCAAGGCAGCATGCAGGCAGACATGGTGCTAGAGAAGGAGCTAAGAGGTCTTACATCTTGACTCACAGGCAACAGGAAGTGGTCTGAGACACTGATCAGTATCTTGAGCATAGGAGACCTCAAAGCCCACCCTCACAGTGGCATACTTCCTCCAACCAAGACACACCTAGTTCACCAAACCACACCTTTTAATAGTGCCACTCCCTTTGGGGACCATTTTCTTTCAAGCCATCACATATGATTTTTGTTTGTTTGTTTGTTGTTTTTTGTTTTGTTTTTTGAGGCAACATTTCTCTATGTAGCCCTGGCTGTCCTGGAACTTACTCTGTAGACCAGGCCCTGAACTCAGAGATCCACCTACCTCTGCTTCCCAAATGCATATATATATTTATTAACACGGATACTAGGAAACAAATGAATGGCAACAGGAACCACTGGATTTTTCACTATTCACCTTGTTTTACTTGGTAAGGATTTGAGATTGATACTCATATCTTAGATGCAAAACCCTAAGACCCTCCAGTGATGTCCAGAGTCTAGATCTCTACAGAAGAATTCCCTAAGGCTATTTGTACAAAGACTCTGGCAGCATGCTGGTTATTTCTGCTTTTTCTCCTCCCTTCTCTGGAAGGAGAGACTCTTGTTGGCTTTGTGTTGTTTGTTTAGAGAGAATTTTGCTGTGTAGCCTAGGCTGGCCTCAAACTCTCAGCAGTCTTCTTGCCTACCCTTTATGAGTGTTGAGGTGATAGATACGTGCCCATCATGTCCAACTAGAAAGAGATTCTTGAACAGCAGAGTAATGATAAATATCCAATGAGGCTTACAGTCTTGGTTAATAATGGTCTCTAGAGTTTGATAACATTTACTGAAAGTTGGAACCAACTCATTTCAGACCAAAGCTCTTTCAAGAAAATTGCAACAAAAATATACACAGCTTTAATGCTAGCACTCAGGAGACAAAGGCAGGCAGATCACTGTGGATTTGGAGAGGGACTTAGCAAGTTCCTGGCCAGTAGATTACACAATGAGACCCCATCTCAACAAAACAAAAGATCAGATTTTTATTTCTTGTAAAAGGAAAAGGAGTGGCATTTGTTCTAACTTTAGGAACCTACATGGAAGCCATATTTCAGTATTTTGTCTGTTTGTTTTCAGGGCTGGGAATAGAGCCCAGGGCCTGTGAGTGCTAAGAATTTGCCCTACCATTCTGATAAACACCCACTTCCTGAAGTACCTGCCTCCCCACACACTGTACATACTTATTTCATGAAGTACTCCCCCACACACTCTGTATATACCCACTTCCTGAAGTACCCCTATTCCCCCCACACACTGTACACACCCACTTCCTGAAGTACCCCTATTCCCCCACACACTGTACACTCCCTTGAAGTACCCCCATCCCACATACATACTGTATACACACAAACTTCCTGAAGTACCCTCATCCCTCCCCCCCCTCACTGTACACACCCACTTCTTAAAGTACCCCCATCCCACATCTACACTGTTAGCGATCAAACCCAGGGATCTTATGTGTTTTAGGCAAAGTATTCTGCTACTGAGCTACATCTCCAGCCCTGAAATTACAGCATGAATGAACTGCTCTCTGAGGCTGTAGAGAAAAGCATTTGTTCCACTGATTTGAGCAGAGCTGTGATGGGTCCTTGTTTAGCATCTCAATTCTCATGCTGCCCTCAGTGGACTTGAACATGCTTCCAAAGATTTAAATAACAGTCAACTCCGTGCTCTGTCTTAGAAGTTCACATATAAGGTCACCAAATATTGGGATAACTTGGAGAAAAGCAAGAAACTAGAGGGCATTGGCTGATTCCTTTCTACAGATTCCTATATCAAAGTCTGCAGATTAACCCAAGGGACAAATGAGGCAGGGAGGAAAACCAGCCCAACAAAAAGGCCTGTTAGGTAAGAATTTGCCACATCTCCATCAATCAAATCTTCTAAGTGCATTTACTGTAATGTCTCACTTGTGAATACAAAAATATTATTGTGAAGTTTTATATCTTCTCACAGTTTTAGGAAACTATTTATGTGTCCTCTTGTGCTCACCAATACCAGCAGATTAAGGAACATACTCCCAATTCTAACCACCTGAGTTCAATCCCTGGGATCCACATGGAAGGAGACAGCTGACACCCCCAAATTGTCCTCTACTAGTACGTGAGAGAGCGTGATAACGTGTGTGCGTGTGCACGCACACACAAGCGTGCGCACATGAAAGGAAGTAGAAGGAAAAAGAAAAGAAAGAGAGAAAGGGAGGATGAGCATTTTAGAGAAAAACCATTCGGTGGTTGGTGAGATGGCATAATAGGTGAAGGTAACTGGCCACAAAACCCGGATGAATGAGTTCTCTCTCCAGAAGTCATGTAAAAGATGGATGCAGTGGAATGCATGTGTAATCCCAGCAGTCCCATGGGGACGTAGGAGACAGAAACAGGAGAACCTTCTGGAAGCCTGAAGGCCATCCGGCCTGGAGTACATATTGCAGGAGCGCATACAGTAAAAGAGACTGACCCAACAAGGGGGAAGGCCGGAATGTGGAGGTACTGTGTTCCCCAAAATATGTGTACCTTAATAAACTTATCTGGGGTCAGAGAACAGAACAGCCACTAGGTACTGAGGCCATAAAATGGTGGCATTCACGCCTTTAATCCTAGCATTCCAGAGGCAGAGATCCACTTGGATCTCTGTGAGTTCAAGGAAACACTGGAAACAGCCAGGCATGGTGACTCACGCCTTTAATCCCAGGAAGTGATGACAGAAAGCAGAAAGGTTTATAAGGCGAGAAAACCAGGAACTAGGCTGGAAAGCATTCAGGCTTTCAAGAAGCAATTCAGCTGAGATTCATTTGGATAAGAACTTAGGCTTCCAGCCTGAGGAAACAGGATCAGCTGCAGAACTGGCGCAGTGAGGTATCTGTGGCTTGTTCTGCTTCTCTGATCTTCCAGCATTCACCCCAATACCTGGCTCCGGGTTTGTTTTTATTAATAAGACCCTCTAAGATTCCTGCTACACTGGAACTGTGTTCTTTGACCTTTGTCCACATGCTATGACTCACACTCATACTCACCTACCTCCAGACACTCAATCAATAAAAATTAGAAAGATAAAACCCACAGGGTCTGCACTGACGCTAACACTCCTCCTAATTCCTGATCTGGCACAACAGAATTCAGATTTCTCCAGTTTTCTGGAGGTCACTTTCTATTCTCTTTGTCTGATTTGAGAATCTTCCTCATCTTCCCAGTATTTCCACAGTGGGCTCTTCATAGTCAGTGCAGAATTGCATAACCTCGTATAATAGCTTTTGGTGGCAAATACTGCTGCCCATCATTTAAGAATATTTGTAGATGTTATCCTGGGGAAGGCAAACTTGCCTTTGCCAGTGCCAAAAAGAGGCCAGCCACAGAGACTCCTCCATAGACATGTTTTCTTTCTCTCTCTCAAGCTGAAATTTTCAGGGCTCAAAGCTGGCTAATGCACCTATAGAGAAATAGCAAGACTTGGGAGAAAGAAGAGTATTCAGTTCTAGAAGATTGTCTCAGTGTGTCCCTTAAATTGATATATTGAAAGCTAATTGCCAATGTGATCATATTAACAAATGGGATGAGGAAATAACTCAGTGGTAGAATTCTTACCTAATACACACACACACACACACACACACACACACACACACACACACACAGGAGGCCCTGGGTTTAATTTCCAGTACAGTGAATGAATGAATGATTTAAATTAAATAAGTATATGAGTATAAATTTTATGCTGGTATGGTATCTCAGAACCCACATTAAAACTGCAAAAAGCCAAGTGTGGTGACGTGGACTTTTAACCCCAGTGTTAGGGAGATAGACATAGGTGGATCCTTGGAAATCACTAGCCAGCCAGCCTCCCCTAGCAAGTCTAGGTCAATGAGACCCCAGTTCAAACAACAAGGTAGGTATTCCTGAGAAATGACACCCCACCTGAGGCTGTCCTCTGGGGTTCAGGCACACACACAAGGAAGTAGGACTTTAGAAGTTTAAGGATTTAGGATTTAGTCTTCGTGATGGAATTAGTGACTTTCCTCAAAGGTTGGAGGTGCTAATGCTTCAGGCTGCCCTTTTGTCTTCCTTCATGTGAGCATATAGTCTCTGTCTCTTCTATGCAACAGCATGGGGCCACCTTGGAAGCAGCAGCTCGGGGTCTTCCCTGGAAAGCAAATTTATCGATACCTTCATCTTGGATTTCCCAGCCTCTAGAACTTTGAGGAAATATCTGTTACTTTTAAATTACCCAGTTCTAAGATATTTTATCACGGACCCCAGTGGACTGAGACCCCAAGAAAAATTTAACTTACTTTATCTTGAATGACAGACACCCATTCTAAAGAAGCATAGTGTTCCTTTGTAAATGAATCTTTAGGGAGATAATGTCTATTATTTAGACTATTTAGAAAACTATTTAAAGCAAACAAAAGAGAAAGGAAGGGAAGGAAGGAAGGAAGGAAGGAAGGAAGGAAGGAAGGAAGGGAAGGGGAGGGGAGGGGAGGGGAGGGGAGGGGAGGGGAGGGGAGGAGTGGAGAGAAGAGGAGAGGAGAAGAGAAGAGAAGAGAAGAGAAGAGAAGAGAAGAGGAGAGGAGAGGAGAGGAGAGGAGAGGAGAGGAGAGGAGAGGAGAGGAGAGGAGAAAACTATGCAAAACCCAAAATGGACAATTACCACCACATAAGAGATGATTTCTGGACCAGGAGAACCTTCATTTCTCAAAGCCTGGGTGGTAGAGGAATCCAGTTAGCAAACACTGCCTGAAACAAATGCTGTGAGAGCTCAGAGCAGGGAGCCAGAACCCATGCAGAAGCACCTCCACCCCACGTGGTACATTGTCACCATCTGTAGAGACATCAGGAAATGTACAACCCTTTATGACAAAGACTTTCCTTTTAATTAAATGTTTGAGAATAAGCTATGTTTAAGTAACAGTGAAATCAAGGAAAATCTTGCAGAGCTAATGATAGAATTGTGCATTAAATAGAGACCCCCTTAACCTGGGATATTTATTTTTGTTTCTCTTTGAGAAGACGTGGGAGGATTTCATAATAACATCTTATTGACTTTAGTCTTTAAATTACATTTTGACATTCAATGAATGTTCAATCTAAATTTTACAGTTTATCTACATTTAACCAGCTCATATTTTAAAGTATTCACAAGTTAGAACCATTTTAAAAAGATGGAGACTTTTTGATTCATAACATCCTTATGGATAAAAAGCGGCTCATTGACTTAGTAAGAAATAACCATATTTTACCATATTTGAATATTTTAGGTAACTTCTCAGAGCACTCTTCCTTAGTAACAACAAGTTCAGTTTTACTGAAGTGTATAATTTTCAGATTTATTGGGGAAAATTTAAGTGTTTTTAGGGCTACCTTCCCAAGGGAGAGCATTTCCATGGGCAGTTCCAGCACATGAGCTGAGCACACGATGAACAAGGTGACCACACAATGCTTTCTCTGGAACTGCGTAACTCATGTGCCTGGCTACTTGGAGGCTGAGCATGAAATTTCACACAAAGACTTCTGTGTCTGAGGAGCAGAAATGTAAATGGGTAGTGTGACCAGGGTGAAAGAGTATTTGGAAAGCAGGTAGTTTTTCTGCTTTGCAGTTGTTCACTCCAGAAATAGCAAGCTTCAGTAACAGGAGGTTGCCCTATGAAATAGCAGCAGCTAAGACCTAGGGCATCTTCTAAGAATCAGCTCCATCATGAGGGTAGGCCTACCTCAGATGGGTAGGCCTACAGTCCACAGATTCATGGACTGTAACCTGTACTTGTACATCTATACTCAAAAGAGCTCCATGCTTACGACAGTGTTCAATGAAAATTTTCTGCACCCCTATAAGCCCCTCTGCCAACACAGCAATCCAGTAACGAACTATAGAAATGATCCCTGAAAGTATAGTCTTAACACAGCAATCCAAATCAGACCAAATTAGAAAAAGCCCCGGTTTAATGGGTAAAGCACTCTTGTATGTTTTTCCGAACCCCGGAAAAGAGATGGGGAAGAGAGACCAAAAAACTACAAGTCTGTTTTCTGGGTGGCAGTTTAAATACCATGTGGGAGTGGTCTTGAGCATCTCTGGGGGAGGAGCCATGTTTGGCAGGACTTTCTGAGGGGCAGGGTCTGTGCAGAGAGGTGAGACTTCCATCAGAACATTCCAGACTTCCATCAGAACATTCCAGACTCTTTGGGCATATAGGTACCAGGGAGCCAGGGTCTAAGGTGGAGCTTCCACCAGAACACACAACAGTTGGTTATTGGTGAAATTATTTAGGCCACTCCATGTAGTTAAAAGGGAGGTTTATTTTGTGAGATAACTTACAATGAAGGGGTAGGTTGCAGGGTCTGGCAAAGGTATAGTGCAGTCCAGCGGTGTTCTCTGGAGAACTCTGCTCGGTCTGCCTCCAGCGTCCAGGGTCCAGGAACCAAGCGCCTCCCCTTCCGATCCTCCGTCTTCCATTTCCTTCTCCACCTTGCCTTGTGGGCGTGACCATTACCAAAGCCTCAATGGGGGTTGGAACTTCCCAGTCAATGCTGGGATGGCTATCCACTACAGTTGGTTTTTTGTTTGTTTGTTGTTTTTGTTTTGTTTCCTGAGACAGGGTTTCTCTGTGTAGCCCTTGCTGTCCTGGAACCTTGAGACAAGACTGGCCTTGAAATCACAGAGATCTGCCTGCCTCTGCCTCCAAAGTACTGGGATTAAAGGCATGTAACACCACCGTCCAACTTCTACAACATTTTTAAAATCCTTGACTTTTGAACAAGTGGTCCCTTAGTAATATTCATTACTTAGCTGACTCTAACATTTATTTCAAATTAAGGATGTCTCTTATGTAGCAATTTCCTCTGAGCTAAAACCCATCTTAAAGGGAAGTTTGTTAAGATACAGGATATTCTAAAGCAGTGGTTCTCAACCTTACTGATGCTGCGACCCTTTATTTAATACAGTGCTGTGGTGACCACCAACCATAAAATTATTTCATTATTACTTCATAACTGTAATTTTTCTACTGTTATGAGTCATAATGTAAATATCTGATTTGCAACTGAAAGGACCAAGCAGATGCCATAACACGCTGTCAGTCTTCTCTCAGAGATCAGGCCTCAATTTCAGTTTCCTGAGACTTGAGCAAGCAGTTTCTAGGAGGGCCATGAACAAAAGACATAGTCCTTTTAGTAGCTTCCTTTCTGTGTGTACTCATACTTTGACTGCTCAAGGTTCAGCCAGTTTACTGTCTGGGACCCCTCACCAACTTAGAGCTATGTGCATGGGTCAGTGTGAACATGTGAGGCCAGCCAGTCTTCATGGCAGCTCAAGGACAAAGCCTGGGACTTGTCCAGGCCTGCCTGAAAAGGATAACTAACCCCCAACCAGTTGCATGCCCTCACCCAATCATATGATGCAAAGGCTTGGACCACACTGCTAGCAGTTTTTTCCTTTAAAACCCCTCACCCTGAGAGCTCAGGGCCGTCCTCCTCCACCTGCTGTGTCTAGTGTTGGACATGGACCAAGCTGGGACTTGCTTGTTATCAATAAACCCCTGTGTGTTTTGCATCGGATCGGCTCTGTGGTGGTCTTGCTTAGGGCGGGGGCGGGGGTGGCATTGTGTTCCCCAAAATAATGTACTCTAGTAAACTTATCTGGGGTCAGAGAACAGAACAGCCACAATATTAAACATAGAGGTTAGGCAGTGGTAGCACACTTCTTTAATCCTAGCATTCCAGAGGCTGAGATCTGCCTGAATCTTTTTGAGTTCAAAGCCACACTGGAAACAGCCAGGCATGGTGACTCACATCTTTAATCCTAGGAAGTAATGGCAGGAGGGAGAAAGGTATTTAAGGCATGAGGATGAGGAAGTAGAGCCTGGTTAAGCTTTTAGGCTTTTGAGCAGCACAGTTCAGCTTAGAGGAAACAGAATCAGCTGAGGAATTGGCAAGGTGAGGAAGCTTTGGCTTGTTCTGCCTCTCTGATCTTTCATCATTCACCCCAATAACTGGCTCAGGGTTTGTTTTTACTAATAAGAACTTTTAAGATTCATGCTACAGGGGATGGGGGTGGGGGGGTGTCTTGTGACGCAGGCAAAACACAACCCAAATGGGTCACAACTCACAGGTTAAGAACCACTGCTCTAAAGGGAGGTGGGTGAAATTTCATCCTGCTGGGAATCTGTTAAGGTCAGGAAGTAAATAATTTGAAGCCTTCAGGAAGTCCCTGAAACTGATGGTGCATATTAGATCTTTGTCTTAGTTTGGGTTATTATTGCTATAGCCCAAAGCAAGTTGAGGAAGAAAGGGTTTATTTGGCTTATGCTTCCATATCTATAGTCAGTCCCTGAAAGAAGTCAGGCAGAAACTCAAACAGGGTGGAAACCTGGGAGGCAGGAGTTGATGTAGAGGCAGTGGAGGGTGCTGCTTACTAGCTTGTTCCACTTACTTTCTTATGGAACATAGGACTACCATCCCACAATGGGCTGGGGCCTCCCCTTTTAATCTCTAAATTAAGAATCCTTCATCTTTAATTAAGAAAATGCTCTACAGGCTTGCCCACAACACAATCCCTTCTTCCCAAGTGTATATAAAACTGTTGAGAGATGCTCAAACCACCTGAGCTGCCTGGAAAAGACACTCTTCAAAGCAGTGAGCTGCCTCAAAAAGACACTCTTAGCTGCCTGAAGGGTCTGCATTGTGCTCTCAGGTTCCAGCTTTTGTGAGTGTTCACCCATGGTGGGGGTTGGGGGCAGCTTTTGTTAATGCATCTGACTTTGAGTCATTTCTGTTTCTGCAAGTCACCCCTCACCCATACTCCTTTAAGTAACCCCAATAAACTCATTGGTCACCAGATGGACCTCACTTTGGTCCATTGTTTCCATCTAAGGTGAGAAGACATTTATTGGGGCTTCCTGGGAATAGTGCACACAACAGTATCTCATGCTAAAGAAACTACTGAGAACTTAGGATGAAGGAAGGAAAGGAAATCATTACAGAACTGTTGGTGAAATAAGGGATGGTTAATGGGCAAAAGCATAACTCATGATCAAGGGACACTCTTAAAGGCGTCATGATATAAAAATCATGGAAAGGATCGTTGAAAGGGGAACTTGAGCTCTGTGGGTCTGTTTCTAGAGTCTTCATATTGTAAAAATGGTAAAGTGCCAACGTATCAATTATACTTGAACTTTTTTTGTCATGATTCCCAATGAAAAATACATTTTTCATGGACATGTATACACAACTATGTATGTTATATAAGCACATCATATACTAGTAATGACCTAACACTTCCTACACAGAATGTTTTCTGATGCTCCCTGTGCTTATCTTTATTTGTTTGGTTTATTTTTGTTTCGTTTTATTGTTTTTGTTATAGTGTTTCTTTATGTACCCCTGGTTGTCTTAGAACACTCTATGTAGACTAAGTTGGCCTTGAACTCATTGACACCTGCCTGTCTCTACCTCCCAAGTGCTGAGATTAAAGGCATGTGCTGCCACACCTGGCTCATTTATTTATTTTTGAAGACAATGTTTCATGCACCTCAAGCTAGCTTTTGACTCACTAGGTAGAAGATCACTTTGGATTTCTGATCCTCCTACTTCAGTCTCCCAAGTGCTGAAATTATAGCTCTCATCACCATGTCTAATTTGTGTGATGTTGTGGCTCAAACTCAGAAGTTTGTGCATGCTAGGCAAACACTCTACCAACTACATCTCTGGCCCAATACTTTTTCTCTTTTACCAACACATTGATTTCTTGACCAACTAATTGTTTATTACACACAATTTAAAAAGCTGTTATATATCACGGAGGTATTAGATAACAATATTCTTCTAGTTGTAAGACAATAATTTTCAAAGGCAAAAAAAATTTAGTTCTGTAAGTGTCTGAGAAAATGCAAACAATGATCAAGAAGTTCAAAGAATGGAACTAATCCTTGAGTGACCTGGGTTAGCACCCTGGATGTGCAACTATCTTCAATAGCACTTTCTGAATGAAACATACTTTTCTTCTTGGTTTTTCAAGACAGGGTTTCTCTATGTCGCCCTGGCTGTCCTGGAACTCACGGCAATCACCTGCCTCTGCCTCCCAAATGCTAGGATTAAAGGCATGCACCAACATGCCCGACTGATACATACTTTTTAATCAAGAGAGTTTCTTTCACTTTCTAATAAATAATAGAATGTTATTGGGTCCTTAAATAAAATCTTTGTAGTATGCAAAGCAATTTGGTCCCACTTATGAACTTATGAATCCAGTGCAGCACATTCCAGTCCTCTCCAGACCCCCTCAAAGAGCTGTGAGGAGAAAATCAGGCAGAATTTACAAACTATTCAGTTCAATAACTGAATCCTAAGCTTGGACCCAAGGACTGCTGGTGAGCAATGGGACTCAGGGACAAAACCAATGAGCCAATGCTTCCTCAAGTTTTAGGCTCTGGCACTATCATTAAAACAAAAGCTTCATGAGAGACAGGGCCCTGTTTGTCTAGGCCTCCACTTAATTTAAACATGTCTAGTGCAGTATCTAACACACACCAGGTGCTCAGTTGATATTTGCTAAATTAATCACTTTTAAAAATTGTCAAAGTAAAACCATGGGGAGGTGGAGGATATCTTTGAGTATTCTCAAATTGTTTACATAGATACCAACTTGCTGACCTGTTTATTAGTAAGCTCTAGACAAAAGCTTTAGGTGGGACCCTGGGGTCTTCTGAGTGAACAGGATGCTTTTTAGTTAGTAACTTTATAGAGCCATTTAAAACATTGGTATATTCTGGATTTATATAACTGATAAAAAGAAATCCAAGCTGTGCCAATCTCTTACATCTGTGGGTGTGCCCACTTTCTTCCTGAATATGATAGCCTCACTGTTAGCAGCAATTTGTTTCATAATATTGCCGTATGATTGAAAGCAGATAGTAAAGAAATAAGGTCTTATGAGGATTTTTTTCACCTTAATGGAATTACTACTCAGAAAAAGGTGGTACTTTGGTACTTATCATACCAAGTGAGTTTTTCAAAATGTTATGTCCCATCTATATCACCAACTATGTTTTTAAGATGACAAGCGACGTAAAGCTTATAGTTGCACAAGGCACTCATCTTCATGCACAGCTTCAGCACTAATGTAACCTTTAAAATGTACCCTTTAAAAGGGCGACAGTTATCAGCAGCATGACCCATATCAAAGGGATCTGCCTGTCATGCTTTGCTCACTTGATGCATGAAAGTTTTCTGAGGTTCTCCATGGGCATGTGTCACAATGCCTTTCTGCTGGGCCACACAGCAAGGCAGTGTGGGACCTTTGAAAAATTCTGAGTCTTGGCTGTAACTGTGGTAAGCTATGTGTTAGGTGGCTTGGGTCATCCAAATACTTTGACATTCTTTCAATGAAACTAGAGCATCATCTGGCCTACCATGCACATCTTCAAACTCAGTCTGGCTTATTCCCTTCTTTTCTTGAGGACAGGTGAGAACACACCCACAAGCTACTTAAATGTCTTTTCATTTAATGTGTGTCTCAGACAAAAGCTCCCTTCCTGCTTTTGAGTGCCTAAACAGAGAAACAAACACAAAAGTGTTCCGGGTATTAAAAATACATTCAGTTGAGGAGGGTTGGGCAAGAGAAAAACGTTTTCACTTACTGGGTGCAGTTATGGGAATTTCTAATTCATAAAATTGTCAATTTTCAACCACTTTTGGTGTACAAAAATGGTAGTTAGTTTTAGTTTCTTTAAATTTTTCAAATTACATTAAAAAATTTTTTTTATTACATTTATGTATTTATTTGTGTGTCTGGGGTTGCACCTGCAGAGGTCAGAAAGCAGTTTTCTGGAATTGATTCTCTCCTTTTTTTTATATGGGTTCCAGGGATCAAACTCCAGTCTTCAGGCTTGGCAACAGCTGCCTCTACCTGCTGAGCTATCATGAAGTCCTAGCACAGTCTCAAAAAACACTTGTTCCTTCTGATTTCCTGAGACATTGGGGCTGCTCTAAACAGGAAGGTAGTCAAGTAGCTAAAAAGGACTTTCTTAGCCTTTGCAGGAAGGCAGAATATCCAAACAGATTCTTAGAGAGGCTTTGGTCTGCTCCTGAGTTACTCTTCATGCAAGATGGAGAGACATTTGCTGCTAACAATTTCTTTCTCCAAATAGTTTCACAGAAAAGTGCCTTTGAGACAGAATAAAGATTCCACACAAAACATAGACTATTCAACTTTAGTGTTGATAATAACACAAAGTTTAATATGAACAAAAAGAATAACATTGGGAATTAAGTTACTTGACTTAATAAAGTATTGACCTTCTTGTAATAAAATGTAAAGTATTCAAGCAGGAAAAAGGGGGTTGGAGATGTAGCTTGACACTTATCATGGGTGTAGTTAGTATAGATGTAGCTCTTGATTCCAACCTCTGCTCCGGAGAGAGAAACAGATAGAGGGGGAGAAATAGAGAAAGAAAATATGAATTTTAAGTTTTTTTCTTTAAAAAGGATACAAAATAACTTCATATTCTGATTTCACACACACATACAAACCTAAGTATGTCTAAATACATGTAATCTTAATTCATAAAATGAACAAATTGTGTACATTCTTGGCAGTGATTAATTTCTGATTGGAAGGTTAGCATTATGGGTGATTTTGAGTTCTTAGTTTGCTTTAGTATAAATTAAATATTCTACAATGAACACCTATTATTATAACTATTCTTACTATAAAAATAAAATATTGCCAAGAATATTTAGGTAGAGGTCACTTTGCTCCTTAAGTTTTAAAAACTCTGATTCACAAGTTAAGACTATTTCTGAGTATGTATATGGCGGAAGACCATGAACATGGGTAAAATCAACTGTAAGCGGGCTGGAATTTGCTAGGTAGAGTTGAGTCACAAGGATGAAACTGCAAGAGCAGAGATGGGAGGCAACCCTTGGGGGACCAGGAGCTACAACAAATGAATCCATTTGAATATTTTCCTCTTCGGTGCCTTTTAGACTCACCTTGGATTGTTTGCCAGCACTAGGAGTAGCAATTAAGCTGCTGATTAGGCAAACAAATCTATAGGGAACAGGGAGCATTTTGCACTAAAGGAAATTAAGTGAGGTTGGTGGTGGAACTTAATTTAGGAACCATTTAGAAGCTTTATTTTTTCTGTCTCTTGTTGCAGAAAGAATGCTTTCTGAATTGCTGTTAACAGAGCAAAATCTAGAACTTCATACTGAAACAGCCATGGTTAGGTCAAATTGAAAAACTACTTATTCAACAGACATGATGGCACAAATGAATAGGAGTGCCTTTATAGGAAGACTAATTAAATGGAAAGGCCTCAGAAAGAGAGGATAGATGGGTACAATGTAAAGTGTCTTGCATAGTGTACTAGGTGCCTCAGACTGTCTCATCTAGAACCCACACACACCTGTGAGTGTGAATACACACATATATTCATAGCTCCCCTTATGGACCATGAAACTGAGTGAAATTCAACTAGATATGGTTACATGCAACACAACAAAAGTCAGATGAGGGCTTTTTTCGATTAACTGTCCACCTACCTTCCAGGTTTCACCAGTTATTCTAAGTTTGTGCCAATCCTGCACATACATATACTTGTACACACACACACACACACACACACACACACACACACACACACACACACACCACTCAGGGTCTCTGTTGCCTAACTCCTATGAGCCCACTGGCTAATTTGGCTCTCAAAGCTCCTGACATTTCTTGTCTCATGCTTTTCCAGTTGACAGGAATACCTACCCATTCTGTGTAGATCACAGGGACCATTTCTGCTGGTCTGTAGGGTTCTATTGCAATGTAATCTTTTTTTGTCATCCTTCCTGAAGTATTGTTCCCAGGCAGGTTTAACCCTTCTCAGGTATATTTATATGCATACCTGTAGTGATATTGTGTCCCCCAATATATTGTGCACCCTAATAAACTTATCTGGGGTCAGGGGACAGAACAGCCAGTAGATACAGAGGCTAGAAAATGGTGGCACACATGCCTTTAATCCTAGCATTCCAGAGGCAGAGATCCATGTGGATCTCTGTGAGTTCAAAGCCACACTGGAAACAGCCAAGCCTGGTAACACATGCCTTTAATCCCAGGAAGTGATGGCAGGAAGCAGAAAGGTATATAAGGCGTGAGGACCAGGAACTAGAGGCCTTTTTAAGCTTTTAGCAGCAGTTCAGCTGAGATCCATTCAGATGAGGATTCAGAGGCTTTCAGTTTGAGGAAACAAGATCAGCTGAGGAATTGGCAAGGTGAGGTTAGCTGTGGCTGGTTCTGCTTCTCTGATCTTTCAGTGTTCACCCCAATACCTGGCTCTGGGTTTGTTTTTATTAATAAGACCTTTTAAGATTCATGTTACACATACATGCATGAATACATATATAATACATGCATGCATATATACATATCATAATGTATTAAGGAGATTGGGATTTTGTTTGTGTGTTTGTTGAGATAAGAGTCTTACTATATAGCCCTGGCTGTCCTAGAACTTGCTATGTTGACCAGGCTGGCCTCGAACTCACAGAAATTCTTCTGCCTCTGCCTCCCAAGTGCTGGGGTACTGTGGATATCGCTCTGTGTAAATAAAGTTCTGATTGGCCAGTGGCCAGGCAGGAAGTATAGGTGGGACAAAAGAGTAGAGAATTCTGGGAAGTAGAAGACTGGAGGGAGACACCGCCAGCTGCCGCCACAAGAAGCAACATATAAAAACACTGGTAAACCACGAGCCATGTGGCAAAGTATAGACTAAAAGAAATGGGTTAATTTAAGATAGAAAAAGTAGATAACAAGAAGCCTGCCACAGCCATACAGTTTCTAAACAATGTAAGTTTCTGTGTGCTTTCTTGGTTGGGTCTGAGCGACTGTGGGACTGGCGGGTAAGAGAGATTTGTCCTGACTGAGCCAGGCAGGAAAACTCTAACTACACTGGGAGTAAAGGTGTGTACCACCACACCAAGTTTAAGAGGATTGTTAACATGGATATTTTTCTTGGTAGACTTTATTTAGAAAAGTGGTCATACCTTCTTCATCTATATCTCTAGAATCTGTTAGAGCCTGCCACACAAGGAGTTTTTCAGAAAATACTTTAAAATTACATTTACATATTTTGATTTACACCGTTGTATATGATTTATGGGAGGGATACCATCTCCAGGCAAAATAAAGGATTGGGGACAAGGGTTGAGCTCTTGTAGAGCATGGGCACAGTTCTGGATTCTGTTTCCACAAACACATTTCCTCCAAGCAGCTGACTTCATACTTTTCCTCTGTTCCCCATGCCTCTCCAGTCTCACCCACTGTCACCAGAGAGCCAGAGCTTTGACTGAAGGGGACACCACACCAAAGTTCCTTCCATCAAGGCAGGACACACACAGCTCTTACAGGCTAAATGGCAGTCTGGAAACAATTGGCTTAGCCAACAACTGCCTGAGCGCCACAGTCAGTGTCTTTTCTGTAATTATTGCATTTAATACAGCTAGTTACTTGCACAAAAGAGCTTCCGGATCCAGCAATTTCCACTGGGGGCTGTTTAGGAATGCACAGGCCCATCATTTAGTTCTGATATTGTTGGCTTGTCAGAATTGATCATAGCTCTTGACGGGAACACCTCTAGCTCTTTTTTTTATGGAGTGCCTCAGAGTGACATTTCACATTGTTTAAGTAGGAGTGATCTGTTAGTTTATATTTTATCTAAAACTGCAGATCAGATGACCTCCCTCAGGGCCTAAATACATGAATCCTTTTCGCATGTTATAATTAATAGTGGAGCCGGGAGAGAAATTCGTAACAAGGGGCCGAAGAGCTGGGCAGAGCTGCTTGTCAGAGGGAAGGAAATTCCACTCCAGATTAGCTTATTTTTAAGCACGTCAAGCTCTACACACAAACATGATCTATTGCTTCCTTGTAGTGTCTGTTTGGGCCCGCATGCTCCAGGCGTTGTCGACTCTGCTGTAAATTTTGTCTGAGTCAGGGCAATTCTGATTGATCTCTGAGTGTAAAATCGATAAGAAGACACTGTCATTTTCTTAAAGGATGAGCTAGAAAAGGGAAATAAATTAAGACTCCACTGAGTGTCTATCTCCAGTGCTCATTAATTCAGTGTGGTCTGTACTTTGTTAATGGTACGGCCTATGCTTTAATCTTCCAGGTGCTCTTCCTGTGGCTACTTGCCAGGGCCCTTTCTTGTGTTATGTATATTTCATCCCAGCGCAGGAGGGGGACAAATGGCTACCTCCTCTCTCCCTTAGTTCCTGATTAATCCATTTTATTATTTTGGAGGAATACATCACCATGGATGCTGATTAACTTTAAAATGGACAGAGTCAATTCCCCCATCTCTCCATCCCTCCTTCCCCTCCACTTCTTCATCATTTGTCTTGGGCAGTTTGGGCAAATAAGAATTCTGAGCATGGTTACCTTATACAATAAATTACATTAAGATTAATTTTTCTCCCCCACTTCACTCTCCTTCCTTACCCCTCCCCCTCTTTTTCTCTCTCTACCCCTCTCTCTTGTTCCATTTCTTTTCCATTCTCTCTCCATCCTCAAGAGATGTATTCACTTGACTTGAACAATTTGGGCAAAAATAATTACCAGACATTTTTGTCTTCTAGAATAAACCCCCTAAGATCTACCCCACCCCTGTGTGTGCCTACCTCTGCCTCTCTCTGTCTCTTACCCCTTCTCTCTCCCAAACTCTTTCTCTCTCCCCTTTCTCTCTCTTTTCCTTACTGTCTCTTTCTTCTCCACTTTCCCTTTCTCCTCCTCCCTCTCTCTCCTGTTCCTTTTCTTAGGCTTCTGCCTAAGACATTTTAAAAGTTGCTTTTTCAGATTTTTCTCAGTCTCACAGCTTCATGTACATCAGTGTTTTCCCACTCTGTTTCTAGAGCAGTAGCACATGTACACACACACACACAGAGAGAGAGAGAGAGAGAGAGAGAGAGAGGGGGGGGGGGGGGATTTGAAAGTCTGGAGTGGGGATATGGCTCAGAGCTAGAGCCATTGCCCAGCATTCATGAGGCCCCAAGTTCCATTCCCAGCACTGAAAAACAAAAAATTGGAGATTTTATGGCTCAGAAAACATGTCCTTTCAAGGTCTGCATTTCATTGCTCAGGAGAAGAGAGGAAGGTCAAGATGAGCAAGTGCCCCCTGCATCTGGCATTTGCAGTAGCACTGTGGTGTACTGTGCTCCTGTTGCTACAGGAACTGAACATCTAGCTTTGTTGGTAGCTCTGTCCATAGCTCCTATGAATGAAGAGGTGAATCACATGTTCCCCAGCCATTGCTCATTTCTGACACATTATCAACACCTCACTCATAAGTCACACTGTAGTCACAGCATTAGTTGCTGATGGAAATCCATGAGTAACAATCAAAATCTTGAAACTTTTTATTTACTTATGAAAATATATCTAGACGCAATAAAATTTCTTCTGTTTTGTCAAAAAAGATGCCTAGTCCCAAAAGAGGAGGGAGGATTAAAAATATCTAGATCAATTTGCTTCAAACAGCATTAAATTCATATTCATGAAGGGTGTTTACTTTCTTTAACAAAGCACACTACATGCCAATTAATTATTTCTCGGGGAGAGGTCATTTAGGGAACTCTGTATCTCCATCTTTCTGACTGAGCATACTAAATGAATAGATTTGCAAATTTAATCTAGAAGTGACAACGTATTTGGCCTTGAAATTATTTGGCTTATTCCTCTTTTTTTTTAAACACTGGTCTTTATTCATTATAGGTGCTGTGATACAATCAAATACCACGTTGAAATTTGTATGTATTTTTTTTTCAAAATTAACTTTAAGAAGAAAATACGTATGAAAGTCATCTATTTACTGTCCAGCCTTCCTCCCACCATCAGCATGGCACCACTGTAATTCTTTACCAAGGAGACGCCTTGGAAAGCTGGTGGACAGAGCATGGCAATCAGGACTCCCATCTTCCCATTTCCCTTTTGTTCCTAACACCTGACATGTAAGAAATGTATTTTTCTTGACAGACCATAAAAAGTTGTTTTTACGAAAAGACATTTGATGAGTTAATTAAATGGTCATTATGTACCCATAGGGAAATCTGTGGGTTGCAGAGGGACACATTTGCCTATACATTTTTATACCCACTCCTACTGTGTGCTTAGCTTTCTGTCCTAAGAGCTAGAAAACAAATGGAATGGATGTAGAACTCATGAAGGCCATTTCTTCACCTGTGTATCAGAGAGGACACCTACCTCACAGATTCCAGAAACAAGCAGGATGTAGCAGGGTTTTACCAATACAGATTGGGTGACCTGAGACAAATTGTTGATTAAATAATTTCAGTTTTCTCATCTCTAAAATGAGGTAATAATTCTTCTCATGTGGAATTGTTGAAAACATGAGTGTTAATGGGTCTTTTTGCAGCAATACATACTAGCCTTTTGAACACTCCCATTTATTGGTGAAATTATTAAGGCAACTTCACGTAGTTAAAAAGGAGGTTTATTTTGGGGAGTAACTTACAACAAGTAAAGGGATAGATTACATGGTCCAGGAGAGGTGAAGTGTTCTCTGGAGAACTCTACTTGATCTAGATCTAGCATCCAGGATCCAGGAACTAAGAGAGCCGGCACATCTGGACCTTAAGGGGTCTTAAGGGCTCCCATCTTGGCCCTGCCTCCTAGGCATGACAGTTACAGAAAGCCTCAGTGTGGGTAGGGTAGTACTTCCAGGTCAAAGCTGAAACAGCTCCCCACTACACCTGTTTATTACTGCTCTAGTTTTTGATTGGGTCGAAAGAATCTTCAATGTTTGGGTTCTTTGAAACTGTTCAGCAGGACATAGGATATACCGAAGTGTGATAGTTCACACATTTTACAATTCTAATTACATTGAGTAAGTATTGAACTATAATCCATCCATATCAAATGTCAGATCGTTTTAGGATAGGCTGAGGCATCTCCTGAGGCTGTTATCACCTCAGACACATCTGCTGTTACAGCAGGCACAATCATCTGACTGCCATGATTAGACATATCCTTGTTATGAAGTGTTGACAAGTGCAGTATGTAAAGGGAAGGTTAACTTGTATTTACATAGTATTCGTTCTTTCAATGGCCAACAGACACCACCACTGGCATGGCTTAGTGCTTTGAAACCTGACTACGGCAGAGAGGGGGTAAAGAAAAGGACATATGTAGCAGGAATATTAAATGGTCTTATTAATAAAATCAAACCTGAGGCCAGTTATTGGTGAATGCTGGAAGATCAGAAAAGCAGAACAAGCCACAGCTACCTCACCTTGCTAGTTCCTCAGGTGATCCTGTTTCCTCAGGCTGGAAGCCTCTGAGTCCTCATCCAGAATGGGTCTCAGCTGAATTGTGCTGCTCCAAAGCCTGAATGCTTAACCAGCCAAAATGCTGAACCAGCCAAATGCTTCTAGTTTCTGGTCTTCATGCCTTATATAATCTTTCTCTTTCTGCCCACACTCCCTGGGATTAAAGGTGTGAGTCACCATGCCTGGCTGTTTCCAATGTGGCCTTGAACTCATAGAGATTTGCCTGGTTCTGCCTCCGGAGTGCTGGGATTAAAGGCGTGTGCTACCACTACCTAGCCTCATGTTTAATATTGTGACCGTCCTGTTCTCTGACCCCAGATAAGTTTATTTTGGGGAACACACAATATTTCGGGGAACACATTACCACCACATTGACATACACTTAAGGAATGTCAGGCATGCATGCATACAGAAAAGCAGGGAATCAGATGGGCTGTGTGCTCTCTGGTGGAGTGCCACCAACTACTGCAACAACAGAGAACCTCAGTGTGTTTACAGGTATAGCACAGAGGAGGAATTGACTGGTATGGGGGTTCTCTGTAGCAGAGCAGTGTTAGGCTGTAAACATGGGAGAGAAGGGAGCTGCAGTTGCCAGTTCTTGTGCACACTTGTCGTCACTTGTGAATGCTCGTGCTTGAACCAGAGGAAGTTCCATTCCTGTGATCTCAGGCACTGGGTCAGTGACTTGGGCATGCCCTTGTAAAGAGTACACATTCACTCAAGACTTCCTCGGATCCCCACAGCCAGAAAATGCTAATAGATGAAAAAGGTGGAAACTTTATTCGTTGAGACTGAGATTAACTTTTTTTTTAATACCAATGGGAAGGCTGAAGAGGATAATTTTAATGTGATGTAAAATGAATGTGCATTCCCTTTGATTACTCAGTTATTCTTTTAGGAATGTAAACAGAGAAAATAACTCAATAAGTATGCTCAGATGTACAAACAAACAAGGCTATTCAGGTCAGTATTGCTTATGAAGAAATTTTAGTTGATTTTCTGTAAGTAACTAAAAACAAATTGTGATTTTTTTAGCTGCTATTGAATCCTGTACATAGGTTTACAATGTTAATCTTGCATTTGCAGGTGCCCAGGTTGACCTTGTTGAGATCGTTTGGAAGGTTAGCTGCTGAGAAGGAAAGAATAGTTATGTCTTTTGGATGGAGTGTGTTTGGGTAAGTGTTGGGCTTTCTGATATTGTCTGAATTGTAAGAATGACCGTGAGATTCCTGATGGTTTGGTAATTAGGTAATTAGAAGTAGTAATAAGGGTTTACTCTAAGTCAGAGGTGTTGAGGAGATGGTGCTCTGTGCTAAAGGGAAAAGTATGGCAACTTCAGGATCATTTCTGAGTTCTAGCCCCACATTCACTTGTACCATGACACCATCTCAGCTTTGTCACAGACAGGCAGATCTGGTAGTCCAGTGGCCTTCAGCTCTGTAGGTCCAGTGCTGCAGGGAGGGTCTCCAGAGCTCAGCACCTTGCTTGGTAGGAGCTTCCTTGATTAATAACTGTTTCCCCTCCTCCCTCCAGCCTCTAAAACTCACCACTCCACTCCACCCCACACTCGAACTATCTTAGACGTCCTGTAAGCAGCACCCTAGAGTGTTTGTCTTTTGTCACTACCATCACTTCAGGTTCATGAATGTTGTCACATATTCCAGACTTTCCTTCCTGCATAGTACTGCATTCACCACATGTGCACAGACATCAAAGGTCTTCTGCCTTTCAACTGGTGAGAGTCACACTGTGGTGACATGGGAGTACAGATGGTGCTCTAAGGAGTGGCCCCCATGCTCACAAGCCCTGTTTAAATTTTTTGGGATAACTATCCAAGAGTAAAACTTCTGAATCAGGCAGTGGTGGTGCATGCCTTTAATCCTAGCACTTGGGAGTCAGAGCCAGAGCCAGAAGGATCTCTATGAGTTGAAAGCCAGGCTGGTCTATAGAGTGAGATCCAGGACAGGCACCAAAATTACAGAGAAACCCTGTCTCGAACCCCCGCCCCCAAATAATAATTTGGGGGCTGGAAGGATGGTTCAGCAGTTAAGAGCACTGACTGTTCTTCCAGGGGTCCTGAGTTTAATTTCGAGCAACCACATGGTGGCTCATAACCACCCATAATGACATCTGGTGCCCTCTTCTGACTTGCAAGGACACATGAAGGCAGAACACTGTATACATAATAAATAAATAAATCTAAAAAAAAAAATTATGGATCATATAGTGTAAGCTATATATTTAAACATGTAATTAAATATGTATGTATGTATAGATATCTCAAAGTAAGCTTCAAGCTTCATTTTTTTTTAACATATATGTCTATATGTAGAAAAATGGTAAGAAGTAAATATACAAAAGGAAGAGCATGGATTTTTTTCCTAGTAGCAGAACAGGTCATTTAAATTTATTTCTTTATATTTCTCAATATTTTTCATCAAACTATTCATAATTTTATAAGCTGAAGGTGTACCAGAATTCTTTCATTGCTCTGAACTATTAATAATAATTTTTTAATGAAATGGAGGAATGTATATCTTATAAAACACCACTAGGTGATCCTAAGGCATGATCCATAACTGTAATTAGAGAAACATTTTCTAGCCAGTTTTGAGTTCCAACAGTCCATAGCAGAATCAAAAGCCCATTTTTATTCCTAATGTGGAAAAATGTACACATACAGTTATATTTCTAAGACTAGGAACCAGAATAACAGCATCTAAACACTCAGAACCATTCTGGCATCCTTTCTTAACAAAGGGTAAAAATGTTCATAACAACTGGATGTACTCCCTTCATCTTCACTGGAGGGAGCTTTGAGCCCAGTGGATCTGTCTTGGAAACTGGATATGGGTTCTTTTGGGAGGTTATTTAGGTTAAATGGAGTCCTAAGTGCAGGATCTACCCAGACAGAAGTGGTGTCTTTGCCAGGATAAGAAGGGACATCAGAGGCAAAAGGCAGACACTACAGGGTGGGGAGAGGGAGCAAGCCAAGGGGTGAGCAGGCATCACCAGACACCAACCCTGTGGGCATCTTGACCTTGGGCTGGAGAAAACCCATTTTTGTGTTTAAGCTACCCAGGCTGTGGTAGTCTGTGATGATATTAATATATGTACCATTCTGAAAAACAAATATAGAGCAGTTACCTAGAGATATGCCTGTTAGTGATCCAGGTATGGACACAATCCTTTGTCTTTCAAAGAAAATTTCTAAGAAAAAAGTGTTTTCATGAATTTTCTCTTGTAGAGGATTTTAGAAAAATTATGTTTTGGCTTCATAATTGTTTTGATGTATATTCAATATTCTTGGTAAACTCAGTATTTTAGAATATAAGATAAGCATACAAAATTAGGCATGTTTGTATATATGAACAGTGAACTGTCTGAAAAAATTAGAAAAATTATTTCTCATTCAAAATAATAGCAAGCAGCATAAGCATAAGGTATAGATGTGTATAGTGAAAAGTTCTGGTAGATATACATTCCTCCATATCATTCAAAAATTATTATTAATAGTTCAGAGCAATGAAAGAATTCTGGTACACCTTCAGCTTATAAAATTATGAATAGTTTGATGAAAAATATTGAGAAATATAAAGAAATAAATTTAAATGACCTGTTCTGCTACCAGGAAAAAATCCATGCTCTTCCTCTTGTATATTTACTTCTTACCATTATTCTACATATAGACATATATGTTAAAAAAAAATGAAGCTTGAAGCTTACTTTGAGATATCTATACATACATACATATTTAATTACATATTTAAATATATAGCTTACACTGAGCTGCTTTTACACATTTAAAATGACTTACAAATGAAAAATTTTAAGAAGTTAAATATAAAACACATTGACCCCTTGTCAACTAGACACAAAAACACCTCACGGTTAAGCCACAACCTTTCCTTTCTTGTTGATCCTGAAAATTACACATTAATATAAACATCAAAATATAAAACACTCCAACTTTTAAGAAATGTCACAGTCTTTAAAAATTCAAACACTTAAAAGTCCAAAGTCTCTTTATAATATTCAAAATCTCTAAAAAAAAAAAAAAAAAATCCCAAGTTTCTCAACTGAAGCTTCCTATAAAAACCAAAATTTAGAGGAGATAGAATTTTGAGGCATAAGATCCTATCAGTCCAGTATAATTTGCTTTACACAAGGATTCATTCAACAAAGGTATCACTCAATGTTTTCATTTTGACAGATATGTTGAAAGAGAAACTAGAGAGATGGCTCAGTGGTTAGGAGCACTGGCTGTTCTTCCAGAGGACCTAAGTTCAATTCCAGCACCCACATGGCAGCTTACAACTGTCTATAACTCTAGTTTCAGGAGATCCTACACCTTTACACAGAAATACATACAGGCAAAACATGAATACACATGAAATAAAAATAAATAAAATATTAAAATATGAAATATTGAAAGGCAAATAGCATTTTCTAATTACAGTTTTAATTAATTTACAAGAAAAAAATTATAGAGTTGCTGTCTTCATGGGACATCTGTGTTCAGAAGCAAGTTAGTTCAATTGTTCATTATATGTCCCTTTTTGCCAGTATTTGTTTGGTGAGATCATGAGCAATGGCACTCTATGAGTAAGCCAGGGCTAGCTTTACCCTGGAGCAAAGTGTCAGTTATCTGAGAGAGATATCACCTCTAAGCCTCCCAAATGAAAAATAGTTCCATACTATAAAGCTGCCCAAGCTTAGATTTCATAACTAGTGATTCAATACTTACATCTTAATACTTAGCACCTTATGAAAATAATTCCACGTGTAGAAAAGAATGGTCATAAGATAGTAAGCCACTTTGTGTTGTTGGCACTAATGATTTGGGGAGGGTTGTTGTGGTGGTATTGTGTTCCCCAAAATATTGTGCACCCTAATAAACTTATCTGGGGTCAGAGACAGAACAGCCACAATATTAAACAAAGAGGTTAGGCAGTGGTAGCACATGCCTTTAATCCTAGCATTCTAGAGGCAGAAATTTGTCTGGATCTCTGTGAGTTCAAGGCCACAAGGATACAGCCAAGCCTGGTGACACATGCCTTTAATCCCAGAAAGTGGGCCTTTAATCCCAGGGAGTGATGGCAGAAAGCAGAAAGATATATAAGGTGTGAAGACCAGAAACTTGAAGCATTTTGGCTGGTTAAGTTTCTAGACTTCTGAGCAGCAGTTCAGCTGAGACCCATCTGGATGAGGCTTCAGAGGCTTCCAGCCTGAGGAAACATGATCAGCTGAGGAACTGGTGAGGTGAGGTAGCTGTGGCTTGTTCTACTTCTCTGATCTTCCAGCATTAACCCAATACCTGGCTCCAGGTTTGATTTTATTAATAAGAACTTTTAAGATTCCTGCTACAGGTTGTTGTTATTGCTTTAAATAAACTTTAAGATTTTGACAAATGATGTGTATAAAGATATTACAAAGAATATTATGATTCATTTTCTGAGTATCAGTGAAAGCTGAAGCAGCAGGGGAGCCTGACACATGGCCAGGGGGCTTGTACCCTGGAAGACATAGTCAGAGGCAAGTCTGCCTTTGGCAGGAGTCACCTGTCAGCAGCTGTTTTGGAATACACTCTAGGTCAGGCTTTATTAGTCTTGGCCTCACTCTGGTCTTTGGTCCAAACAAACCTTTGTTGCAGGCAGCTGCCTATTCCCTGGAAGGTGTTCAGCAGTATCTCTGGTCTTAACTAGAGTAGATTTAAGTAGCTTCACCCCCTTCCTTTTTCTGGAAACTAAAAATGCCTCCAGGCTTCACTGTCTTCTGGATGGCAGTGCTGCCAGCATAAGGAGGCCTGATCTCCAACTTCGTATTGAGAAGCATGCAGGGGTGGTGTCTTTTTTATCTCTAGTCTACCCTTCAGGTCTTGATGAATACCATAACTCTTTAAGTCCCACCAGTTCATAATTAGCATCACACCTACCCCTGATGACTAAGCATGATGTGAAGACATTGGGTACACAGTCACCAATGGTGGGAATACAGACTCTCTCAACCATGTAGGACACTGAGGACAAACCCTTTGCTCAGTCCTTTGACCACAATGATCCATTACTTTTCAACTGGTATCCCAGATGATACAGTGGCGATCAAATTTTCTACTTGATCTAACAATTTATAAGTGTGTGTGTGTGTGTGTGTGTGTGTGTGTGTGTGTGTTGCATTGATAAAATAAGTGATTAACTACCCTTTGGAGATTGACTTGGTACCTGATTTGAACTAAGTTGTTTTGTTCTTGCTGTTAACTTTAGAATTAACACCATGCTAATCATCATCTGCTTGGAAAGCAGCACCAGCCCAGAAGTGGTGCTGTGAGAACAATAAAGCAGAATTCCACAGTCAACACCTGGCCATATAAAATGCAAAAATATTAAAGATTGGCATGTCAGGAGAACCCCAGGTTGTGGCAGAGAAGGCAGCAGCAGCTCAAAGTGGGAACGGAACAGAAGATGAGAACCATATGAGCACACAAGCAGAGCTGGGTAGTAAAGAGAAGAGCCAGAGGGATGGCAAAGACAGGTGGAGACCGATGGTTCTGTAAGAACTACCTAGATAGTGGAGCCCCTCTGCTGTGGGTGCTGCCTCCATGGCAAACAGCAGGACCCAAGGGTGAAAGACACATGGTAGAATGAGAAGTCATTTCAAAGCCTAGATTGTTGCACTAGGAATATGACCTGGAGGTAGAGTGCTTGGTCAGCATACCTGGCATCCTGTGTTCAATCAGTACTGAAAATAACAACAACAACAACAACACTTCCTCTACACTCACACACACAAAAACACCTGGATTATTAACCCACATGGTCCAGATATAATAGAATGCTCAGCCTTTCCTCAAGACGATAACTATAATCTAGTTGAGGTCTCCTCAAAAAGCACAAATTTGGCTCAAATCAGACTTAACAATATACTTCTGCTACAGTTAAGGCCTTTAGAAAATAACTTGAGAGGTACCTTCAACACTAACACACCTGTTCACATAGGAACTAGGAAATTCAGAATATTTTTCTTGACAAGATGTCTAGACATTAGTCAGTGTTATTGAAAAATATGGCATGAGATGAGGAGGCCCCTATTATCTACTATTGGTGAAATTATTAAGGCCACTCCACATAGTCAAAAGGGAGGTTTATTTTGTGGGGTAACTTACAAATGAAGGGATAGGTTACAGGGTCTGGGAAAGGTATGGCACAGTCTGGCGGTGTTCTCTGGAGAACTCTGCTTGGTCTACCTCCAGAGTCTAGGGTCCCAGAACCAAGAGAAGCCTCTCCTCTGGATCCTGGGTCTTCCTCTTCCTCCCTCAGCCCCGCCTTGTGGGCGTGACCATTACCGAAGCCTCAATGGGGGTTGGAACTTCCAGGCCAAGGCTGGGATGGCTACCCACTACAATCTACTGTATAATAATTCAAAGATAACTTGCTAATTCTGAAATAGATTAGTTTAAGTGTGTGTGCACATGCATGTGTGCTGTGAGATGTGTTTCTGTATGCTATGAATATGTGTGGCTCCCACTGGATAATAAATAAAGCTGCTTTGGCCTGTGGCAAGAAAGCTACCAGCCAGGGAAAAAAAATCCAAGAGAAGATACAGGGAGAAGGGCAGAGTCAGGAGAGACATCAGCTGGCCAACAAAGGAGCCAGCCGACCAGTAATGCCACAGCCACATGGCAAAATATAGATTAACAGGAATGGGTTAATTTAAGATGAAAGAGCTAGCTAGCAAGAAGCTAAAGCCATACAGTTTGTAATTAATATAAGCCTCTGTGTAATTATTTTATAAGCAGGTGCAGGACCAAGGGTAGGAGAGATTTGTCCCAACCCCAGGGCCAGGCAGGGCAGAGAAATTTCCAGGTACAACTGGCACCCAGATGTGGTAGCAAGAGTTTCCACCTAAAATCTGAGAGAGCTTAAGAGGAGATTATAAATGTAGCTAAGAGCAGCTTCCTAGTTCATGTCTCTCATGTGGGTGTTGGTACAGAGGCGCCAAGGCATTCAAGCTTGAACATAGCATGGTGGTACACAGAGGCATCTCCAAGCCATGGAGCATACTGCATGGTAGTGTATTTAGCTTTTCAGAAAACAAAAACAAAAACAAAAACAGGGAGTTTCTGGGCTACATGCCGCTTCATGGAGGCACAGACCCACTGCTTCCCAGAGTTGACAATAAACATACCTCTGCCATGTTAAGAAGCCAAGAGGGACAGAGTTAGCAGCCACAGCTGCTGCTTTCATCTTACCCACACAGCTGCGCAGTTTAAAATCTCTTCTGGTCAGAAAAGGATTAGGGATTCACAATAAGACAGATTCAGATTTGAATAAAACTCTAAACAGTTTATGGTGTGTGTAAAAAGGTACATAGGCTTGAGAGAGAGAAGAGAAAGAATATAGTCATAAAAATGAAATAGCCTAAAAATTCATAAAAATTATAATAAGTCATATAAAGATAGAAATTACACAGAGAGTCTGGATTGTGTTGTCTTTGGGATTTTTAACTAAAGAGAGACATTTGATTGTAAAAGCTGCTGAGTTAAACCAATATATGTATTTTAAAGGTATCTTGACTTAAATTTGGGTCTAAAGGATATGTTAATTTGGAAAAGAGGCTCTGTTTTTGTTTCCATAGGAAGCAAAAGGCTGTGTATTTGTTCAAGATGGATCAGATTTGATCAAGCAAGACCTCCTGAACCTTGACAGATAGTATCTATCAACAAAGGTTATAGCTGGTCTTCCCAGGACCTGACCATTATCTTGAATTTTCTCACAATCCCCATAAAGCTAACAGCACCCCCAATCAGCAGGAAGTAGCTTAGAATACTATGCCCACATTATAAAAAAAAAATGAATTGTGGATGTATATCTTTGTTTAGGGGTTTGGTTACAAATTGTTATTTGTCATAGTCAATCTCTTTCTAAAAGAAGAAAGGGAGATAGGATATAGTAATGATGACAAAAAAGGTAGATTATTAAATCTACTTTAATCCAAGAAACAACTGTTAATCTCAAAATACTTTACATTGGTATGGATTTTGGTTTATTAATACAAATTTAAGATCTATTTTGTTATACTGTATGTATATTTCTATTCTTGTTTAAGGTATGTTTATACAATTCATTTAAAATTATAATGTATCATTAAGAAATACAGATTAATAGTCACCTATGATAATCAAATTTATAGTCATGTTAGTTGAGTTTTTTTGTACACAAAGATATATTTCAACTAGATAGATAATCTTCAAACACTTTAAAGACCTATAGAATATGGCATTTAAAATGTTTTAAGAACTTAGACTTTTCTGGACAGTGAGACACATCTGCTCCTGGCAGCATCAATTACTTCAAAGAGGATGATGGACCTCGAAGAAACTCCTAATGGAGTTTGCTTTCTTTGTGTCAAAAGTTAGTCACTGGGCAAAAAAGTGCCCTTGCCTTGACTGCTTTACAGGATGCTGTATAAACTGGACATGCAGGACCCATAGGAAGGTGACCACTGAATCTTTGCAAAGTGAGACAGTCCTTTAAGTTCCTGCCTTCCAGAAAAAACCTGCCAGACATTCTACAAGACATGGGGAGAAGCGACTGACAAACTTGGCTAAAATGAGCAGAACAGTCCTTAAAATTCCCTGCTTCACTGAAAGCTATGCCAGAGACTCCAGGCCTGTGGCTGAAGATAGATGCCCCAACATTACAGATGAACTTTGGAGGACTGTCCAGACAGCCAGCTGTCTGAATTATGGAAGTTGCTTGTAATGTACTTCCTGTTTACTCAGGTAATATTATATCTTTTTAGGGTCTTTGAAGAAGTTGAAGACTAGATAGTTATAATTATAGTTTTCCTTGTAATTAACTAGGAATTAATTTTGTCATGATAAAAGATAAATTAGATAAGAAACTTTAGACTCACAAAAATAGGATAGATGATAGAATATTTTCTTTAATTTTGCCAAATACAAATAGGAACCATGTTCTCAAGCCTTTGAGCACTGTAATTCTTGCTTGATAACTGTTTTGTTATATATAATTTTACTATGTTAAAGTTGAAACCTTCCTTTTTGATTAGACAGAAAAGGAGAAGTGCTATGGGATGTCTTTCTTTATGCTGTGAACATGTGTGGCTCCCATTGGATAATAAATAAGGCTGTTTTGGCCTATAGCAAGAAAGCTTACAGCCAGGTGAAAAATTCAAGCAGAGATACAGAGAGAAGGGTGGAGTTGGGAGAGAGATCAGCTGCTACCAAAGAAGTAACAAGATGCCAGCAGACCAGTAGTAATGCCATGGTCCCATGGCAACATATAGGTTAATAGGAATGGGTTAATTTAACTGAAGCCATAGGCCATACAATTTGTAATTAATGTAAGCCTCTGTGTAACTATTTATAAGCAGGTATGGGACCATAGGTGGGAGACATTCATCCTGCCTGTGGGGACCAGGCGGGACACAGAGAAACTTCTGGCTACACATGTGTGTGTGCATATGTGGATGCATGCATGTGGGTGGGTGTATGTGTGTGTATATGTGTGTTGTGTGCACATGTTTATGTGAGTGCTCTTACCTGTCCTGGGCACATGTGCTAGACATAGCTGATACTGGGCATCATCCTCAATGGTTCTCTTTTGAGACACATCTCTTACTGAACAGGGCACTCACTGTTTATGCTAGGCTGGCTAGCCAATGACCCCCCAGAATCTGCCTGACTCTATCTCCCAGTGGTGGAATTACAGACTGATGCTACCATGCCCTGATTTTAATGTGGGTTCCAGGGATCTTAACTCAGGTCCTCACATTTGCACAGCAAGCCCTTTACATACTGACCCATCTCCCCGGGCTTAGTTAATTTGTAAAATGTTGATAACTGCATTTAACATAAGGGGAAAAATGAGAAATGCTGTTAGTACCAAAATATAGCAGTTTGTAATGTTATTGTCAAACACTGGCATATGGTTGTTTATACAGGGCATTACCACACATTTGATATTTGTTAACTGTGATATGGAAAATAATAAATGGGTTGAATCCCCCAGCAGAGAACATTTGTGTGAAAATGGGTGGCATATAATGGGATTGAAGTAAATTTGAGCTCAATAGTATTTTTCTTGGGGAGATAGAGACAGAATGTTGTCTTGAGTTAAGCAATGTGATTGAAATGGAGCCAGGGGAAGAACTGGGATTCTTTTCATTAAATGTTTTGCCTTTTATTTGAGATGTTATACCAAAAAATGCAAATTTAACTAGAGTATGATTTTTTTTTCTTTGTGGTGTCAATCAATGAACGTAGGATCTGGCCACATATTTCATATTAAATGACAGCTATGCCTTAAGAATAGTGAAGCCCTGTAATACAAGCTTCAGTCTGTTCTCTTACCACTCTCAGTTTTCCATCAGTGAAGTGGGTTTACTGCTACCTGCCTCATACATTGTTCCTGGAGTTACATAAGAGATTATGGATTATATACAGTACAGTCCTTGATCACAAAAGTGTCTGTGTTCCACCAAGGGAATTATAGCTATTTTTATTATAATTCCTAGCCACTCCCCCAGGTATATAACCATGAGTGAGCTGTCCAGTAGCCAGGCAAGATGCTTAGTCATTCTAAGGCCTTCCATCATATGTAATCCATGCGCTGAGTAATCACATAATCTGCGTGCAGTGTGATCACGTAAGCTATGTGCATGCATGACATAGGTATGTAAATCCATATGTGCATGTGCAGGAGGTCCTAAAAAAGCGGGTTCCACCTCTTCCTCCCCCTTCTTCCTACATGGTCATTCCTTAGGCCTATGCACACCCTTTCTGTTCCAGTCTCTTAATAAACTCTTACAGTAGGTTTTGTTATATCTTGTGGCTTCTCTCACATGGTGAATTGTGCTGCTTAAAAAAATGACAATTTTACTTTAAGAGATTATAAATATCTGGGGTGATATTTCAGTCTATTCTAAATACCTAGACTTGAGAACATGGTTCCTATTTTCAAATGCTTCTCTGATTAGACATTGTTAATGGCTTTGTCCTAAAAACATGTTCAAAGGATTTTTGTTCTGTTTCTTATAAGCATTCACGTTGTTTGCCAAAGAACATTGTTTTACACTGTTCCCTAAAAGGATCCAAATAGGAAGAGATACAGCTTCTGATAGTCTTGGGTATTTTTAATCATCGAAGTCTTCAACCAATTGTCATTTCATTAAGGTGCTCTGCTGAGGTGTTCATCCACATGCCATCATTAAGATGAATTGTAGCTCTTCTGTAACAGAGATATTATGGGCTTAGTCCACATATCCCCAGATCACAGCTATAGGCAAAGCTCTGCTTCCTGGAGAGGTGTGCAGGATCTATGGGTTTGTTCTTGGCTTCAAGGAAGAAATCACCTTTCCAGATTATGAGAACACAAGCCCAAAGCAAGAATCAGATACCAAGTACTAAAATGGATGTTGAAGAGTAAATTTTTTCAAATTGTATTAACATGTACACAAGTATTTGTCATCTTAATCATTTGTAAACACTTGTATAATTCATTGCCACTAAATCCATCCCCAATGTTGGGTAACTATCATCTCATCCCCTTTCTAACCTTTTCCTTGTTAATCAATACATTTCCATTCTCCCTACCTGTGCTGGGTGTAGTGGCTTGTTTAAGAATGCCGCCCCCCCATACTTGAATGCTTAGCCACCAGGGAGTGGAACTGTTTGATAGGATTAGAAGGATTCAAAGATGTGGCCTTGTCTTTGTCAGTGTTCTACTGTTGTGAAGAGACATCATGGCCAAGGCAACTCTTAGGAGAGAAAGCATTTACTTGGGGGCTAGCTTAGAGTTTCAGAGGTTTAGTCCATTATCATTATGGTGGGAAGCATGATGGCAACACCAGACAGGTGTTGGAACAGTAGCTGAGAGCTACATCATGATCTGTAGGCAGAGAGAGAGAGAGAGAGAGAGAGAGAGAGAGAGATACTTGAGGCTTGGAATGGGCTTTTGAAACCTCAAATTTCTACCCCTAGAAACACACTTCCTCCAACAAGGCCACACCTCCTAATCCTTTTAATCCTTTCAAAAAGTACCACTCCCTGGTGACTAAGCATTCAATTACATGAGCCTATGGGGCCATTCATATTCAAACCACCACAGGCTTTGTTGAAGGAAAACAAAAGCCCATGCCAGCTCCAATCTCCTGCTCTCTGCCTGCAGAAGTAGCTTTCAAATACTGCTCCAGTACCTGCTGCCTACATGATGCCATACTCTCTGCCATGATGATGAGGGACTAAGCCTCTCATACTGTAAACAAGCCCCTAAATAAATTCTTTCTCTTATAAGAATTTCTTTGGTCATAGTGTCTCTTCACAGCAATAGAGAATTGGCTAAGACACTGGGTAACCTCTATTCTACCTGCTGTCTCTATGAATTTGTCCACTCCCTGTATCCCACATAAACAAAATTACACAATATTTATTGTGTCTGGTTCTTTTCATTAAATAGAATGCTTTTAGGGCCCACTCACATTGTGCCATCTGTCAAGATTTTGTTTGTTCTTATAGCTGAATAGTATTGTTGACTCCGTTTACCTGCCCATGGACACTTGGGTTGTTTTGACTACTCTGAGTAGTGCTGCTGTGAACAATGGTGCTTGTATTCTTGCCTTCAGTTATTTTGGGTACTCTCCCAAAATTGGAATTGCCAGATGAAAAAGCAGTCCTATGCTTTGTTTTGAGAACTACTACACTGTTTGGTCTGATCCAATGGCTGTCCACCTCACATTCTTACCAGCAACTCAGAAAAGTTCTAATTTATGCATGCCCTTGTCCCTTCTTGACCTTTTGATGCTTATCATGATGTTATTGTCATTCTGCAAGTGAATCAGTATCTCATTTTTGTTTTGATTTACTTTTTCTATTGAATAACACTGGGCATCTTTTCATGTTCTTTAGCAGTTTGTGTATCTTTGGAGAAACGTCTGCTTTGGTCCTATGCTCATTATTGTGATTTCATCTTTTGTTTGTTTGTTTCCTGAAATAGGATCTTTCCATGTAATCCAGACTGGCTTCAAGATTTCCATCCTCCTGCCTCCACTCCACCCCCACCTTCAAGTATTGTGAGTACAGGTGTGTGTCACTATGCCTAGCCTTTACTCGGTCTTGAATTGGTTTGCCATTTCTGTAGTTGTTGGTTACATTGGTATTTAAAAAATATATTCTGAAAATTAATCCCTTGACAGGTTTGTATTTTCTGTTCTGTAAATTGTCTTTTTAAATTTTATTTTATGTACAGTTATTGTATGTTTGAGTAGGATATGGGAGGAGGCATGTATGTAGAGGTCAGAAGATAACTTTGTGGAATTTATTTTCCCCTTCCATCTTTATATGAGTTCTGAGGATTGGACTTGGATCATCAGGTTTGCAGAGCAAACACTTTTACCCTCTGAACCATCTCACTGGCCCCTCTCTGCTTTCTTGACAATCTCCTTTGATGTTCAAAGGTCCTTGCTTTTCATGTCATAGCAAAGGTCGCATCTGAAAGTTTTAAATAGAACCTTGAGTTTTACTTGCAATGATTATTGTTGCAACTTGCCTCTGTCTTCTGTTATCTCTCACCATCAGCAATGTCTTGCTTTACAGGATTCTGTGACTGATGACGAATCTCTTTTACAGCCAACATGATGCTCAAAGTAATATAAAACGAACGTGTGCTGCACAACCTTCCTGGAAACCACATGCCACCGCATCCTTTCTTCTCTGTAGAAGAGAAGACAAAGAAAGGCTTTATGCAGCATTCATGGTCTGAGACATGCTGTTTGGGAAGCATGTGCCCTCCTAGGCCTCTTCCATTCAGTTTTAGAGATCTTCTCTGTCACTTAGGGTGCAGTTAACAAAAGCAGCAACCTCAAATTCAGTGCTGAGAAATCCCTTTCCCACTGCGCAGAGTATTTGGGAAATCATCATTAATTTATAAAATATGGAAGTAGTCAATATTGCATGACTCCTAAATTATTTTCTCCTCTACTTTTTTGTCTTTTAATTTTTACTTGTTTGTGCTGAAGACTCTCCCGGGGACTGCATGAATGCTAAGTGTATACTTTATCATTAAGTCTTACCCTCTCTGACCCTTGTTCCCTAGTTTTTGCTTTATTTTGTCAAATTTTTAATGCAATGGGATTAAAAGTAGAGGGAAAAATCAGGAAGGAAATCAGTCATTTAAGATGCCAGCCTGAGAGGAGCATGGGGACCTAGGAGACCAGAAAAGCCAATGCCAACCTCAGAAATACCACAGTCCAGTTCTGCTTTATGACATTGGAGAACCATTCTTATCAGCCACCTGGTCCTGTGTGCAAATTTAACACTCTCACAGCAGAATCTGAATATCAGTGCCTTGGATCTTAGGGTGTGACTTAAGCTAAAACAAAAACAAACATGGAGAGACCAGAAATAGCTGAATGCTCAGAGGGCCACACCCCACTGCCCATTCACTGACTGTGGAGAATGGTGAACGCCCTCAAGGTGTGTCAGGACTCTGTACTTAATCCCTTTTCCAAAAAAACATGAAGTAGCTCAGACACAAGCAGAAGTGTGACCATCTCATCTGGACTTCAAGAGAAAATAGAAACACAGCACTCAGTGCAGCAATATTAGATGCTGAAAGAATAGGCTTTTCTGGGAAGAGTCTGAGAAATTGCTGGTAAGAAATCTAACTGGGAAATTAAATGGACTGCAAAGAACCAGGAAGTCACTCACAGGTCTTCGCTTTATCACAGGGTTAGTACCTGAGGTGTATCACAGTCAGGACATTTCCTACCACCTCATGAGACGTCTCACTCTCTTCACTTCCCACACCATAGATCCTTGCACACTGGTCTTATTCTTTGGAATTGGGGTCAGCAAAATTTTAAATAAAGAACTATATGAGAAATACTTTTGTGGTTGTTATCCAGGAGACCAAAACCTAGGATTCTGTAGTGATTTGTATAAGCAGGTTGTATGCTATCACAGATAGAAAACTGGGCTGGGGATGTAGTTGCCAGAATGCTTGCCTAGCATGCATGAAGCTCTGGGTTCGGTCCCAGCATCAGATAAACTGGGTTTAGTGGTGTAGAGTTGTGATCCCAGCACTCAGAAGGTAGACACAGGAAGATCAGAAGTTCAAGGTCATTCTGTGCTACATATCAAACTCAAGGCCAGGGGTACATGACACCCTGCCTAAAAGAATGCATTCTTCACCTGATTTTGGTCCCTGAACTGAAGTTTTCTGACCTCTGTTTTTGATGACTGGTTTATACCTGAGGGTCCACAAGGTAGCATGTTCAATATGGGTCAATTTTTGGCCTTTGGGAGTTCTTAATGATACAGAGTACAAAGCATTTTATCCTCAGAGGAACTGGATCATGAAGTCCCTTCCAAGGCAATGCTTAAACTACAAAAATCTTGTTTTGTTTTGTTTTCAGCAAGATACATTCATGTTCTGCAAGAGTTTGCAAAGTCTAAAGGTTGTTCCTCCCTTCCTGGCCTTGCATGGGTATTGAGAAGTGGAGTGTAGCCATCTGACTACTGTGGTCATGCTGGTGACCGCCAAGCAGCACCAGAAGTGAGAACCATGAATGAGATAATGTCTGTAGAGTGCTTTGAGCTCCTGGGAGGAAATTTTCTTTGTAATTAGAAAGTAATGCTGCGTTATTACACTTATTATGACTGTCACCATTATTAAAGGTAGAGCCAGGAGACACAGCCCTTGCAATGAGAAAAACTGAATAAAGCCGAGTAACTCATAAAGGAAGTGGTTCAGGCACCAATTATGAGCTTCCAGTTTGTAATTACAGTGCTCTGGGTGGCTTGACGTGTACCAGTCATTATTCATCTAGAAGAACAACCCTTGACATCTGGAATAGCTCCCAAAAGGTACCCATCCATGCCAAGCACAAAGGCAGCAGAAGAAAGCCCTGCGTGACCATGGAGCTAGAGAGTTGAAATGCAACTGCCTACTAAGGGTCATCTTTTCATCCACACATGGCAACATTGGCCAGGGATGACCTGTTGCTTTAGACTGTGAATCTGATACATCCAGAGGCTGGGGTAGGGGGTAGTTACCAGAGGAGTTGTCTCTTCACTTCATGATTTCACCATACAAAGGGCACCCAGATTTTACTTACAACCAGTTGATGCCAAGATCTAAGAGTTCCATATTGCTCTCTTCACTTCTGGATGCTCATTCTATTTTACCACATCCATGGTCTCCACATGTCAAGTGATAAAGAATGAAAAGGAAGGCTAAGGAGTAAACAAAGTCAAAGGAAGGCTTGATGGAGGACCTTGAAGTCAGTGTAGTCTCTGATCCAGACCCAGAAGGCTGTTGGGATCCTGGAAGGGGATCTCCAGGGGTCAGATGACCCTGTTCCTGTACACTCTTCAAATCTCACTGTAAGCTCTTTAAGAAAGTGAAACAGAAGCTGTGGCCTCGCCTGAAGCTCAAAGACCCAAGGCCTGGAGCCAGAATCACCCCTGAGAACACTGGAGGCAGTCCTTTCCTGGCTTCATGGGCTGTTGTCCATCATGTCTCCTGGTCTGGGAGGGGTAATTATTTACCACTTCCATGTTCTGTGGGTAGAAAGCCTGAATTCCTGTCATCTGCCACCAAAAACTACCCAACATATAGGCTTTCAATTCCCTTTACAGAAATTCCACATCCACAGAGGGATAGTAGTATTCTCTTATAGAGTCATTAAATAGAAGAAAAGACATGTTTAAGCTTGTCATTAAAATAAAAGTTAACTACCCCCCTTTTCCAAATGAAATAAACACAGCCTTTTCAAGCCCTTGAAGAAAAAAAGCTTACATATATCCTAAAAAGTATACTGCCAACCTTATTCAATAAATGAAAGTCAATGAGAAAATGGGCAGAGCCTTTGGACAATAAGATGTTAAAAAGCCAAGCGTGTTTGAAGATAAATGAGAAATTACATTTTAATCTTTCAACCCTTTTCTTTGTAAAGTGGCTTAGAGTTCATAGATGAGGTCTATGCGTCCTCTCTTATTGCATATTTCCAATATCTGAGTTGCATGTGATTATCATTTCAATTTTACACTTGAAGAAGATAAGGCTCAGACAGGCCAGCTGATCTATGTAAGATGCATAACCATTCTGGAACAGAGTTGTGGATGGAATTAGTCTATTCCATTATGGACTTCATAGTAAGAACCACATCAGGTTACAAGGTTGGCTACTAGCCCAAATAGCAGTAATACTGCTGTCTAACTCAGCTGTCTGTAGATTAGAGGGATCATGAACAAGCTTGGGCTGCTGTGACAGTTCCATCATGTGGGTGACCCAAGCTTAGTCCTTGATCTTCAGCTCATGGCTTGTAACCCTATGCTCTAACCCAATGGCTTCAGTTCTCAAATTCATATGTTAATTCTAGCGAGTCAGAAGTGGAGGAGAGAAGAACAAAACAGACTCCATCCATCCAACTAGCAGCACTTGTACACATCGAATCTATTCTCATCAGCCAGGACCCAAGAATCCCTAATGGCAGGCACCTTCTACCCAGCAAGCCTGGAGAAGGCTACAACAAATGGCAAAATATCAGAGGCATGCTGTGGATATTGTTCTGTATAAATAAAATGCTGATTGGCCAGTAGCCAGGCAGGAAGTATAGGTAGGACAAGCAGAGAGGTGAGTTCTGTTAAGTGGAAGGCTGAGTCAGAGAGACGCTGCCAGCCGCCTCCATGAAAAGTGAGATGTAAGGTACTGGTAAGCCATGAGCCACATGGCAACTTATAGACTAATAGATATGGTTTAATTTAAGATAGAAGAACTAGATAACAAGAAGCCTTCTATGGCCATAGTGTTTGTAAGCATTATAAGTCTCTGTGTGTTTACTCTGTTGGGTCTGAGTGGCTGCAGGACTGGAAGGTGAAAGAGATTTGTCTTGACCATGGGCCAGGCAAGACTGTAGAAAACTTGAGCTACAGAGGCATGCTGGAAAACACCATTTTTAGTACTTATGTGTCCAGAATTAGCTAAGGCATTGGAATAGAGAAAGGAAGAACACATGGTTATTCCTTCTCAATTTAAATCCATCTATGCTTTCCTGTCCTCTGGTTAGAAGACTCTCTTCCATCCTGGCCCCTCAGGCATAATGGACTGAATAATGATCCCCAAATATACCATATCCCGGCCCCAAGAAGTGGTAAATATAGTCTTAACATGGCAAAAATAAATAACTTATTAGCTGCGATTAAGTGAGGATTTTGAAGGGGGGAGTTTATTCTGCACTATCTGGTGGGCCTAGAGTCATCACAGTGGCTCTTTTAAGAGGGAAGCAGCACATCAAAATTAATAGAAGTAGAAGATAGTTCAAGCATGGAAGCATAGTAGTGGGCCACAACCTGAGGGGAACTAGTGTCAAAAGAAACCAAAAGAGTCAAGAAATTGACCCTCACTTTGTTGAGCCCAGTTAATTGATTTTAGCCCTATGGGAATTGATTTTTAGTTCTGACTTAAGCATCATGTAATGATACATTCGAGTTGTGTTAAGGCAATGTGTGTATGGTGACCAATTACACCAGCAGTAGGAAACTAGTTCACAAGGTAACCTGGGAGCTCAGATATGGCCACTTCTTAGAAGGGCTGGAACCAGGACTCAAGCCTATGTATGGTGGGGACTTAGGCTCCACCCAGGTGGAAGACGCAAGCCTAGTTATTTTTATAAGTGATGTGGCAGACTTTTCAGTCTTTATTTTTTGGGTTCTGAAGTAGATTGTAAGTCCTACAGAAAGGTGGGCAGACCAAAAGCCAGCTGTCAATCATTCTACATCACAGGCTTCAGTCATTTCTTTGTTGTTGTCATTTATTCCAGTCATTTAGTGACAAAAGAACATGCTCTTTCTGCCTGCAGCTTGCTCTCAGAGGTGAGAGGCCCAGTAATTCCCCTTTTGGAAAGTAGCACCTGGTATATAAAAGTAAAAACAAAGTTTTCTTCCCCCTTAAAAAAACAAAAAACACAACAACAACTACAAAGAAACCAAATAAAAAGCCACCCAACCCAAACAAACAGAATACCAAATCTTAAAGGAAGACGGTGGAACAAAAATCTGAGCCACTGTTGGCCTACTTATTCCTGAACAGATGTGAATTGCTGTGGTCATTAGCTACAGTCCTGCCCAGAACATTCCTGAGGTAGCTTCTTCCTGCTCACTTGAAGACACTGAATGACAAATACAGAACAGCCACTGGCTGACCTGGTAGCTTAGGTGAATAAGAAGAGGTGTGGCTCTTGTGTTGATAATTTGAATTGTTTGAGAATGAATGAGTCCTGCCCTGAACTCCGGAGATGCACCTGGTTATTGTGCACCCCAACAAAGCTTACCTAGGGATCAGAGGACAGAACAGCCACTAGATTAGACACAGAGGTCAGGTAGTGGTGGCACATACCCTTAATCCTATCACTCGGGAGGCAGAGATCCATCTGGATCTCTGGGAGTTCAAGGCCACACTGGAAACAGAGCCAGGCAGTGGTGGCACACACCTTTAACCCCAGTACTGGGAAGCAAACAAGCCTTTAACCCCAGGAAGTGACATCAGGGCAGAGAAAGGTATATAAGATGTGAGGAAACAGGAACTAAGACAGTTCAGATGAGATCCTTTGGAGTGAGGACTTAGAGGATTCATAGAGTTAGGGGGTGGCTGTGGCTTGCTCTGCTTCTCTGATCTTTCAGCTTTTACCCCAATATCTGGTACTGTATTTTTTTTATTAAAAGACCATCTTAGATTTGAACAACACCTGGTGAACAGAGCTGCACCAGAGCTGAAAGCTGACAGTCTGCCCTCTCTGAAAGAAGGCAGAGTCAAAAACTGCTCAATTTTCTTGGTTAGCAGTTCATAAACAGAGATGTGTCTTTGCATGTTGTCATAGTTTCATAGTTTTGTTTTTACTTTTTTTTTTTTTTTTTCCAGAGCTGAGGACCGAACTCAGGGCCTTGTGCTTGCTAGGCAAGCGCCCTACCACTGAGCTAAATCCCCAACTCCTTTACTTTTGCTTTTAAGACACAGTCTTACTATATGTAGCCACTCCCTATGTAGACCAACCTTGCCTCTAACCCACAGAGATCTGCCTGCCTCTGTCTCCTTAGTCCTGGAGTTGAAGGTGTGCACCCTCTATACCTGGCTTTATCATAGATCTTGAAGAGAACAGTGAACCCAACTTGTGTATTTGATTCAGGTTGAATGAATTTTGGTGACAAATATTAGCCTTGTGTTTTGGAATGAACAAAATATTTTATAGATAATGTATGCTTTCATCATTTGTAATATTTTGATGATTCAGATATTACCTCTAATACAGAGAAGAAGCTGAACTGAGAAGATTAGATAGATATCTAAGAGTGCTTCATTTCAGTGGCTGTAGCCCAAAGCTGAATTCAAATCTTGAATTAGGCACTGTCTTAGTTAGGGTTTTTATTGCTGTGAAGAGACACCATGACCACAGCAACTCTTGTAAAGAAAAATATTTTACCTGAAGTTGTGACTTACATTTTCAGAGGTTTAGTCCATTATCATCTTGGTGGGTAGCCTGGCTGCTGGGAGTGTATGGCAGTGTGTGGGCAGACATGGTGCTGAAGAAGGATCTGAGAATTCTACATGAAAAGGCAACCGGAGGTGAACCGAGACACTAGGCATGGCTTGAGCCTGGTGTCCTAGCCCCACCATGACGCACTTCCTCCAACAAGGCCACACCTATTCCAACAAAGCCACACTTCCTAATAATGCCACTATCTGTGAGCTTATGGGGGCCAATTACATTCAAACTGCCACAGGTACTTTGGATGGATCGCGAGGCCACCATGGTAACACTATTTATGCTGCCCCAGCCTCTGAGAACACAGTGGTGGTGCACACCTTTAATCCCAGCACATGGGAGGCAGAGCCAAGCAGATCTCTGTGAGTTCAAGGCCAGCCTGGGCTACCAAGTGAGTTCTAGGAAAAAGGCACAAATCTACACAGAGAAACCCTGTCTCAAAAAACCAAAAAAAAAAAAGAAGAACACTGGACAGGAAAACTTGAGAACATCTTTGGATGGGTGTCCAGAGTCACATTCAATGCTGACTTCACATGTTCCCCCTAAAGGATTCTGCTGTGGATATCACTCTGTATAAATAAAATGCTGTTTGGCCAGTGGCCAGGCAGAAAGTATAGGCAGGACATGAGAGAAGAGAATTCTGGGAGGTGGAAGGCTGGGGCAGAGAGACGCTGCCAGCCACCACCATGACAAGGAAGATGTAAGGTACAGGTAAGCCACAAACCAAGTGGCAAAGTATAGACTAATAGGAATGGATTAATTTAAGATAGAAGAACTAGATAACAAGAAGCCTGCCATGGCCATACAGTTTATAAGTAATATAAGAGTCTGAGTGATTATTTTATACGTGGGTTGTGGGACTGTGGGGGCTTGATGGCACCTGGAGAGAAGAACTCCAACTACATGATTCTGTCTGGATAATGTTGTCCATGGGCGCATGAACAGATTCCGTTTTCTCTACCAATTTAAAGAAAAAGGCAGGAAAAATACTGTCTCAGCACTCAGCCAAGTTATATTAAAATTGAAAACACACAGAGCCAAGAAATTGGCTGGTTAGGGTGATCATAGGGGATTGGATAATTCAGATAAAGATGAGAAGTTGATTCGTTCCCACTTCTGGATCCCTCCCGTGAGAGAAGATGGGACAGCTCAGGGAGGAGAGAAGCCCACCAAGATTTTGTCTTCAAGAAGGAGAAAAGCCAGGAAGTTGACTGTCTTTAATGTTTGAAAAGTAGAAAGTACATTGCCCTCTCTGCTGCCTCCCAGGGATCTCTCTGACCCCTAGTCCTTCATAATAGTCTTTCTTGGAGGAGCCCAGTGCACCTTTCAGCATACACCAGAGTCCACAGGATTCTCAAAGAACCTTGGGTAGCAGCAGCAGTGATCCAGAATCGGAATTCCCAGTGGCTGCTCTAACTGACATGTCCAGGCATGTCCACTCTTCTTGAAGCTGTGCTACTTACTATGGCCTCCTTCTCGGCATCTGGACCCACAGGTTGGCCTGGCTAAGGCACCTCCTAGTCCAGGATTCCTCAGATCGGCGTCAGTTCATTTTTTCTTTAGAAGCTTTGATCTTCTATAGATGTAACTTTGAACAGTTTTATTAAATAAGAAACACAGAGCCAAATGCAGAGTTAAAAGCCCCAGAGGTCAGAGAGCAGTAGCTGAGAGCTGAGACCAAGACTGCCTTCTTACCCTTCCTGCCACTGTCGTCCTTCCCCTCCGATAGAGACCTACTTCCTGTGTGTTTGTCTTTTTATTGACTTTCTGTTCTGCCTTTTCATTGGTTGTAAACCCAACCACATGACCTCCTCATCACTGCCTGTCTATACAGACCTCCAGGTCTCTATGGTTGGTATTGAGATGAAAGGCATGTGTCTCCATGCTGGCTGTGTCCTTGAACACAGAGATCTGCCTGTCATGTGATCAGGATTAAGGGAGTGTGCTACCACTGCCAGACTTCTGCTAAATGGCTTATTATTAGCTCTGACCCCCAGACACTTTTATTTATTAACATACAAATAAAATCACATTTCAGCACAAATAAAGTATCACCATAATCTTCTCTGTAATTTCCTATTTGTTTTCACTTTCAAGTTTATAGTCTCCCTCCCCTCGCCCATCCTAGGATATCTTTGTCTGTATTAGCTGTAATCTGATCCCAAGACACTACAGTCTTGCCTTAAAGAGACCAGATTGTAAATAAACATCTACTGAGTGGATGGATGGGATGCATTCTTACCAGAATTTCCAATTTTGATGATGTGGGACTGGGGATATATTTCAGTGTGTCTGCCTAGCAGAGGCGAAGTCCTGAATTCAATCCTTAGTACTTCTTAATGGAGAGTGGTTATCTTATGGTTTCTATTGCTGCAACAAAAACACCATGACTAAAATGCAAGTTGGGAAGGAAAGGGTTTATTTGGTTTATATTTCAGCATTGCTGTTTATCACTGAAAGAAGTCAAGACAGGAACTCAAACAGGGCAGGATCCTGGAGGCAGGAGCTGATGCAGAGGCCATGGAAAGGAGCTGCTTACTGGCTTATTTCTCATGGCTTGCTCAGCCCACCTTCTTATAGAACCCAGGCCAGCAGCCCAGTGGTAGTACCACCCACCATGGGCTGGGCCCTCCCACATTGATCACTAAATGAGAAAATGCCTTATAGCTGAATCTCAAGGCATTTCCTCAACTGAGGCTCCTTCCTCTGTTGACTCTAGCTTTTGTCCAGTTGACACACAAAACTAGCCATTTCAGTGGTGGTGCATACCTGTGAGAGAACTGATGCATTTTCCTGTGTTCTGATCAGCAAAGTGTGTCTCCACTATAAAACTGACAAGTCTGCAAAGTATTTCTGACCTTCCATTTCATATAAAAGTTACCACAATATACTAAGGCAAGATCCAGTATCTAGAATCATCCACTTTCCATGCCTAATAGGCTTTGTTTCTCAAGATCATTGTGTTGTTTATTTTTCTTACCATCGACAGCAAATGCCTGACAGAGCATCTAAGGCTGAGGCTACATGGTTTAAGGGAATACAGTACATCAAAGTAGGAAAGACATAACAACTGGGGCTTCATCAGTGGCAGGGGAAGTTTAGAATGAAGCCAGCTGCCTTAAGAAAGAGAACCCAGGCAGATGTGGTGGTCTACACCTTTAATCCCAGGCAGATGCAGTAGATCTCTGAGTTTGAGGTCAGCCTGGTCTACAGAATGAGTAGGGCTTCACAGAGAAATTTTGTCTTGAAAGGAAAGGAAAGGAAAGGAAAGGAAAGGAAAGGAAAGGAAAGGAAAGGAAAGGAAAGGAAAGGAAAGGAAAGGAAAGGAAGAGAAGAGAAAATAGGAAATGGGGCTGGCTACAATTCTCAATCTCCACCCTTATATCCCTGGAACTTCTAGTTAGCCCCCATGTCCAAAACATTCCCAACCTCCCCATACAGCCAAAGATCAAGTTTTCCAACACAAGGTCCTGTGAGGAACACTGCATACTCAAATCAAAGCAGTCACCAACTTAGCCTTCCATTTGAGTATAATAATAAAACCAATAAGGAAATCCATGAAATGCAAAACCCCCAGGTTTACTAAGTATTACTATGATGTAAAGATGTGAACAGCTCTAGTGGTGGTCTCAGGAAACTTCACCCAAGTGTCTCAGATGCTGCAACCCATGAGCTTTGTTCAGTTGAGATCCTCTGATGGACACTTGGTATTATATTAGCCCGTCCCAAACAGCAGACACTGGAAAAGCATTCTTATAGCCTATATACACTCAGTGTAGTTTCTTGTTCTGTTCTTTTTTGTTTGTTTGGGACAGGGTTTCATGATGTAGCTCTGACTGTCCTGGAACTTGCTATGTAGACCAGGCTATCCTGGAACTCACATGCAATTGAAGCGACCACCATGATTGGTCCCCATGGGTTTTATATGTGACAGTCTTGCTTCTTTTGAATATATTTCTATCTTTTTAAAAGAAAGATATGACATTATATTATTTTTAAGATTAATTTATTTTTATTATTATTATTATTATTATTATTATTATTATTATTATTATTATTAGGTGTGTGTATGCTATATGCCTGTGGGTGCCTGCATAGACCGGAGAGGGATGTCAGACCCCTTTGCTCAAAGTTACTGGTCATTATGGATCACCTGATGTGGATGCTGGGAACTAAACTCAAGTCCTCTGGAAGAGCAATGAACAACACTCTTAACAGCTAAGCCATTTCTCCAGCCACACATCTTGCTTTCTACACCTGTGTATATATGAACTGGATCATTTAATACTGGGTACCATTTGATGAGTCTTTTATAGTAAAAAGCCTGAGCTGCATAAATCTTGAGTAGTTCAACATATTTCAGCTATTTACTTTCGTTCTTGAAGAACTTTACACATGTGAGATGTTTGAGACATGTACTGAGCTAATCATGTTTATCACAGGCAGATTAGAGAAGACAAGAGTGCAGCTGAAAGTATACTACTCATCAATCCAGGGAAGATGGGAGCCATGTCCAAACATGTTGACTCTCCTCTGCCTTCCTTTACTATGGGCTCCTGTCTTCTTACTCTCACTGGAATTTGGTTTTCTGTCCTTTCTGTCCATTTCATACCACTACCAGCCACATTCCCAACCTCACCATTCTCAAACAAAGTCTTCCTGGTTGAACTGTTGGTTCAGGACTCAAAAATTTGTTAATTTGTTTTCCTTCCACACCCAGCTGTGTTCTCCTCATGAGCCAGACTGACTTATACTTACTGCCAACTGGATGGGTGCTAAAGGGCCACTGGGAAGCTTTTGCTTACATGGTAGAGTATTGCACTGGTCAGCAGACTACCATATTCATGTATTTATTGAGCTTTGTGCACTCTCTGCATTACACATTTACTCCTGATCTCCAGTGAACAGTCTTGTGCATGTCTGTTAAACATATGTATTCATTGTGCTGTATGTGTAACTATGGGCATAATTCCATTTTAAAACTTGTCAGAAGTCTTTCAGACATGATAAAGTAAGTTTATTTGCAAAGTGGTCTGGAAGACTTAGATTTTAGAAGCAAAAACATTAAACAAAATGACAAGCAACTTATTTGAAGGGGAGAAAATTCAAACAAAACCATTCCAGATTGTGCTAGCTAGTTTTATACCACCTTAACATAGACTAGGGTCATCAGAGAGGAGTCTCACTTGAGAAGGTGCCTCCATAAATAGCTGTAGACAAGCCTATAGGGCACTTTCTTAATTAGTGATTGGTTGGGAAGGGCCCAGCCCACTGTGAATGGAGCCATCCCTGGGCTGGTGGTCATATGTGCTGTTGTGCCTGGGTTCTATAAGAAAGCAGGCTGAGAAAGCCAGGGGGAGCAAGCCAGTAAGCAGCATTCCTTCATGGCCTCTGCATCAGCTCCTGCTTCCAGGCTCCTACCCTATTTGAGTTCATGTCCTGCTGACTTCCTTCAATGGTGGACTAAGGTATGTAAACCAAATAAACCCTTTCTTCCCCAACTTGATTTTGGTCATGGTGTTTCATAGAAGCAATAGAAACACTAAGACACAGATTGTCAAAATTTCATTAATTAATTCATTTACTTATAGTAGGAAAAGGGCAGCTTCCTCACACTCATCCCATCTGCAAAGGGCAGACTGTCTTTAGATAGCAGAAATGAATTTGTTTTTTCAAGCTAGGCCAGAATCATAGGAAATAGTCAAGGTCTTGTTTCTGTTGAGGATCTACACAGGTGAACCTGTAGCCAGTGTATTTCAGAGTGTTCTTTTCAGTGCATGCTGGTGGGTATGCTTGTCCAGTATAGTAGAAAGACAAGGGGTAGGTTATGCTCCTGTACAAATGGATGTATGAAGCTTAGTTGACATTGCCAGGGTGTTCAGGGTGACAAAATCCGTTCATACTTCCTCCAGAGGTGGTTGTGATTGCTCTATGTGTCACCTGTACATGACATTGCCTGTATTACAAGTACAGCCATCCTAGAGGACGTGCTGCAGCATCTACCACAGCACACTTGTGTAGTTCCCCACTTCTCCCTGGCCACAGGGTCACCTTTTGCTTGGTGTCATTAACTCATACCCATTTTAAAAGTGGCTTGTTCCCTTTCTTCTTTTTTTTCTTTGTCAATGTCTCAGGCTGGCCTCAAATTCATATCTTTCCTCCAGGTGTGTGCCAGCAGTGACTTGTTCACTTTTAATTGTCATTGCTCATAGTATGGTATGTTGTGCACATGAATTTTTTTTGTCTGAAATGAGTGTAAATGATTTTTCTTACTCAATGAATTGTCTCTTCCTTCTTATAAATGGAGTCCTTTGATGAATATGGTTCTTAATTTTAATGTAATCTAATTTATCTTTTATTTCTTTTATGTTTCGTGGTATCTTATACCCTTTTACAAAATCTTTGCCTATTCCAAGGTCATGACATATGCTCCTAAGTTTTCTTCTAAAAGCTTTAATTTTTTTTTACCTTTCACATCTAGATCTACAATTCGACTAGAATTGAATTTTGTAGATGGTATGAGATAAAAGGTTCACCATTTATTTGTTTCCAAATGGATATCCAATTGACCCTGCACCATCTATTGAAAAAAAATAATTGTTATCCTTTCCCACTGCACTGCAGTGTCAGCTCTGTCTGCCATCAGGTGTCACTGTGTGTTCTGATCTGTTTCTGAACTCCAATTTGTCCCACTGGTTCATTTTCTACCCTTGTACCAATACCAATCCATTAGACATTGTTAAATCTGGCAGTTTATGTCCTCAACTTATGGGTGTCTTCAAAATTGCACTGAATGTTTTTAACCCTTTATATTTTGTATGCATTTTAGAATCAGATTTTTTAAATGACACACATACAGACAGAACACACACACACTGGCATAGTGATCAAAGGGGCAACAGTTATAGACTGATGTATTTATACTATTCCATCTTTTAATTCTTCAGCATGGTGGGTACTTTCATTCACTTAGAGAGTCCTTGTTCTACCTTAGTGACATTTTAAAGTACTTCCGACAGCTGTGGTGGTCCACATCTGTAATCTTAGCACTTCAGAAAAGGAGGCAGGAAGAACAGGAGTTCAAGGTCATCTTTGGCTACATAGAAAGTTGGAGGCCAGCATGGACTACACAGTGTATCCTGTCTCAACAACAATGATAATTAATAACAATAATAATTTGTAATATGTAATATAGAACTTTAACATATATTTTGTTTGATTTGCTATCAACTATTTAAAACATTTTATTTTAAACTTTTTAGAAATTACATACAATGTTTTATTTTTCTGCTTATAAATTCTATATAAATATAGAAATGCTATGGATATGTCATCCTTCTCATAAAGCATTGATGAATTCTGTTTGTTTGTTTGTTTGTTTGTTGTATACACAGTTTTTCTGTGTATCCTTGGCTGTCCAGGAACTAGCTCTGTAGAGCAGGCTGACCTCAAACTCAGAAACCTGCCTGCCTCTGCCTGCTGAGTGCTTGGATTAAACGCCTGCACCACCACACCCAACTGAATTCCTTTCTTAATTATGTTGGAATTTATGCACTTAATTTTGTATTCTATAGGGAGAAATATGTCAAATCTCATTAATAATAGACTCACTTTTTCCATTCTATGGGTACAACAATTAAAGGTTACTATAGATTAAAAATGGAGATGAATTTTCTTCTCTCTCTGCCTCTCTTCATATATGTGGCCTCTATTTCTTGCTTTATCCACAGAATATGGATAGGGTAGTCTGGGACATGGTGTAATGAGGACAGCTTTCTCACTGCTCTCTAGACTCCTGAACACCACTGTAGTGGGTAGCCATCCCAGCCTTGGCCTGGAAGTTCCAACCCCCATTGAGGCTTTGGTAATGGTCACGCCTACAAGGCAGGGCTCAGGGAGGACACTGAAGACCCAGGTTCAAGAGGAGAGGCTCTCTCTTGGTTCCAGGACCCTGGACGCTGGAGGTAGACCAAGCAGAGTTCTCCAGAAAACACTGCCAGACTGTGCCATACCTTTCCCAGACCCTGCAACCTATCCCTTCATTTGTAAGTTACCCCACAAAATAAACCTGCCTTTTAACTATGTGGAGTGGCCTTAATAATTTCACCAATATCTGGCGCCCAATGTAGGGCAAGAGTTTCCACCTAAAACCTGAGAAAAAAGATTCTAAAACGGAGCTAGAAACACCTGCCTAGTTGTCTCTCTCAAGTTAGCAGCAGCCTGCCGGTTTGAGCTACTATGGAGGGTTCCTGGCATGTGCATCTGACCTGCACTGTGGCGGGAATGAGGAGTCTACAAGCAGCACTTTATTCTGCTGTGTGGTAAATTTAGCCTTTGTTAGTTAAAAGAAAAAAAGAAAAAAAAAAGCTTTCTGGGCTATGTGCTGCTTTGATAGAACTGCTTCTGATAGTTGATGATACTCATAGCTCCAGACCCAGATCTGACAGTAAACTGTACCACCACCATGTTGGGAAAATGAGGTGGGCAGAGCCAGCAGCCACAGTGGCATTTCAATCTTACAAAGATGGATATTACACAGAGAATCTGGTTTATGTTGTCTTTGGGATTTTTAACTACAAAAAAAGATTTGGTCATAAAAGCTGTTGAGTTAAACAAATATGTAAATTTTAAAGGTACCTTGACTTCAAAATTTGTATATAAGAATATGTTGCTTTGGAAAAGAGTCTCTTGCTTTTGTTTCCACAGAAAGCCAGAGGCTGTGGATTTGTTCCAGATTAAGATACATCAGGTTTGATCAGCCAAGACCACCTGAAAGGTCTCCGAAGACACCATGGCCCAGATGATCCAACATCCAGAATGGTTTCAAGGCAACTGGCTCAGAGGTTTATCCTCACAGACACTCCATAATCCTAAAATTTTCTTTGTGTCCCCATAAGATACAATGCCCCCCTCCAGCAGGAAGTAGTTAGAGAAACTACGCCCAAATTCCCAAAATTATCAAGCTGGCTTTGGAGATGAAATTGGTTCACTCCTTCTCTAAACCCAGACATATTGCTGAAAGAAAAGGTTAAGAGATTCTTGTGTCCCAAATCAGAAGAGCCCTCTGGTGTAGGACAGAGAGAAACCAATATTTTTATTTAAATCAGGTTGATTATAAATGTGATCTCTTTCTAAAGAAAAAAAGGCATATGATATAGATATAATAGGATGAAAGGGTAGATTAATGAACTTACTTTTAAAGAACAACAACTTATTTAAAATGTTTTACATTGGTATAGATTTTAGTCTATTGATACAAACTTAAAGTTAATTTTGTTATACTGTGTATATATTTCTACTTTTGTTTAAGGTATTGTGTTTGTATAGCTCATTTTAAATTGTAATGGATAATTAAAAATAGATTAATAATTATTCATCTATGATAATCATACTCATATCCATGTTAGTTAAGTCTTCTACATATACATAGAGATATTTCAGATAGATAGGTAATCTTCAAATACTTCAAAAACCTACAGATGGCATTTAAAATATTTTTAAAATTTAGACTTTCTGGACAGTGAGACATATCTGCTCCTGACAGCACTGATTTACTTCAGAGAGGAGGATGGGCATTGAAGACACTTCATATGAAGTTTATCTTCACCTTGGAAAAAATTGCCATTTAGGCAAGAAACTGTTCTTGCCTGGACTGCTTGATCAACTGGACATGCAGGACCCATAAAAAGGTGACCACTGAACTTTGCTTGACAAAATGGTCCTTCAGGTTCCCGCTTCACAGAGAAAACTGCCAGACATTCTACAAGACACTGAAAAAAGTGACCAAGAGATTCTAGCCCTGTGGGCTGAAGACAAATGCCCCAACTTTACAAAGGAACATTAGGTGACTGTCCAGGCTGCCAGCTGTCTCTGTCTACCCTGCAAGACTCCTGAAAGTTGTTTGCATACTTCTTCTGGTTCTCAGGTAATATTATAACCTTCTGAGGTCTTTGATGTGGTTAAAGACTAGATAGTTATAATTTCCTCAATTATGATAAGAGATAAATTAGATATAAAACCTTAAACTCATAAATATAAGATAGATAGGATATCTTCTTTAATATTGTAACTGTAATTCTTGCTTGATAATTGTTTTGTTATATGTAATTTTACTATGTAAACGTTAAAACCTTCCTTTAAAAAAAAAGAAAAGGGGAAGTGCTGTGGATATTGCTCTGTATAAATAAAATATTGTTTGGCCAGTGGCTAGGCAGGAAGTATATGCGGGACAAGAGAGAAGAGAATTCTGGGAGGTGGAAGGCTGGGGAGAGAGATGCTGCTGGCCGCTGCCATGACAGGGGAGATGCAAGGTAATGGTAAGCCATGACCCATGTGGCAAAGTATAGATTAATAGAAATGGGTTAATTTAAGATAGAAGAAGTAGATAATAAGAAGCCTGCCATAGGCATATAGTTTGTAAACAATGTAAGTTTCTGTGTGTTTACTTGGTTGGTTCTGAGTGGCTATGGGCCTGGCAGGTGAGAGAGATTTGTCCTGACTGTGAGCCAGGCAGGAAAACTCTAACTACAAATGGCGCCCAACGTGGGGCATGAACCCACGGCCCTGAGATTAAGAGTCTCATGCTCTACTTACTGAGATATATATATCAGTATATAAAATATCTTAGATAGAATATATTAAGTATTAGGCTCAGGTTCTTTAGGATAGGACACCTTTTGGAATGATCTTTGTAACATGCCACCTACCCATGCTCTAGACTTCCCTGGATTTTAGTATGTGTTTTTTGCTTGATATTGTTTGCATTTATTGTAATTCCAACTTATCTAGGTCATTATCCCTCATTACTCCTGGACAATATTTGATAACCATTTCTTTGTATATAGTCTTGTATTAGGTTAGAACCTTCTTATTTAGACAAAAGGGGGAGATGTAGTGGGTAGCCATCCCAGCCTTGGCCTGGAAGTTCCAACCCCCATTGAGGCTTTGGTAATGGTCACGCCCACAAGGCAGGGCTCAGGGAGGATGCTGAAGACCCAGGATCAAGAGGAGAGGCTCTCTCTTGGTTCCAGGACCCTGGACGCTGGAGGTAGACCAAGCAGAGTTCTCCAGAAAACACTGCCAGACTATGCCATACCTTTCCCAGACCCTGCAACCTATCCCTTCATTTGTAAGTTACCCCACAAAATAAACCTGCCTTTTAACTATGTGGAGTGGCCTTAATAATTTCACCAATACACCACATATAAAATAAAACTCTGAGACACACAAAAGCGTAAGTCCCAGCCTTAGGGCGCAGTCAGCCAAGTGTATGAATAGACCATCTTGGGTGTCCCAAAGCTACCCTAAAATTCTAAAAAATAACAGTAAGTGACTGGTCAATGTCATGTGTAACAGAATACTTATATTCTTTACCAACAAAGTATGGCATGTGTTTCAAATACTATGCTTTTAACCCATTATATTAGAAGAAATTTTTCTATGAAGCTGTGGATTTTATTTAAGATGATCTTGACTAGTAGAAATAATAGATTTATATTCTTCTTTAGCACTCAAAAAATATTAAATATTTTCCTATTATGTATGATGCTACTATGTTTGTTTTTTTCCTTTTTAATAGATAGTAAGTAATCTTTGCTGTTTCAAATAATCAGCCTTGGACATTCTTATAGTATTTAATGTGTACTTTTCTCAGTATTTATCACTCTGTTGTTGGATATGTATATTCATCCAACCTATTTATTTTTGAGGCAGGGTCTTATTACATAATAACCTTGGCTGTGCTCGAACAAAGATCTGCCTGTCTCTGCCTCCCAAGGGCTGGGATTAAAGACATATGCCACCACCGCCCAGCCAAACTCACTTCTTTCAATGAGCTATTCCTGAAGACATTTATTTGGTCTGATTATAGGAACTTCATAGATTTCTTGGGACTTATATGCAACTTCCTGGTTTTTAACAGTACGTTTTTGGAATACATTGAATCAGTCTTCATAGAAAAATGTATTCATATGCCTGGTATCATAAATATGTGGATGTTGACTGAGAATCAGGTGACCTTTGGTTTATTTTGATTATAAAGCCTTTGCACTAAACATTATGCTATGATTTTTTGCACTTAATTCTTGCACTAGGCAAACTGAAGCTAACTGATTTGGGGACTGGAGGTGCAGGCCAGTGCAGAACAATTGCCTGGCACATGAACTGATTTGTCCCAAACCATGTATGCAATAGCCCTTAGTATATAACCTAAGCTTTCATTGTAAACATATTGTCAGGGATAGCTATGCTTCCGACTTCCTTGCAGCTTGCCAAACCACAGACAGGCAGGAACTCAATAAATGCTGTTCTCTTCTCCAACTGACCTAACAGATTCTGCAAGACTCTGGCAACAGACAGCTTAAATGGTGTCCTTGAGTGAATACCTTTATAATTCTTGCATCTTTTTTCCAATTTGTGTGTGTGTGTGTGTGTGTGTGTGTGTGTGTGTGTGTGTGTGTGTATCTGCTTATAGGTGTATGCATATTGAGTAATGGTGGCCTTGGAGGCCAGAGGCATCAGATCTGCTGGTGCTGGAACTGGAGGTGACTGTAAGCTGCCTAACACAGATGCTGGAACCAAACTGAGGGCCACTAGGAGAGCAGAGAGTACTCCTAGCTGCTGAATCATCTCTCTAGCTCTGAAACTCTCTGCTTGACCATCAACTTGGTGTTGATCTGGGTAAGTTCTTCTACTACTTCAGCATCTGCAATATATAAAACAAGAGAGTTAAATGTTGGAAATCCTTTTAGCTACAGGAGTCCATATCAGTATTTATTGTAAACATGTAATCTCCAAGAAACCTTAGAACTTAAATTTGGTTGTTTTATAACACCAGAAATGAAGTCATTTATAGCTGATATTCTATTTTACCACAGCAACACTGCTATGGTGTCTATTAAAAGAATTTCTGCCTGATTCAGTTGAGAATCGCCAAATTTACACAGCAAATGTACATTCAGCTGTTTATTGAAGCATATCTGTGAAGTCTGTTTAACTTAATTTTAACTAAAATGAAAATCTGCCCATCTATCATCTATCTGTGTATCTATCTAGAAATTTAGTTATATTGTTTTTCAGTGAAAATTTTGGAAGATTTTGCATTTGATTTACTCACAACAGGGATAAAATTTACTCCACTGTCTGTCTGGGTCAATCTTTTCAACTGAGGTGGTAGAAAGAACAGGCTGTGAGGGAGTCTCTAACTGCAGTTTCCACATTCAAAGTCCAAATATCATTCATTGACATTTTGGAACTTCAGTTCTAATGGAGTTTCATACTTTCCCTGCAGGCCACCTCACAGAACCAACAGGAGGATAAATGAGACAAGTGAGTGAGTGCATCTCATAAGCTGTAAAGTTCAAAGTGGTGTAAGGTAATAAATACACTATTGTCTGTAGCTTCACTGGGTCTAGCAATTCACTAACATACACTTGGCAAATACTTTTAAGTATATGTTAGATACTCTTCTAAACTTTTAGAACCAGTAGGCAAGAGAAGAAAAACATTAAAAAGATAAATGATTTCAGGTAGTAATTTTATTATTATGGAAGGAAAAAAAAATAAAAGAAGGAAGAACCTGGGATAACTGAGGAACAAGTGTGGATGATCCTCCCATATAGGGCGTTTTCAGTCTTCAGCATGGACGCAACGGTGATGCAGCCAGAACAGTTTGGGAAGAGTGTTCGCCTCTGAGGGAACAACAAATACGAGGACCTAAATCAGGGACAATTTCACATTTGAGGAACAGAAACAATCTATGTGGCTGTGGTGTGTCGAGTAGGAGCAAAAGCAGGGCAAGAGGAATCCAGTAAAATAGGATTTGCATTCCCAACAAAACTATAGAATGTGCCAGAATTTTAGGGTTGTGTTAAGAATGTTATTCACATGGACTAGTGCAGCTGCTGTGTCCTAAAAAGATTTAAAGTGATTCTTATTGGTCTATACAGGTTAATAAAAATTCTATGACACCTACATGCTAATTCCTAAAGTCTTGTTTGGGGGAAGTTGGACTTCAAAGGAGAAATCATAACCAACATGTTTTCTCTTTGAGATGAAAGCCAGATTCCCTTGTGAAATTCCATGGAAGCAGCCTCAGACTTTCTGCCAGTGAGTTTCTCAGATGGGATTTCCATTCATAGGAGGTAAGCAGTCACCATTCTGCCTATGTTCCCACAGCTATTTTCTTGTTTCAGCAACAGGTCTCAGGAAGAGAGAATTGATGGAACTCTGAGACCTGCAAGCTTCAAAAGGATTCTGGGGCTATTTACCCCATTAGCTACATGTTGTCCCACCTTCTCTCCTCCTGTCCCTGCTCAGTGATGATTTTAGGCAGCAAACAGCAACAAAAACTGTGTACCTGCCTTTGCCTAACCCAGGAGAAACAAGCATCCCAAACCCAGTGTTGGCCCATACAAAGCCTCTTCTCATTCCTGTAAATTGATTGTTCAGTTCTGATTGTTCAACCGTATGGAGATAAGTATCAAAGACAAGAGACAACGAGGAGAGGAGCTAAGAGAGAGAGAGCAGACTCAAGTTTAAATGCCATCCACTTTTCAGAGTACCATCAATGAAAGTGTCTGCTTTTCTGAGGAGGCTGCAGTGAGAATTAAGTAGCTACAAACTGTGTAAAGTGTTCTGGCAAAAGTCTACAAAACACAAATAGGAGAAGTGCTGAAATTAGTGAGCTTCACTGTCTGTCAGGTATGGGAGTAAAACTAGGAAAATATAGCAGAGGGTGGACTGTGAAAATGCACTGTTTGCCAATGAGCTAAGAAGTGTACTTCACAGCAGGAATCTGTGTTCAGCGGCCAGTACACTGCAAAGGGAATCATTATGGCCTGTGTATACACACACACACACACACACACACACACACACACACACACACACAAACAAAACAAAACAAAACACAAAAAAACAAAAACAAAAACAGAAGAGTTGGTAGGAATGCAGCTCCTTCAATTAGGGGCTAAGCAGTAAGCACTGGAGGAGGGCAGAGGCTGGAGACACTGAAGAAATGTCAATAAAAAGGATGGGACTTGAGTTACTCACTGGAAGATGCAAAAGAAAAGTAGCAAAAGATGTTTAGCAAAATTAAGGACAAAAGCCTGGTGTGGTGGTACTTGCCTTCAACCCTAGCACTCAGGAAGCAGAGGCAGGCAAATCTGTAAGTCCAAGGCCAGTCTAGGCTAGTTAGTCAACTGCTGTCTTAGAGAGAGAGAGAGAGAGAGAGAGAGAGAGAGAGAGAGAGAGAGAGAGAAAGGGAAGAAGAAAGGGAGGAAGGAAGGAAGGAAGGAAGGAAGGAAGATAGGAAGGAAGGAAGGAAGGAAGATAGGAAGGAAGATAGGAAGGAAGGAAGGAAAAGTAAAAAAAAAAAAGCAGGTGGGAGGGTGGCAGCTGGAAAGATGGCTCTTTGGTTAAGAGCATGTATTTTATCTTCCAGAGTACTGGAATTCAATTCCCAGCATCCATGTCAGGCCATCCACGACATTGGTAACTTATCTCCAGGGGATCCAAAGTACATGTGCATATATACATACAGATACATGATTAAAATTTTTTTCTTATATTGTTGGTTGGGAGCCCAGCCTTTAATGGCTGAGCCATCTCTCCAGCTCATTTTTAAAATATAATTTATTTATTTTGAAAGACCCCCGGAGAGGTCTCCCTTCAGGAGAGACCCCCGGCTCAATGAGCACGCAGCGACCACTGATCAGATGCAACAGCACGAGGTTTATTCAAACACAGGTACCTGGGGCAACAAAGCCTCTCAGAAGACCAGCGCGCCTCTGGGTTGGTGGGATGGGTTTTTATAGCAAGAAGCGCGGGAAAGCATTAGTCAAAGGGTTCTGATTGGATAGTTTAAACAAGGGCGCGAATGGTTCTGATTGGACAATTCAAGTGAGGCGCGAATATATAAGCATAAATCAAATGGGGCGTGGATTCAGGCTCAGGGCGGTTTGTGGGTTTCCTTGGTAACCAGATATGTGTGTCGACTCAACCCCTATCTAGAATTCCAGCTGCTCTGGTTGCCTTCTAGCTGAATTCCTTTGTTCCCCTACATACCTCACAAGCTAGGGGGTTTGCACAACAGGGCAATGCTTATCGGCTATCTGGGCTGCGGTGGGGCCATTCTATTTCCTGGAACTGTCTTTTGTTCCCTTATAAGCCTTGCAAACATAGCATTCCTATAGGGGTGCCGGGGGGTCTTTCAATTTCATGTGCATTTGTGTTTACCTGTATATATGTCTTTGTGAAGGTGTCAGATTCTTGAAACTGGAGCTAAAGGCAGTTATGAGCTGCCATGTGGGTGCTGGGAATTGTACTTGAATCCTGTAGAAGAGCAGCCAGTGCACTTAACCACTGATTCATCTCTACAGCCCCCAATATTTTTTTCTTAATTAAGGACAAAAGTGATTGGGTATATTTGCAGGTTTAAGAAGGAAAAGTGGTATGACTTGCTTGCTCTTTTCTAACATGTGTTTTTAAAAAGAAAATAATGGGAAGAGTTTGGACTTTGAAGAGAGAGATATATTCTGGCACCTGTTTCTTCTGCTTCAAACCTCAGGAAAGAGCTAGAATGAACAGCTCAGCAGCTGAATCTTTGTGTTCTTCTGCTGTGGATATCGCTCTGTATAAATAAAATGCTGTTTGGCCAGTGGCCAGGCAGGAAGTATAGGCGGGACAAGAGAGAATAGAATTCTGGGAAGTGGAAGGCGGGGAGGGAGACACTGCCGGCCGCTGCCTAGAGAAGCAACATGTAAAGACACTGGTAAGCCATAAGCCATGTGGCAAAGTATAGACTAACAGAAATGGGTTAATTTAAGATAGAAAAGGTAGATAACAAGCAGCCTGCCACAGCCATACAGTTTGTAAGCAATATAAGTTTCTGTGTGCTTTCTTGGTTGGGTCTGAGTGACTGTGGGACTGGCGGGTAAGAGAGATTTGTCCTGACTATGGACCAGGCAGAAAAACTCCAACTACATTCTTCTTGATGTTTCTGCAGGTTTAACAACTTCTGATCCATGTCCTGTTCACCTCTGTTCCTCATTCAATACAAAAATATCCTCTAAAGCTTTCAGGAATGTTCAAATCCAGAGACAGAGACTGAGACAGCCCATGGCTGCTGCTGCTGATCTAAGGGACTGAGTGTTTCATAGGGCAGCTATTCTGACCAGTGTGTGTGTGTGTGTGTGTGTGTGTGTGTGTGTGTGTGTGTGTGTGTGTGTGTGTGTGTTTACACAGGTGCAGGCATTAACATTCTTTCCAAAAATTACTACAATTCACAAAAAAGTATTTTACTCTTTAACAAAATAGTCATTTAAGGATTCCATAGGCTCAACATGTCGTTTATTTGTTTATTTACTTATTTATTTTGATAGGCTCTCTCTATGTAGCTCTGGCTGTCCTCAAACTCAGTGATAAAGACCAGGCTGGCATCAAACTCACCAAGATCTGCCTGCCTCTGCCTCTCTATTGCTGGGATTAAAGGTGTGATGCATCAGTTCACCAGGCTTCAACACTTCTTATGTTAGAAAATAATAAGAACTAGGGAGACAGTTCTGTTGGTGCTTGTCATTCGAGCATGAGTTTGGATCCCTGTGCCCACATAATCTAGGCATGGAGGCAACTGCCTGTTATCCCAGGGCTGAAGACAAAGAGGTGACAGCCTCCCTGGGCTCCCTGGCCAGCCATTCAGTGAGCTCTAGGTTCAGTGAGAAACCCTGCCTCAGAACATAAGCTGGAAGTTGGGCATGATGGCACATGCCTTTAATCCCAGCATTAGGGTGACAGAGGCAGGCAGATCTCTATGAGTTCAAGGCCAGCCTGATCTACACAGCAAGTTCCAGGACAGCCAGGGATATTTATTGAGACTCTGCCTCAAAACAACAAAACCAAAACCAGAAACAAAATTTTCAAAAAAAGAAGGAAAAAAAGTAAGCCAGACCCTGTCAACTCGTGGTCTCTAAATACACAAACATACACATGCACAGGCACCAAATAAAGACTGAAAAATCAAAGAATTAAATAACATTTTTTAAAAATGAAATTTGTAATTCTTTCTTCTAGAGTATTCCTTGGACTTAAGTAATAACTGAGCTAAGTATTTCTAAGTATTTCTCTCAAACTGAGTTGGTCAAGACAGTTTTCCCCCATGGTCTTTTTTGACAAGGCCTGTGTTTTGTTCTTAATGGCCTTTATTTAGGTTGTTTGTGCTTGTCCTCAGTATCTGATTTGCAAGTAGCAATGCCACTGTGGGTTTTATAGTAACATCTGTTCTCTCTCATCACAGCTTCTTTGCACTGGGATACTGGTTGAGTGTTTCCTCTGATCATCACTGTGCTTTGTGGAGAGCAGGCAACACAAATGGGTGCTAGGGATGAAGACTTGGCAGTGAGGTCAGGTCACCAGGTCTCCTTTTTTTCTCTCCCTGGAGTTTTCTGCAAAATCAAAAGCAGTTGCTTTATTCAACACCCAAATCTTTAACTACTGGAGCAGTGTAATTACCTTTCTTAAATATTCTATAGAATTGTCAAACAGCAATTTTCTTCCAGAAGACAGGCTTTTCAATAATGTCATTTACACACAGAGTTTAACATCTCTTAAGCTAAAAATCTAATTACAAGAATCTGAAACTTACTGCATGTTAATAATTTGATCTTTATAAAATTGCTAATCGGGGCACCTTTCACATATATTATGAAGCAGAAAAAATATATATTGAGTTTAAATAAAATATTTTGGGGTTTCTTGAATATATGTCAATGTCTGTTAATATTGGTATATTAACACTGGTATTTGTGTGTTCCTCTTGAATTCCATCTGTTCATGGAGAGATGTGATTACCGTGACATGATTTATCAAGATCATTGGATGTCATCATTTCTTCTTGGTTAATGAAAAGTCCCAATATTTTAAAAAGCTTCCTGCATTATTGATACATAGACAAGAGATGACATATTTTAGGAAGCTGAGATAATTCTCGAGTGGCCACATCAGAGAGCAATGCCAATACTAAATAAGATGAGAATTTAGGCAATGTACTGCCCTTTAATGAAGGGACTCATGCCCATGTTGTACAAGCATTAATCATTTTTGTCATTTTCATTTTGTAATTTTTGAAGTGCAAATGGGATTGTCAATGTTTGGGAGGTGTGACTTCACTAGTGGAACACAAGGAGAATGTGAAAGTAGAAGATTTAGTATATCACCACATTATTTCATTCTGGTAAAAGCGCTAAATTAATGTTATGAAATGTTATGAGCATGCCTATGAAACTACCACTTACAAAACATTAAAGAGTACCTTCTGGAATCTTCAGATTGACACTCTGGCAATTCTTCTGTTGCCCCACATTTTCTCAGGCTGTCAAGCAAGCTACATTTGCTTCCTGTGACTGTTCAGAATTTCTGTTCTCTATACCAATTTGTGTCCATGGATTCCGTAAATCTTTTGTACCCTTTACTAAGCATGTTCTCTCCAGAAAGCCATTCAGCCTGATCTCTAATGTGCAACCTGTTCAGGTACTTCTTCAAAAGTCACACCCCACCATTATCAACACACACACACACACACACACACACACACACACACACACACACAGAGAGAGAGAGAGAGAGAGAGAGAGAGAGAGAGAGAAAGAATAAAACAAATTTTTAACAGTCTTACAAAGAATTGTTTTGAATTTCCATCAATTGTCTGGATACCTAGTATTTGTTCAGACTGTCCCAGCCTATAGAAATATCTGTCATGGAGAATCATTTGTATCCCATTTTCATTTTGGTTATACATGACATGAGTTTGGAGTCTGATATGTTAAATATGCCAGGAAGGAGGATTCACCAAGTTTGAGGTGGCAGAAATGTATTCTTTAAGCTATGAGATTCAGTTTAAATCTTGACATTTCATGTTTGGAAAATAACACTTGAAAAATGAAATGATACACTAAATAGTCCACCTATTCAGGAACAATTTCAATAGGTGCATTCCACTGTGAAAAAACATGTTGCAATCCCTGCTTCCCTCCACTGTTTCTAGGCCCTCCATCATGTGTGCATGGTGGTAGACATGCTTGTATACAGGATGAGTGCAGTCTACACAAATACCAGGAAGCAAGGAGCATTCTAATTCAGCATCTATTAGTGTATTTCTCTCTCTCTCTCTCTCTCTCTCTCTCTCTCTCTCTCTCTCTCTCTCTCTCTCTCTCTCTCTCTCCTTTATATTTTATAGGGTTTCTCTCTTACAACTGGATTAAAGAGCAAAGACAAGTTTTCTCCATTACAAAATTCTCGTTTAATCCTTATCCACACTTAATTTATCAAATTAAATCAGACAAGATTGATGCTGTGGCTTTTCACACTGGACAACGTGTGTAAAATCGGCAGACAAGGGGTGCCCACCGTGACTTGTCATAGCGTCGTGCCTCAGCCTCAGTGGCCCTTGCCTCCATCCAGGCGGGGTCAGGATGCTTCTTGGTGTTACACTGTGGACCCTGCAGGGAAACAGAGTAGGACACAGCCTCCAGCAGAGTCGCTTATTACACCCTCGGCCCCCTTCACCTGCCCCAGCCATTCAAAATAACATCACACCATAAAATATTCATGAACCACACGATGCTACAGCCAGGGCTGGCTACTGCAGGTGGCTGTTACATCAGTAATTGCCCAATACTTCCCTCCACAGCGTAAAATTGTTTTCATTATGTGTCATGAACACAGAGCCAAGCAAAGCCCTCTTGAGTGGATTCCCAAGAGCTGGAGGGAGGTGGTACTTAACTTAAACAGGCGCTTTTTGGCTTAGGTTTTTTTTAAAAGAAAAAAAAGAAGGGGGGGGGGTGGTCAGTGAAAGCTCATCATTAACTCTTCTCCTAAGAGCAACAAAAAGCAGACGCTCCTGCAAAACTCCATAAAGATTATCCTAAATGTCTCAGTTACTAGGAACAGCTTTAGGGCCTTTAGCGGGTCTTAACGATACTTCAAGCTGCAGAGAAGAAAATTACTTTCCACCTGACTGAAGTTCCCATGGAGTGCAGAGCTAGGGGATAAGCAGGTTTCAGCAATAAACTCCCGCATTGTGAGGCAATAATGCCCAGCCAGGTCCCTGCGTTTTGATTCAACGGTGTCTTTTTCTTTCCCCCCTACGGAGGGCTAATCACAGCCCCACTTTGTTTAATTGCAGCAAAGAGAGAAATGTGTTTAAGAAGTCATTCTGGACCCCTTGAAATGAATGCTGGGGTTCTCCAAGGACAACAAACAGGATGCATAATAAATAAGATTTAATTTTCAGATCAAAATAGGCAGGGTTAAAGATTTTTAGCGACAGATCTGGAGATGCGGCTGTAAAGAGACTCCAAAGTAAGGGTGGGTGGAGAAAGAAGGGCGGGGAGAGCAACACGTGGGATTAAAGTCTTGGTTTTATATGGCACAAGCTGTTTTGGCATGGTGGGAGGGTCCTTACAGGACTAAAATCTTCACAGAATTGAGGACTGTTGGTTATTCTTTGCAATGTGACTCTGATTTAGGAAGAAGAATGGAAGGAAGGGGAAAGAAAGGAAGTGAGATATTAAAAAGAAAGAGAAAAAGAAATGTCTCCGTTGTAAATGAGATAAACCTTCTAATTGACATATTTGCCAACCCTAAGTTTCAAGCTCAAGATGGGAAAAATGTCCAGCGCAGTGGAGATGCCCTCAGGGTCATGAACTCCCCCGATTGGGAGCCAAAGGATGTGTGTATCTGTCCCCTGCTTTCTTTTGGAGCTTGATAAAACTAAGCCCCAGACCAAGTAATAAGGAAGCTCTCTTTTTCATCATTAACTTAAAATCTATTTCTTCCCACTCTGCTCCCAGGGCCTCTTCTTAAGGAAAATAACTATTTCCTTCTTGCCTTTAGAAAAAGTTGACCAGGAATGAGATGACAGTCATTTAATTATCCAGCTATCTTAAAAGGCTCATGAGACTTGAAAATGTATAAATACAAATTCTCCATTTCAAAGCCATGACTACACATTTCTAGGATGCCCTTTTTTTTTTTTTAATCCCAACAGGAATTTTCATTGGGGTTTCCAGACAGAAATTATTTAATCTTAAAAAAAAGTTTTATGGTGCAATTGGATGGTATTTTCTTTTGCTAACAGAGAATCCACCGATAACAAATTGAACACAGATAACTGAGGGAAGCAATGGACATGAAACCACTCGTGAGCACTGCTGCGGGAGTTTTCCTCTGGGTTAAGTGGAAGATGTGAGGTCATTTAGTGTTCTGCAAAAGCCACGTGAAGTGTGTGTGTGTGTGTGTGTGTGTGTGTGTGTGTGTGTGTGTGTGTGTTCAGACTACACATATGTTGCATGAATGATGGATTTTCTTTGCATCTGGCAACTAGAGACGTTTTCCCTCTGAAAACAGCAAATGACTGTTTTAAAATGAAACCACTATGTGCTTGAATGTTGCATTATGTTTCAAAATGAAACCACTATGTGCTTGAATGTTGCATTATGCCTCCTTCCATTTGGAGTGAAAGGCATCTTTAAAAAGTTAGGTATATCATTGCCAAAAGGGGGCTAAATAGTATTGTCAGCATTTTGAGAAGGCATAGGTCCTTTTTTCTCCCTTCCTTCTCAAACTCCTTTCTGGACAGCTGTTCGTGACTTAGCGAACTTTTCATATGGATATGTATGTTAATGACAGGCAATGAACTGGAGATGGAGGGTCGCAAACAGGCCCAGCTCTTCAGTGCACATCAAAAGCCTTCACAAAAGGAGCAGTAAAAGAGACAGCGATGGCAGAGCCTTCACTTTTGTACCCTGAATTAGTTCTGCAAGCAATGAAACTGATCTTTTCTCCCTGCCAGAAAAGTCTGCTGATTCTTGTGAGTGCTCATTAGCACAAGAGGCATTTGTGAAGATAATTGACGGACGCCGATACTGCGGCTGTCACAACAGTGCCAGCCAGCAGTGCGTGTGCATTTTAATAGTTGTAGTTTTTTTCTTCTCTGGACTTTGTGGTTTCTAAAAGGTACTAGTCTTCCAAAGGTTTATACTCCTTTCTGAAGCAAACAGTTTAAGAATCTTTCTTTTCAAAACTGATAGCCAGCCTTACCTTTTAAAAATATGTATCTCTCTACAGTACCCAGTGTGGATGTACAATATAAAAGGTCCCATCCACTAATTTTAAACTTGGCAGAAATCATACAGATCTACATCCAAACTATTTAATTATGAAATAAACATCTGGGTACTGTAAGAGAGTGTTCTAACAGTACAAACTGCCCAACTTCATCAGAGGCCACTGTGGTGATTGCGTTCATTTTAGACTTCTTTTTAAAGTGTCCTTTTCTGTGTATGTGGCCACAAAGAAAGATGAAAAGAAGATACTGGTGGGAGGGTAGTGTTTTTGGAAGCTCTACCTTGGCAATAGGGTGACTGAGGTTTCTGCTGGACAAATTCACCTAGAACACGCCTCTGAAGAGTCAAATCGTAAAAGCCAGAGGACAACCTAATCACCATGGACAATGCCCAAGAATTCTACATTTTAAAAAAAATTCTACATCAAGCAAAGGGAGCATAGTTTTCAGTCAACTTTCTGCTGCCAGTTGGTTACATATCATAAAAAACACTGTTGCTTAGTTGACATACACCATCTATCTTTCTAAAGGAACTTATAAAACATTTACTTGATTTAATTATACATTCACTGGTTCTTTGTGCACAGAAGCACATCTGGGAGTTTATATGCCATTTTGAGAAAACACAGACTCCTCTCTATGTGGATGGTATTCCATGGCTATGTGTAGTACTTGCAATCCATACACTTATTAAGCTAGGCATGGACTCTGTGCATTGAATATCATAGAACACCCTTTTTCAAGTACACTTAGGAAGCCTGCCTAGTTGTATCAGGTGGCACAGAATATTTTCTTTAAGAAATAGTAAGTTCTTCTGAGTCAAGGAGGGCAGAATGCATTGAGTAAGTCATATTTGAACCATCCCTTTGAAAAAGTGAATGCGAGATGTTTGATGTAACCTTTGGTGTGTGTATATGATCCTACAATTGTCCTAGAAGGGCTCCAGAGGAGGGTGGAAAGGCTGATCACTTCACTTCTTTTTATTTTGTTTTGTATTGTTTTTTGAGACAGGATTTCTCTGTGTAACAGCCCTGGATGTCTTGGAACTGGCTTTGTAGATCAGGCTGGCCTCAAACTCACAGAGCTCCGCCTGCCTCTGCCTCTCAAGTTCTGGGATTAAAGGTGTGCACCACCACTGCCCAGTTTGGTCATTTCACTTTTGAATTTGTTCCTCAATATGTTTTTCAGAAACAGGCTCTTGATTTCTCAAAATGTAGCTATTGGGTCAACATTTTCTGGAAAGTAGGCAGTTGAATCTTTATTTTACCTTGGTGGGCTATATATGTCTACCATTGAGAAATGCAAGTCAGAGTATTTCAAGAAAAGAACTAAAATTCTAGCCCTTCCTTTTCACCAACCCCACTTTGCATGGTTGGTGTTCTGGAACAAGGGAGCCAGCCAGGCATCTTTCAAATGATGAAGGTAGGTCTGGGAGGGATTACCCTGTAATCCATACTCTCCCCATGGCTTTGCTAACAGCTATAAAGAGGAAGGCTGCTGATAAAATTGTTCTGACTCAGCCACTGCAGGCTGTGTGTGGTGGCATACACCAGTCATCCCTACCTTATGGAAGCCAAGGCAGGAAGGCCGCAAGTTATCATCTCATCTGGGCTCCATGATGAGTTCCAGGTTAGTCTGCCTACATAACAGTTTCTAAAAAACTGCATTTCCCTCACTGTCTGTTCTAACATTTGACCTGTAAGGGAGAATTGGAAACTTCTTAATTCTTTAGAGACAGAGACCCATCACATGTTCATACTTGATTTCTAGTATCTCAGAAGCAGGATGCACAGTTGCCCACAGAGTGTGCTTTCTCCTTTCTTACTCATGGCCTTTTTTTCTGGTCCCTGTCTCATTTGTATTCTGCTTTTCATGTCTGGTCTTTTGCATTGTATGAAGACACTTCTTCTCAAGCATGTTATTTAGAGACAGTGTCTCACTATATAGCCTAGTCTGACCTCAAGTTCGTGATCTCTCAGCTTCTGCCTCCTGAGAGATGGGGTAGACATACCACTTTCAGCTCCTCAAATATGAGCTGGGTTTTGTTGTTGTTTTGTATTTATTTATTTTAATTATTATGTTATGTGTATGAGTGTATGCATGTGTATGCACTACTTTTGTGCCTGATGCCCACAGTGAGTCCCAGATCCCCTGGGACTGTTATTATAGGTGGTTGTTATTATAGGTGGAACTGAACCCACGTCTTCTGAAAGAGCAGTCAATGCTCTTAACCACTGAGCCATTTATCTACTCCCTGCATTTTTTTTTTTAAAGTGTGAATAACATCAGTGGCCCTAATTCTCACACAAATGCATTTAGACCAATGAGATCCAGGGGCTACAACCAAATAACCTGTGTTAGAGAAATATGATCAAATTTGTAATATTTCAATATTTTAAAATACAACCTTCACCACCAGCTCTCTGAAAAAGTCCTTGTTGCTATCTACTTCTGTTAAGTATTTTATACATTTAGTAGATTGAAACTGTGTGTGTACTTGCACATATTTCTGTGTCTCCAAAGAGGAAAGACGAGGTTAATCAGTTAAGAGGAGTCAAATCTAGAGGAAGCTGCTATGGCTGTCTCTGAGAAGGGCTTAGTGCACAACAAATCTTAATCCAGTTTTGGACAACGGACATGAGTTTCCAAAATGATATAATCCAAGTTATAACTTAAATAAGGAGACCTCACTAGGAGTGTTGGTCAGGCTTTTTGTTGTGCCACAAATAACCTGAGAAAACAATTTAGGAGAAAAGATTTTTTTTTGGCTCCTAGCTTCAGAGATATTGGTAATGGCTGGCTTGCTCCCTGATCTTATCCTGTGGTGAGACAAAGCACCATGGTAGAACAGCAGGGTAGGGCACAGCTTTTGCCTCATGGCAGAAGGAACCAGGAAGAAGTGCTAGCAAGGGGACAAGGCAAGATGCACCCATCCCCAGTGACTTCCTTTCTCCAAGCAGGCACACCACCTAATAGCCTACCAGTGAAATGATGCTCTTACAGTGCCTTAGTCTCTAGAAACATCCTCACAGACAGTCCCAGAAAGTGAGTGATACTAACCTCCCAGGCATCTCTCAACCTTCTCAAGTTCATCAATATATACCTCACAGTAAGTATTGCAGGAACTGCAAATGTACAGCCTAGAGGTGTGGGGTATTAGGACTGAGGTCTTATCCAAACTCCACAGCCTCTCACGAGTCAGTGAGGTATTCTGATGTTTCCAGAGGAGTCAGAAATCTGCATGGATTTTTTAGTTAAGTTAGTGTATTTTAACTAATTTCACAACATCCTTGGGGACTGAATGCCGCCTACTGCCATACATTATGGAAATTCTAATTAATTGATTGGTTAATTAATTAATTAAAAATTTTGAGACAGAATCTTTCCTGAGCATGCAAATATGAAGTAACTTAGGAAAGGGCAAAGTGCTGGGTGACGGTGGTGGATGCCTTCAATCCCAGTACTCAGGAGGCAGAAGCAGGGACATCTGAGTTTGAGGCCAACCTGGTCTACAGAGTGAGTTCCAGGACAGCCAGGGCTACATAGAGAAACCCTGTTTTGAAAGACCAAAAGAAAAAAGTGGGGCAGGTGGGCAGGGTGGGGGGAGGCACATATAACTCTTGCTAGCTTAAATTTTCCTAGATATCTGAGGAATGGACTTGAACTTCTGGATTCTCCAGCCTCAACCTCCCTAATTCTGAGATCACAGAACTAACTGTACCACTGTCTCTGAGTCATATATGTTTGGGACTGAATCCAAGGTTTCACGCATACTAGCATACTAGCTCAGCATTCTACCAGCTGAGCCACATCCCCAAGGCCCTGGAACTTCTAATTTAAAGAAGTTTTAAACATTACATTCTTTAAAATTATGCTTATTTTAAGTAGTGGGGCATGCCTTTAATCCCAGCACTTGAGAGGAAGGCACAGGTGTTGGAGGCCAGTCTGGTCTACATAGCCAGTTCTAGACCAGGCAGGGCTGTATAGAGAGACCCTGTCTCAAAAATCAAATAAGTAAATTACATGTGCCCCTGCACATATATACCACAGTAGAAATATCAAAGTCTGCACAACTTACAAGAGTAGGCTGTCTCCTACCACATGGATCCTGGATATTGAACTCATGTCTTCAGCCTTGGCAGCAAGCATCTTTGCCTGCCTAGCCATCTTGCCACCTCTAAAGACTACTTATTTTTCCTGAATAAATAAAATTTTAGAATTGAAACAAGTGTTAGTGAGATGGCTCAGCTGGTAAAGGCCTTAGCTGTGAAAACCTAGTAACCTGAGTTTGATTCCTGGAGCCCATACAAAGGTAGATGGAGAAAACCAACTCCACAAAGTTGTCTTCTGATCTCCACACACACACCAAGTACACATAACTCTCTCTCTCTCTCTCATTAATAATAAATATAAAAACATTTAATAAGGGAAGTAAGTACTCAAGTTTTTGTTTTATATCATTTTCAAAGAGAAATGTTTCTTATGTGAAGTGTTCCTGGCCATTTGTAAGGCACAGGATGGCCCTGTGCCTGCCTGTTGTCTGTCTGCTTAAACACCTTTTATGGTCTTCATGTAGATCACAAACTACAAAGCAATGTTTACCTCAGGCGGGAGATGGTGGATGTGATGGCTTTTATTTTTTATTTTATTGGGGATTTTGCCCTCTGTTTTGTTTGTTTGCTTTATACATGCCTGGAATGTACAGCTAGCAGAGGTTCATTTTGAAGTTCTGATTTGGCTTGTTCTTCAAGTCCAATTTGTCAAATCAGCAACACTTTTCAAACAAAATTAACTGCTGTGCAGGTGGCCCCACAGTTCCAGATGATTTTTCTTTCAGAAGCCCCTTTCAGGAGAGCTGAAGACTCAAGGCTAGTTTTCCCATGAAAATTAACAAAGTATGTTGACTGATGACCACCCAACCTGAGCCATAGGCACTGGGTATGAGTTGTTTCTGGGCTAATGAGGACCTGCTGGGTCCTGGGATGCCTTCACTTTACTTCCTTGGGCTTTGAAATGGAGGAAGGGGCAGGAAGCAACTCTGAGACAAGACAGACTGATTCTAACAATAGGCAGACAGAGAGGGACAGTCTCTTGGTGGAATGGCACCCCACATATCTCCAGGAGGATTACATCAGCCAGAGGGCTGTGGCAGACAAACTTAAATGTTATACCCCCTTCTTTACCCAGGACTTCCCCATTCCTGTGTTCAGTTGATGTTACATACCCTTCTTTTTAATCCAAGACACTGGCCAGATGTTGCTATCTTACAGATGACATCCAAGGCCGAGTGTATTAACATATATGCTGTGTTTATGTGTTCATCTATTTGTTGTTTTATGGTGTTGGGGATTGAACCTCATATCAGGCAAGTATGTTCTACCGCTGAGCTACAGCTACCCCTAGACTATGTTATATCCCATACACCCATACATATGTTAAAGTTGATACACAGCAGGAGATTAGCAACCAAAATAATAAAATACAGTATTGCATAAGTTGTTTCAGGAAATTTCCATTTAATATATTCAAACTTCCCTGGACCACAAATAACTGAAATTGCACTAAGTAAATGGTAGCTGAGCAGGAAGCTGCTGTTAAACAACTGTTTATTGATTTGAGGAGCCAGTTAGATGTGTTATATTCTCAAAATTTTATGATTGTTGTCTTGGGGTGATTTTCAAGACACATTTTTTTTAAGTTTTTTTTTTTTTTTTTTTTTCACATACTCAGCTCTCTCCTCTATCTCTCACTTTTTAAAACGGGCTCTCATGTATTCAGGAGGCCAATTTTGAACTCAGTATGTGAAGTTGGGAAGATGTTTAGCTCATGAGTCATGACAAGCTCTTCTGAGCACTATAAAACATTGTCTGCTATAGTTAGCATTATAATGAGTTCAACACTTTGCTTTTAGCCAAGAGGTACAGGTAGCAAGGGCATTAGTCACTTCTCTGCTGGTTGCCATCATTATACTGGTTTTGAAATGTTCCTTTTTCTCCATTTTAAATATCGATTATCTATCCAATACATGAATTGGGAATAGTTTTTTAAATTTGCTAGAGATTATAAAACTAATGTACCCTTTAGTGTTAGTAAAGTTAAAGGAACTTTACTTTTTAAAAAATATATTATAAGCTTTTAATTACTGTAGGGTTCTCCTCTAGCTATTCATTTGTTTATAGTGGTAAATAAAATGTCTTTTAAAAGCCTTATCATTTCTACTTTTATCTACATCTAATGAGTACCTGTCTACACAATGAGTGAAGCTTGTTAGAGGAAATCCCTTAAAGTAGGAAATACACTTGTTTGTCCTTGTAGACAAGGAAGGAATGGGGAGTTATACCTAGACATTAGCTCTTCACTTTGTTAGTCCTTTGCCACTTGCTAAGTTGGAGACATACCCAGACCTTTCAGCAACTTCTCTGCTGTAAAATCTCTGAAGTTTAGATCTGGAATGACAGCTCAGAGATTAAGAACACACATTGCAATTCCAGAAGACTTGGATTCCATTCCCAGCACCTGCACAGCTGCTCACAAACCCAGTTCCAGGGGGCTCTAATGCCCTCTTCTGGCTTCCATGGGCATTGCACACATGTGGTGCACAAACATACATGCTGGTAAAACACCCATACACATAATTAAAAACAAACAAACAACTTCAAACGCTTCCCTAAACAGGAGCATAAATACACAATTCACATCCAAATGTGTAAGACAATTTGGAGAAACCTTAAGGAAAATTTCTTGAGCTTTTACCTAGCTCCTGGTGTGTGTGTGTGTGTGTGTGTGTGTGTGTGTGTGTGTGTGTGTGGTTTTGTTTTGGGAGGCTGGGTCATCTCTAGCTTAGGCTGGCCTCAAATCTCTATGCAGTTCAAGATGAACTTCTGGCTTCCTGCCTCCATCTTTCAGATGCTGGGATTACAGATATGTGCTACCACACCTGGTTTGTGTGGTGCTGGGGATCGAACTCAGGTCCATTCATGCTTGGCAAGCAGCGTACCAACTGAGCTACATCCCCATCCCTTACATTATATTTTTTTTTTGCTTCAAAGAATTATTAGTGCTATAAAGGGGGAGAGTGGAAAGTAATTACCAGAATAACAATGAGAACCAGAGTGAGAGGTGGTAGGTAGCTAAGACTTTTTGGCAAGAACTTAACTGAACACCTGTCAGCAGAAAGAATTTTAATCTTTCTACTTAATGGTACATTTATATAATACAGGATTTCTTAGATAAGATAGAAAATATCTTGAATGCAAGCTGTGTGTAGAACTTATTTGCTAAGCAGCCTAGCAGAGTGTCTTCCACATTAGAGGCATTCACTAACCTAATAGATGACTGAATGAATAAGCCAATGACTAGAATTCGAACTTCATGACTGTTTTTACCTATTCTATCTATGCTAGCTTTTCTTCTTTTTGGGAAGCTCACAGACCTAAGTGGCTAGGAGATAGGCACAGTGAGGGAAGATGCCTTTCTTGTTGTTTGATTTGATCAGTTCATTGCCCCTTATTAAATGAGAACCAGGGCAGTCAGTCTAAAGTTGGAGAAGAATACCCCCAATGCTACACTGCTACTTCTGCCAGTCCACCCAAGCATGCAAACTCAGAAAACGATGGTTTCATTAAGTCTGCTTTATCACAGGCATGTGGTTGAAGTAGTAAGAGTGAAGATCTGACTGAATTTTCTGGATAGAACTGGTGATGGGCAAGCTCTGTGGTTACGGCTGCCAGAAGGGCCAGCGATCACAACAGTCTAGACATGGGGACAGCTGCGAAGGAGCACTTTATTGTATCAGACAGTTGCCCTACTATGATACATTTAATTGTCCAGAACAGACATTTCTACATGAATTGTTCTTAATTTGATTTGAAACAGGCCAACTGTTGTCTCAAAGGATAATGCAAGGGGCTAAACTGAAGGGTTTTTGTTTTGTTTTTCTCAATGGCAGTACCTTTGGAAAAGCAAATGAAATTCTCAAAAATTCAAAGTCAGTACGATTCCTGTTTGGCCATGTAATTAGCATTCTGGTGGTCACCATCCCTTACCTGGCTTCCTAAATTCGCAAAGTTACCACTTCAGGTCTTGTCTGAATTCCTTTAAGAGAAAAATCCCTTGAAGAGAAAAATGAAAGTCTTTTATTGAAATATTCTGACTCACTAAAAACAAAATTGGATGGGTTTCTTTTCCCTTCTTTTGAATATAGCTTTCTCTTTAAAGTCATTAAAGGTGGTTGATAAAATTAAACTCTACATTTCAATTCTAAGAGAAAAAACAAAAGCCCCACTTGTCTAAATGTTTAGCGAGGAGTTTTCAGAGGGAAGTGTGGCCCGTATAACCAGTTCCTTTTCTCTAATTTTTTTCAGGTCCATTAGAACTGAGTAATTCTGTACGTCTGTAACTTTATGCCAGTATTTTTACGAATCTCAACTCAATTTTTTTGTCTGTTGGCAGTGAGTTTTAAAAGTCTTAAACATGCCCAAACATCTCAAAGGATTTAAAGAAAATTATAATAGTGACTAGTTTCTCCCCGTCCCTAAAAAAAAAAAAAAAAAAAAAAAAAATAGAGCACACTACTGAAATTATTTAAATTGACTGGATCTTTTAAGCGAGTAAACACATTTTAACTAGGTTTTTTTCCCAATCCTTCCATTCATGCCAACTATAGAAATTAGCCTTCACTCTTCCTTCACTTACACATGGATACACACACTTGCATGGACACAAGAAAAATTTCTTTTCTCCTGTCAGCATTCCTCCCCAACAAAGCTTAGATTAGTGGCATGAAGGCGGCCGCAGAGAAAGGACATTCAGGCCAGAAGGCTCCCCACAGGCACAGCTGGTAGGGGTTAATGGCAGCTGAACCTCCCAGCCAGGGCCCTTTCTCTATTGTGTGTTCAACTCCTGGGAAGGAGGCCGACTTGTGACAGCCTCTGGGGTGCAGCAGATCAGAAGTATAGCAACTGGGTCACAGAAGCAGTGTTCCAGGCGAGGAGGGTTTAGGACAGCCAGAAAAAGTGACTCTGAAATACACATGCAATGTCTCTGCTCACAAGGGCTACAGGAAGATGGCTCATAGTCCTTTCATCCATAGTGTAGCCAGACATGAGCGATTGGGCAGGGATGCCGAGTTGCTCATATTCAAGTGGTTCCATTCTGCCCCAACCTTGTGTATATATGGCTAGTGTATGTTATTCAAGTCTGAGCACTGAGGGTTGAGGGTTCTATTTCCCATGTGGAATAAAGACTCTGGAGCTGTGACACAATGGCCCTGGGGGAAACTAGGGCCTCCTGATAAATAGAGGTTGAAATGTAAGCAGAGAGTGATTTATATGAGTACATGTCTAAATGAAGTAGGTGGGTTTTCCTAGGCTCCATGGGATAGGACAACATGGATGTCAACTAGGGTTTCTAATTTACCTTTTTATTTTAAAACAGGAAAAAGCATAACAACAGCTGTGTTGGGCCTAGTACAGATATCAGAACTCTTTAATAGATTTTGTTCCCCCTTTTTCCTCATCTCCCAGGTAGAGTCTCACAACACACCCCTGGAGGGCCACACATGTGTTACACAGCTCAGGCTGGCCTCAAACTCCTGGCTATCCACTTCCCTCACCACTTCCTCCCAGACTCTAGGACTGTAGGTCTGAGTCACCATGTCCAGCTTAGCAGACTTTTACACTGAACACAGTAGGTAAATAGGACTCTATAGGAAAAATGTGTTTTTCAGAGAGACAAAGATTGTTAAAGAAAGCAAGCTTGAGAGCTCTGAGGATCCTGCATCATGGAGGTGGGCTTTGTCAAAGAACATAATCCTATATTGGAATAGGGCTTGGCAAACTAAGGGACCTCAGTAAATATTAATTAAATAAATAAAGACCCCATAGTCACAGAGGTTGGCTCTGCTGTTCATTTTTAACCTAAAAGGTTTCCTTGTTTAGAAATCACAAGAAGTCCCAAGGAGGATACTTTTTGTTCTGGTGAAATGAATTTGTTTCCTTTCAAAATAGCTGAGCATCCCTGACCAAAGACTATTAAGACAATTCATTCCAGTTAAAGTTGGCCTCATTTCTTCTCTATAAACCCAACCTTGAGAGCTAATTGGGGACTAGTTTGGGCCACACGGAGGCAGTGAATGCTAGAGGCATCCTTATTCTAATGCTTTTGGCTTGGTTTATCTAATTTGAAATTTTAATGCCACTTGACTAAAATTTGCCCTCTCCTTGAGTTTGTTTTGACTTATCACTCTGGGAAAAGGAAACAGGGGAAAGAGAACAAATTAGGGCCTTGGGATTTTACCTGCAGCATAAACATTTAATACTTCCTCTTTCAAGTCACAATAGTTTGGGAGGAACAATGCAACCCAATGAGCTCATTAAAGCTGTTCTCATTGGGTCAAAATGGGGAGGGCTAGCAAATGAGTCTAAGGGGACGAGGTTGTGGTAATGCTTGAGACAGCTGGCAAGGCTCTCTTGGCTTCCCCAGATGGAGGGACTAAGGTCCTGTGTGTAGCACTTCTTAGGGACCCCTCCCTGGGAACAAAGAGCAAAGTGACCATCTTATCAGAGCACACATCTTCATGCCTAGAGTCTCTTAGAAGATATAATGACCTTGTGTTGAGGTTGTTGGAATTCAGGTGGCAGACTAGTGTAACAGTAATGTAACCATTGTAATGTACCCAAATCTGCTTCTGCAGGAAAGTGATATGACAGGTTTGTGTTATTTACAAAACTCACAGGTACAAAACTCACACGTGACTTTATTGTATTCATAAATATTTCTTTTATTCTTATGGTTACACTGTAAGCTTGGAGGATTATCTCAATATGTGACTTTTAAAATAATTTAATTTTTTTTTTTTTTTTTTTTTTTTTTTTGTAAATACAGAAAGGAGAAAATTCAGAAGCCTTTCTCATAGGCACAGTCAGAAAACCTCTGGAAGACAGAAGTGCTTTCCTGAACTTGGCCATGCTGCACATAGGAAGAGGCTCCTCCCTCCTTAGAAAGCAGTTCCTTCCCTTTTCTTTGCATCATGCTTTATTTAGGCTGGGGGTGTGGCAAACAGAAAAGATCAGAGACCAGTCCCCTTCCGTGATCACTGCAATACAAAGCAGAATCAGAAGGACTAGAGGTCATTCTCTTTCTTTACAGCCTAAGACTGTTTGACCTAAACCTTGGACTCTCCCCTCTCTGGGTGCATGTGTGCAGAGTGCACGAATATCCATGCAGTTATTTGTTCTTTTCTTTTGGAAAAGCAAACCACACCTGGGCAGGGACTTTTTATTCTCTTCAGGATTCAACTCACATTGCACTTTTATGCTGTGCTTTAAAAAATCCAAGAAAATAAAGAGAGCACTGCTTTCTGATAGCAGAGCTTGCTAGTATAATAAGATACACTTACACACCCTGTATTTTTTAATAAAAAAAATTGAGACTAGGGGAGTTTGTTGACCTTATTGCACTGGAATATGTATTAGGCACACAAAAATACAAAGAAATATTAAATTAAGAACTCATAAAGAATTTATTTAAATGACAGCCTTACACACTGCAGAGTTTTTGCATTTAACAAACTCCCAATCTCCCTGGGTGCAACTAATTTGAAGCAATTGATTCAATAGCTTGTTGTTGTCTTTTAAAAAAGAATAGGTAATTCCATTTTCAAAAACAAACTTAATAGGAAACACTGTTTACAAAATCACAGGGCTGTTTTTAAACCAGTTGCTCCTATATGGCATGATACATGGCTAGGGAAAGGGTTAAGCTTTCCTGACTTTCAGATACAATGAAATTATGACAGGAAGAAAATTGTGCCATTTTAGCATGAAAATGCTTGTACAAATACTGTCGTTCCTTCCTTCTTACTTTCTTTATAATGCCTCAGCGATAGCTAAGATGACAGACATTTGACAGGTATCTGTAAGCACACGGCCCAGGCAGCTCATTAAAGTTTTTCTTTCTATGCATCAGCTTTCACAATGGCAAAAACCCATTAGCATTGACTATTCCGCAGATTAGAAGAATTAAGGGCTTCAAACGTTGGCTTATACCAAGCAATGTCATTTGTGAAGTGATGTTTGCTTTATTATTTCCCTTTCTCTCCCTCTGAAACCAGACTGACATGACTTTAGCTCTACATAGGGTGCAATGTGCAAACCAAAGGATTGGCTCATCGATGAAAAGAATCGTATTCCCTTTTATACATGACTGGAATGGCAAAAAGGGAGACTTTACATGCACTATTTAGGCTCATTAGAGGGCTGATTATGATAGTTCTCTGGTGTAATCTTTAATCGACTTTGACACTAGATTTGCCCCGTTACAAATCCTGTCATGCAAATTAAGTCATTTGTGTTGTTTGATATGGAAAGATCTGCTATGAAATGAAAGATTAGCTCTCAGATGAGGCACAAGAGACCAGTGCCCTTGTGCACCATGCAACTGATTACAGGGATGACAGCGTCCATTTCTACTCTGCTGGTAACATTAGGAGAGGAGATTAAATTAGCATGCCTCTCGGTCTTCCTGCATAAGGGTGTTCAAAATAGATGCTCATGTTTCCATAGCTATATTTCTTGGGCTAACCCAAACAAGTGCTCCAAGGTACTAATGTGCATTTACCTTAACCTATTCTCCATTGAGTGGGGTTGCATTGTGCATACTCATAGATAAAAATTCTTGCTCTGTACAGGTGATCAGTGTTGACTAATGAGAAGCTCCACAAACCAAAAGGGAATGCCTACTAAATTAACATAACTGTGGCTTTCTATGTCCATCTACCACCTATTTATTTTTACATGTTTTGTATTTGTTTGTTTGTTTATAGACAGGAACTAGTGTAGTCCAGACTGGCCTTGAACTTACTATTTAGCTGAGATTAGTCCTGAACCCTGGTTCCTCCTGCCTCTGCCTATCAAGCGCTGGAATTACAGGTATGTGACACCATACCCAGATCCACTATATATTTTTAAATGGCAGAAGGTCATGTTCTTGGCATTTGTTTTGATAGATTATAAACAAGAATGATGGTGAGGAGATGTAAGAAGAGTTTTCACCAAAATGTTCATGGGAAGTGGCATTTTACCTGGTAACTAAATGACTACTGACACCAGAGAGTATGATCTTGACATTTCTATTACATAGTTCAGCTTCACTGGATGGATATTTCTGGCCCTGAAAACAGGAATCAGTGATCTGAGAGTTGGACAAGCGGAGCCTAGGTTGAGTTAGTCCTGCTTCATCTGCAAGCGCCTCCCAGAATATGCACATTTGGGACACGGTTTTCTTCAAAGATGTCTTCTGACTTAAAATGATTAAGTTTACCATTTTCAGACCAAATCTGAAAGGACTGGTTAAAAAAAAAAGACATCTAGATGAGTCAGAAATGAGCATGAAAAACGGATGACAGAAAACCAGTAGTTGGGCAGGGAGGCTGCAAACAGTTTGATTTGCTGGATAATGGTGGCATGGGATGGCTGGCTTCAAGAGCTGGAGACCATGAGTGGAAGCCTCCCCTTCCTCTGAGACATTAGCCAAAGCTGCCTGAGATGCTCGCTCTTTCCAGGGTCAGACACTTCAGCTTTTTAAAAGTCTTTCTGTCCTGTGTTTGCTCACAGCTTTATGATTACTTGGAATTACTTTATGTCAAACAGGCTCTTAGAGAATAGGAAAATTGTTAATACAGTTGAAAAAAAGTTTTAAAGCTATTTTTCAAATACTAGCCACACCAAGTATATAACCTCAATGTTTTTTTTTTTAACCTATACATTTAAAATGCAGATTAAATGCAAATAAACCCAATTCTGCTTCATTGAAAAAAAAAAAAAAAAGAATGGTATAAAGAGGCCCATAACAAACACTTGTCCATATTTCTGTAACTCTTCATTTAGAACTTATGTCTCACATCCTATTTCTTTCCCAAATAGTTTGTAAGAAAAAAGAAAGTGACAAAATATGATTATAGACTTGCTATTAAAGGAAAGGTCAACCACAATGCATCAGTGGGCTGGCTGGGAAGCCAGGAGGTGCTCCACGCTTCAGGCACAGGATAAATATTCTGTCTAATGCAAGGCTGTCAGAGAAGGTGCCTTTGATTGAACAGTGATGTAAATAGTCATTTAAAATCCCTTTTAAATGATCATAACACAAGTTAGAGTGGCCTCCAGCAGCTCCATCCACGTGTCTTCTCTTGGAACATTTTTAATAGGCATGCTTTGTCTTTTGAATGAGTCACACACCTCTGTTTTGATTAACTTTTTATCAGATTTGGGGATTTCATTTCGCTCATAGCTAGATAGAGCATTCGCTGTTTAGATAGCACTGAAATAACTTTTAACGAATGAAATAACTTGTAGAGTTTCCTTGGTAATCCTCAGGGAGAAAATGAGTCCATCGCAGAGTTTAACTTGAGATCTAAGTGAGTTTTCAGATTTCCCAAGCTGCCCTCACTAAGGGGCAGAAATCTGGCCACCACATCATTCCATCAGTCATAAAAGATCTAGACATATTTTTAGCCAAGTAATGTTGTATGAAGCTGAGGAAGAATAGAGTAGGGAAACTAAACAACAAAGGAAACAAAATGAAAACATGGTGTTTGCCTAGTAAAAAAGCTGAGAAATCAGTAAGAATGGATTAAACACCACTGCCTTTATTGCTATTACCTGACATTTATGTGACTGAGAGTTCCTGCAGTTCTGCAGTATTTCATTCAGAAGACATAATCCTTGCTGTTAATGTAGTACTTTAAATTTAATTTTATGGCACAGTAAATTAAATGGTTGCCATTCCTCAGCCATCCCCTCCTTGACCTGGGGACCTAGACAAGCATGTATATTGTTTCAGACTACTGATGGACCAGTTAATGTATCAAAGGGCACACTGTTGTATTCAGACAGGGCAATGGTTCCTGACCTTAAAGCTGAATTAGAATCATCTGGAGGGCTATTAAACCACAGATTGTTGGGCCCCACCTGCAGACTTTCTCCTTGGGTTGTAGAGGGTGAGCTCTTGGATGGGCTGGACAAGCTAGCCGATGCTGATGATGCTGTCCCAGGATCTACACTTTGCAAACTACTAAGAGGGTAACATGAAAGTAGCTGGGGTATGTGTGAGACAGAGAGTTTTCCATGTGGAAAAATCTCTGTGTACTAGGGAAAGAAAGGAGAAATAAATCCCCAACTGTCTTCCTTTAATATTTCTTCTCTTTTCCCTTTTAATGTAGGCAATATCCAACTTCAGTTCCCAGGATATATATATCTTTCAGATTTTCACTGGAATTCAGCTACATTTTTTAACATGGGAATATATGATTTCTAGACTATTCTGTCACATTAATAAATGGTTGTAAAGTATGTATACATCTCAGGCTGGATTAAGGAACATAGATCACAGAAGGCTCCTGGAGCTCAACACCTTGTGTTGCTGCTGGTGAAGGTTTGTACCCCAACACGTCATTTCCACCACTCTGCGGAACACACCTTCAGTTCTGATGGGTACCTGCCCAGCACCTACAGATTGTAGGAACTCTACAGGAGGTAAGAAGAGCTGAGAATGGGTTGTAAAGAAAAGCAGAAAGCCCTAGGTATCAGGGATTGTAACTGCCGGTTTGGACCCTTTCAGCACCAAGTACAAAGCTTCATTACTTGCCAGATACTGAGGGTGGAGATGAGGAGGGGTGGCATAGCCAGATTTTTCTTTGGGCCAAGACCTCACAAAAAAAATGACATGGAGACTTATTATTAATTATGAAAACTCAGCCTATAGCTTAGGCTTGCCCACTAACTCTTATAACTTAAAATAACCCATTTCTATTCATCTTTATGTTGCCATATGACTTGTGGTTCTTATCTCTCCTCCTGAATGTCTTGCTTCCTTTGCATCCAGCTGGGGACTCCTCCTTTCTTCTTCCCAGAGCTCTCTCTGTCCAGAGGTCCCTGCTATACCTCCTGCAGCTATTGGCTGTTTAGCTTTTTACTAAACTGACCACAGCGACATAACTTTACACAGTGTAATGAAATATCTTGCAATAGGATGCAGACAATGAAGGACAGTGAGGTGAGCTCCTTACTTACAGAGGAGCACGGTCTTTTTTGTTCCATCTGCATAGGTTAAATGAGAAGTAACACTGAGTGAGAACTTGACCACATGGGGTCTGGGCATTTGCATATGGTGTGCTTGGGTCAGCTCTGTGTTTCTTATTTAATCAGACTGTTTAGAAATTCGTCTACATATGTATGTGTGAGGGTGTCATATTTCCTGAAACTAAGTCGCAGACAGCTATAAACTGCCAAGTGAGTGCTGGAAATTGAACCTGGATCCTGTGGAAGAGCAGCCAGTGCTCTCAACTGCTGAGCCATCTCTCCAGCCCCCTCAGGTGTTCTTTTAAATTAATAATGTCTAAGCCTATCCTTGTGCTTCATAGATGGCCTCTAGTGGTAAAGATGATTTATAGGTACAGGCTTTGCAAACTATAGAATGCTATTCTAATATGGCAGATCATTATTTACTACATATAAGCCTGTTTGTACAAGGGTCCTTCTTTAAGTCAGTTCTCTGCAGGTGTTCCTAAGAAAAGTAAAACAATTGCTGCTAAGCCCGGACAGTGAGGACTTCCAATTCCCTTTTCTTGTCTTAGTATGTTCAAGTGATTTTCAAATTGAGTGATACTTCAACAGGGTGTTGTATTCTGTAGATATAGAGCAGCCAGGGTTCTTGCAAAAGATATCATTGTACAGCCTTGTGGAGACAGCATGGCTAGAAGCTGCAGCAGATAGAGGTAGTGGTGATGGTAGGCACTCAGCTTCTACCAAGACTTAATGAGGCATTGTTATTTGGGGGAAAACAGGCTCTAGGTATACCTGGATTAGAATGTTGTCTTGGTGGCTTCCAGTAGTGTGGTTGTTTTTGAGAAAGCACTCTGGGGTTCCTTGAACATTGGTTTCTCCATTAATAACATGAAAAAACAGTAGTATCTCCTATTGTCTACGTTACTGTTCTATTGTTGTGAAGTGACCAAGGCAATTTACAAAAGAAAGCAATTAGGTGGGGCTTGTTAACAGTTTCAGAGGGTGAGTCCATGAGCATCATGGCAGGGAGCAAGGCAGCAGGCAGGCCTGTGCTGAAGGAGTTGCTGAGCTCTTATCTGAAGCACAAGCATGCAGCAGAGAGGAGAGACTGAGCCTCCAGAGCACATTTTAAACCTCAAAGCCCACCCCCAGCAACACACCTTTTCCAACAAGGCCACACCTCTTAATTCTTCCTAAACAGCCAACCAGCTGGGAATCAGATATTCAAATAGGAACCTACTTGAGGGTGGAGGAGCATCCTCGTTCAAACCACCAGTTAGTTTAGTAAATGTTGAGTGGGTTACTCAGTGGGAAATTCCTGACAGTAGTAAACAGAGGCACTTGTAGTGGGTAGCCATCCCAGCATTGGCCCGGAAGTTCCAACCCCCACTGAGGCTTCTGTAATGGTCACGCCCACAAGGCAGGGCGGACAAGGAAACGGAGGACGGAGGATCGAGAGGAGGTCGCGGGCTTGGTTCCGGGACCCTGGACGCTGGAGGGAGACCGAGCAGAGTTCTCCAGAGAACACCTCGGGACTGCGCCATACCTTTGCCAGACCCTGCAACCTACCCCTTCATTGTAAGTTACCCCACAAAATAAACCTCCCTTTTAACTACGTGGAGTGGCCTAAATAATTTCACCATTAGGCACTGACATTGATCAAGTGCTTCATACATTGACACCTATTCTATGATGATGAAACCTGAACTGTCTAAGAACAGCCTCTTTTAGCTTATGAACCTTATCCCTTCAAGCTTAGACCCAAGAAGTGACCCAGACCCCTAACACATGATTCAGAAGTAGAACTCAAATTGGACCTGGTGTTTGGGGTCTGTGATCCTAACTATTTGGGAGGCTGATGCAGGAGGATTGTAGGCTCAAGGTAAGCTTCCGCAACTTAGTGAGAACTTACATAAAAAATTTAAAAAGTAAAAGGACTGGGGAATAGCTTAGTGGTAGAGCACTTGTCTACAGTGTTTAATAAAACTGTAATCATGTTGTAGGCATTTTATCCCCATCATGCCTTACAGCATAAACCAAAATTCCTCTTTGTTCCTTTCCTTGTTTCTTTCTCTGATAACATTCTTCTTTGTGACTGTCAGTTGATGCTGGGTGTCCTCTGGAAATTCATTCTGATGGGAGTCTGGACACATGACCTTTGCTCCACAGAATGGCAGCTGGATTCTGGAAGAGCTCAAGGCTTCCTGGGACCTGGTTTCATAATCCCAGACCAACATTGCTTTTGCAGGCAGTTCAGAAGAAAGGAATACGCCTCAATTTTCAGTGGGAAGATTGTCAAAGAATTTTGGTCATATTTCACTTTCCACAGCAATTGCAAAAATGGAAAGTGGAAAAATTTGTTCAAATAACTTGCTCATTAAGTGCATGAGAAGCCTTTCATGGGGGAGCTGAAGCCAAGATCACTAAAAGGTTTTCAGGCCCATTTAGGGAGAAATGAAATGTTCTCTCACATCTCTTTTCTTGCCTTGACACACTCCCCATGAGAGAAGTGCTGTGTATTCCTCTATCCACTAACATAGTTTACCCTAAAAACAAAGGCTAGTGCTGAATTGTTCCTTGATTTATCTAGTCTGCAGCTCAAATCCTGGGATGCATTAAAGTTCTTTTTAATTAGTTGAACAAATGCATGAAATGGGCATAGCAATGCATGACTTTAACCCCAGTACTTGGGAGGCAGAGGCAAGCAGATCTCTGTGAGTTCTAGGTCAGCCTGGTCTACACAGTGAATTCTAGGACATCCAGAGCTACATAGTGAAACTGTCTTGAAAAACAACGAAAGAAAGAAAGAAAGAAAGAAAGAAAGAAAGAAAGAAAGAAAGAAAGAAAAAGAAAGGAAGGAAGGAAGGAAGGAAGAAATGCATGAATAAGATAAGAGGGAAAACTGATTTGAAAAAAATAATCGCTGACATTAGCTATATTAAGCTTTAAGAAGCTAGGGAGACATTGTTAACCGCTGTGTGGTTGGTCGAGTGAGATGACCTTCATCCCTCATAGTCTTGGGGATTTGCACACTTGGCCCGCAACTGGTGGTGGTGTTTGCAAGAGGCTTAGAAAATGTGGCCTCCTTGGAGAAAGTGTGTAACTGGGGCAGACTTTGGGAATTTAAAAATTGGCACTGTTTCTAGTTCACTCTCTCTGTTTCCTGTTTGCGGTTTAACATGCTCCATCAGCTTCCTGTTCTTGGCACCAGGCATTAACTTTGTCAACATGGACTCTAGCCCTTTGGAACCATAAGCCAAAATAAATCACTCTTCTATAAGTTATTTTGGTCATGGTGTTTTATCACAGCAATAGAAAAGTCACTAATAGACTCTCTGAGTCTTAGGAGAGTATGGCTCTGTACCAAGTGGGAAACTCATAAATATGCACAGCTCTACAAAGGCAAAATGCATATTTTTAAAGAAAATTAGCATATCCCAGCATAACACAATAGTCTAAACAATCAGGCGATGTGATTTAAATTTTCCTCAGACTCTAATATAAACTCTACAAGTAAAAAATATGGTATTTATTTTATCTGAAAACAATTCTGTGGTTATGATGAGAATGGTAAGGATGTGTGTTAAGGAAGATTCAGAAGACCTAGATTATTGTTCTGTGCCATAGCAATCAGTAAGTATTGTCTTAACAAAGATCATAGTGGAGAGTATGAACTGTTAGGGTCATTTGATCTACTTGACATCCAATAAACTACATATTGGCACACTTGGCAAACTAAGTCCTAGAATGGACTGACTGTGAAGGGCTGTTTTTAAAAGGTATTTACAAACTCTAAAAAATATTTATTTTATTTCTTGTGTGAATGTTTTCCTTACATGTACATATGTACATTTTATGTGTGCCTGATGTCCATAGAGGTCAAAAAAGTTCCTTGAATTTCCTGAAACAGGAGCTAAGGATGGTTGTGAGTCATGATGTGGGTGCTGGGAACTGAACCCAGATCCTTTGCCAGAGCAGCATGTGCTCTTAACAACTGAGCCATCTTTCGAGCACCAATATTTACAACTTTTAAAGTTAAATAAACTCAAAATAGTATAATTTAGTAAAAAATTATCTTTAAAAATAAGCTATATGAATGAATATATTGTTCATAAAACATTTTTGAAAACCTAGGAAGAATTAATTAAATATATATAAAATTTTGTTGTTGTTTGGTTGTTGTTGTGGTGGTGGTTTTTAAAACAGGGTCTCACTGTTGTAGATCTGGCTGTCCTGGAACTCACTATGTAGACCAGGCTGGGCTCAAACTCCTAGAGATCTACCTGCTTATGGCTCCCAAGTGCTGGGATTAAAGGCATGCACCACCATGCCTGACTTGATGTATGTGTAAATATTAAATACCGGCAAAATTCTGCTTGCCTTGCAGTGAATGGCTGTTGTTATATATTGTATGTATACTACGATCTTTATTCTCCAGTATTATTTTCAGTCAATTTCTATAAAAAGCCCATTTTCAGATGAGAAAACTGAGTCTAACAGAATTACCTCTAGCCACACAACTGAGGTCATGGTTTGAAATCCATACCTGCCTGCTGTGGAGGCTCATGATCTTAACCACCACACCCAGCAATGAGTTTTTCACTAACACCATTCTGATTAGTTTTTGTCAGTTGGACACAAACAAGCATTATTTGCAAAAAGGGAACCTCAATTGAGAAAACACCTTCATAAGATTGGCATTTAGGCAAGTCTGTGGCACATTTTTTTTTTTTTTTGGTTGATGAGTGATGTGGGAGGGCCCAGTTTACTATGGGTAGTGCTGTCCACCACAGTGGTCCTGATTTGTATAAGAAATCAGACTGAGCAAGCCATGGGGAGCAAGCCAGAAAGTAGTACTCCTCCTTGGTCTCTGCTTCAGTTCCTGCCTCCAAGATTTTCTGTCCTGACTGCCCTTCATGATACTCTGTGATCAGGATGTGTAAGCTAAATAAACCCTTTCCTTCCCAAGCTGCTTTTGGTCCATGTTTTATCACAGCAATAGAAAGCAAGCTGGGACAAACACCAACACAAAGAAATCATGGAGACAAAGATTTGTATCGTGAGTTGTTGATATGTACACTCCAAGGAGTAGCTGTCGTAAATACATTTGAATCATCTTTCCTAAGGAAATGAACACTACCTATAATATAAAGAAAACTGATGTCTCACTGCATGACTTAGCTTTCACAGTTGGTGGATCAAGATGGGTCTTCCTGGCATAAGTCACACCTGACAGATACTTCTGGATGTGGCAGGTGGCTCAGTGGGTGGTCAGTACAAAGGTAAGGCATTCAGAGCTCACCTCTCCTCCTTTTGCTGCTCAAGACTTGTAGTGAGGCAGACTAAAGTAACCATTAACTTTAACAGAAGAGCAACCAATGATCCTGTAGCTGTTCTGCCTTGTAAGCAGGTGCATTTATCAGGCTTTTTAACCTCCTCCACTCCTAAACCTTTTCACCTGGGAATGTTCACATGACTTTGGGTGGATAGGTATATAAAATAATTTACTGGCAACAAATTATAAGGACTTACATTTTAAAGTGATTCTTTAGCCAGGTAGTAATGGCGCATGCCTTTAATCCCAGCACTTGAGTGGCAGAGGTAGGCAGATCTCTGTAAGTTTGAGGCCAGCCTGGTCTACAGAGTGAGTTTCAGGACAGCCAGGAATGCTTTTGATACAGAGAAATTCTGTCTCAAAAAAACAATAAATTAATAAATAAAATTCTTTAATATGCATACATTACCATTTATTAGAGATTAAAGCAAATCTGTCTACTAATAATGAGGCAGATATGCTTGTTTATTTTTACATAAAAATAAAATCTTGACTGAATAGTTGATACTGCAAGACATAGAGTGTAATCTTTTTTTTTCCAAGACAGACAGGGTTTCTTTGTGTAACAGCCCTGGCTGTCCTGGAACTTGGTCTGTAGACCAGGCTGACCTTGAACTCAAAGAGATCCACATACCTCTGCCTCCTGAGTGCTGGGATTAAAGGCATGCACCACTACCACCTGGCTGAGTATAAAATTTTCAGAATTATCAAAAATTTGATTTTATTATTGCCAATGTTGAGTCTGGCACTTAGAATAATAGTACAAAATGGTAGAAGTATTTTTAGCATCATTTCAGAAGTTGCTGAAAATTCTGTCCTAATCTCAAACTGACAATCATTTAGTGATTTTTTTTTTTAAAGAAATCAACAACTCAAATAGCAGGCTTTAAAATCAAATATTTTAGCCCAGTACAGTCCAAAGATATAACCTGATACTGGCATGCTAAGGAATGACATTAGAAATATTAGAAATCTCTATTTTTTTTTACAGTTAAACCATTAGCTTCTAAACGGGCAGGCAGCCTTATATGAAGGGTAAAAACATTTCAACTAATTATGTTCTGTAGACTTGCATCTGAGCTGAGGTGTTTCAGGTACTGGCCCTTAGTGTTTCCTGGTGTGATGGCCATCACAAAGCAATATGCTGTGTGTTCAGAATCAAGGCTGCAGTGAAGTAATGTGATGTAAAACAGGCCAGGACTGCCAGAACAGCCTCAGATTCATTACTTTTGATTTCTATTTAATTTTTGGAGTTTCACATTCATAACATTTTCCATTGTTGCTAGATTTTTTTTTTTTAAATGACCCTGCTCTCATTCGGTAATGCAATCCCATACAGTGTGAAGAATTGGACACTAAAAGACAAGATTTTTAAAGTACCTATCTTCTCTAGAAGTACATTTTTATATGCACTCATTTTATGCAAAAGTTATAATGTTTCTTGACCCCTAGCATCTGGACTTAATTTCAAGTTTCTGTCTCTTCTTGAACTCTGCATCTGACCACTCTCCTAGGGAATAGGCAATAGGGGCCAGCAGTAAACATCTTGCAGTTGAGTCTCCTTCAGATCTTGCCTATAAACCTATACCTTCCCTGCCAAGGATGCTCGGAAGAGTATGGGTGAAGTGGAGGGAGGGCATGCCAATTCAGTTACAGTACCAAACTCAGAGATAGCATGCAGAACACTCAGATCATTAAAAAGCTGTTTAGTTCCACAGTACAGAAAAAAGCAAAGTATAGGCAGAATTTTCTGTCCCATCAGCCAACTCCCAACTAACCACACGAAGATTTATTATTAATTATAAATGCTTGGCCAGTAGTTTAGGTTTGTTACTAACCAGCTCTTATCTATGTTCTACTACATGGTGGTATCTCTTTTCAGCACAAGTTCATCTTGCTTCTCTCTGCATCTCCTGGTAACTCTGCCCTTTTTCATCCCAGTGAGCTCTCTCTCTATCTGCAAGTCCTGCCTAACCCCTTCCTGCTTAGCTAATAGTTCTTTATTAAAACAATGAGAGCATCATATTTGCATACTATATATATTAAAAAAATAGTTCCACAACAGCAAAGACCAGAATGGTTAGATGTCCCTTAAACAACAACAACAAAACAATTGTAGCTGGGTGGTGGTGGCTCATGCCTTTAATCCCAGCACTCAGAAGGCAGAGCCAAGCAGATCTCTGTGAGTTCGAGGCCAACCTGGTCTACAGAGTGAGATCCAGGACAGGCACCAAAACTACACAGAGAAACCCTGTCTTGAAAAACAAACACACAAAAAAATTTGTATCGTTCTTGTGTCCTTTTCCAGAGTATCCTTCTGCCTAATGAGTTGGCAATTGTCTGTCAAGAATTGGCCCTTAGCTAGTACCAGAAACTTTTCCTCTGAGGTGACACATTCATGATGAGGCTTGCTGCTCTCTGCATAATGCTACAAACCAAGGTGCCCATGGCTCTGGCTCTGCCTGCCATTTAGTCCACATCCTGAACATCAGGTACCTCTACCCTGCTGAGAGCAGGTATCCTTTGCCACACAGTCCCGGTGGTGGCAATCATCTACAGTGTAGGCATTAGGACTGGGCCCAGCATTTCTCAGTGTGGGAAGCCCAATTCACCTCCAGGGAGAAACTATCCCCAAGTTTGGGGAGGCCAGTCCTGCAGGCACAGTGAGTAGCTTTGCAGCTGAGTCTCCAAGGAAACCATTGCTATTTGTGACTCTAGAGCTCAGGAAGTAATTCTTACCTGCTTTACAAGACTGACAGTGTCATGACAGCCTTAGGAGGCTGTCGTTTCCATGAGCAGAGATTCTGTAATGTAAATCGATTATTAATGAAGCTGTATTTTAAGTGACTGTGTTCTTTGGAGGGAGCGTGTTTATATTTAATTATCAAAATGGGAGCTGTGCAGTGGCACAGTAGCACAGAAGTCAGCTATTATCCCCCAAAATGGTTCAAAAATCAATCTTCATTCCAAAACCCATAATAAAAAAATAAAAAATAGCAATTTATTGAGAAAAAACCAAAGACATCCTATGTCAGAAAAGCTATCATTACTTGTGCTAAAACTAATATGTACATATTTTTAAAGAGAGATGTGCGTAATTATGCAAAAGAATTTTAAGTAGTTGCTGAATGGAGGCCCCACTGGATTGTCACTATCATTGGTAGTTTGGCATTTGCCCTGCTTCTGCCTGTCACACCAACCCGGGAGACAGCTACTATTAGAGATGTATACGAGTTGTTGTGTTTTTTTTTTTTTTTTTTTAAATCCATCAGGGCTCTCAGTCTTTCTTGAACACGACAAGCTCCTTGCAACAAAGTTTTGATCTCTTCTAGAATTGAGAATTTTGCTGCTTAGCTATTTCTGAAAATCTGTGATGATATACAGGTATTAAGTAGAAGATGGGACAGTGGGGTCATAGGACACCTGAATGGTGGACAGAAGAAGCCCAAGAATTGCTATATGAAAGGGCCTGATACAGCCATCTGAATGGCAGATGGGCAGGGTCACATGGACACAAGGTGTATAAACACTGTTTCTCTTTATCAAGGAAAAGATGGGCAATGCCAAAGCATGTGGGGACATGAAAGCCTCCAACCCTCCTGCCAGGCTGTCATTGGCTCATCATACTTGGCCCTGTGGTTCAAAAGAAGAGCAGGGCCAGCATCGTCCTGTGAGCAGTAAGTGATAGGAACAGATATGTTTTGTAAATCTTCTCCTGAGACTGAAGTTTAGTGAAGAAGTTTGAAGATGACTAGAGGTGATAGGCTAGATGACATGAGAGTTCGTAAAACTGTTCATAGGAATTAGTGAGAGAGAACTCAGTAGAGAACCTTAGGAAAGTGTGAGAAGTGTATACCAGACCCATTGAATCAGGATTTCCAAGCAGGTGTCAACAAAATATAGAAGCTTCATGACTCTTGTGCAGTGTAGCCTGAATCCATGGTCTAAGCACCGTTGTTGGTTGTTTTTACTCTCTACTCTTTTGGAGGGCTCGTCACCCAGATCCCAAATAAATCACACACAGAGGATTATTCTTTCTTATAAATGCCTGGCCTTAGCTTGGCTTATTTCCAGTCAGCTTTTCTTAGCTTAAATTATCCCATCTACCTTTTGCCGCTGTGCTTTTACCTTTCTCTTACTTCTGTATATCTTACTTTATCTTTTATTCCATGGCTGGCTAGGTGGCTGGGTGGCTGGGTGGCTGGGTGGCTGGCCCCTAGCATCTTCCTCTACTTGTTCTTGCTCCTTCATCCTCTCAGATTTCTCCTTCTATTTATCCTCTCTGCCTGCCAGCCCCTCCTAGCCTTTCCTGCCTAGCTATTGGCCATTCAGCTCTTTACTAGACCATCAGGTATTTTAGACAGGCTTTACAGAGTTGAAAAAATACATCATAAAAGACTGCAACATATCTTTGCATCATTAAAAAATGTTTCACAGCATAAACAAATGTATTAAATTTGTCTAGCTAATTAAATCTGGAGCTAGGCAGTGGTGGTGCACATCTTTGATCTCAGCACTCAGAAGGCAAAGGCAGGCAAATCTTTGCGAGTTCAAGACCAGCCTGGTCTACAGAGTGAGTTCTAGGACAGCCAGGGCTCCACAGAGAAACTCTCTTGAACAACAACAACAACAATAAAGAGGGATGTGTGTATAACCCACAGAGACTTGCTTGCCACATATTCACACATAGAGGTAGAAGCTGCAAACTTGAATGGTGGGTTAGATGAGCCTACTACTCAAACAGATGGCATCTCTTCCCCCAGGCTTCCACAGCAGTGCAGATGAAGCTGTATCTCAACAGTTTTCAACACAAGAAGTAACAAATCAAGCAGTGGTCCAAGTGCTTATTGTCATCCTAAGAATGTCCTACCTTCAGTTCTATAGCTTCATTGTATACCTACAATGATAAACACACATACACACAGTTGCTGTAGCTTGATTGTTCTCTCAGGCTGTTGTAACAAGTCATCACAGAGTTGCTTACAACCCAGCTTCTTAAACTGTGGGATATGATAGTACATAAGACCACATAATTGAATGTGGGGGTTTCAGGAAATCCGGTGGTACTAAAAGAGTTTTGAATGTGTAATGACCAAAAATTAATTTGAACTCATGTAATGATTCCAGGTATTATTTTTCAGGGATCATTTGTGTTAAAGCATGCAGTTTCATTGTAGCTGGTTCTGGACATGCAACACAGATGCTTTCTATGCGCATGCCGCCTTCAAGGCATATAGTATGAAAGGACAATGCCTGAAACACTCCCCCTCAGATTCAATATTAAGGTATTCTGCTCTTAAACAGTGATTCAAATGTGGAAACAAAGCCTTTTAATATGTTCCCTGTCACTCCTTAGCACGTATCACATTAGTCTATCTTAGGATTGTATTGTGTTCAAATTTTTATTTTAAAAATTACTAGTTTGGGGTCACTAACTTGAGTTTAATTTTTAAAAGTTATTCCATTTGGTTTGGGTTCTGAAATTGACTTAAACATACTTCTGCCATTTTGTCTTATGTATTTATGCAAAATAGCATCCTCAGCATTGATGATTAGATCATAAAATAAAAATATAATCAACTCTGAAAAAATATTCAAGATTCTCTATGTCCTGCAGCATTAAATATTCTGTCAACATTTAAATTTTTACATAAAAATAAACAAGCATGGGGTTGGGGATTTAGCTTAGTTAGTGGTAGAGCACTTGCCTAGCAAGTGCAAGGCCCTGGGTTCAATCCTCAGCTCCAAAAATAAAAATAAAATAAAATAAAATAAAAAAGCACATCCATTTCATTAGCATGTAAATTTACTTTGGTCTTTAATATATTAAAAAATTACCAAAAAATTATTGTAAATTATGTTCATTATAATTTACTACCAGTAAATGTTTTATTTGTATAACTATTTTATGGAAATTTCAGGGTCACATAAAAATTTCTCAAGCAAAAAGCAGTCCCAAGTAAAACAAACAAACAAAACAATAGCAACATTAAACAAGAAAGACGTCAGGGACCTAAGGTTATAGTTTTAGAAGCTGAGATACAAAATATGTCATTGGACCCAAAGCAAGGAGTCACTAGCACCCTACCATCCACACAGTCTAGTGTGGAATCCATCCTGGCCTTCCCTACTCCTGGAAGTTCATGTTCATAGGCTCAGGCTCTGGCTACCACCTTAAAAGCTGGTAGCATAGTATTGCATTTCTCATGCCCTTTTTGTACCATCTTTTCCAATTCTTCTGCCAACTTCTTGTTCTTTTCCTCTTAAGGGTTCTGTTACTTGGGTCTCCTCAGATAATCCAGGACAGTCACATCTCACGGAAACATTTATCTCCTCAAATCTATAACATGCCCTTTGCTATGTAAACTAACAGTCACAGACTCTAGCAATCAGAATGTGGATATCTTTGAGTGGTCTTTATTTTCTTCATCAGTAATATGAACAAAACACCTAGCTTTAATGTTGTAAATTATTATTTCAAAATCTTTTTCCAACACTTACTGCAGTATTGTCTTGAGTGAACCATTAAATATGGCATTTGCATTTCACCTACCTAGATGTGTGCTTTGATGGAGGATGAGATTATTTGCAGGACACAAAGAATGGATGCTTTCATTGGACCAGAACCATCTATTGCCAAACTGCTTTGCTACTCCAGTACTTGCAACTGCCCAATTTTCTTTGCCACTCATAGCCCTATACCCCAGCATTTTGCCCTCACCCATTTTTTTGGAAATGGCTCATTTTGACTTGTTTAATATGCACAGACATTCAGTGTCTCTCCTGACCTTTCCTTTCATGTCTCATTTAGTTCCTGCCACCAGGATCCAAAGGCAGCAAGCTTGTTAAGCGAGTAGACTCATTTTCTTCCTTTACCATGGCGTCAGATTTCTAGCTTCTTCATGGAAACTAGCTCAGTCATGTGGCAGATTTGGCCTGGAGATGCCAAGTAGAAAACATTCACGCCGTCATAAATTATCTCAGCCTTACTAAGTGTGAATTGTAAAGTTAGTGGAAAAAAATTTTTTTCTTTGAAATTTACCCCATTATTGTAGCCCATAAAAATGAAAAGACTGGAGAAAACCCTCCTTGACTCTTCCATACGCAGGTGGACAAGTGAGCTTTCTTCAAAAGGTGAGTATTTGCATAGCACCTGGTCATTTAAAACATTTTCTACTAATCTTCAGAGAACCAGACCAGACTCCTCAAGGAGAAAATATATGTGACTCTTTAATTTTCCAATATTTTCTAAATGTTTTTCCTTATGTTCAGGTGTTTGTTTTCTAGTTTTTATACCAACATCTGTTTATAATTATTGCATTTTTATCTATTAAAATAAAATGAGCACTAATAGTACATGTTTAAAGCAAAATGGCTAATTTATAAGTAGGATAATAATTTGGTATTTATGAAGTACTAACTTCACATTCATATGATGACTCTGCAGTTATCGCTGAACCAGTCTTGGAAATTTCAGAAAATGAGGGTAGAAGCTTGTTAAATTTCATAATTAAAATCTAGTAACAGGAAAACAATTTTAAATAAATACATGTTCTTCAGTGTTGACAGGAGTCCTAGAATTATGAGCATTTGCTCTTAAACCAAATGTACTCAAATATCAAACTACAAAGCAATTAGTCTGTATGACATAAACTCCACTATAGACTTTATACTCACTATACACTCCAGCATACACTGGGCGCTTGGTTATAGATTGAATGGAAGAAGCTAGGTGTTCCAGTTTGAAGATATAACAGGAAGCAGGAAGACTGGTAAGTATCAAGGAAGCAGTTCTTCAATCTGTGGAAATAAAGGACATGGTAGTCTATGTAGGAAATGACACAAAAGTTTCCTTGCTTCTGAAGTTGCTACATAGTAAAGTGCCCTGAGATACAGCAACTAACTGTAATGTAAATGAGTTGTTTTGCTCACAAACCTACCTTTTGGATGAGGAAAGCTCCTCCCTGGAGCATGTGGTGAAGAGCAGATACCTTTTCTGTGGAGTTGGGTGGCAGACATTCTGGGACTTCCCATGGACTCTTCTAGACTTCCTCACACTGTAGTGGCTAGGGTTTGAGACATTTAATATAGAAGTTAATAATTGCTTCAAATCTGAGCCCAGAAATTCAAATAGGCTTATTCACTTCACCTAACTCATCTACTGGCTAAGGAATCTCAGAGCTCACATTCAAAGACAAGAGACATAGATTCTGCCTGGAAAAGGAAAGGTACCAAAGCACTATGGACACATCTAAAGACTGCTATCTCCCTCTGATACCAGCACAGGGTCTGGTATTTCCATAAAGGCCAAAGACTCAATAGCACCCTATGGTGATATTTTATTTGTGCTGAAATGTAATTTTATTTGTATGTTAATAAATAAAGTTGCCTGGGGGTCAGAGTTAATAGCAAGCCATAGCAGAAGCCAGACAGTGGTGGTGCACACCTTTAATCCTGATCATATGACAGGCAGATCTCTGTGTGTTCAAGGATACAGCCAGCATGGAGACACATGCCTTTCATCTCAATACCAACCATAGAGACCTAGAGGTCTGTATAGACAGGCAGTGATGAGGAGGTCATGTGGTTGGGTTTACAACCAATGAGAAGACAGAACAGAAAGTCAATAAAATGACAAAAACACAGGAAGTAGGCCTCTTTTGGAGGTGAAGGACAGTAGCAGCAGCCAGGGGTAAGAAAGGGTTTTAGTCTCAGCTCTTAGCTACTGCTCTCACCTCTTGGGCTTTTAAGTCTGAATTTGGCTCTGTGTTTCTTATTTAATAAGACCTTTACATGTACAGCACCTGATGGATGAAAGGCCATGTCTGTTGCACCTGCAGTTTACCCCAGTCTTCTTACACTTTTTTTCATTTGCAATGGTACAACGGCAATAAGCATCTAGTGGAAACTATACTTTTTAAAAAGAATTTGTTACTTTTAATTATGTGTGCTGAGGGATATTGGTATATGCACATGAGTGCAGATGCTCAAATAAGCCAGAGCCTTAGGATCCCCCTGGAGCTAGAGTTGCAGGTGGTTGTGAATCACCCAATCTGGATGTCAGGAATGGAACTCAGTTCCTCTGAAAAAGCACTATGTACTCTTAACCACTGGCCCATCTCTCCAGCTCCCAAACTTTATTTTGAAACTTTAAAAAACTGTTGGGTTGTTTGAGGCAGAATCCCATGCATCGAGGCTGACCTCAGGTGTGACATATAATCAAGAATGACCTAGAACTTGTATCCATACCCAACGTGCTGGGATTACAGATGGATGACATCGCATCTAGGCTTTTAAGTTTTGATCTTTCCCAGGTTTTTGTATGTAAGGCAACATGTTCTCAAGACATTGGGTAGCAGCAGCACCTCGAATTCTCCATCTTCAAAGTGAGCCACCAATGCTTCCCAATGTCAAGCCAGATTCACACACAGACTAGGTTGTTAACCCTAGCCTACATGACATATGTTTCTAGCATCTTCATTCTTCCCTCTTTCTGGCTCTGCAAGCTCCAATAGTATGTCTTTCTTCCAGCCCCCTTTCCTCTGGCACCATGTAGTCATTTTTCCTAGGAGTGTTTTTTGACAGCCTGATGTTGCTTTCTCCATTGAGATCACCACTAACCCCTTTTTGATCTCTCTGCACTGATCTCCATGGTGATGTCCTACCTTCTTCATAATACCCACATTTGCATCTGATCATTAACATATGTTCATTTTCCTCAACATTCCACCAATATTTAAGTGTCTTCTGTGATCCAAGCGCATTTTAGGTACTAGACAGAATTGATATTTACTTATGGCTTCTCAAGGCACTGTTCACATAGGACAAAAATTTTAAAGAGACATGGGCAAAAAATAAGCAAGTAAAAAAAAAATAAGGAAACATGAGGTGGTGTTTAGTGCTATCAAGAAAATAGAAAAGAGCTATGTGAGGTCAAAGAAGGTCTCAATGGAGAGTTAGCAAGTGCTGAGCACTGAACTACAAGGATCAGCTAATGAAATATTTGCAGGAAGAGATTTCCAGGGGCAGATAAAAGCCCAAGAGAATGCAGCCTAGGGTGGAGCTGATAAGACTTGACATGAGTGAGAAATTAGAGACAAGCCAGAATGGCTGAGAGAGATGGGGTTTAAATAGGAGTGGCCTTCATAGGTGCACATATTTGAATGCTCAGTCATTAAGGAGTGGTTACTTGACAGGAATTAAAAGTGTGGCCTTGTTGGAGCAGGATGTGTGTCACTAGAGGTGGCTTTGAGGTTTCAGAAGCCCAAACCAAGCCCGGTGGCTTTCCTTCTTCTTGCGGACTGCAGATTCAGATGTAGAATGTTCAGTTGCTTCTCCTGCAGCATGTCTGCCTGCCTGCATGCTGCCATGTTTCCCACAATAATGATAATGGATTAAATCTCTGAAACTCTAAGTAAGCCCCAATTATACACTTTCTTTTATAAGAGTTGCCATGGTCATGGTGTCTCTTCACAGCAGAAGAACATTGACTAAAACAGAGAAAGTTACTGAGTAGGAAGATGCTAAGAGGTAAGTGAGAAAGGCAGGAAGTGAAGGTATCTACAGGCCAAAATTAGATGTTTGATGTTATTCTATGTATCTGTATGCATTAATACCAAACATATGATGTGCACACATTTTGGTGGGTCCTATGTTAAACCTTAAGGCAGAATAGTGAACAAGTGTGTCCCTTGGACCATTTCCTCCCAAGGGCAAGGATCATCTTTTTTTTTTTTTTCTCATCACACTATCCCTAGAACCTGGCATTCAAGGGGCACTTGAGAAACACTGTTGAATGAATGAATAATAATGCCATTGTCTACATGAAATCTACCTTAGGCAGCATCATACAGACACAGATACCAAGGTGACCCTTCTTATGAAAGTAACTTCTAATCAGTGTCTCCAGGAATGGGGCATGGGGGGTTGGGGTGCAGAATGGAAGGAAGCCACATCAGGTGAAGTGTGAGTGACTATCATCCAAGCAAGCTAAGCTCAACTCTGTAAAGGAGTAGGGTAGAACTGAAGTCAGTGAGATTTACCCCAAGATGTTTCCATTGGGGATCAGGATCAGTCCCAAGAACATGTCAGTTGTCTACACTGGTCCATCCTTCTAAACATAAATTTTTAGGAACTATGATTCCTTACTACATCAGCTGTAAGGGTGGTCCTCTGACAGAGAAACAAGCGGCTACCTGTGACAAAACTGGTAGGCATCACAGGGAAAGAACCCCAAGACCTATTGGCAGAAACTGGAAACATATGCCATAATATTATGAGTGTTAGATATGTTAACGTAAGAAACATTCTTCAAGAAAATCCTATGTTCCCAATTTATGGATTAAGAAGAATTTTTGTTCAGTATCTCCAGCCAATAAACTCCTTACATAAATAATATGTCCACATTTATTCTATTTATTTATTTATTTGGGTATGTGCATATTTATGTGTGTGCTGTCTCATGTGCCTGCAGGTGTCTGTGCATGTGTGTACATATGGAGGCTTTCCTCAGGAAAACTATCCATCTAATTTTCAAGGGAGGTGCTTTCTCTAGCCCTAAGCTTACCTAACTCAGCATGACTGGCTAGTGAGCAAGTCCCAGGGATCATTGTCTCTGACTCACCAGCACTGGGATTAATCATGTGAACTACCACACCAAGATTTTTTCGGTGGGTTCTGATAACTGAACTCATGAAAATCACTTTACCAACTCAGCTATCTTCCCAGAACTGTTCTATTTTCAAAGTCTATGTAGATGTCATTGTGGCAGATAAAATACAAGTTCCTTTCAAAAGTCTTATTGATTAATAACACAGAATTATTTTCATTTCAAAGACTTTACCCCCCATCTTTGTTATCATAAAGATATTTTAAGCTAGAAAATATGGGAGCTCTGACATAAATCTTCATAAAATTGTTATCACTAAAATATATCTGTTTTTGAAAACTGAGAAGGAAAAAGTGATGTGAAGGAAGCAATATGATATTTTTTAAGTAAACGGTTATTCAAGTTGGATGGAGCATGGTGGGGAATTTTCCTGAGTCTTGAGACAAGAGCCCTAGCTCTGAGCAAGTCACACCCCCAATTTCTATGTATTTCTGGAATAACATATTATTTTCCTGCTTTGAGGCCTGGATACTGGTGGAAAGCAACTGCGAGGCATTTTAGTGAGCATAATCCACTGTCACAGGAGAAAGTGTTTGTGTTATAAAACATTGCTTCTCACTTCATTTCACATAATCATAACCCATTAGGCATCTCTGTCTTTGACCTTCAATAAATATCTGAGGACACAAAGAAACTACACATGATATAATGGATTTTCTCCACTTTCAATTTGTTGGAGGAAAAAAAAAAGGTTGCCTTAGGTTCTTTGATTCCCATTTCCATTTGTTTCTTCCCAGGGTGAACACCCTTTGAAGAACACACTCATTCTGTATCCTAATTCTGCCAGGGTCAGTGTAAATGACTACACACATGTGGCATTTAACACAAGATTTCTTACCTGCCAGGCAAGCCACCAGCATTTCATGGGTCTTTCCCTTTATTCTGTGAGTGACAATGAAGGACATCATTCTGCAAATTAAGGCCTCTTTAAATCCTACTTTCAGTTTTCCAAACTCAGGGCCTTTTGTTTTTCAGCTCATATTTTTCCTTTTTTCTGAAAATAAAAGTATTTCTGTTTCCTTCAATGTCATGGATCTTTATTAACTTATTAGTGGGAGTACTGGGGATTGAACCCAAGGCCTCAAAAATGCTAAATATATACTCTTCCAATGATTGACAACCTCTGCTTGCCTGCCTTTTGTTTTTGTTGGTGTCCTTGTTGTGGTTTTGTTGTGTTTTCTTTCTGAAGCAGGTTCTTGCTTTGTAGCCTGAACTGGCCTAACCCTCCCTGGCCTTGCCCTCTCCAGTGCTAGGGTAGGTGTGCTCTACCTAACCTACCAAAACCCTGCCCACTCTGTCTTCACCCAGAAATGATTTTGCCTTGCAGGGGACATTTGGAAACATTTTAGTTAGCACAAATGGGAATGTAGGTAGGAGGATGTTCGAACCTGTGTTTGATGCCAGAGATCTGCCGAGCACTCTGCAAGAGAATTCTTCAGCCCCAAATGTTGGTAGTACCAAGATGGAGAAACTCTGAGCCAGATTAAAATCTGGCCTCAGAGCTTTTGACTAGATAGATACAGGCACTAGTTTACGAGCCTTCAGAGCTCAGTAATTAAAATCAGCCTTTAAGTTTTACACACAGAGAGGATCAAACAGTGTCAAGGCAGGGCAAAGGCTCCCTCAGCTCTCTACCATGTCGGGGGCAGATACCTGTCTTTGAGATGATGAGAAGCCTAAATACTAGGGTTCTGCATGCTTCACACCTCGTGTCACTAGTGGGGTCACAATAAGACTTTCATCACTTCCTCCAGTAGACAATTAATTATAAAACAAGGTCTCTGCATGAACTCAGATTTTCAGCTGTCTCCCAAAACAAGCTGTCTGCGTTCAGGAAGCATCTCTTGATTCAAGCCATCAGAAACTGATTATGCTTAACCCACATAGGCTCTTTGCAGAACCAGCTTTTCCAGGCATGAAAAGCCATGAAATTTCATAAGCACAGAGTGCTAAATATTTGGATGGCAAATGCACAAACCCTGCCATCAATATTCCCAGACTTAGAGTTGCTATTAACAGCAGCCGTACACACTATGACTTTATTTCCTAAACTACATAGATAGAGCTTAAATGTATGGATTTATCATCGCATTTGGCATATTTTATTTATAGCTTAAGAAAGGTGAAACATTCTGCAGCATTGCATGTTAAGATTAGGATTTATTGTTCAGGAATCCTTGAACAATTTTATCAAAAGCCCATTTCTAGGTGGTGTTTTTCTGCAATAAATCATACAGCAAGAATCTATCAGTGGACACTAGGAAGAGATAAATGAGTGTAGAGGAAAGAGGGTCATCACCGATTTTTTTTCCCGGTATCATGACCTGTCATTGGCAGAAATCCATTTATTATGGTTCACAGATTATTTTTTTACCCACTCGTTGTGTTTTCTGTTCTGGGCATTGGCTAAGATGAAATGAAAACCTGGCAAAATGTGAGCTATCAAAAGCCACGATGACAATGTGCGTCATTTCAAGATCACCAAACACCAAGGTTATCCATTTTGTTGTTTTGTTTTTCTCCCCTCTTTCCAGGTAGCTTCAGCTTTTTCTCTTTCTGAAATGTCATTTTCCAATGTAACTGTTTTGATTTTTAAGGCAAACACTCTCCTCAGGCAGTAAGAAGATAAGAGAAAAGCAGATCCCACTGCCTGGCATGTGCTAGCAGAAAGAATAGGGTGTCGGGTGAATGACAAGACCCCCTGCTTGAGTCTTCTGTTCCTTTTTGACAGACCCTATCACACTGCCTCTGTGATGAAGACCTTATCATTTGAAACAAGCTCAGACTCATGAAAAATACACATTAAATGCCAGGCTAAACACAGCATAGGAACAATCTTCATGTAGTTTGTTCCACTAACTACAATTTAATTTACATTTGAGTGAAAGAATTTGATAAGAACTGAGGATGTGGCTCAGTGACGGAGTGTATGACTCACAGGCACAAGACCCAGGGCTCAGTCCCCACTGCTGTAAAGCCCACCAGCTGCAACAGAAAAGACAACTCAGTAAAATAGAATGTTCAGATTTTATTACATTTTAAAAAACATATTGACAGAAATGTTTAGAAAAATATTTTGTTTTGTTTTTGCTACATGCTGATGGAAAGGCAAGAGAGGAAATGTATGAAAATATATCCTACTTTTTAAAAATGCCTTTGCTACTTTGAGTTAAAATGCCTTTTATTGTTCATAAGATTTCTTCTTTATAATATTTGTATTTGTACTACCATTCCCCACAAACTGTCTAGGCAAAGAAGAAACCTGTACAATGTGTTTCTAGCTTTTTAAAACAATACCCAAACAAACATGAACAAGTGTTGTATTCCCAAAATACTATACAAATAGGATTGTGTGTGTGAGTGTGTATGTGTGAGTGTGTGCGAGTGTATGTGTGTATAGATGTGTGTATGTGTGTGAATGGGAGTATATATGTGTGTATGTATATATGTGTATGTGACTATGTGTGAGTGTATATGTATGTATGAATCTGTGAGTGTACGTGTGAGTAAGTAAGCACCCTCCTATGGAAGCCTACCTACACATAGCCTATCCTCGAAGAGGGGCTGGCTCCTTCCCTCATCTCCTTCATCAGGTACAATCTGACTCTCCAAAACACTTGATTGGGAGAAACTACAGATTATTTTAGTAACACGCACAGGACAAGGGACAGAAGGAGGCAAGAAGGTACTTGTCAGGGACGGTAATTTAAGATAGTTGGAGAATGCACAAAGCTCCGCAATCAAAATAGTCATTTTTTTTTTCTGAGATAGAGTCTCACATGACCCAGGCTGTCCATGCTTTCATGATGTATAGGAGAATGATTAAACTTCTGGTCTTCCTGTCTCTATCTCCCAAGTACAGAGATTATGGGTGAGTGCCACCAACCTGATTTATGTGGTACCCAGGCCTCTCTGCATCCTACATAAGCACTCTACCAACTGAACTACTTCCCAGACCAAGGCCATTTTTAAAAGTATAATTCTTGCAAGAATTCCATGGTGAACAAACTGTTAAAACATGAAGTAAAGTTAGGCTCTATATTGTTAAATTTTCTTTTGTCCCTGACCAGCTCTTCAGCCTAACCCTCAAAGACCTCTGAAATAATAAATGAAAGGGGAAGTGTTTAAAAAGTGCACATGCGTTGGGGCAGTTCTACCTGGTAGAGCTGGGCATCTTCTAGAAGCAGGAAAGTGTCCATGCTGTGCTGGGAGTGGTGCCTGGGAAAGCATAGTGGGGTTTTGCACCAGCATTTGTCCACACTCTAGACTATCCACCCCTCACTCACTGTGCAACCTGAAACACACTGCTTGATTTTGACCATCATTTCAAGTTCCTGATCATTAAAAGGACACTGGAGAAAAGTGAATGTTTTGAGATAGTTCTGACACCTTCCATAGCAATCAAATATATTTATATGAAAATGGATGACCTGACACCTGAATTGAGTTTATTGTAGGTTAGTCTAAATTAGTAATTATTCTGCATATTCTCCTAATGCTGTCTCATCAGTTTATAATTCCTTTACCTACAGCCGGAGAAACCTTGAAATCAACTTTGGGGGCTGGTGGTGAATTTCGCTCCACTTTGATTAAATCTGTTCTGAGGATCCCTGAAGGACTTCAAAGCTGAGAGCTCTTAGGCCTTTACCTAACATTGTGTTTCTTCTAGTTCCAAAGGCTTTTGTGGTTTCTTAAAAACAATTCACTTAAATCTATTTTATGTGCATGGGTGTGAAGGTATCAGATCCCCTGGAACTGTAGTTACAGACAATTGTGAGCTGCCATGTGGGTGCTGGGAATTGAACCCACGTCCTCTGGAAGAGCAGTCAGTGTTCTTAACCATTGAGCTATCCCTCCAGACACAAGGCTGTGCTTTTGGATAACTCAATGTTTTCAGCTATAAATAGTCTATTCTAGGATTCAGATAAAATACAAACTTGGTTTCAGAGATATGACCATTGGAATTTTGAGATTCTAATTAATTCAGGGATGAAGTCTGTGAAAAAGAAATTTCCTAAAGGAAAATGCAGCTTTATATCACATGATCATCTGTGAGTTCTCCAAATGGCTATGGTAATCAGATCTTACCCTGGTATGAGGAACATGATTGTTCTCTCCCCTTAGAATCCTGTGCTATCTGTTTCCTTCTTAAAACCTCAGACATTCTTTTTTTCCTTTAAATATAGCCAATACCTTGAAAAAAATATGTGGGCTCATTTTGAGGGGGGTGTCAGTGAGGTATATTTTAAAAGAAGGAATGTGTAATTATGGAACAAACAGTCAAAAGCAGGAACAGTTCATTCTTAATTAGGCTAAGATGAAAGACTGGACAAAAATCACAATTGGGAAGGAAAGTTTAATTTTGTGTGTGTGTGTGTGTGTGTGTGTGTGTGTGTGTGTGGTGTGTAATGTGGTGGGGGCGGTTTTGGCTTTTTCGGGGACTCTGTCTACTTTCCTCTACACCTCATCACCACCTCCACCCCACAACTTGTGCAAAGCAGTCTGAAAAGCAACTGGAGGATAGTGGGAGCTGGTAAGCCATGTGGTGTTTGATTGTGAGGCCAGTAAGGAGAATTTAAATACTTCACCATTTAAAATAACTAAGCTCAATTGTAAGGAGAGTGACTGATAGAAACAGAGGTGACGACTGGACTCTTAACCCATTGCAGGGCATAAATTAAAGGCTGTCTTTGGGCCTTTTAACTTATTCCAGACATTTTACACAATTATTGTCTCAACAGGGTAGAAAAATAAAAGGAGCTTGCTTCCTTTCCCAGATACTTTTTTTCTTACCATCTTTGACATATGGAGAGAAAAGAGTTCACCCTTCCAGCTTGGAGAGTTAACCTGAAAAGGTATGTAGGATACTTGGTTGCTTAGAGTATTCCCCATGTTAATTTATCCAGAGCCCTTTAGTTGACAGTGAAACATCACGGATGTAGAAGATGAAGAAGAAAAATTCCCTTTGTTACCACGGAAATGTAGTCATTCCGAGGATGGCAACAATAACAGAAAGAACGCTATTTGGAAATAATGGTTTCATCAGTCTGATCTATGAGTTGTTTCTAAGATTAAAAAAAAAAAAAAAAAAAAAAAAAAAAAAAAAAAAAAAAAACCCTACAAACCAGAGGTATTGACATCTCTCATTATATTTTCAGCCTCTTTTGCAGCTTTCTTGAGCTGATGTTTAAAAAATGTGAATGAAGCTTACCTGTTGTATGTTTTTGAAACTTCCCACTCATCAGCCCCTAAGAAAAATGCACCGTGTATCATGTTTCTGACACTTAAATATCTAATTGGGACACTGTTCTGCACATGCTGTTAGACACTGTAATGACAAGAAGAGGCCTAGCCCACACTGGCCGGGAGCCAATACATACCTTCCCCAACAAAGTGCCAGATAATTAAAGTTCAACTCCCAGAGAGGAAAGGGCACTGCAGAGCTATGAGCACAAAAATAACCATCAACAAAGTTCCAAAGAGCAGGCTCCCGGGGATACATTCACTTGCCTTTTCACACACAGTGCACAGGTTTTTGGTTTTGTTTTTTTGTGTGTGTTTTTTGTTTGTTTGTTTGTTTGTTGTTGTTGTTTTTCCTGCCTTCCTTTTTGGATATTTCCTAAGAAGTTGTAAATTTAAAAAGTAAAACAAATGTCCCCGTCCATTAGCCAGGGAACACATTAGTGTGTTAAACACGTGATCTCACGAAATTTCAGATTTCAGTTACAAAGGGAGAGAGCTAAGAAGGGAATAAAAGGCAAGGGGTATTTTTACACCCGTCACAGTTCCTGTCAAAGCAGACCATTTGAATGTGCACAGGTCTTTCAAAGCAGAGCTGCTCAAATGCCCTTGCATAGCAGGTTCCACAAGTAACTCAGAAAGGCTTTGGGCTTGTATAACATTGCTTGGCGACCTGTGTGAACTCAGTTACCGTTCTAGCATAACCATTTAAAAAGAGTTTCTCCGTTGTTTAGTCCCCCACTCCCACCCACAATTTTGTGCAGATTATTGGGTCCTGGAAACCTCTGAGTAGCTGGTTCTCTTATGGTGAACCCTAAAGGATTTACATCAGAACTTCTCCGCTGAAGAAGACAAAAGCATATAAATCCGTTCCTTGGTGATGGGGAGATGGGACCTTTAGAAAGCGCCTTCCCTATTCAATAAAACCTCATGATTTTTTATTCTTAAAATATGATTCCTTCCATGGGACAAACTTCAAAATGACTTCTCGAGGTTTCTTCAGATCGTGTGTAAATCAGGTACTGTGCAGCACACAGCACACGTAAATCATCCATAGTTCATCCCCTCTCCTTTTGATAGACCGCATTTGCAAGATCAATTTCTGACTTTACGGGACCCCTGACCAGGTTCAGCTAGCGCCGGCTTGCTTTTTGTTGTTGTTGTTGTTGTTGTTTGCCTTTCCCTAAGTGACCCTCAAAAAGCACAGTGATAGTCTAATTTCAGCGCGCAATTGTCTGGCAAGGTCAAGTCGAGAGCTATAACAGACAGGCGTCTACTTATTTATACATGTCACTGTGCTCTGTAGACTGAGCCTCAACACATTTAAGTTTTTAAATCATACAACTTGCTTGAAAATCTCTTCCTCAAGACAGCTGAAGGATTCGGAGGCCCCTTGACGGGCTGATGCTTCCCTTGTTTTAATTAAATCTCTTAACAGGGTCACTTAATGATATTGTTAAGGTGCTCCGTGTAGCCCCCCGGGCTTGAAGACTGTTGGCAAAGCATAAAGAATGAGCTGCTCTCCCTCTGCCACGGCCTCTGCTGATTTACAACCACTTTGTGTTTGATGTTGGACAGGATAATTTCATCAGTCTCCAACCCTTGTGATCACATCCCAAAATGACTCGTCAGGTGACGCTCGGGCGGAAGATTGCTTGTCACCTATAGGAAGTAGCTGTCTGCTCTGAGTACTCGTCCCTCATAAATGTGATCCTCTGTTAGTTATCCATCGAGCTATACTTCATGGGCTCGACGGAGTGGCGAGGGCAGAGCTGACGAACGGCGCCAACTGCCCACTTCCGCTTGGTCTCCCTTTCGTGGCTCTCTCTAGTATCAGAGCAGGGAAATGGCTCTGTATTCTTTTTTGGATATTACCCTTGGAAATATCTGTTTACATACATTTTTTTACATAACATTTTTGTACCCAAACATTTTTTGTACCTGTACATTTTGTCTTGATTTTTCAAATATTTTGCTAGTGAGGAAATGGACCAAGAGATAGATGGTTATTTGCCAAGGCCAAATAGCTCTGAGTCAGCTTTATTCTTTCAAGGGGCCTACCCTTCTTTCACAGAAAACCTGTGAGGAGGACTCACGGTGGTTCCAAGTGTGAGACTAAGCTCCAGTAATTCTCACAACTCTGTGAGGAAATATTCTTCCTCAAAGGCTGCTGGGCTCTGGTGTTCCAAACTGTTTCTCTTGTTGACGGTGCTACAAGAGAAAGCAGGGGGAGTGGAAATTTTATCACACCAGGAGGAGAGAAGGTCCATTTGGGATTCTGGCCAGCAATTCCTTTTTAATTATTAGCAGTTCTTACAGTGAGATGCTATTGTGTGTGTGTTGGGGGGGGGGGGGTCTGTGAGGTGGCAGCAGCACTTGGAAGGAGGAGGAAGGAACATTATTAATATAATAATGTGTTGCTGGACATGACAGGACTATTTGAACTGAGACGCATGGGTGTTTTCAGTTTAAGGTCCTTCAAAATTTGAATGCTGTTTTGTTTTTGTTTGTTTGGTTTTTTTTAATTCTATAAGCTAAATTCTGATGATTCTCTTCAAATCAAGAGAAAGCAGATAGTACTACCTAGATAGTTCCTATTATTGAAGTATTTTTCCATCTCCAGGTCTGGAAACCATTTGCATATATAGTGAGTTTTAATAAAGTGTATTAATTTTTCAGTGGATAGCCTGCATTTTAAGGTTTTGTCCTTCCTCTCATCTTGCTTTTGTGAAAATGATGATATCAGCAGACTTTCACTTCTAATATAGCCACTTGACAACATAACACTGGTGACTGTATGTATGCCCATGTCCTTCAACCTCAGAATACTCACTTAAGGTCCCTCCACACTAGGGCTCAAGGAAGTGTCCGTCTGTAGCTATGCTGGCTTTCAAGGGATAGCATTGGACCCAAGATAAATGCTGCAGCAACTTCCCTAACACAGAGAAAGCTGCTGCTACAGGAATGTTCCCGTCATTCAGGCTATGAGAGCAGGGCAGCCACCTGGAAGAGCTGCAGACACACAACTACAGCTCAGAGAGGGTGAACTCCACCTGCAAAACAGAAATCTGGAAGATTGACCACGAACCCCTGTAGTTAAGAGTTTTCCTGCCTGGCCCTTACTCGCCAGTCCCACAAACCCCAGTAGCTCTTTTCTGTCTTCAAGAGAGAGTTCCAGGACAGCCAGAGCTACACAGAGAAACCCTGTCTCAAACAAAACAAAACAAAACAAATAAACAAAAAGAAAAGAAAGAAGGAGAAGAAATAGTACAGACTGAATGTTTTGTGTCCTCCCCAGTTCTTACATTAAGATATTAAGCTCCAGTGCACTGGTATTACAAGATGAGGCCTTTGGCAAAGTGGAACAAGGATTCTACCAGCTGCCTTCACCAAAGCCAATCAGTGGCTAAACCTGAAGACACACACACACACACACACAAAAAAAGCCTGAATGTGGAAGCTTCTAGAATTATCCTCCTAGTTCAAGGTTTAAGATAAACTGTCAATGCAGAGGTTAATCCCTCTACTTTATGAGCTGGGCCAGAGTGTTCCTTGCCCCCATTGTTTTTTATTGGAGACTGACTTCCTGGAGTGCAGATTTTTTTTTTTTTTTCAGATTAGCAAATATAGAAGGCTGTCTCAACCATGGGAAACCCATGCCAAATCCCCAATGTTTGCCTAAAACTGCAGGTAGTACCACACTCTATAGATAATGAGGGCTTTACCAAATATGTAACTATAGTAAAGCTTCATTTCTAAAACTTCATACAAAAAATAATTGATAATAAATAGGACAGTTGTGACATTATACAATTATAAAAGGTAAGTGAGTGTGGCTTCTGTTTCTACTAAATGATTACCAAGTGACTAAAGGGTGTGTGTGACATACATCATGGGTGGATATGCTCAGTCAAGGGATGACTCATATCTTGAGCCAGATTCTGTGACATTCCTCAGGATGGTGCACAATTTGAAATTTCAAAATTGCTAATTTCTACAAGTTTTCATGTAATAGTTGAGAGCAGGGTTTAACTGTTGGTAACTGAAACCACAGTGGGGGAGCTGCTGTCCATCTTTGTCCATCCTCACCTGCAACACTGCAGACTTTCTGTGGACATTTTGCTCAGATTGTTATTGACAAAAAACTTGAGGTGTCTGATCTTCATGGGGAGATATTTTGATATTCTCTGGGAAAGAAAATTTTTTTTGCATAAATCAACATTAAAAAAAATAGAGGAAGGCTGGAGAGTTGGTTCAGTGGTTAAGATTGCACACTGCTCCTCTGAAAGACTGGAGTTCAGTTCCTAGCAGCTATGTCAGATAGCTCATAACTGCTTGCAACTTTAGCTCCTAGGGATACTCTGGCATTGGTCAGGCACCTGCACTTACATGTATGTGTGTACACATACAATTAATAAATAATAAAATATAAAAATCATAACAGCAACAAAAAGTAACAGAGTCAATATCTGTAATGGAGGATGTGAGAAATGGAAGACCATAGCCATAGACCCATGGAAAAATGTCAAAGTCTTCCTCTAGGATGAGGCTCAAAGGGTGTGAGCCTTCAGGTCTGTGTGCCGATACTGACAGTGTATGCAGAAAAGGTTCACAGCAGCTTCCTCACTGAAGTCTGTTCCCCTACAGAGACTACTTCTACTAAAATTAGCTAAATCTGACTCTGTGTTCAGCTGTGTGCAATAGCCCCGCCTCTCTCTTCAACTGTACATAATAAACTAACTGAGCTTCCAGGGTGCTGTGGTTTCTCCATCTGTGAGCATAGCCCACCATCTCCCAGCTTTTCTGTGTTTATCTTTTCTTCATTCCCTGGCTGCCTCAGTCAGGCTCCTGGAACTGTGCTGGATGTGGCAGAAATATGATAGTGTGTAACTCGATTTGCCCAGTACCCCGAGAAACAGAACTAATGGGGTGTGTGGTGATATATTGTGTACCCTAATAAACTTTGGCTGGAGATCAGAGAAGAGAACAAGCCACTAGATTAAACACAGAAGACAGGTAGTGGTGGCACACACCTTTAATCCTAGCATTCAGGAGGCAGAGATCAATGTGGATCTCTGTGAGTTCAAAGCCTCCCTGGTCTGTATGAGATTGATTCAGTCTAGGAGAGAAACAGAGCCAGACAGTGGTGGCACACACCTTTAATCTCAGTATTTGAGATCTAATGCTTTTGCTTGGGAAGCATACATGCTTTTAATCCCAGGAAGTAATATGGCAGGGCAGTGGAGAAAGGTATATAAAGCATGAGGAAACAGGAACTAAAGCCTTTTAGGCTGAGGAAGCTCTTTCAGCTGAAGCCCTTTCTGCTAGGGCTCTTTCAGGCTAAGGAGTTGGTGAGGTAATAGGTGGTAGCTGTGGCTTGCTCTGCTTCTCTGATCTTTCAGCTTTCACCCCAATATCTGGTATCAGGTTTTTTTTATTAAAAGACCATTTAGCAATTCGTGTAACAGGGTGTGTGCAGGTGCACACATGTATAAGTGGAAAGAGAGAGAAGGAGGAGAGAAGGGAGTAGAGACTTATTTTAAGTAATATACTCATTTGCTCACAAGACTGTGGGAGCTGACAAACCTGAAGTTACAGGACTTCTAGAAGTCCTTGCAAAGCTCACAGTAATAGTTTTGAGTCTTATGTCAGCCAAGAGTCTCTAGAAGAAGAAAACCAACAGTGTGAAAAGAGCGAATGCATTTCATAAAGGGATTATTAGGTTGGCTTAAGTGGTAGAATGATAGTTCAACAATAGTAATTTGTGTGTTAGGATAGTTCAACAATGGCCATTTGTATGCTGAAGATGCCTAGAATGCCATAGCTGCTCAGTGAGTGAAGCTGTATGTGCCTCATGTCCTAGTTAGTGGTACTATTACTGTGATGAAAAACCATAATCAAAAACAAGTTGGAGAGGAAAGGGTATATTTGTCTTATACTTCCACATTGCTGTTGATCATTGAAATAAGTCAGGACAGGAACTCAAACAGAGCAGGCCCTGGAGGCAGGAGCTGATGCAAAGGCCTTAGAGGAGTGTTGCTTACTGGCTTGCTCCCCATGGCTTGCTCAACTTTTTTCTTATAGAACCCATGACCACTAGTCCAAGTATGGCCCCACCTACAATAGTCTGAGCCCTTCTCCATGGATCGCTAATTAAGAAAATGCCCTACAGGCTCGCTTACAGCCTGTGTGGAGACATTTCTCATTTGAGGCTCCCTTCTCTCTGATAATTCTAGCTTGTGTCAAGTAGACATAAAACCAGCCATCACACCTAGTAGTTCAAATCTGGTGTCGAAGGCCAATAAGATTCTTGGTGAATCACTGGCCTTCAGTCCACATTGGGAGTGGTAGAGACTAAGTTCTGATGACAGTAGCAGTAGCAGCAGTAAAGGGGTAGATATAGCCACCAGCAAGAAGCAGAGGCAGATAGGCAGGGATCCCTGCTTTTCCTTCATGTTTTTACAACTGGGCTGTGGGAAAGTACAGCCCAATTTTGGGGGCAGGTCTTCCCTGGTACAGGTGATGACATCCTTCCTGAAAATGCTCTGATGGACCCAGGGATATGTCTCTTAGTTGATTCCAGACCCAATTAAGCTAACAATTGAGAGTAGCCACCATGAAGCCTTGAGAGCAGGCAGAATGCACATGTTGTCTCTCTGGAGGCAAATGTTTTTCCTCTTCAAGGAAATTCGGTCTTTTGACACCTTCATCGGATTGGGTGAGGCTCACCTAGATTATAGAAGTGAATCCGGTTTACTAAGAGTCTAGTGGTTCAAAATTTATCTAAAAAGTTCCTTCCCTGCAACATCTAGACATCATAGCCTTGTTAAGTTGACACATAAAATTGACTATTACCATAACAATGTAGTAAGAATTTAGGTTGACAAGGTTTTCATCTTCAAAGTCATCTTCTTAAATTATTTATGTAAACTGAACTATTTAAATTTATTTAATTATTTTTTTTAAAGACAGGGTTTAAAAAAAAAAGTAAAGCTTATAGCCCATGCTGTCTTCAAAGTCAAAAGTAGCCAAGGTTCACCTTCAATTTCTGATTCTTCTAAATCAACCTTGAAGTGCTGGGATGATAAGCCTGCACATCACACCCAGTTTATGTAGTGCTGGGATTGAATTTAGGGCCTTGTGCCTGCTAGGCAAGCACTCTATCAATTGTACTACATTCTTATCTGCCCCTACTCAATTTTAATTACTTTCCTACAATCTCGTTCTATGTCTATAATCTCAAAATCAAGAACAAGATCCACTAAGACCTTCTGAATTTTGAGTAATAGAAATTGTTATTTGACAACAACAACAACAACAAAAAAAAAAAAGTGCAGAAATCATAGTTCAGATTTTAGCAATGATGATGGGCCAGGAAGTTGACATCTATCCAGTTGAATTTGGTTGTTGCTGTAGTCATGTGATCAGAGACACTGAGGTGAGAGTTTAGGAAGCATCGGTTCTTTGAGTGTATTGCTTCTTCTACCACTTGTGTCTGATTTATCACGTTTCCAGTTAGTGTAGCCACTGAGGTTCTGGTCAGAATTCTCCTTCAGCTGTCCCAGGGATTTCTCCTTAAAGGTGACAGATATGAACCAGGGACAGGAACATCTGGGAATGAGAAACAAGACAGGGCACCAAGAAGAAACAGCAAAGAGATGATCCCAGGACATAGTGGGCTCTCAATAACATTTCATTGACAAAACATGAACGTATGAAAGAAATGGGATGCAGGTTCTTAAATGTGATAGGAAAAGTAGGATGGGGTAGGCTGATAGAGCACTTATATAATGTGTGTAAGGCCCCAGGCTCAATCCTTAGCTCTGCAAACTAGAGGCAAACAAAGGGAAAGCCAATGCAAGAGTGGGAGTTGGGAGATTATTCTTGTCTGCACTTCGCAGACTGAATACATAGGAAGTCCTTGTGTTGCAGAAGCCTCATGAATATGAACATAAACGTCTCTTTCTCACAGAGAACACAGTACTGCCATCCAGAATATGGCTTGCTGGCAGTCTATTCAACATCTACATAGGGCCGACTGTTTAAAAGTTCTTGGAAAACTACAGCATAGAAACCAGACTGGCAGGCAGTGAGGCTGCCAGCACAAAGCTGCGGTTACAGTAGTTACAGTGGTAGGTGTGGAATGCCTCATACCACAGCACTGAGGTGGCAGTAACAGCAGATGGTGGAGAAAGGGGAAAGAACAGAAACAGTAGGAAATGGTATTTTTTCATAAACAGGGGTAGCAATTGGCAGGGTGAGGACAAGAGGGGGTGTAGTGTTCCCTTCCCCAAAGGTCAGGGTACTTAAACAATTGGTAGACATGTATGGTGCATATTTTCCTATTAAAAATCAATATGCCTTGGGCCAGGGAGGTGCTTAGCAGGCAAAGGTGCTTTACTACCAAGCCTGATGTCCTGAGTTCAATCCCAGCAATCCACATAGTGGAAGGGAGAAAATTCTGACTTCCGAAAATTGCCCTCTGATCTCCACACTCATGACGTGGTAGTGTGGCATGTGAACACATGCACACAGACACACATATAAATAAACAAATGTTTGAATAAATAAGTAAATAGACCTAAATACATTAGTTACTTTACACATTGCTGAGACAAAATACTAAGGCAAAAGCAGCTTCGGGAAGGTAGGGTTTGTTTTGCTCACAGCTCTGAATCAGTCTACCACAGCGAGAAGTCACAATGGCAGGAGCTTGAAACTGCTGCTCACAGTGTGTCTGCAGTCAGCAGGCAGCATGAGATGCATGCTACCACTCAACTTTTTTCTCCTTTTTATGCAGTCCTAGACCCAAACCCAGGGAATGGTGTCCCACCTCAGTTAACCTAACCAAGATAATCCCTTGCAGGCATGCCAGAAGGCTAACGTAATCTGGATAATCCCTCACAGGTGTGTCTAGAGGCTTACCTTTTATTCTCTTCTATTAATTTTTATGTTTGTTTATTTAGTGTGTGCACATGTGTGTGTGTGTGTGTGTGCGCGCGTGCGTGCCTGCCTGCCTGCCTGCCTCCTGTCTGTTCGTCTAAGTATAGATGTCAGAGAACAAATTCAGAAGTCAATTCTCTCCTTCCCCACTGTGAAGAACCTTAGTGTCCACACCAACTGGAACTGATAAGTCAGGAAACTCGATGCATTGGACACAAATGAGCCACTGATGAAGGAGGAGTTTGTTTTTCTTTTCTAAACCTACAGAAAAATAAAGAGTTGGAATTTAGGGCTAAATGTCAATGTTTAATTTTTAAATAATTTATTTTGAATTTTAAAGAAAGGGTCTCATGTAGCTTAAGCTAGATTCAAATTCACTACATAACTAAGGGAAGGTGACCTGGAACTCCTCAGCTTCCCGACTCTATTTCCCAAGTGCTAGGACTACAGGCATGCTCTACCATGCCTGGCTTAAATATCCATATTAAATAATAATAATAATTACAGAGCAAATAGTATCAACCTTTGAAATACTACTGTGGATTCTGTGTGGAGAAGTAGAGACTTTTCCTAAGTAAAGGAATTCAGACATAATTGCAGAGTGTTTCATGAGAACAGGAATGTTTTCAACTTTCCCACCTGCATCTCTAAGACCTAAAACAATGCTGGGTACATAGTAGTTACTCAATAAACACTTGCTACATAAATAATAAAAGGAATATGTTGTAATTGACAATCAAAGAGTTGAAATACTGTGGTCTTTGAAGAATACAAGGTTTCATTTCTCTGGACTGTTATTTCAATCGAAGTATGAAGTAAGCCATGCTTCGATATAATTACCTTAAGTTATGCTTTAATATATTCAATCTCACTTTGTGATGATATTTTATTTGTGCTGAAATGTGGTGATATTTTATTTGTGCTTTAATAAAGCTTGCCTGGAGATCAGGAGAAAAGGCCAGCCATTTACTTAAGTAAACAAGAAGTCAGGCAGCACACACACATCCTTAATCCAATCAGGCGGGGTCACTGTGTGTTCAAGGCCATATTAGGGAACAGAGCCAATCGTGGTGACACACGCCTTTAATCCCAGTACCAACCATAGAGACCTGGAGGTCTGTACAGACAGACAATGACAAGGAAGTGAGGTAGCTGGACTAAGATAGCCAATGAAAGGGCAGAACAGCAAGGCAATAAAGGCATGGGTAGACAGGAATTAGCTCGCATTTGGAAGCTGCAGAGTTGGTGAGCTAAGGTTGGCTGGTGGCTTTCCCTATTTCCCTGATCTCTCTAAGGCCTTCACCCCTATATTTGTCTCTGTGTTTTTTATTTAATAAGACCATTTAGAAATTCATCCACATAATTTGACTCCTCACATCTGATAGTCAACATTATAAACTAAAAGGCAGAAAGTAGCCTTGGATGGCTGAGTTTAGCAAATGACTTATTTCAGTGGCATGGCCACACAGTAAAGAACAGAAGTCAGATTTAGCAAATCTTCTCCACAATGGAATATTGCTTAAGAAGTAAAAATTACAATTTCAGTTTTCATTTACTCAGATATTAATAAGGTTGAACATATGGCATTATGTGTACTAATTTTTTTGTTCATTTTGAGTTTTACCTGGTTGGGAATAGCTTTTATCAGCTTGTAGGAGATATATATGTTTATGTATATATACGTTTTCCTCTACTTTTTGACTTTACCACAATGTTTTAACATTTAAAAAAAATCCTCAAAATGGCAATATCAACCTATAAGAAAGCCATTGAGTACCATGAAGAAAATGTAGGGCATTAGCATTCTAAGATACTCTGTTAAAAAAAAAAAATATCACTTAGCCAAATGGTCTTTTGTTCAAGTAATCTGTTAAAGAGGAAAATACATCATAAATAAGTGTTCAGCTATAATAAGAAAACAGTGATGTCCTAGTATATAGGAATGTGTGTTTTAGAGCCTTAGAGTCCCTGGCATTAATATTTTAGAATTTCCCTAACACCTGTGTCCTTAAAACAAAGGAATACACTTTGGTTGTAACATGGTAACATTCCCTTGAGTCAAGGTAGAACTGGTCTGGTAATATGCTTTAGGAATCTGTCTGAAGATTAGGGAAGCAAATCCATTGGTGTGCCATCCCCATAGACTGAATGCCACTTAAATGAGGCAGTAGTTCCCTCCCAAGAGAGCCATTTGCCACTCTCTCTAGTTCATTAATCTCACAGGATTTGCTGGGCAGCTCCCAACCATGTCCTTTCCAAACAACGAGTATAAACTTTATAGAAACTTGACAATGTAGATTTTACTTCTCTGATTTTTATCAGCAGTGGTACTGGGGTGAACAGGGGATAAGAGAAATTTCTGTATTTTGCTCAGTATATCTTCATGAAAGTAGACCATAAAAGTACAGCTGGCAAAAACAGCACCTCTGCCAGTTTCTCCACAGACTTCCTCTGCCTACTTCCCAGCTGAGATCATGTGTCTTGGAGGCTGAGCCTCTGTATAAAGCTAGCCAAAGGCCCTCCTCATGGAGAGAGAGATACATGTTCCTTACCAAGATGAATGTCCACATCATACCTCCACATCAATAAGTGGCTGTTAATATCTACTACATGCAAGGTGCTGTATCATGAAGGGCTGAAGATCACTGGAGTCTTGAGACAGGATTTTTTCAGGGTGCTTCTGAATATGAATCATTCTGGAACTTTTGTCTCTCTGAACGTAAATATTCCTCTGTGTGCTTTAATTCTGTACTCTTTATAGTATAAGAATTCAAAATGTATAAGAAAGCAAGAAAAATCAAGAAGGATGGTGTGGAAGTAAACAATTTGTTTACTCATGTTCATTAGAAATTGACAGGTGTATCCATTTCTGCATTCAAAATGAAATGTTGCCAAGCTTGGAAGCATCATGTTAGGAAGAAAAGAAATTATGAGAAAATGAAAACTCAACCTCTTAGCAAATCCATATTAATTAGGAGAAGGGGCTATGTCATGTCTGTGGTAATAAAGCATCTGTATGTTAGCACAGCTTCATAAGCACAGCCACAGAGAAATGGCTGGCAGTAGGCAAGCTCTAAATGAAGCCCTACCAGGACAGGCTTTCCAGGAAGAGTCATAGAAGTACCCTCTGCCACTGTAAGAGAGGTAATTCTGTTACCACACCTTTCAGAAAGTACATGATCCCTTTGCAGCAGCATGAGGTGGCTCATTTTTATTGTCAATCTATCTAGATTTAGACTCACTTAGGATATTGAGGCACACTTTTGAGTGTATCTTTGAAGGCATTTCCAGAGGGGATCAACTGAGTGTGGATGGCACCATCACACAGATCCAGCATCAGTCAGAATAAAAAGGGAGAAGAAGAACACTTTTTGCCAGTACTGTTAATCCCACCAATTAAGAATAAGACCACGACCACAATTTAAAGTCAAATTTGAAGCCAGCTTTAATTAAATATTGACCAGGAAGATGGGCTCTGGCCAGGTTCATACCCAGGTTCCCAGGAAATGGTCCAGAAACACAATTTGCATTGGCTTAAGAAGGGAATCCCATAATTCATTTCCCATCAGTTCTAATCAGAAGCAAGCATTCACTCTGATGTACCTCAAACCTACATCCAATCAAGGGCAAGTGTACTTCGTAATATATTTCCTACCTGTGAATTTCCTGCCCACATGTGATCAAGCACATCCACTGCAGATGGGTCAAACAAACTTGTTTAGGGGAGTGGAAACATGTGGCTTGTTGTCACCCATAAATAATGCTCTCCAGCATTTCAGAAACTTTATCTGTCCTTGGGCAAGGGGCTTATAAATCAGGGCATTTTTATTTCATGGATCTCTAAGGCATAGCAATTAAAACTTAAAAGGTAACTTTGGCTCTTACAATACCTCACTCTCTTAGCTTCCTACCACCATGATGACACTTATGCCTCTGTGATGTTCTACCCAAGAGCAGGAGCCAAACAACCATGGATTGAACCCCCCCATGAAATCAGGATTCCAAATAAATCATTCCTCCCTTCAGTTGTTTATTTAAGGTATCTTGTCCGAACTATGCAAAAAGTACTAATACACAGGACATGTCTCCTCCCAATTCTGATGGACAAAGACTGGTTGGCTCTCTAGGACATGGTCTTCTGGAGACCAAACTCTAATGACTAATGCTGGAAACTTCGGAGTGATGCAACAAAGGAAATAATTTTTGTAAAACCAACCACATATTCAGAGTTCCCTGGAAATCGTGTTTAAACGAAAACCACAATCCTTTCCTAAGCAACTATAACTTAATTACAGAGAAGAAATCTTTGGATACTCCTTCACATCCACCACAAAAGCAGAGGTAGGATTTTCTTTCCTCTTTGACAACGTTCTATTGTTTGATTCTGATTTAGCTTTATGGGATTTAAATTAAAGGGAAGCTACTCCATGGTGAGGCAAATTTTTGTTTTAAAGTATTTAAATAGCACCTATCCAGTGAACTCCCTTGTAGGCTAGTGCTTGTTCTAAGATGAATTTCTTTAATTGGAAATACTTAAAATCATTATCATGAAAAAGTAGAAGTTAACTGCCAAAATGTCCTTTGACTCCACCTAAGAGGTGTCCCTCTTAATGTAACTTATAGTACGTAGTAAGGATGTGTCATCTTAAAGAGAACAGGGTCATTCCAATAACTCCATGCTGGTAAGAGTTGGTATATCCAGAGTCCTTAAAGGCCTGGCTGAACCTTTTTCTGCTCTCTCAGATGGGGAAATTTCTTTGGGAGGGGTTGTAACCCACTCCTTTCAAAGTTATTTCATTAAGCTCACCACATAATTATAATTGAAGAAAATACAGGGGTTACTTTTTAACCCATTATTATATAATCTTTCACTTCAAAAACTATTATTTTAAAAGAGAATGCAGCCTTTCAACAAAAACTATGTTTGGAAAACCGTTTTAGATGTACAGAATAGACAGGACATTTTACTTTGGCACATGAAGGACAAATGAGACGTATAGTCCTGTAAGAAATGCCTCAGAATTCTTATATCTGTTTCTGTAGAATTTCCTGAGAACATCAGTAGTTACATCATGGTGGCTCCGAGCACAGTGCAATGTGAGGGCTATTTGTCTTTGCTCTTGCATGTTTTGTGAAGAAAAGTATTTAAATATAAACAAATTGTGCTGGATAGTTTTATGTCAACTTGACACAAACTGGGGTCATCCTAGAGGAGGGAGCTAGCCTCAATTAAGACAATGCCTCCACAAAATCAGGTTGTAGCCAAGCCTGTAAGGCATTTTCTTGACTAGTGATTAATGAGGGAGGGCCCAGCCCACTGCAGGTGGTGTCATCCTTAGACCAACTGGTCCTGGGTTAGGTAAGAAGGAAGGCTGAGCAAGCCATGGGGAACAATCCAACAAGCAATGTCCCTCCATGGCTTCTTTATCAGCTCCTGCTTCCAGGTTCCTGCCCTGTTTGAGTCCCTGTGCCAACTTCCTTCAGTGATGAACAATGATATGGAAGTGTGAGTCAAATAAATCCTTTCCTCCTCAACTTGATTTTTGGCCATGGCATTTCATTGCAGTAATAGAAACCTTAACTAAGTCACAAAAATTTCATATATATATATATATATATATATATATATATATATATATGCCTAAAAAACGTAAGATTGGGTTAGTGAGATGGCTCAGCGGAGAAAAGTGCTAAATCCTATCCCCAGAACCCACATGATGGAAGAAGAAGCCTACAAGGTGTCCTCTGATATCCTTAGACATAACGTGATATGTGTGTGTTATATACACATAAAATAATTGTTAAAAATTTAATTAATTAAAATCATAATGCTACTAGGATTAGTTTATCTAAAATTTTAGCACTCTTTTTTTGAGTAAGAGCTAGTCCAACTGAGGGTGAAAAATACTAAGATCTTATTGAAACATGAGATACCTACCTTAGACCATAAGGCTCATGGTCAGTCATGGACTAGTCAGATAACAGCACACATGACTTCTCCTCTGATTGGGTATAGGCAGACTTTTCTAGCCCACCAACCAATCCCCAAATAACCACACAGAAACTTCTTATTAATTATAAATGCTCAGCTGATAGCTCAGATTTGTTACTAACTTACTCTTACATTTTAAATTAACTCATATTTTTTGGCTACCCTTTGCCATGTTGTGTTGTGGGGTTTTTTGTTTGTTTTGTTGTTGTTGTTGCTTTTTTTTTTCTCTCTCTATGTAGCTTTGCGCCTTTCCTGGAACTCACTCCATAGTCCAGGCTGGCCTAGAATTCACAGAGATCCACCTGCCTCTACCTCCTGAGTGCTGGGATTAAAGGCATGCGCCACCACCGCCCGGCTCCTTTGACTTTTATAAAGTATTAGTCCCAGTGGTAACCCACTCTATTTCTACCAAGCTACTTTATGATCATTTCCTAATGAAAGACTACATTTCCTGGCTCCCCTCATAGACTATAGATGTCATTTCAGCCCCTGTAAGGGATCAGTCCCAGCTTCCTCTGTAGGCACTTTGGCCATCCACACAGGCAGGTGACAAGAGTTCCCCTCACTGTGAATAAACAATGGTTACACCTCAGGTCTTCACATCTATCTCCCTACAGCTGTCTTTTAAATAATCTGACATATGGTACCAAAACCTGGGATAGGCAATCTGAGCCCACTAATGGTTCAAGTTCGCCCACAGACAAACTCCCCTGGCTTCCATAGTTGCCCTGGTCAGAAAAGTAATTTCTCTCAGGCAGCCTTTTCCTTCCATGTGTCTCTGCTCTTCCTCTCTCACCTTACTGTCTCCCCCTGACACCGTCTGACCTAGGTGAGTGGCCATGCTGCATTTCCCCAGACCATGCATATAACACAGAAAAACACTGGGGCTAGCTAACCATAGATCTAACTCTGAAGAGCCTTTGATAGGTTTGGGGGCACACCGGAGCTTTCTTAAGGCCCACTTGGTTGAAGGAACCAGATACTTTCCATTGACCAGAAGAAAGTTTGGCAGAGAATTCTGAATTCTCTCCTGGCTTACCACTGGATCAACCAAAAGCTATGACAGCCTTCCACTGGCCCTGCAACTCCTCAACCCTAGAAATATATAGGTTGGGGACACTCTCTTATATTCCAGTGGCATTTGGTCATTCCAGAACTTAGAGGATGCTATAAGCAACAGGATATTGAGCCCTGTCTTTACCTTGGTCTTGGGCCCAGCCATGGGTTCCAAATTCTCCATCTGAAAATACATACCCTCAGCCTGGCTGTAAGATAATGAAAAAAAGCTCTGTTTGGGAGACCTCATACCAAGTTCACAGGAACAGAAACCTGCATAGAGCAGTTTATACGAAAAGCTTTCCACTTAGGAAAGATACCCACTAATCAGGAGGCACCAACGTACTGAAGGATGCTTGGTTTTCCCGTTACTCTTTTCTGTGTTGCTGACTACTTGCTAAGTGAAAGAGGTGGGTCTTTTAACCGTCACCCTCAACAAAGAGGGTGTTTTCATCTTTGAAATAAACCAGTAAAAACTGGTTTTTGTAGTGAGTTGAAGCAAAGAGATGAAGGATGGCCACAAACAGTGGTGTAGGATAAAGAGGAATGGGTTTTATTAAGCAGCTTCTATTAGTATCAGGAGGGAAATGTGAGGGAGCAGAAGGCATTCTACTATTGCTGAGTAAGCAGGGGCAGGAAGTTGGGGAAGCAGCTTCCTGGGGAGCTCAAACAGAGAGGCATGGTTGTGTGATTATATCCTGGATTCCACTTCGTTTCTTGGTTTCTTTCTGATACTAGTGCTGCTTTAGTCCAAGCCTTACTTGCCTCAGAAGAAACTGGCCTTGTCTGTCATCCCTTGTCTCTTCAGACAGCTCCTCCTTGGCCTCCTTCTATGTCTTGACCACATTTTCCTGTCTTCTTACTTCAAGTCTTACTGATCACTGTCATAGAAGTCAATCCATCATCAAGCCCTTTGTGTATCTTCTTACCTAGATGATCCTCCAATGCCTGTTTCTTGTTCCTGTATTCATGTCTGGCTACTTCAAAGCCCCTGCTGGGAGCTGGCCTGGGAACCCAGGAGTCACCATCCACCATTGCTTCCTTGTCAGCTCACAGTCTCTTACTTTTCAGTTATTCTGGCTCACGGGCCGCCCCTCCCCTTCCTCACCCCCCTCACCCCAAAGAAGATTCCTGGTCTTCCACATTGTCATTGCATCCCTCCATGTTTTCCCTGGACCGCTATGTTGTCTCTCAGTCCTACTTTCTTTTGATCCACCCACCATGAAATGTGAGAATTTCCTATCACACAAACTTGAACACGCCTAGGTCTTCCCCACCATTCAAAAATAAAACCCGTTTCTCTTTCTGCTGCTCACTAGCACCCAGCACTATACCTGGCATGGAGGAAACACCTCCTAGAAGTTTACTGAATTGATGAATCCTTCATTCAGTGAGAGGATTCAGGTTGAGAAAAGTATAACCAGAGTCACAGATGCCCATGTTTGCATTCAAGTCACAGCCAGAGTTGTGAGAGTGACATATTTCATTTCTCTGCTGCCACCAACTAACACAGAAACCAGCTAAAACAGGCAAATGATTAATGGCAAGGAATTCATTTTACAACTGTGTGGCTACCAAAGAAATAGTATTACTTTTGGATATACAGTATCTGTGGGAAATTTCAAATATGAATTCAACCTGATCACTTTTTTTTTTTTTTAAGGCAGGGCTTCTCTGTGAGGCCTTGACTGTCCTGGAACTTGCTATGTAGACCAGGCTGGCCTGGAACTCACTCTGGATGAAAGGCATGTGCTACCACCATCCAATATATTTTTAGGTAGCCTTTCATGTTGCTTTGAGAAAGAAGGGTTTTCTAAATTAAAAATAAATAAATAAAATCTAGTGTGAACGAACAAACAAACAAACAAACAAACTTGTTTTGAGAATGGCAAGAAAAATGAAGCTGCCTTTTCCAGAGAAATGTGTTAATAGGCTTGGGAAGTGAGTCCCTCCTGGCAGCTTGTCCTTCTTTGAGCGCAGACTTCTTCCTTGCTTTCTCTGACAGGACCTCTGTACTCCTGACTGATCTGCAAGTCCCTAACTAGCTCAGGAAGACCTTGAATTTCTCCTTTTGCCCCTGCCCAGGTCTTGGGATTGCAGGTGTCAGGCAACACATCCAGTATAGGTGGGGTGGGGGTTAAATCCAGGGAGGCAGGCACTGAACAGCTCTATAGACCCAGTTTTTAAGCTTCCTTTTTGCCTTGATTGCTGTGTGGACTACAGACTTTCAATGCACTCATCTTTTAAATATATACCCTCAGAGTTTATAATCCTCTATTTCCCTCTTTGTGGTGATTGCAGTATCTGATTAATCTTACTGCCTCATGTAAATATTTACATTTCACCTCAAATCTTTTTAGAAACTAATCTGGCTAGAAATAAATAACCAAATAAACTAAAGATTTTTTCAGATGTGTATTTATTATGACATACAGAGAACTGTATTTTTATTTACTTTCTTTGTTTTGGACTACTGTAGTAAAAAGCAGTCATCTTTCAAATAAAATGCAGCACAGTCCTGGTGGTATCACTCTGGGAAAAGCAGCACAATCATGCAGTGTTCATACAATTTGGTACAGGTCCCATTTGGAAGTGACTCCCAAGTTCAAGTGAAAGCCAAATGGAAGCATGTCCAAACTCAAAGAATGGAGCAACTAGAGTCATGTTTTTAATTTTCTTTTTTAAAATTTTTTTAAAAAATTTTATTTATTTATTTTATTATATTTGCGTTTTAATTTTACACATCAGCCATGGGTTCCCCTGTCCTCCCCCCTCCAGCCCCCACCCCCACCTTCCCCCCTCCATTCCCATCTCCTCCAGGGCCAAGACACCCCTGGGGATTCATTTCAACCTGGTGGATTCAGTACAGGCAGGTCCTGTCCCCTCCTTCCAGGCTGAGCAAAGTGTCCCTACATAAGCCCAAGGTTCCAAACAGCCAGCTCATGCACTAAGGACAGGTCCCGGTCCCACAGCCTGGGTGCCTCCCAAACAGATCAAGCTATTCAATTGTCTCACTTATCCAGAGGGCCTGATCCAGCTGGGTGCTCCACAGCCTTTGGTTCATAATTCATGTGCTTCCATTCGTTTGGCTTTGTCCCTGTGCCTCTCCAATCTTGGTCTCAACAATTCACTTTCTTACAGTCCCTCCTCTTTCTCGACAATTGGAGCTCCACCTGGGGTCTGGCTGAGGATCTCTGCATCCACTTCCATCAGTTATTGGATGAGAGTTCCAGCACGACTGTTAGGGTGTTTGGCCATCTGATCGCCAGACTAGGTCAGATCAGGCTTTCTCTCGACCATTGCCAGCAGTCTACAGAGGATGTATCATTGTGGATTTAAGGGGACCTCTCCAGCACTCTGCCTGTTCCTGTTCTCATGTGGTCATCATTTATCATGGTCTGTTATTCCTTGTTCTCCCTTTCTGTTCTTGATCCAGCTGCGATCTCCTGCTCCCCTAAGCTTTCTTTCCCTCAAATCTTGCCCTTCATTACTCCCACTGTCGTCCAGGCTGTTCATGTAGATCCCATCCATTTCTCTGTGATTGGGTGATCCCTGTGTCTTTCCTAGGGTCCCATTTTCTAGGTAGCCTCCCTGGAGTTGTGTAGCAGTCTAGTCATCTTTGTTTTACATCTAGTATCCTCCTATGAGTGAGTACATACCATGTTTGTCCTTCTGAGTCTAGGTTACCTCACTCAGGATGATTTTTTTCTAGATCCATCCATTTGCCTGCAAACCTCATGATGTCATTGTTTTTCTCTGCTGAGTAGTACTCCATTGTGTATATGTACCATATTTTCTTTATCCATTCTTCAGTTGAAGGGCATCTAGGTTGTTTCCAGGTTCTGGCTATTACAAACAATGCTGCTGATATGAACATAGCTGAGCAAATGCCCTTGTGGTATGATTGAGCATTCCTTGGGTATATGCCCAAGAGTGCTACAGCTGGGTCTTGGGGGAGATGGATTCCCAATTTTCTAAGGAAGTGCCATATTGATTTCCAAAGTGGGTGTACAAGCTTTCATTCCCACCAGCATTGGAGGAGAGTTCCCCTTGCTCCACATCCTCTCCAACATAAGCTATCTTCTGTGTTTTTGATCTTAGCCATTCTGACAGGTGTAAGGTGGTATCTCAGAGTCATTTTGATTTGCATTTCCCAGATAATTAGGGATGTTGAGCAATTCCTTAAATGTCTTTCAGCCATTTGAACTTCCTCTGTTGAGAATTCTCTGTTTAGTTCTATAGCCCATTTCTTAATTGGACTGTTGGGCATTTGATGTCTAATTTCTTGAGTTCTTTATATATTCTGGATATCAGCCCTCTGTCAGATGTGGGGTTGGTGAAGACCTTTTCCCATTCTGTAGGCTGTTGCTTTGTCTTGTTGACCATGTCCTTTGTTCTACAAAAGCTTTTCAGTTTCAACAGGTCCCATTGATTGATTGTTTCTCTCAGTGTCTGTGCTACTGGTGTTATATTTAGAAAGTGATCTCTGGTGCCAATGCGTTCAACAGTACTTCCTACTTTCTCTTCTATCAGGTTCAGGGTAACTGGATTTATGTTGAGGTCTTTGATCCACTTGGACTTAAGTTTTGTGCACTGTGACAGATATGGATCTATTTGCAGCCTTCTACACATTGACATCCAGTTATGCCAGCACCATTTGTTGAAGATGCTTTCTTTTTTCCATTGTACATTTTTGGCTTCTTTGTCAAAAATTATATGTTCATAGGTATGCGGGTTAATGTCAGGGTCTTCAATTCGATTCCATTGGTCCACATGTCGGTTTTTATTCCAGTAACAAGCTGTTTTTATTATGGTAGCTCTATAGTAAAGCTTGAGGTCGGGGATGTTTTTAATTTTCTTATCAGGCTTCCAAGGGAGATGGAGAAGATGTCAGTTTCAAAGAATAGGTCTTGGAAAGCTGGATCCCAGATGTTTTTCTGCCACCACAAGTCACACAGAGGTTTCCCTTCCATAGTCCACACTGTGCAGAGGTGAAGCGTAGTTTCTAAGCCTGTCTTCCTGGTCTCTTGACTTCAGCTGTGTATATTGTGTGGGATACCACAATTTCTCTGAGTTTCTTTCACAAGTCCACTTGTGGAGGGCTGTGCTCAGCTCTGTATCTCCAGAGACGAGTGTATATAGCTGGTGCATAACTGGTACTCAATAAAACATGTTGACTATATATGAGTGGATCAATGATCTTTTCTTTGGCCCCAGTTTCATTTGTAAAACAAAGAAATTAGTTCAGCTGATCTCTACATTTCCTGTGCATTGTTTTATTCTTGAACACAGGTTACTTAAGACGTTTTAGACCATAAAAAGCAATTCTTACAGGCATTCCATAAAGCAAGACACCCATGGCTTTGAGGCAGTTGTTTTGAATGCTGAATATCTAATGAGTAGCTGAGTACCTTTAGTAAGACAGAGAGTATCTCAGATAGGAAAGGAATGCAAACGTGGACCCTGCCCTTCACCTGGCCGGGATGGTCAACACCACCTATATGTCCTAATACTTCATTTTTTGCCCTTGAAAAATTAATAAGAAAAGAAGGAAAAACAAGAAGGCTTTCATTTGGGAAGAAAGATAGTACACTGAAGATTTGTAGAAGTGAGAGGAAAGTAGAGGAAGGCTCCATGCCTGAAGAAAGGAATTGTGATCACACAATATTCTGGAAACCCGCAGGGCCTCCCAAGTCTTTGCACCCCCACTTTACTTAGTGAGCAGCCAAAGTGAGTCTTCTTGCCTTTTGACCACTGATACTTTATTGGACTGCTTGAAAATGAGAGTTTTAGCAGAAGCACTCTAAAAACGATTGAGACAAAAATGTAATAATTGCACACTCAGCCTTGTAATTTCAGAAAGTTGTGATGTGGAGAGCTGTGGACACACCACTTCAAATTTGGATTCCTTTTCACTGTCCACAGAGCACCAGGTTGCTCCGACTGGAGCTGATCGTTGTGTTTGAGTCAGACCAGTAAATGGCTGGAGGCCATTGTCAGAGTGGGAAAACTGTATTTTTTCCATAATTCAAAAATAATTGAAAGAATGTAGCTCACCAATTTAAAAATAATTAAGGTTTTTTCTCTCTTAGATAATGGTTAAGTTCAGTCCAATCTTAGAAAATTCCATCCCAAAGTATTTCTTTCTTTTTTTTTCCTTCAGAAAAATAAAGAAAAAGGAATCGATGAGCAAAAATGGTATGTTAGAGTAAAAAACATCATTTTTTTTTAGCTATTATCTTCACATTCCCTAAAGGAATTCAGAATACATTTCTGAAAGACATCTCTGTTGACAAAAGTCAAGATAAAACAAGTGCTCTTCCAGAAGTCAAAAGGAGCTGCCAATGGGTTGTGAGGCTTAATTGCTCAGGGTAGGTGCTGGGAAGAGAGACCTGCTAGGCTGAGAGCACTTTCATTTCCAAGTGTCTCACAGTGGTGGCTCTTCCCTTACCTCCTTGGAGGGGCAAAAGGGGGCAGGAGTGTTTGAAAGAGAATGAGCACACAACAAATAAATACAGGAAGGGATGAAAGGGAAGGGAGATGGAGTGGGGCTGGCGCAAGCGGGCCCTGTCACTGTTCTGTTTGTCCATGGTGTCAGAGCTTCTTGAAAGGTGGCCACCGCAGGGTGTGTGCAGATGGGGGCACAGACCACGACCCGCCACCTGCACCGTTCAGATTGTTGGCAGGTATGTTGCAGTGGACTAAAACAGAATAATTACTAGAGAGAGAGCTGGCAAGCAGCGTGTGCTGGAGAGGCGTGCAATCACACAAAGGATAGGTGAACTGTGAAAAAATGGGGGGGAAGCAGGGGACACTCCCCAGCAAACTCCAGACAGCTGGCAATGCTAGCCTCCCATTTTCTGTGAAATAGGAAAGGCCAACCTCTGAAATCACATGCCAGCAGCCTGTGGGCTGTGGCTTTAAGCCAGGAGGGTGGAGAGAGCAAAGTCTTGGTCTTCAGGACAGCCCTTGAATACCACCTGAGGGCCGGAAAGGCAGTGGAGGAAGGAGTGAAGGTCAGTGCACTAGAAGAAAGGGGTGGCAGGAGCCTCCTGTTGTCAACAGGAGGGAGCTATTGCTCATTGACACATTAGGCAGGACCAGCACTGTCCTTACCCTTTCCATTCATTAATTCATCCACTTCTCATAGCTATTCTTGCCGTTGCAATTGCACCTGCGGATGAGGAAATTGAGTCATTGGAGAACTAAGGGACTTCCTGGGAAGACAAGGGTTTTGTGGTAGGACAAGGGACTCTGCCCAGGTATCACAGACCCCAATACACACACTGTCACATTGCACTGTCTCCCAGTAAGCATGTTTAAGGATGCCAAATGGTAGCTTTTAGAGATTTGTACAGAACAAAAGGAAACATGAATTTGTACAAATTATCTGAACTGTTTGATGCTAATAGCATTATCTCTCTGAATGTGTGGATATTTGCACAGAAGTTACTGTGTAAATCTCTAACATCATCCTATGCTTAAAAACTTTGTCAATAAAGCATTAAAACATACTATGATTTCTTTTTAAAAGCTGATTTATTTATTTGTTTGTTTGTTTGTTTTCCTCTTTTGGGTGGAGGAGTCTGCCCCAAGGTCATGGTAACTCTGCCAGCCAATGTCATTATTGCTGTCTACTGTGGTGGTATTGTATTCCCCAAAATATTGTGCATCCTAATAAACTTATCTGGGGTCAGAGACAGAACAGCCACAATATTAAACATAGAAGATAGGCAGTGGTAGCACATGCCTTTAATCCTAGCATTCTAGAGGCAGAAATCCATCTGTTCAAGGATACAGCCAAGCATGGTGACTCATGCTTATAATCCCAAGAAGTGAGCCTTTAATCCCAGGGAGTGATGGCAGAAACAGAAAGATATTTAAAGGATGAATACCAGACACTAGCAGCATTTGGTTGGTTAAGCTTTTAGACTTTTGAGCAGCAGTTCAGTTGAGATCCATTTGGATGAGGACTCAGAAGCATCCAGTCTGAGGAAACAGGATCAGCTGAGGAACTGTCCAGGTGAGGAAGCTGTGACTTGTTCTGCTTCTCTGATCTTCCAGCATTCACCCCAATATCTGGCTCAGGTTTTATTTTATTAATAAGAACTTTTAAGATTCCTGCTACATCTACTAAAGTTACACCATTTGAGCTGCTTTTGTCAATGGTTGTACTTCAATGTTACTTCCTTAGAGCCCATCCCCCTTTAGATTCCTAACAGATCTCACTTCCTTTTATCAGCATTAGACACACACCCCATTCTCTATAGTGTACCCATGGTTAAATTAAAGGTTGTTAGACTGAAAGAATATCTCATTATATTCCAGGGTATGTCTGGCCTGCCCTTCTCCTGCTTCATGAGGCTAAGGAAACACTCAGTTGCATTTGCCCCAGCCCATCACCATTTATTACTGGATCTTAAAAGTGACAAGGAGACAGAGGAAGTAGGTAGGCCCTTGATGATGTCACTGGGCATCTGTCTTATGCTTAGAAGCTGTAGACTTGTGAATTTCTTGTCTTGTCAGATAAATTTCTGTATTGTTGCTGGTTACTTACACTATTCTAATCCTACCCTACAGGTCTATCTCCCCAGCAGCTATGACGTGGGTCACATGGATCTCCACAGACAGACTGACTTTCTGCTATGAACCCCTTTGTATCTAGCAGCCTCTTAGGAATGTCCAAATCCTGGAGATAAAAGTGAGACTCTTCTAAAGGACTCTGGTATAGTGATACCATGGTGGTCCAGGTACACACCGTGGAGAACAAACTGAACCACCATTTTCTCATTAGAAAGGTTATCTTCTTCTTACGGCATTAGTGTGGTAAGATAAAAGGCAAGTTTGTCCATAAGTACATTAAAATCAGCACTCAGCTCAGTTACCTCAAGCTCAGTAACCTGTGCTTCCTTACCTGTGGAAATAAATAATAAAACTATTGTTTCAATCTATTGAAAGTTACAGATGATATAGCCAATGGCATATAGCAAGTCCCCCAATACTAACCATTATTATGATGTTGGCTCTGTGTCACTCTGGTCTAATATTCCCATTCAAGTAATTGTTGGTCACTGCCCACTGCCAAGCATGAGCACAAGCACCAGTGTGCCTTACAAGGAAAACATTCATGCATGAGTCATAAGTTATAAGGAGAGTGTACATGTGCTTCCATCTTTGGAACCCTTTGTTTAGGATTAATGCTCTTTCCCTTCTAGCCTTCTTGGAACATATTCAGACGTAATTTGTCCCCCAGAAGGCTCAGAAATCAGGGCTCATTTTTAAGAAGTCGTCTTATTTGCTCCTTCCCATCAGAATTTCAGTGTAATTTGTAAGGAGAGAGATAGTCTAGAGTTTTAAATGACTAAAAAGAACTCCAGACAGTTTATTAGGGTGACTATTCACAGTAGACAAGTTATAGAATCAGCCTGGGTGCCCAATAGATGATGAATGGATAAAGAAGTAGTATTCAGCAATAATCATATTGTTTACAGGAAAATGGATATAACTGGAAGTCATCATGTTCATTGAAACAAGCCAGATTCAAAAAGACAGGTGTTGCATGGTTTGTTTGTTTTGTTTTTGTTTTTGTTTTTGTTTTTGTATATAAAATCTAGATAATTTTAAAAGATGGTGTGTAAGCAAAAGGGGGCACTATCTGTGAAGAAGTAGATCAGTGTGAGTGAAAGGGAGCCAGAGAGAATAATGGAGGGATGAACATGTTAGTATATGGTATATGTGTAAGAAAATGTCATGATGAACTTTATCATTTTGTAAAATTAATATATGTTTATAAAGATATGTTGCACTCAGGAGGCAGAGGCAGGTGGATCTCTGTGAGTTCGAGGCTAGCCTGGTCTACAGAGCTAGTACAGGATAGGCTCCAAAGCTACAGAGAAACCTGTCTCAACCCCCCCCCCCAAAATGAAAAATAAATAAATAAATAAAGATATGTTGCTAAAAAGTGAGTTTTGTTTTGTTTTTAAGAACTCAATGTGGAAATAGTGAAGAAAAGTCCTCTCCTTTCTCTGCTCAGACCCATCATGGGGGCACATGCCTTTAATTCCAGTACTTAGGAGGCACAGGCAGATAGATCTCTGTGAATTAGAGGCCAGCCTGGTCTACATAGTGAGTGATAGTGAATACCAGGCTAACCAGAACTACATAGTGAGACCTTGTCTTAAAAAAGAATGTGAGTTCATGATTGAAAGATGGTTCAGTAGACAAGGGCATTTGCTACCACATCTGATGATCTGAGCTCAATCCCTGGGACTCTCACGGTAGAAAGAGAGAATCGACTGCCTCAGTCCTACACACCATGGCATGAACACACCCCAACAATAAATAAATAGATGAGCAAGTAAATAATTTTTTAAAAGAAATTGTGTCTATTCAATCTATTGAAACAATGAATCCAGGCTGGAAAGATGGCTCAGTGGTTAAGAGTACAGGCTGCTCTTCCAGAGGACCCAAGTTCAATTCCCGGCACCCACATGGCAGTTCACTACTGTCTGTAGTTCCAGTTTCAGGGGATCTGATACCCTCACACAGACATGCAGGCAAAGTACCAATGCATATAAAATAAAAATAAGTAAATCATTAAGTTTTTTGTTTTTTTAATCTCTATTCTTAAAAAAAAAAAAAAAAGAAAGAAAGAAAAGAAAAGAAAAAGAAAAAGAAACAATGACCCCAAACAAATGGGAGTTTCCTCAGGAATCTCATTCTGGGAGAAAGACAAGATGCCAGCCAGAAGGAGCACTTGTCTCCAGGAAGGAAATTTCACATGGTTCTAACAGTTTGTTAGATCACCTTACAGGATGAGACTGGATCAGATAACCATGGGATCAATGATCCACACCTTGATGTGGACTGCTTAGATGTGTATATTCTTGTCTATCTATTTAAACTTTAATCTCACTTTAGGGCCAGAAAAAGGACTTCATGGGGGAGGGGGACTGATGCCAGATCTCTTTATCCCTCTTCCCAATATGACTACAGTGAATAATGTAGTCCATGGAAAGCAGAGCCCCTGAAAAATTCAGAAACTATGGTTCTTGCTGATGTGGGGATCCAACCCTCGTCTTTACAGGAAGAGCGAAGATAGAAGAGGGAGTGGCTTTCCCTGGGACTTTAAAGAGAGACTTTTCTGGAAGCCATCTTCTGGAGCAAAGGCAATGACCATGAGACAGATTTCCCAAGATAATGGAGGATCTTTCCATCTAAAGACCTCAGAGTTTAGTTATACCTCTGTACTTGGCAATTTTTTTCTCTTCCCAGCCAACTCTGGAATCCTCGTGATTCTTTAAGGGACTCTGTGAGTCTCCATCACACTTTTCTCCCATGAATTATTTCATTGAGCTTTACTCATTTACCTCCAGCCTGAGACTATCCATTGGAGACTAATGAAACTCAGTATCATCAAGAAGCCTGTTGGGGCTGGGAGAGAGCTCAGTAGTTAAGGCACTGGCTGCTTTTCTAAAGGACCTGGATTCCATTCCCAGTGCCTTTCTCAAGACCCTGTAACTCCAGCTCCAAAGGAAACACTAGCCTCTTTTGGCCTCTGTGGACACCAGGCATGCAAGTGGTACATAGACATACATGCAAGCAAAACACCTAAACACACTCAATTAAATTAAATTCAGGGGGAGGGAGCATAAGGAACCTTGGCATCAGTACTCTCCTTAGGTTTTTAGCAAAGTCAATTAGCCTACAAGCCTTGCTAACACCTGCCTATGAGTTGAATAACCTACAGTGTGTCCTGTCCACTACTGGAGTTGTGAAAACAGCACACATGGACTGCTGAGGATTACTTCTACTTCTCCACCTCTACATTCTTACTGTTCATTTCTCCTAACAGGAAATGCACATTTGCCTTTAAAATATTAAGATTTTTAAGAAAATCTTAAAACTATGAAGTCCCCATTTTTACTCAATGCTGTGAAGATGAGAAAAGAGCATCCAATTAGAGCCAAGACCCAAGTCATATTAGGTTGAGTAGAAATTTAAGCAAGTTATGAACCATCCTGCCTCCATCTTAGATAAAGCTATCTTATAGTAAAGATAACCTCTGTTTCTCAAGGATTGGGATATGTAACCAGTAACATTAGCTACAAATGGTTCTGTACCTGTTCCAGGAAACAGCAATCATGTCTTTGTTTCAAAACCATCTTGCAACTCTACCTTTGTTTCAAAAAGTTGTTCTGATTCCCTGTTAATGTGACCACTTTGTTATGACCACCTTGTGATCATGTCTTTGTTTCAGGAGGTTGTTATGACTAACTAGTAATTTTGCCCACTAAATCCCCCATTTGGAAACTCCCTACTCCTGAGCTAAAAAACCTTGTCTTCCCCATATCTAGTGCTGAACTCTTGAACCCTAATTTAGGGAGAGGCAGCCTGTGTACAGGAATAAAAGAGCTTTGCCTAAATTAATTGCTTGTTTTAAGTAATTTTGGCCATGATGATTTGGGTTGGTGGTTCTTCTCCCATCTTTGGGATTAACACATACATGACCTGCATTCAGTCCTTCTTCATCTCCTTATATTTAGCTTCTCTACTTCTCTTTCCTTTGTGCCATATTATACCCACACATACATTTGTTTGCACATAAGTGTACATACACACACACACATACACACACACACACACACACACACACACACACACACACACACACACACTATTGGCTAGATTTCCATCCAGGAAAGCTTTGTGGTGAATCGCAGATTGACTTGATAAAATAAAAGCTGAGCTGGTATAGTAGAGCCCAAAAGCTTTAAATGTGAAATTCAGGTGTTTATAAAGTTAATTATTCATCCAGCTCTAATTCTATCATGAAAATTCTTTTTGTTTTTGGCTTTGATGGTGGATAAGTATATAGAATATTTAATTTTGGTGTGTGATGTTTTATTTTACTTGTAAGATTTTTTTATGAAAGGTTTATAACATTAAAAAGAATAATTTAAAGAAGAATGGGTGATTTCAGGACTATTCATCGACTGGTGAAGGAGGGATTAAAAGACAGAAAGTAGGAAGAGACTGGAGAAGTCATCAGGTCTGCAATCAGGGGAGAGAGCAAGAAGGGGGAGCAAGATGGAGACCCTCAAGTTTTATTTTGTATGTTTTATTGAGACAATATTTTATACACTCCACACCTCAAATCTGATGCAGCTGAGAATGGTCTTGCTCTTTTGGCCCTCTTGCATGCACACCCTCTCCCTCCCAGTACTGGGACTATAGGAATGTACCACTTTCTTTAAGCTGAGTGAGGAAATGGACTAAAGATTATCAATTGACTATTTGCTTCTTTATCTTACTCTCTGTCTGACAGAATTATTAAGAAAGAGCCCTGCAAAGTAGAGCCAGAATATGTTTCTCCATTTATGCAATGTTAGGGATAGAACCCAGCCTCATGTGTACTAAGCAAGAATTCTACCAATTGAACTATAACCCCTTTCTCAAGTATCTTGCTTGTGGAAACTCATACAATTTTTTTTATTCCTTCACTACATTTCATGGAAAATGTTACTGCATTGTCGCTAGTAAGCTCAAAATTCAGATCTTGGTAAGATTCATGCACATCTTGGAAGAGGAATATCAAAGTCTCATGAATTATATATTTAATATAATATGACTGCTCCTTTCTCCATTGCACATTATAGAACACTCAGGAAGTGTGGCAGGAATCTTAAAAGTTCTTATTAATAAAATCAAATCTGAGGCCAGTTATTGGGGTGAATGCTGGAAGATCTGAGAAGCAGAACAAGCCACAGCTTTCTTATCTCGACAGTTCCTCAGCTGATCCTGTTTCTTCAGACTGGAAGCCTCTGTGTCCTCATGTGAACTGTTGCTAAAAGCCTAAGAGCTTAACCAAGCCAAAAGCTTCTGGTTCCTGGTTTTCACACCTTATATACCTTTCTGACATCACTTCCTGGGATTAAAGGCACGAGTCACCATGCCTGTCTGTTTCTAGTGTGACTTTAAACTCACAGAGATCCAGATGGATCTCTGCCTCCCAAGTGATAGGATTAAAGGCGTGTGTGCCTCTATGTCTATGCAATGGCTGTTCTGTCCTCTGACCCCAGATAAGTTTATTAGAGTGCACAATATTTTGGGGAACACAATACCACCACGAGGAAGTATCTATTACCTGCCCTCTGTCTCTACAGTCCCTGGACCTGTCTTGCCTGTCAGAATTGAGTATTCATCCTCCAAAGTGGCTGAGGGTCAGACACTGAATCTCAACTGTATGGTGGCAGTATAAACCCACATACAGGTCACTTGGTATAAGCCTGGGGGCAGCCTGCCTACTCAGGTACTCATTCATAGAATGTGGAAGGTCCACAGGTGGTAGGCTATATAGGGGTCATATTGGTAGGCATGAATAGGGCCCCTGCTGGGCTCTGGGAAGCCCTCTTATACTGCTTTCATGGCTGGCCAGGTCTGAGGCTCCTGCCTGTACACCTTCCAGGCCTCCCCAGTGAATGCTGGAGAATATGTTTGCTGGGCAGGCAATGGGCAGGACACATCACACTCACAGTGACACATCACAGTCACAGTGTTTGGTGTATGATGTGTGTATATCAAAGAGCATATCTACGCTCTAATCGAGGTCACTGGCTCTGCTCGTGACTCAGAAACAGAGCAGTTTGTGGGAGAATCTTAACATCACAGATCTCAGTTCCTGAATACCAACTTTTAAGTTAAATTTCAGATTATAATATGCAACTGTGGAATTCTCACCTCATGACTAAGCACTGTGGCAAGAAGGAAAACACCCCTTCACACTCTCCCTCCATCCAGCTCCTGACTGTGGCAAAAGATCTACTGTGAGCTTTTTGAGCTGAGTGGGGTGCTCTTAACCTCTGACTTACTGTTCAGAATGAGGCAGAAGGCACAGCCAACTTTGACTCATCCACTTCCTGCTCTGATCCAGCTCTAGTTGGGATCAGAAAATCCAAGCAACTGTGGTAAGCACTAACAATTGTGAGAGATGGGGCATGTGGAGTCCCCCTCAGACCTCTCAGCACCCTTCCCAGTAAGCTGGATGTTTCACTTTGTAGGGAATCTGTATTTCAGCCTCTAAAAAATGTTAAGTAGGTTCTCATTTCTTAAAATTCTTACAGCTCAAAACATCATGCTGTTTGGGAAATCATTAACCCATCAGCTTCTTTAAGGCAAACATTATGTTTTATTCACATTTCTTTCCCTTGTTCTCACAGTCTGAGCTTAGACTCCCGGCAACTGCAGATAGTTGATTAACATTTGTTGACTTAAAGTTTCCAATCTCATTGAAAACAAAAACTGACAAGAAAGGAAGATTAGTCAGGAGCCAAGATAATGCTGAATAAATGACAGCTTTTCACTTTCCTGCTCAGCATATAAGCGTGGTGGATGTGTACAGGGGACACCTGCACACCCTTGTTCCCACTGCAACCTGACAAAACCAGCTGCAACCACTGAATTTCAGGAGGTTAATTTTGTTTCCTGATAGTAAATACTGAAGGTACAGAGAAGTTGCTTTTGATGCTCAAAGAGCCTTTTCAAATTTGACATGGAGCAGTACATGGCCTGTGACACATGTAGACCAGCAGTTATCTCTTGTCATCGACTTCTTTGGTGCATTTCAATCCATCTTGGCTGAAAGCGGGTCTATTATAGGTTTCCCTGCTCCGGCTTCCGTATGTGTCCCAATGACAAGATACCTGACAAACAGAACAGAGAATGAGGAAATGGACTCAAAATGATCAATTAGCCATTTGCTTCTTTATCTCACTCTCTGTCTGACAGAATTATTAAGAAAGAGCCTTGCAAAGCAGAGCTGGAATGTGTTTCTTGGGTCCTGGGCAAATGAGTCACGGCTTCTTGCAGAGGCAGAAACATGCAGATGGCACTCCATCTGATGTGGCCATTTTCAGGAAGAGGAGGGGAACACATTCTCAGAAGATAACATTTGTCTACCTTGGTCACATAGCTCCTGACTGAGCCAGGACTAGAATCCAGCTCTGGGCACCTGTGCTAATGTTAGGGAAACCAAAAGGAAGACAGACAGATATCCCATTTTTAAGGACACCATTATCTATAAGATTATTTCAAAGTTCTTCATTTCCTCACCTAAACCCCATTCCAAATGGGAGAAGAACATTGGCTGTGAATTAGGTTAGACTTGGGATCAGTTTGTAATGGGTGTTAAAAGATGTTGAACATGTTTTTAGTTTCACAGTGAATCTGGAAGGAGCCTTATTTTGTAGAAAAGTTGAAGCTCAAGGTAATTAAGTGCCTTCCCCAGTGTCACCCAAGCATTTAAATCCAGCCTCTCAAAACCATCATTTTCTTGACTGGAACTAGACCCCTCACTGATAGTCTTCCTAGCTTTGGTGTGGGACAACATGACACCTGACATGTACATGTGGAGTGCCTGGTTTTGAACCTGACATACAGAGGAGACTCAGTTCTAGTCTACATCTACAGTTCCTGTTTCAGTTTTCAACATAATTTACATCCTGAAGTACATTGCCTTGTCTGGAAAGGAGAAAGTTGAAGCTCTCACAAAGGCCAGGAAAGGTCAGATGTGGACTACATAATAATTTCTAAGTGTCAAAAGAATCTAGTTGCAAATCTTAAATTTCAGAGAACTGGGTTCTAATCTTGTTATTTATGGGTGAAATAATTGGAAATCAGAGAAATAATAAATTTTGATTCACCATCCTAAATTCCAGATGCAGGTAGGGTTTCCAATGTGTTCAATATTCAGGTTAAGTGTTACCTCCATTACACAGTGGATTTTTTTGAAGTCCTTTTATTGATCCTATTCTGTTATGTTCTATATAAATTGAAATGATGAAATCATATCCATTTAGTAATTTCAAGTAGATATCAGAAATTATTTGACCCTTTCTTGAAATAAGTGCTTTCTTTTGTACTGCACTTTTAAAATTACAGTCTAAGTATAAATGTGATGTAGTTTATAAAAATCCAATTTGCATGCAGTGTTTCAGAAACACATCTATTATATTTAGCCAAGAACATTCTTTACAGTTGATAGCAGTTGAGGAGGTTTATCTTAGGAGGACAACAATGAAATGAAAACACAAATAAAAAGAATAACACGCTTGATTCAGTTCCCCAAAGAAAGTGTGGAGGACTGATAAGGAAGATCAAGCAATTTAAAATAAAGATCAGAGTATTTTTAGATTCAGTAACTGACCCCAGACAAGATCATACTACAGACTCCTGCATAGAAAGGTATGTATTTATAACTGAAATATGAGCAGCCAGCTTTGTTTAAATTTTCTATCCCACAATTCTTGAGAAGATAATGACATTCAATAATAAATCCATATATACCTGTAAGTTTGAAGAAGATTTGCTTGGCCCATGTTTATCATAATATTAGCACAGTGTGTTTTTTTTTCCCCATAGATAATACTTAGTCATTACCAAAAGAGCAAAAATAAGGAGTAAGTTCTAATCTGTGGGTGAGGAAAATGTTTCCAGAGAGCTAGAGGATGAAGATTTGAACCAAAACACATATAGTGTAAGGTTAATAATTCCAGAGGGCACTATGTAAGTCAGTGGTTCTGTGTTGCTGGTTTTCCTATGGGAAAACAAGATGGAGAAATCTAACCCATTCGATGATATAGCACCACTTACCATGACCATTCTTCTCTGAGGCAGGATATGACTGCACCATGTATTTGAAAATAAGCTTCCTATAAAAGATTCTGAGATTCTTTGTATAAGCTACCAACCTTGGAGAGGCTCTGAGACAAGTCTCTTGACTGATAATAGCACCCTGCAAAAGTGAAGGACAACTAGAGTGTGGTTAGCAGTGCTAAACACTTTTAGTTTAGCATTTTCAGAACCGTCTGTTGCATCAATCTGCATACACCTTGCAGTTAGGAATAAAGTAGGCAGAGTTGTTTATATGAAGAGATTTGTCTTTATTGATGTCGTCATTGATGCTGGAGAGATCCTTCTGCCATTAAGAGCACTTGTCGCTCTTAAAAAGGATCCACATGGAGGCTCACAACCATCTGTAACTCCAGTTCCAGATGATATGATACCCTCATCTGGCTCCCATGGACACTGCATACACATGGGTACACAGACATGGATGCAGGAAAAACACTCATACACATAAAAGAAAAACAAATAAATCTTGGTTTTGAGTCCTCTTTGTTCAGGGTGGTAGAGCTATCCCAGCTCACAGGTACTTAGCTATCACAGGCTGTCCATCTCATCTTCACAGAGCTCAGGGTGAGCTTGTAATATGGAACTCATACTGTTAACGTGAAGTTCTGCCTCTTTTCCACATCGCTCATGGGAAGTGTCTCCAGTCTCTAGATCACATCTTGAGGATGCTGCCATTTGTCTCTGCCTGCCCTGTCCAGAAACTGGCTCCACAGTGCTGGATAAAATGAACCTCTCTAGTCACACCTGCTCCCAGGCCCTTCTGAACATCAGTGATCAACTAGACTCATTTCCTACCTGTTTTTAAACATGAGTCCCAGAGAAGAGCAGTTCCAGACCCAGAATAAAGACAGCAAAATCACTGGTTTCAGCTACCTTCAGAGGTCTGCTGGAGTACAAGGGAATGAAAGGGGACATTTCTTCCTTTTCTAGTTATAAAAGTGGAATGACCTTCATCACTAAAAGAGGTAATTAACAGAGTCGTCCTGGTGACCACAAGAATGTGTTGCTTACTTCTCAAAACATGCCCAGTACTTTATACCCGGCCCTCAGTGATCCCTATCAAGACAGCTAAAAGCAAGGGACAGGAGGTTGCCTCTATGGAAGCCAGGCTGTTTCCACATCTTTATGATGTAGAAGTGTTCATCATATTCCCCTAGCTAGTATGCGGGCTCTTTACAAGAAGGAACAAACCATACCTGTGGTTTGGAAGTCAGAATTCTAATGTATTCCATGTGAATACACTGGTCACAAGTCCTTGAAGCCATCTGGTTTGAAGGGAATCCCAATTAGCAGGCTTGGTGGGGTAAGGGGAGAATTGTCCTACTGATTCTGTCCCTTTTGGTTTAGGTTTTTACTTTCTCTATACTTCTAGAGCACAGGAGGTTAGCATGGGGTTATAGGCAAGATATCCAATAATATGTGTTTTGAGTCCACATACCTCTTATCTGTTTGCTGTGGTATTGCCTTTCCTCTGAGGAAAACACTTTTTATAATATAGCTAAAACGGGAGACAAGCCTTAGGATGAAATGGAAATACTTGTCAAAGGGAAGACATAATTGCTTCGTAGGTAGAAATTGTTGTTTCTGCCTGCAGGATTCCTAATACTTCACCAGCAAGAGCAGCATGAACAGGGGTGGGGGTGGGGTTGTCACATGGCTTGCACATCCATATATGCAAATGAGAAAGACATCAAGGGATACATGCTAAACATGCATTTGAACACAGATTTTATTTCAAATAGAATAATTTTTATTGATAGTTACCTCTATGAAGAAATCTGTGGGTGAAACTTATAAGCCATATTCTATTCTCTCTAATTAGCCATAATAATTAATTTCTTTAACCAATACCTCATCTGACCTGACTGAATCTTAGGTCTCTACCTCCTACTTTGATACATAACCAAGGGACATGATTTCAGTTTTTAAAAAGCCATTATGGAAGGCAGTTCTCAGAGAAATACTGTTAATATTTCTGATACTGAGATACCTGTTTCCCACATTTAGAATGCCCAGAAAGAATGGAATCTAAACATTTAAGATCCTCACAGGAAATATCTGACAACTGGAAACTGTCTTAAAAGCCTGTAACTCCGGCACTGGACAATCAGAGTCAGCTAACAGAGTTCATTTTTATTAAAGCACTTCAAATGATCAAGTCACTGATGCGTTTTAACACTATAATGGCATAATACCCTTCCCTCAATCCTCAGGGAGGTGAAGTGATCACATATTGAGCAAGTTCAGCTGCACAGAGTGTTTTCATAAGCTAAGGAGTATCATTCCATAAGAAATACTTCTGGTATGAATGATGAGATTTTGAGAAAGCACCATTTTGGTACAAAGTAATCTGGTTGCCTGGGGTTGTAAATTACCTAGCCCAGTTCGCTTTCACTTCTACCCAGTTCTCTGTCTCCCTGATGACAAAGAAAGTTCCGAACATGGAAGAAATGAACCGAGAGATGAGGTGAACGAGAACCTGACCCTACCTAGTTTTTCTTCTCCTCCCTTCCACCATTTTGTTATGTGTAATAACGGAGCTTGCAGCAGGAAGTAATCAACAGAGATGTGCAGAGCCTGGAAGCAACCAGAGGGCAATGTTTGCTGCCAGGGAAGTAATCTTAACTCACAGCTTTCATCCCATCCCTAACACTCATCCTCCAAGGGATAGAGAAAAGAAGTAAGCTGTAATGCTTTACTCTCCACAAAAACTGAGGGACCCAAGGTCTCATCACAGAAGCCCTGCAGATAAGGGATGGGGAGTGAAGCAACCACCATCATCCAGAGGAGCCTGGCATCTGTGCACCTACATACAGCTATATATCTTCTCCTGCTGAGCTGGGTGAGTCCAGGAGATGCGTTGGCATGGGGAATGCCAGTCAGTGGTCTATAGGCCCCTTGTTGTAAATTCAAAACATTGGCAAGTTACAGGCAATTCATTTTCGGCCAAAAGGGCTGGCTCCACATCACCTCATGCAGAGGCAGGAAGAAACATGGGTTTCGAATGCTATAACTACATTATAGCATACTGTGGAGTATTGAGCAAGCCACTTAATTCCTTTAAGATTGTTTCTTTGTAAAATGAGGCTATTGCAAATATTTTCCAGTCTAAAATCAAGAGTTTCTGAGTATGTAAAGCCTTAACCCAGTGTCTGCCAGATAGAAAGAACTCAAGAAATTAGCTCAATTTCATTACTGCAAATGGTTTTAAAATAATTCATATGGGGCTGGAGAGTTGGTTCAGTGGTTAAGAGTACCTGTTGCTCTTGCAGAGAAGCAGGTTCAATTTCCAGTACCCACATGGTGGTTCACAAGCAACTATAACTCCAGTTCCAGGGGATCCAACTCCACCATGGGACTTCCATGGTCACCATGCACATCTATGGTACACATAAATACATGCAAGCAAAACATTCAGTACACATAAAATAATCAAATGAACAAATAAAAAAAATCATGTTTCTTACAATGTCTTCGCAAGCCTATAAATCCAGCTAGGCAGTTATGGTCTTTTCAAACATTTTGTAAATATTGGATACACACACACACACACACACACACACACACACACACACACACACACACACACACATGTATATATTTGCAGTGCTTGCTAAATGGCAAAGTCAGTACTAGTGAACACATAACAACTTCCAGCTAGTTACCACAGAGCTTTACCCCACAGACATCATTACATGTTAGCTGGGGTCTTGAACTCCTAAAGGTTCTGTAGCTGCCTACCCCTCAGCTTTGCAGGGTGTTCCTCTGACCTCTTCTTTCTCTGTTCCATACTATCCAACCTCTGGGTACTGGAGTCACTGCAGGACCTCACAGTTGGCTGTAGGAACCAGATGGCAGAGGGAGGCCTGAAAAATGTTTCTGGCAAATACCTCCCCAAGCTGGAGTGTGTGTGTGTGTGTGTGTGTGTGTGTGTGTGTGTGTGTGTGTACACGCACACACTCCTCCCTTTTATTGGCACGTGAGCTAAATGCCCAGCAGCCACTTCTTGGCTGAGTTCCATTCTCACTACAGTTGGCGCCTGTAAAAATGGCTTTGGCTCCAGTATCTTCTATGAGACTGTCTATCATGAAGAATTTTCACACTGCTGATGATTTCTATTTTTATGAATACTTGAAAATACATGCTTCACATAAGAGTTCTGACCTCCTTTTATCTTTCCAGTAGAAATTTTTCCATAAAGAGGTGTCATCTCTTTTATACAATTATGTTTTGTGTGGGCTATTTATAGTGCTGTAGAAATTAGAAAATGTAGTATTCCTTTTGACTTTCAGAAAAATTCTTAAGCATCAAATTGCATGTCAAGGGAAAAATGATCTTATGAAAAAATTAACAAGCTTCACCATCTTCCACTAACCCATCGCCATTCCACTCCCATATACACAGAAGATGAACATAAAACAAAACTAGCATAAAAATAAAAACCTGCTTTATCTGCTTGGATGCAATTGGTGCACTCCTGAAGGGTGCATCAAGCACACCAGGAGAATGAAAGGGCTTCTTTCCAAATGCAAGCCTGTGGTAAAAGCTTTCTGAGAGAATGGTCGTGGAGGTAACTGTCTGGAGCCTAATACGTACAGTACTAATTGGGATTTTCTCCTGCTGCCCTTTCTTCCTGTTGGAGTAGCCCATGACAAAGCGAAGTGTGCCGCACAACTCTGAGAGCTCTTGGGTCATCCAGGAGCACTCTCTGCTGACATTTACTTTCTCTTTGCTGTCATTTATGTGGCTGTCAGAAACAGCAAAATTGTCGCTATGCCTAAAAACTGAAAATATATTAAGTCAAAGAAAGAACTAAATGTCTTTCTCCGTGGCCATCCATTTAAATGTCAAGGGCATACCCCACATTCCAGCACCCATGAAAAGGAAGGAAGACAAACTCCAGGTGTATCTCCACAAAGTAAGCAAGAACTTTTTCATCAATTTTCTTTTACCCCCTCTTCTACCTCCTCTCCCTCTTCTTGACTCACGCTGGCCTTGAACTCAGACAATCTTCTTGTCTTGTCTAGGCCCCCAGAATATAAGGACTGTATGTGTCCACAGTTATGCCTGGCTAGGAAGAAGTTTCTTGATAAACATATGTAAAACAATGGAAAAATATTACAGACATGTAGATGTAATGAGCGGTCTTATTAAATAAGAAACACAGAGCCAAATGCAGAGTTAAAAGCCCAAGAGGTCAGAGATGAGACTTAAAACTGCCTTCTTACCCTTCACTGCTGCTGCTGTCCTTCCCTCAGAAAGAGACCTATTTCCTGTGTGTCTGTCTTTTTATTGACTTTCTGTTCTGCCTTCTCATTGGTTGTAAACCCAACCACATAACCTACTTGTCACTGCCTGTCTATACAGACCTCCAGGTCTTCTATGGTTGGTATTGAGATTAAAGGCATGTATCTCCATGCTGGTGGTGTCTTTGTCATGTGATTTGGATTAAGGACTTCTGCTATGGCTTGCTATTAGCTCTGACCCTCAGGCAATTTTATTTATTAACATACAAATGAAATCACATTTCAGCACAAATAAAATATCACCATACAGACATGTTTATATTTATTAATTAGTATATAACAAATATAAATGCTAAGAAAATAAAATATGATATGATTATGTAGAATGTGAATTTTAAAGAAGCTTGGTAGAAGGAAAGAAGTCTCTCTAAGAGACTTTGAGGAGCGGTGTACAAGGAGATGAAGGCCAAGTGCTGATGTAATTTACTCTGTGAGCTTTTGTGAACTTGTTCAGCACTGGAACAGTTCTGGAATTCTCTGTATAGGAATTCCTCTTCTGTGTCCTGATTACAACTCATGAGCATGTTCAGTGCTTTGTTAGTGATCTCCCCAACCTGTTAGCAACCTAAGTGCTTTTGGTACATACAAGGTTAAACTGTGGTTCACCCACGCAGCAGAAAATACTCAACAGCCAAGAAGAATGAACTGCTGATGCACACAACAAAATGGGTGTGTCCAGATTTATTATGCACAGACAGAAATTGTACATGCAGAGTTTCATTTATATGGCATTCTGTAGAACTCCATGGCAGAAAACAGACCAGCATTTGTTGGAGAGTTGAAGGTAGACACTGCCTATAAGAAGACATGATGGAACTTTAGGAGATGATAGAACCGTGGATTGCTGCCATAGTTATGTAATTAATTGTGTTTGTCAATTCTTGCAAAACTATACACTTACTAGAATAAATTTTGCTATATGTAAATTTTACTGCAATTTAAGAAAATTAAGAATCCATCTAATTAAAAAACAAGTGAGGAGTCAGGTGGTGGTGGTTGCAGCACATGCTTTTAGTCCTAGCACTCGGGAGGCAGAGGCAGGCAGAGCTCTGTGAGTTCCAGGCCAGCCTGGTCTACAGAGTGAGTTCCAAAACAGTCAGGGCTATTTTTCAAGACAAGAGAAACCTTGTCTTGAAAAAAACAAAACCAAACCAAAACAAAACCAAAAACAAACGAGGAGCTGGAAAGATGGTTCAGTGGTCAAGAGCACGGCTGCCTGTGAAGAGGGCCTGGTTCAGTTCCCAGCACCTGTGTCAAGCAGCTCACATACCTCTAACTCCAGCCACAGGGGATACTAGGCCCTCTTCTGGCTTTTGCAAGTACCTATAGGTATGTGAACAAACACATACACATAAATAATTTTTAATATAAAGATAAAAATATGTAAGTTGACTAACAATAAACTCAATTGATATATTTGTAGAATCTACATATATTGAATAACATTTTAAACGATGATTGATTTTTAATTTTTAGTTATGTTTTTGGTAATTTTTTAAAGGTTTCTTTTTATTTTATGCACATTGGTGTTTTGTGCATCTGTGTCTGTATGAGGGTGTCAGATCCCCTGGGACTGAAGTTATAGACAATTGTGAGCTGCCATGTGAGTGCTGGGAACTGAACCTGGGTGCTCTAGAAGAGCAGCCAGTGCTCTTAAACACCGAGCCATCTCTCCAGGCCCATGAATGATTTATTTAAAAAAATCTTATTTGTACTTTGGTACCTGGCTCTTCCTCTGGCAGAGTATCTCATTTTGATGTCACTGGTACTGACACTTCAAGGTCTGCTACACAGACTGTTTGGCTATTGAACCACTAAGACACTCTGTAGTCTTAGTAATCAAAGGGCAGAGTTCTTCATAAATATGAAAATATCTGAGCACAGTTCTCCAAACACAGAAGGATTCCACACTATTGTTGAAATGTTCAAGATACTACTATCAAGAAGGTAAAGATAGTCAGATGGGCAATGCTGGTTCACACCTTTAACCTCAGCACTCGGGAGGCAGAGGCAGGAGGCTCTCTGAGTTTGAGGCTAGCCTGGTCTACAAAGTGAGTTCTAGGACAGCTAAGACTACACAGACAAACCCTGCCACCACCAAAAAACAAAACAAAACAAAACAAAACAAAACAAAACAAACAAAACCTAACAACAAAACCCAAACCAAACAAAACAAAAGGTGTACAGCAATTCAGGTTGAGGAATTACTGGCTCTAATCACTTAATGTAACACTAATACAGAATGTTCAATGCATACATTAAAATTTTCCTTTTCTAAGTGATACTGGGTTCAAATAAACCTTAGAAGGAGCTCTGACCTGGAAGGGAAGACACAAGGCAATGTACATCCTCTGCAGGGTGAAGAAGTACCATCCACCCACTAGCAGTATCTGGTCAGTCCATGGAACTTGTACATGATGTGTAGGGGTGGGTTGATGTCTGTCTGCTGGCAGTCAAGCCATCCCTAATTCCCAGGAGCTAACATCTTAGCCTTTAATACATAACCATATGTATTTGTTCTTCGTAATTTTCCTGGTGTTCCTAAGTTTTTGGGGACCTGTACTGTGCCCTGAGCTCCCATCCTTGGCTCTTATCTCTGCAAGGCCATAAGCACATGTCCCTCTTTGCCTCATTTAACAATTCTGAGTATCTTTCTGTTAATATCACTCATTCAAGAAAGAAAGAGTCCATGCTTACAGAAGTTCTCATGAGTCAAAAAGTCAGGATTGCTCCTCACTATGACTATAACTCGGGATCGTGAATTCTGTTTGCTGGAGTGATTAGGAAATCTTTTTCAAGAAATGGACATAACATGCCAGCTAGACAAGTTAAAAGTTTTGTTCAAACTTCCAAGTCAACACAACAGCAAACAGAATACACAGTCCTCTGAGATCTTGAAAGTACTTCAGCAAACAGATCAGGGTAATTTGTAATTAGCTTAGTAATTTGGGGTATGCATGCATAGTGGATGTTGCAATTTCTAATGTACTCAAAACCCAGGCTGCCCCCACCCCTGCCCATGTAGGCTGCACAGTTTTCTCTTCCATCCTGTTGACACTATTAATTTACTTTGCCATCTTGTCTCTCCCTCTCCCTCCTGCTTGTCTCCCCCATCACTATTTCAAACAGAATTGAGAAATGCAAGGTTTGGAGAGCTCTTGTGGAGAGAGCCATTTTCTCGTGGAAGCAAACAGCAAGGCCAATCAGCCTGAAATCTGAATTTTTTTAGACACATAATAGACCATTGGCTTATCAAAGCCTCTTATCTGATTGAAAAAAAAACCAAAGGTAAACTTCAGAGCTCATGGAATTAAAAGACAAATGAGATGTCATAACTATCAAAGTGGCTAATTTAGAAAATTAAGCCGTTCACATAGGTGACATATTGCTGTCACAATCACTCCTTTTCTCATTAGCTTCTTCCATTCAGCACCTACACACTGCCGAACAGTCTTTGGCCCTGTTCTGCAGTATGTGCAGTTTGGTGGCTTGGTGTCTTTTACTCTGTGTCCTCTTACAAATACTTGGATTTCTGAACAGGGTTTATCTCTCACCCCCTTCCTCCCGGAAACCTTTCTATCATAATTTTATTTTGAATTTGTTTGGAGCCAAACATTCTTTTGAAATAATTAGTTAATTAGCAGAGGATTTGTAGAGTTAATAGGATGCTTTACAATTCCTTGGAAAGTTCTAAGGGTTTTGATATGAAGTCATACTTTAAAAATCTCAAAGATTAAATAGAATTTGTCTCTGTCTTCCTAATTTCTAAATAGAAGAAAAGGAAACATATTTTCAAGGCATCTTTTGTTAGCTTAAAGATTTGTTGTTTGACTTCCATAATCCAGCCTAATGCAAGTAAATTTAGTTTATGAGAGTTATTTATAAGATTGCTGTACTACTGTTATCTGTCAACAGGTTCACAAGTTATTAAGAATGATGTCTCAGATGGAAAATGAACAGTGTTTGTGGTGTCTTTCTACAGCAAGCCACTGGAAACTGCGCGGTAAACACTGCTTTAAAGTCAGAGAAACGGGCTTGAATGGGACCCTGGTGTCTTGCAAAGTTAGGACAAGGCTGACAGGGCTTACACAGGGACCATGTTGGTGTCATTTCTCTGAAAAAGGTGTTCTGCCAGGCAGTGGTGGCGCATGCCTTTAATCCCAGCACTTGGGAGGCATGAGGATCTCTGTGAGTTCAAGGCCACCCTGATCTACAGTTACACAGAGAAGCCCTGTCTTGAAAAAACAAAAAAAGAAAAAGAAAAGGATGTTCTTTCTGAATTCATACTATAAAGCTATCATCTGACTGTTTCTGAAATCTTCATGGAACTACAGTGTTTGGATTTCATTAGCCTTGAACTAGTGCAGCATTTGTGTTACAGAGACGTTACAACATACAAAAGCCCAGGAGGAAAACAAAACAATTCAACCAAGTCTGAAGTGTGTGTGTTTTCTATGAACATTGCCTCCCCTTAAAAGGGAGCCTGAAGTAGTCACTGGACTCTAAGGGCTTACAAGCATGACTTTCCACACTGTAGCAAGCATATATCCCGGTTACGGGGGAGGAATAATCACTCTTGATTCAGACTTGGTATAACACTCATTTATTCACACAGTAAGATTACAAGCAATATTTATCCCGTCTTCCAAATGGAAGCAGGAGTACCTCTCCAGGTGTACAGGTCTGGACTCGCCATGTCTGTTCCTCTGGTTCTTGGGTCAGCCTTCCTCCAGTCAGCCACATCCACACTGAGGACAGGATCTCATGTCTCCGGTGGAGGGGAGTCATCTCTCACAAGGGTCTGACGAGCTCTGTTGGTCAGGTCTGAGGCTTAATCTTTTATATCCCTTTCTGGCTAGGTTTCTAGTCTTATCCCTACTTCCACACATAGCTTATAGCTTATCACTATTCCATTTGTGGTTTACTTATGTCATTCCATTGCTTATCACTCCTGACCAGGGTTGTTCACCCTAGGACTTACATGTTCCTTACACACATGATGTCCAGTTAGACAGGACCAGAGATTAAAACAGAAAAGAGACATAGGACAGACAACCTGCCTGAGCTTTCTTTGTTTATTGTATCCTTCAGACCATGAGGATTTTTAAATAAGAAGGGTGATATGTGGGACTGGCAAGAGAGAGAAGGTAGAATTCTCAGAGACCAGGAAAGACACCAAGTGTATGAGAAGACAGCTGTGTACAGGCAAAGGGAGCCATAGTGTAGCAGGGCCAATATGTGCCTGAATCTTGGAAATACCTCAGTGGAGAACTTAGAGTGAAGGGAATACCTACCAGTTATTTAGCAATGCAACTTTCAGTGCCCTTGCTGTTTTCTATGGAATCCAGTCAAATTTTAATACAACTGTTTCCAATTGTGCTGCTGAAGCCCAAAAGGCAGCCCAAACTTCTGTCTTTCATCTCTTCCTGCTCCAACCTACATAATTGTGGTTGCTTGTGTAGCTGAAAGTTTTCCTGTGTCCTGCCTGGTCCTGCAGCTGCTCAGACACAAGTAAACACACAGAGGCTTCTATTACTTATAAACTATATGGCTATTATCTCAGGCTTATCACTAACTAGCTCTTACACTTATATTAACCCATAATTCTTATCTATGTTTGGCCATGTGGCTTGGTACCTTTTCTCAGTTTTGCTTTTTCATCTTGCTTCCTCTGTGTCTGGCTGGCAACTTCTGACTCAACCTTTCTTTTCCCAGAATTCTCCTTGTCTGCTTATCCCACCTATATTTCCTGCCTGGGCTACCGGCCAATCAGCATTTTATTTATCAACCAATCAGAGCAACACATACTCACACAGAATGATATTCCCATCATGTAGTGCCTTCCAGAAGGTTGCATTAAGAGCTACAGTCTCATGGCTAAAATATTGGGAAAACTATTGGTAGCTGAGGAGGGCAGCGTGTGGCTGAAAGACATTGAATCTGGGGTAGTTGTATTAGTTTCTTTACTCATGACTGCCGTAAGATGCCTGATAAAAGCAAGGGTTTACTTCAGATCACAGTTGAAGGGTGCAGTCCATCATGGCGAGGAAGTCACAGCAGCAGGAGCATCTGCAGTGGGGAATCAGAGAGAGATGAACACTCTCACTCATCTGGAGTTCTCTTTTCTTTCAGTCCTTTCAGTCCTGGACTCCAGCCCATGGAATGCTGCTGCTCACATTCAGAGTGGTTCTTCCCACCTTAACTAAGTCGATATAGAAACTCCCTCAGAAAGGACCAGAGATTTATCTCCTATGTGTTCTAGATCCTGTGGAGTTCACAATGTTAACCGCCATAGTAGCAGGATAACAACAGTGTTCTTCAGAAGGGACCCCATCATCGGTTGAGTAAACCCAATGGAAAAACCTCTGTCAATCCAAGAATCAAAGAGTGCTCATCCTCTGCTCCTGTCTCCTTAGGTCAGCCACAGGTCACAACAGCTCACTGTGAGACAACATGGGAAACTGAATTGCTCTTTTTAACTCTCAGTATACGCTGTTCTTACAGTCTTCCAACAGACACTTGGGACTTTCCCAAGGTGCACTGTCAGCTAGACTTCATTCCCTTGGCATCTGTGAGGAACTAAAAGGCTATCTTACCAGAAAGGAGGAAAAACAGTCTGTTCTGTCTTCCGATGATGTCAGCAGCAACAAAGCAAGGGATGCAGAGAGGTCTGGACATTTTGCATTTACAGAGTGGAACTGCCACATGATATTAGTAAGACAGAGAATGTGTGTTTGATTCTGTGTTTTGTTCTCAACACATCCTTAAACACTTTCTTGAGCCACACCTACAGGTGACAAATGGGACTTAAACATTGTGTATCTGAAACCAAAGGCTGTGAGGTGTGGTGGTATTGTGTTCCCCAAAATATTGTGCAGGCTAATAAACTTATCTGGGGTCAGAGAACAGGACAGCCACAATATTAAACATAGAGGATAGGCAGTGGTAGCACACGCCTTTAATCCTAGCATTCCAGAGACAGAAATAACTCTGGATCTCTAAGTTCAAGGCCACATTAGAAACAGACAGGCATGGTGACACATGCCTTTAATCCCAGGGAGTGATGGCAGAAAGTAGAAAGATATACAAGGTGTGAAGACCAGAAACTAGAAGCATTTTGGCTGATTAAGCTTTTAGGCTTTGAGCAACACAGTTCAGCTGAGATTCATTGGGATGAGGACTCAAAAGCTTGCAGTCTGAGGAAACAAGACCAGCTGAGGAACTGGTGAGGTGAGGAAGCTGTGGCTTGTTCTACTTCTCTGGTCTTCCAGTATTCAGGTTTGATTTTATTAATAAGACTCATTAAGATTCCTGCTACAGTGAGGCACAGTGGGAGTACTTCAAATGTGGCCTATAGACATTGTGGTCTTCAAATGTTAAGTCCAGGAAATGGGGGTATTATAGACAATTTCAAAGTAAGTGGGTAGGGTCACTGAATGCCTGTTGAATGTAATATTTAGTATAAATCATGCCTTACACATATTACATCTTTGTTGTTTTTCTCATAGTTAGTAATACATTTGCATTGAATTGTATAAAAGTGTCAGTCCCTGGCAGACTGGAAAATAAAAACCAAGACTAAAACTCATCTCTATGTATTACTTGGGGAATGTCATGGTGCTCCAGCCTGTGCTACACTTTAGCTCTTCCAATAAAATGGATGTAAGATGGAGAAGATGTGGTATCTGGCTTAGTCTGAGCCTTCTTGCCTCCACAAGGAAAGAGGCACTTCTCAATTGTGTGGCTCAGTTCAGCTGCTGAATTGCTTCATGGCCAAGTATCTTCCATGGCCTCCTTCTGCCTACAGGGCTGGAACAGCACCAGAGCTCTAGTTCTTTCAAACTAATCACCTTCCTCTGCATGCAGCATAAATGAGTTTGCTCTTCTGTCTGGTTGAACTAGAGAACAACCTTCTAGTGGCCAGTTCAGGGGCACCCCCTGAGGAGTGATCAATGCATTTATGATGCCCTCTGGCTAAGCTTTGATTTCCATGACAAAGCATCACTCTGTGTTTTTAAAGAGTTGTCTTTGGGTATTCTATGACTGGCCTGAAGCCATGCTCTCTTCAATGGCGATCAAAGGCAGAGACATCTGTGGGTCAATAGAGAACATGTTTTGTTTATATATAATAGTCCAAATTTCCCAGTCCCTTTATTAAGGCCCATGTATTGGCACAGTTACAAGCAATTCTATTGTGCTGTAATTATGTGAATTTTAAGTTGCTGTTCTTATTTTCTCTCTTAAGACTCAGAACTGCTATGACAAATGTATTTGCCTAATCTTTATTTGAATAACACATACTAGGAGTTTAAGCAGTACATATGATATGCTGTTAAAATGGTAACTACAACATAACTTTTCAAAAATTAGAATCCAAATGTGTGAGGCTTTGATTTACCAGAGGTGCTCATGTTAAAAACAGGTCTCCTAGCAACTAGAAATACCCTTGTGTTTATTCTGAAACTTAGGTTTGGAGACAATTTTGTCTCCTGAATCTCCTTCTGAGGGAATGTTACTTCAAAGTTTACAATGCTGGGTATAATGGTGTATGCCTATAAACCCAGCACTTGGGAGATAAAGGCAAGGCTAGTCAGAATGGTGGTACTTGCCTTTAATCCCAGTACTTAGGAGGCAGAGGCAGGTGGATCACTGTGAGTTCAAAGCAAGCCTGGTCTACAGTTCCAGGACAGCCAGGACTATACAGAGAGACCCTGTCTCAAAGAAAAAAAAAAAGTTCAAGATCAACTTCAGATACATAAAGAGTTTAAGCCAGCCAAGGCTACATCATGATACCACCTACACACCTATACACACACACACACACACACACACACACACACACACACACACACAGCATGTGGACTTTGGGCTGGCAAAATGACTCAAGGGTATTTGCTACTGGGACTGTGACCTGAGTTCAGTCCTTGTACCCCACATGGTAGAAAGAGAAAAACAACTCCTGAGAGTTTTCCTCTCAACCCCACACATGTACTATGCCCACACATGCACTATGCCCAAACATGCACACACACAAAATACTTCAGTCAATCAAGTATGTCTTAAAAGTTTACATTGCAGGAAAATGAATGGGATCAAGATACATGATGTAAAAGATACATAGAATAAATAAAAATAAAGAAGAAAAAAGTTTACTTTAATTATAACATCATTATTTTTTAAGCTGTACTGTTAAAATACATTTTTTTATTGTTAAGGCCAGAAATAAATCTACCAATTTAAAAAGATCAACTTCTCCTATAGAATTAAATCTATTCTCAGCAGTACTGTTTTGGCTGATGTCTGTTCTTGGTGCACATTAGGTCTTGCTAAAACAATTATTCAAGATCCTTCCAGATTTCATAGTCATCCCTCCACTGAAATCAGAGTACTTTGTCAACATGAACATACAAGTCAATGAGCATTGCTTGTTTGGGGAATTTTTTAACCTAGAGATTAACACTGAGGTTCTTTTCATGTGAGAAGAACTAGAAGTTCTGTCAGATTATTTCAGACACAGAGACTACAAATTACAAACTCTGTGGTGCTTTATTATGTCCAGTATTGAGGCTTGTTGATGAAAGGGAATTCTTGGGGGCAATGTAAACAATATTACACAGGGGGAGTATTTGCTACAAAATCAAATTTTCAGCACCTATTTGACAATCTGTACAAAATGTCTTCCAAACTAAGAGAAGAGGGTGTGCAATTAGACTCTGTTGACGTGATGCCTTCATTTAAAGCTGTTTCTTCTGCAGAGTGGCATCTGTGGTATGAATTACCTTATAAAAGAGCTAAGCCAGGGGGTTTATGCATCTAAGGTAGGATTGGTACTACTGCAGAAGAAAACCCTGCAAGCTCAGCACAGTGCAGCCTGGTTTCCAGTTTGATTTACTTTAAGTCATCACATGGAAACAGAGGCTTTTATTTCAGGACTAGTGTCCTTAAAGTGAGTTGACAGAGCAATTGATTTATTAATTAATATTAATTATTATGTGAACTATTAATATTAATCCATACGTAATTAGAAATATACAGGAGATCCTTCCAGAAAACCTTACATTGTATTTCTTCCCAGAAATAGAAAGAGTCTATGTTAAAAATCTCTGTTTTATTTTCCTTAGTGCTTTGTTTTGGTTCCACACTGGTGACATGAGAATAAATGACTCCAAGACAAGACCTGGCCAACACTTAGGTTCCAGATCTTCCTGTATAGACACATGTTTTCTGTTAGCTGTCCACGAGCCCACAGCTGGGACTCTTCTGCCATCATCCTGCTTGGACCTGAGCAGCTCATTCCTTCCAGTCCTGCTGGCTTTAATGTCCGGTACTCCATAGGTGAGAGGTAAGCAGTGATGTCGACTCCCAATCTCATGCCCCGTCCCCTTTGCTCCTGTCTTGAATCATTGCTCACTGATCAATAAGCAAGTATGGGACTGTCCACTAGCTGCATCCAAATTTGAATTCACTTCTGGATAACTTTTGCTCAACTTCTTCTGCCTTTCCAACATTAGGTCCCATAGATTGAAGTTTCTCAGTCTCACCCAGTCCCACCCAGGCAGTAGCTGTTTGTTTGTTTGTTTGTTTTTATAAAATAATCACTAAGAGACTTAATATTAATCACAAACTGTTTGATCTATGGCTCAGGTATATTGCTAGCTAGTTCTTACATCTTAAAGGAACCCATTTCTATTCATCTACACATCCCCATGTGTCTCCTGGCTTTACCTGTGTTCTATTACATCTTGCTCCCTGGCAGCTCGCAGCATCTCCCCGACTCTGCCTTTCTTCTCCCTGTACCTCTTGTGCATTTTCCTCCTGGCTGTATCCTGTGTTGCCATAGGTCAAAACAGCTTCTTTATTAACCAATAGTAGCAACACATATTCACAGCATACAGAAAGACCATCCCACAGCAAGGTCCTCCATATGTGAACCCTACATAGTCTGCATAATGAGCCCCTCTACCAAAGACAACCTGCTCTAACCCCTACTCTACTTCCTGAGACCTATACCTACCTATACTACTTGATGTATAAAAAAAGCCAAAATAAACTTTCACTAATGTGAGAAATTGAAGGTTTTATGATGAGGAGATCATCCTGGGTTGTCTGGACAAGTCCAATGGAATCATTAGGGTCCTCAAAACCAGAAGAAAGAGTCAGAAGGGGAGTCTAAAAGTTAGAATGTGAAAATTATTCAACTTGCCTTTGTGAGTTTTATAGATGGCAGAAAGGGAAACAGGCCAGAAAATCTCTGGTATCCTTGAAAGAAAAAAAAAAGAGAGAAGAAAACAGACCTTAGAACGTTCTAGAGGGAATAAATCCCTACTGGTGTTTAGACATTTGTTTACCTTTTATTTATTTGGGCAGTGCTTGGCACACCCAGGCCATGATGCAAGCCACTCCCACAACCATACTGCTTTGATTTTCAAGCAGCTAAGACCTCTGGGTTGACACACAGAACTTAAGACAACAAATCCATGTTCTTTGAAGCCACTGATTTGTGGCCATTTGTTACAGCAACGTTAAAAAGCTTATACAAACCCAGAAAGACTTCCCATCATAGCCACTGTTGGAAGACTCCAGCTTGGGGTCACTGGTCTCACTCCTCCCATTCTAAACCCTACCACCCCAGAAAGCCCACCCATCAGTGCCCCCCCCCCAAAGAAAGTTCAATAAGTGTCAAAGAGTCAACTCCTCCTTGGGGCATGCCGACAGGCTATTTAGGAACTGGTTGCCATAACTGCCAGTGTGCTCTTGGGCTCTCTTCCCCTGCCTTCCTGAGTGACACAAGGAGGTGCATTGCTCTGCTCAGATTAAACACGGATTTATTAATTCAGCTTGATTGGCTTATTACATTGGTGGTGGAGGATACTGACTAACCAGGGATCCAAAACTTATCAGCCACAACTGGTCACAAGTCCACACTGATCAGCCTTGTGAGGGCCTGCTGGCTGCCTTGGCTCCCCTAGCTCAGGGGACATCTCAGTCTCAGAGAATGAATAACGTGGTATACCTGTAACATGCTTTATATTGTAATAAGCAAAGAACTGTCTCATTTTATTGGAGACATATGCTGGGGCATTGTCTGTCTTAATTTGTACAGGTATTCCCATGATGGCCATAACTTCTAATAGGTGTGTAATCACAGAATCAGCCTTTTCAGAACTCATAGGAGTTGCCCACTGAAATCCTGAATAGGTGTCAATGGTATGGTATACATACTTTAATCTTCCAAATTCTGCAAAATGAAACACATCCATCTGCCAAATTTTATTTCTTTGTATACCTTTTGGATTGCTTCCTGCAGGTAATGGAGTTTGGTTATAGAAGGAACAAGTAGGACATTTTTTCACAATATCCTTAGCTTGTTGCCAAGTAATGGAGAAATCCTTCTTCAAACCTTTGCTATTTACATGGTGTTTCTTATGAAATTCTGAGGCTTCTAGCACATTACCTATTAATAACTGATCAACCTCATCATTACCTTGTGCTAGAGGTCCTGGCAGACCTGTATGGGATCTGATATGTGTTATGTGTATAGGATGTTCCCTTTTTCTGATGATTTCCTGCAACTGTGTGAATAATAAAGTTAATTCTGTATTATCAGGAATAAATTCAGCAGTTTCAATGTGTAAAACAACTCTCTCTGCATATTGAGAGTCAGTGACTATATTGAGGGGTTCTGTGAAGTCCATCAGTACCATAAGAACGGCATACAGTTCTGCCTTTTGTACAGAGCTGTATGGACTTTGTACCACTTTACTTAAGTCTCCTGATTTGAATCCTGCTTTCCCTGATTTATTTGCATCAGTATAGAATGTGAGGACTCCAGAAATTGGCTTGTGTCATACAATGTGAGGAAGGACCCATTCAGTCTTCTTTATGAATTCTATCCTCTTGCTTTAGGGATAATGGTTGTTAATCTCTCCCAAAAAGTTACTGCAGGCTCTCTGCCAGTATTCATTATCTTTCCATAGTGATGAAATTTCCTCATTAGTTAAAGATACTACAATTTCTGCTGGGTCCATTCCTATCAACTGGTGCAGTCTTAATTTACCTTTTTGAATCAAATCAGAGATCATTTCTATATAAGTCTTTAATTTCTTATTTGGTTTACGTGGTAGGAATATCCATTCCAATATAATATCTTCCCTCTGCATCAAAATACCTGTGGGGAAATGTCTAGAGGGGAATATGACAAGAATGCATTTAACTTCTGGATCCACACGATCCACATGTGCTTCTCGAATTGTCTTTTCTACTAGAGCCAATTCCTTCTCAGCTTTGGCTGATAATTCTCTAGGATTATTTAATTCTTTGTCCCCTTCTAGAGTATTAGCCAAATATTGTAGTCCATGTTTGGGTATTCCCATGATACCCAATAAGTTGGAAATGCTTCCTAACAACTTTTGAAAATCATTAAGAGTCTTTAATCAATCTCTCCTCAGTTGTACCTTTTGGGGTCTAATTTTTTGTAACTCTATCTTATATCCTAAGTAATTAATAGAATCTCCTCTTTGTATTTTTTCAGGAGCAATTTGTAGTCCCCAGAGAGGCAAAACTTTTTTTACTTCTTCAAACATGCTTTCTAATGTGTCTAACTTTGGATCAGCTAATAGGATATCATCCATATAGTGATAAATTATGGATTGTGGAAACTTTACATGAATTATCTCCAATGGTTTTTGCACAAAGTATTGGCATAAGGTAGGGCTGTTTAACATTCCCTGTGGGAGGACCTTCCATTGATATCTCTTGACTGGCTGGTAATTGTTATAATTAGGAACTGTGAAGGCAAATTTTTCTCAATCATTTTCTTGTAAGGGTATGGTAAAGAAACAGTCTTTTAAGTCAATAACTATTATAGGCCATTCTTTGGGTAACAGAGAGGGCAGGGGCATCCCAGTCTGTAGGGAGCCCATTGGCTGAATTACTTTATTAATAGCTCTCAGATCTGTCAGCATTCTCCAATTACCAGACTTTTTTTTAATAACAAATACAGGAGAATTCCAAGGGCTGGTAGATTCTTCAATGTGTTGACCATTTAACTGCTCTTGAACAAGCTGTTCTAAAGCTTGTAGCTTCTCTTTTGTCAAAGGCCACTGTCCAACCCAGACAGGTTTATTAGTTAGCCATTTTAAAGGTAAGGCAGTTGTAGTTGGAGTTTCCTGCCTGGCCCAGTCAGGACAAATCTCTCTTACCCGCCAGTCCCACAGTCGCTCAGACCCAACCAAGAAAGCACATAGAAACTTACATTGTTTACAAACTGTATGGCCAAGGCAGGCTTTTTGTTATCTACTTTTTCTATCTTAAATTAACCCATTTCTGCTTATCTATACTTTGCCACATGGCTTGTGGCTTACCAATGTCTTTACATGTTGCTTCTCATGGCAGCGGCTGGCGGTGTCTCCCTCCAGTCTTCTACTTCCCAGAATTCTCTTCTCTCTTGTCCCGCCTATACTTCCTGCCTGGCCACTGGCCAATCAGAACTTTATTTACACAGAGCGATATCCACAGCAGGCAGTTGGTACTTCTGAGAGTTCAACAGCAGTTGTGCTCTGTTTGTGTACAGCCTGAATGGTTGGTGACTGTTTTTTATAGCATGTTATGATATTATTCCTAGAAACATGCATTGGCCTGTATTCCTTTTCTGAGAGTGTAGGAATTTTAATCTGGGTATTCTACTGTTGTAACAGATCTCAGCCCCATATATTTACTGCTACATTTGCTACATATGGCTTCAGCCTTCCTCTCTGTCCTTCTGGCCCTATGCATTCAACCCATCTCGAACGCTGTTTTATCTGAGATGGGATGCCAATTCCTAAAAGTTGGACATCTACCTCTTGAAGAGGCCAATTTGGATGCCATGATTTTGGTGTAATTACAGTCACATCCGCACCTGTGTCTACCAGGCCCTCCAGAACCAAGCCATTAATTTGAATTCTTAGCTTTGGTCTTTGTTCATTTATGGAAGTCTGCCAAAATATTTGTTTTATTGTGTTCTTTGTAAACTGTGATTCATCTATCAGAGCTGTTTTATCATCCATTGCAGTATTGGTTTTTACATTAGCCATTGGTTTATTCAGTTGTCCTGGAGAGGAATGTCTTCCACAGTGGCTGGGAATGTTCTTACCACATTTGATTTAGGGGCCTGCAAGAGGCCCCCTGAGGCGTTTCCCGCTACTAAAGGGTTGCCTCATATCTCTATTTTTGATCTGCACTCACTGGTCCAATGTCGGCCTTTGCCACATCTTCTACATAATCCAGGAGGTGGTTGGGGGCTTCTGTTTAGGCTATTCCTAGAAGGAGTATTACTTCTAGGATTACCCCATGTACAGTTTTTACTCATATGACCTGGTGTACCACATTTAAAACATTTGGTACCACGGGGCCTTCTTTCACCTCTGGGATTTGTCTCTCCTATTCAAGCCTCATTAGTGTAGTTAAGAGATTCAACACTATTAGTATACTGAATCCATTCTTCCAAAGGAGCTGATCTGATCTTTAATGGTATAAGTATTCTTTTGCATTCTGCATTAGCATTGTCGAATGCCAAGGACTCAGTTAATACTTTTCTTAATTCTTTATCTGATACAGCTTTTGTTATAGCTGTGTTCAGCCTTTGTAAAAAATCAGTGAAGGGTTCATGTGGTCCCTGAAATATCTTTGTGTATACCTCAGTTGCTTTTCCAGGTTCTGGAATTTTTTCCCAAGCATTTAGAGCTGCTGTACGGCACAGGGATATTGTATGCTCATCATAAATGGCTTGTACATTCCTGTCACTGAAACATCCCTCACCAAGTATTTGATCTTGGGAGATCTCAAAACCTCTGAGTTTACCTTGTTGTTCTAAATGTCTTGCCTCTTCTCTCAACCAGCTTTTCCACTGTAACTGCTGGCTATATTCTAGAACAGCTGAAATTAACTGATGCCAGTCATCTGGAATGATTCTATGTGAGGTAGATCACGAATTTAACATCTGTTTTACATATGTGGAGTGTATCCCATATGTAACTACTGCTTCCTTTATATTTTTAAAGTCCCTTGTTGAAATTGGTTGTAATGTATATATCGTATATGGCTCGGGGTGTGTGTCATCTGCTGGCTTCTCATGGATGATAACAGGATAAGCCATTGTATGAGAGCCATTTGGAGATGTTACAACCTGTATGGTCTTGCCCTTCTGCTTATTAGGTCCCTTGTCATGTTTATTGAGAGTTTCCTCCAGGGCTTGTAAACAAGCACCTAGGGTCTGTTCCAGGGAGTAACCCTCCTCTCTTGTAAGGGATTCCAGATTTTTCATGGAATCATGGAAGTTTTTATGTTCTTCTGAAACACATGATTCCATGGACCTTATCTTATCAAGTAATGATAATTTTTCTTCCATATATATTGTCTGAGTAGCTACAACTTCACTCTGGAGAGTTAGTGTTCTATCCATTAAATACTCATATTTATTATCAATACAAGCAATTTTGGGTACAAGCTTGTTTTGTAAATTCTGGTTAGCAGATTCCAGAGAGAGAATCTTTTTATGTAAGTCCTGGCCAGCAGATTCCAGAGAAAGAATCTTTTTCTGTCAGCCTTCATTGCTATCTTTTAAAACCTGTAATTCCTGGTTATCAGATTCCAGAAAGAGAATCTTTTTATGTAAGTCCTGGTCAGCAGATTCCATAGACAGAATCTTTTTCTGTAAGCCTTCATTGCTATCTTTTAAAACCTGTAATTTCTGGTTAGCAGATTCCAGAAAGAGAATCTTTTTATGTAAGTCCTGGTCAGCAGATTCTAGAGAAAGAATCTTTTTCTGTAAGCCTTCATTGCTATCTTTTAAAGCCTGTATCAGTCCCAATAATGACTCATTTTTGTTCTTATTATTAAACCAGTGTTTGAACACTGTGTGAATTATTACAATGAATGTCAAAATGGTACAGGCCAGATATGTCTTAGGGAGGTCGCATATTTTCAGGAAAATGTCATTCATCATACAGGCAAAAAGGTTTTTAAATTTTTGTGGGGTAATGTTGTCAGCCATATTACAAGAATTACTCAAAATTTGTTAGTCAGTTTTAAGTTGTAAAATTATCAAGTACTTTTACTTGAAAGAAGGTTACCTTTCCGTGGTTTTGGGTGGTGCAGTAGCACTTTTCAGCCAGCAGGAGGCGTTGGTATAGCTCCAAAGCAGGGCCTGCTGGCGACCTTGGCTGGAGGCAGCTGAAGGCAGGAGCCAAGATGGCAGGGAGCCAGCACTCAGGGAGGAGTGGGAACGCCTCACTCACAGCCGTTTTCGCTGGTCTAGGGGCTAAGCTAGGGAACTGAGACCGGACTAGCTGTTCCCATTTTCAGGAATGGAACCGTGTAGGCATCCCCTGGTTAAATGGAACTTTGCAGGCAGGTTTAGGTACTCGCCAGCTGGGGAGGAGACTGAGGGAGGGAGCCACCTGGGCCTTTGGAATTTGCCCCATGTCAGCACCAGATATTGGTGAAATTATTAAGGTTTATTTTGTGGGGTAACTTACAAATGAAGGGGTAGGTTGCAGGGTCTGGCAAAGGTATAGCGCAGTCCGGCAGTGTTCTCTGGAGAACTCTGCTAGGTCTACCTCCAGCGTCCAGGGTCCCGGAACCAAGAGAGAGACCTCCTCCCGAATCCTTGGTCTTCAGCTTCCTCCTCCACCCTGCCTTGTGGACGTGACCATTACAGAAGCCTCAATGGGGGTTGGAATTTCCAGGCCAATGCTGGGATGGCTATCCACTACACATTTGTTCAATAGTATTCTTTAAGCATTTACTATGTGCAAAATTCGTTCTATGTTTGGGAATATGGAGGCATATGGGATGGTCCCTGACACTCCTTGATAAGGACTTGCAGCCAGAAACCTTACATCTCAATCAGGTTTTCAATGACCTCTGACACAGAAACTTCTGGTGGTTCATTGCTGCCCATGGGCTCATTGTCTAAATGCTTTTAAATACGTAACATCACATACATTAGTCTATGAAATAAATCAATATTAAAAACACATTGTAATATAAAAACACATACCTCTTCTGTAATCCTTTTTGTGAACACAAAATTTAAAAGGATTTGACCAGTGACATTTTCCATAATGTTGATCAGTGATGTGATTCATTGTCAATTGAAGGCTAAATAAAGATGAAATTCTTTTCTCACCCATGCCAAAGGACTCCCACTCCAGGAAAGTGTTTCTGGCCTGATTTAATGTCGAAGAACAGTTTCAAAGAAAGTGAATCTTTAAACATTAATCCTACATTGGGATACACCTGTTTTTTCTAATTAATTTTGACTGATGAGTCACCCGTAAGGACACACCACATTCTCTGAGAGGAGAAAAAGATCTTTGGGAGAAAGAAATCATCTTGGTGAAGGGACATCTGCTGCTGCCTGCTCATTTATTTATCTCCTGCCTTGTTCCAGGACTGATTTCAGGCAGCCCATTCTGCCTAAGTTCCCAGAACTTGGTTAATTAAATCTTCCTAAAATGTAAATTAAAAATGCAATAACATTATTTGACAAATGGGATCAAATTATTATCATCTTTTGAATAATTACGTGATTGGGAATGTCTACATCATATTTATGTAATCTGCAATTAAATCATTTATATGTGCAATTAAATCATTTATATCTACAATCCATAAATTCGCCTCATCAATAATGAGAAATGTGGCCAATGGCCAAGTGTGTTGCAAGAACAAAATGGCCTGTGTCAGGAGGAAGGGTCAACAATGATGTTCTAATTGAAATGCTGACAAATTAAACAAGGGCATAACTCATCCTTTCAGCCAGCAAGTGACACACTATTTTATTTACCCTTTCTATAAGTTCTGTAAAACACACTTGCCTCTTGCCTCCCAGCATCGTCATTGTGAGTCACTGAAGTGGTATCTTCATAGGTAGATAGTAGTTTCTGAGATATGTTGAGGGGGTGTCTACCTGACTATGTAAACCTTAATTAGCAACATTACTGTCAATTTCCAGGTGCAATTTCACACCGTTTCAGAAAATATTTACTAAGCACTTAACGTGGAAAATATCAGTTAAGGCATGCATAGCATTGTAGAGCCCTGGAACTCCCAAGTTGGGTAACTGCCGCCCTGCTTGCCTGACCTTGACCTTGATGTCCTTCCTATGCTGATTCCCTGCTGGTCTCCACCCTCCTGAATGCTTAAGGGAAGTTCCTTGTTTGTGTTTCCTGCATTTGGTGTAAACAGCTTATATGCAAGAATGTAGAACATTCAGTAGGGAACTTCTGCCCTCCGGGGTTCCTCCATTGTGCTGTAAGCCTGTATTTAAGGTTCCCTCCCTTCTTCATTTGGCATCCCCTGGCACAAATGACCTGCTGTCTTTTGTCTCTGTTTTTCAATCCACAGCCCCTACCGCAACATAGCATGGTGCACAATTTGTCTATGGATTGTACAGTCTGCAAGATGTCTCTTTCCTTGTTACATCTAAATAAACTCCAACCTGACTATGACCTTCACACCTCAGAAAGCAGCACTTAGACCACCTTTATCACTCTGTCATCAGCGAGAAATCCAAAGGCTTACTAGTACCTAAACTAGCAGAAACTCTGAGCCACTGAGCCACCACCCATCCACAAGCCTGTGCACTCTGAATTCTAGCAGCAATCTGTTGCCATCATTTTTTGTGGACAGAAACTTTTGCATGGAATGGAAACCCTGATCTGATGCCTACCTGTGGTCTTCTGAGGGACGCCAGATAGCCAGTTGCTTTCTCACAGCAAGCAGATGATGGCAAGCAGAGCAGTTCAGGCATGGTGAGCAATCTCTACCATTACTGCAACCAACAGACTTCAACTCTTCCCAGTGTGGAGCAAGTCTCTTCTCTCCCTTGCCTGCAGAAGAGATAGTTATTGCCCCCTTACTCTCCAAGATAAGTACATCTTGGTACTGATGACTTTAGACTTGTACAGAAGCACAGAAGTGTTGATGACCCAGAGTAGCTTCATTTTTTTCTGTCTGTGGGGATGACGTCTGCATCCAGAACAAGGAACCCTAAATATGCTTGGAGCAGAAGGGTAAAAGTATAGTAAAAAACAAACAAACAAAACCACAAATCAATATCTCAACGTCCCTGTTCCTATGGATGTGATTACAGCCATCATGAAGCCACAGACTAGACCTTAACCAGACTTTCTGCATAGTGCTTATGAAGTTATTACATAAGTAGGGGCTGGCAAATATTACTATTTTATTATTTTGGAGGAGGAGAGTGCTCACCTATATGTGCCTGTGTAGAGGCCAGAGACCACCACCAGACATCTTTCTCAATCACTCTCCACCTTATTTTTGTGACAGAATCTCTCACGGACCTGCAACTCACTGATTTAAACCAGACTAGCTAACTGATGATGCCTTCATATCTGCTGTCCTTCCCTCCCTCTCCACAGAGCTGGAGTCACACCAGGACTAGCTTTTTACATGAGAGCAAAGGGCCCAAACTTCTGTCCTCATGTTTCTGCAGCAAGCTCTTTACTCACTGAGCCCTCCAGATCCCTAAATAATTTTAAGGTCAAATTTCATTACCATAGTAAATAACATCTAATATTAAAGCCTATGCAAATTGGAATGCTTGGGTAATTTTTATATATCAAATACATTATACAGCAACTGGTGTTTTGTCCCCACTTTTAAAAGAAAGGCTATGTAATAAATACTGATACATTAGAACAGTAGCAAAAGCAAACATACTTATAGTATGGTCTAAACAACTTTCCTGGGAATAAATCTGCAATATTTATTGATGTCTGAAGTACTGAATGTGAGTTTGTGAATCTTGACTAGTCCCTTATGGACTAGATTGAGTAGTATTTGCTACATGCTTACTATTAGTTGGGTACTGCCAGAAGAGATTTACACAATGATTTTATTTCATTATTGCTGCAATTCCCAGAGGAACAGAGATTAAGGTAAAACAAACAATTTGTCCACCATCAGTATCAGATGGATTGCAGAATGGGGGAGGGCCTGGAGGAGGCAATTTTCTTGAGGAGATCTTTGGGAATGAGAAGGGGCTGGAGGGTCATCCTGCAACCATTAGCTGTAGCAGGTATTTTCCTCCTGCTAAATATTAGGAAGGAGATGGTTGACAGAGAGTACAGGACTCCAACCCCCAGGACTTCCTGGGTTAGCTACTCACAGCACAATGGGCCAGTCCACAGGCAGACTTGAATCCCAGAAGTCTTCTATAGAAGAGCTGGTAGAGACACAGGTCAGAAATCCATCTCTCATCTTACAGTCTTGTCTCGGCTTCACACCACTGATATGCCTGTATCAGGCACTGCCTTAGGCTGGGGACACAGAAATGGAGAAACTGGACCATAAAAGGCACCCCAAGAAAAGTCATTTGAGGACTGTTCTGCTCCTTGGAAGAAGTTTAACCAAGCCTTGCCTGGTCTTAACTTCTGGGCCATGTTAATCTTCCCTTGTTTATGTAATACTTTCTGGTGATCTATAGCAACTCTGGAGCAGATTGTGGGGACCTCAATAGCACCCTGTTACTGAGTAGCAACACATCAATAGTAATGCACTCAACGGTCTTCAGTTCCTTCACTTGCAAACCAAGGACCACACAGCTACTTACCTGCAGGGCCTTGTAGGGGTTAGGGACTCCACAGAAACAGGACCTAACTTAGTAAATAACATTGGTTTAGTATTATGGGGAAGAAAAGAAATCCAGCAAGCTAATGCCAGATTTACCTAAAACCGAAATTAGGGTCCAGCACAAGGAATACACAAAAATTTTGATTATTTACCAATAAAACCTGGCAGTCCTCATAGTTCCAAAGAACATGAAGCCAGTCCTTGTAACAGTGCCAAAAATTTCATCATGCAGATTTTATTCCTTTGAGTAAGATATATTTCATAGCTCTTAAGCAGGTGTATGAACAATCATAGAAACCCAAGTGGTTTGCACAGTTACATATCCAAACTTACTTTTACAAGCAGAAAGTGACATCTTGCTGACATGTGTTAAAAAAAACTGCACAGGTATAGGAGGCTGCCTTTGCCAAACCACAGCCCAGAGAAAATCTGATTCTGAAAAAGATGGACTTCCCACAACTCCCAGCAAGACTAGCCCAGTGAGAAACAACCATTTGCCAACACTCACAAGAAACCGAGAGCTGCAACTGCAGCCAAGGAAATACAGTAATTGCTCAATCCACTCAGTGAGGTATTCATTCATGGTGAGTCTCTATAGCTCACTTCTGTCAGCCATCTTTGTTGGGGGGTCAACTTCCTGAATTCACTTTTGAAATGCAGGTCAACCCTCTCTGTCTTGCTAACTACATCCAACCCCAGGAGATTTCCCATTTTAAAACAAGAATTGGAATATTAAAATAAAAAATTATAAATTGCTGCAATATTTTTGTATGTTACATGCTTTAAAATTTAAACCTCTGAGAGAATGGAGCATATTTCACCAATTTACCCATACTGTCAGGAAACAACTGTTCTGTTGTCATACACAGTGACAGAGACAGGTCAGATTAGGGAGGGGAACTACCTTTTTATGTGAAACCAAAGAGCCACAAAAAGAAATAGTTTAACACTGATGGAAGAGCATATAGCCATGACTGAGAACCCTGGCCCATGGAGAGTCAACACAAATACATTGTGAGTTTCAAGAATCAGATGATAAATCAGCAATAAGGGAGTAAGTAAATGAAGAAAATGACTAGGGGACATAAACAAGGTGTGAGCAGGAAAATGGGATAGGGAAATTTCTTATACGATATCAGAAAGATGTAGAAAACTTCTTACATAATCTTGATCTAGGAAGTTTCACACAATTGCAGTATCCCAAACCAACCAGCATTAGGCTGGGTCTTGGTCTAAGGCGTGCGTGAAAATGTACCCTTGATATTGAAGCTTCTTTCATACTATAATGGAAAGAATTGGGATACATGGGGCTCAGAGTTTCCAGGTGAGTTACACTGTAAGACTATCCTAAAGAAATATGTGCCTGGAATATAAGACACAGTCAAGAGAGTTAAGAAAGGAAAGAGGGCAGATGGAGGGTTGTTTTGAACATCACTTTAAGCATATATATTTGGGGACTGCTGGGTTACTTGTTTTTTGAGAAGTCTAAGCATGTAGAAAGTGACTAATCCATGGCTCTAGAACCTGAGAAGGGATGAACCTGAGAGGGATGAACTGGAGAAGGGATTGTGGAGATCTGAAAGAAAATCCCAGAGACTGATAGGGTAGGGCATTATTGGAGGTGTGGCCTTGTTGAAGAAAGTGTGTCACTGGGGAGTGGGCTTTGAGGTCTCAGAAGCTCAAGCCATGCCTAGTGACTCATTATCTCTTCCTGCTGCCTATAGATCCAGATGTAGAGCTCTCAGCTCCTTCTCCAGCACCATGTCTACCTGCATTCCACCATGCTTCCCACCATGATAATGAACTAAACCTCTGAAACTGTAAGTAAGCTACTATTAAAAATTCTCCTTTATAAGAGTTGCCATGGTCATGGTGTATTTTCATAGCAATAAAACCCTAACTAAGACAGGGATGAACTGAGAAAGGATGCCACAGAACCTGGGGTAGAGAATGCAAGACCTGTATATTAACAACTGCTTGATCAGGGAAATTCATGCTCTTGGCAGTGAGGCTGGAAATCTTACCAAAGTAGTTTTGAAAGGCCATTGTAAGGGAAACAAGCCCCCCCACTAGCTCTGCTAATTGTTGATTCAGTGGAAAATACTGCACTCTGCCCCCACGCCCCATACCAGAAAGTTAGCCCATCATGCCGTGCTAACAGGATGCTTGCAGGATAACCACCTGCAGTTGTGCTTGCAAGATAAATTGCTTGAGAAGAATGCTTGTGAAATAACCCCTTGCTAGATAAGCTTGGAATTCGTTTACCCATCCAGACTCTGAGAAAGACCGCGGAGACATCTGGCCTCCAGATGTCTGCACTCTGGATGACCCCGCTCCCCTGCCCTGATAGAACCGCCTCATAAAAGGCCTGAGAGCCTTAGACTCGGGGTCACCAGTTACTTCTGGCACTGGTGGCCCACGAGCTCATGCCAAATAAAGCTTCTTTTGTGACCCGATATCGGAGTGAAGCTCTCTGTTTTGGACGCCGACCCTAACAGTTTGCTAATCTAAATTTGCTTGAACACCCTCTTCCAGCTATGTCTATCAATTCAATGCTCACAGGTCATAAACTCCCAATCCCTATACAAATCTACCTTTGCAAAATATGCTTTGAAAGCACTCAACTCAGACCCTAAAATCCAGTAAATACCCTTAGCTTCGCTCTAATTAGAAATGTCAGAATTGGATTGTAGCAAGCTTTTTGGTGCTTCCTCCTGGGCTGGCATGGCAGTGTGAGACAGAGTTAGAACCCAGACAGGCTTTGTCATATAACTTGCTGGGACACAAGAGTTTCTCACAGGTCTCTACATGGTTCTAGTGAGCAGTGGTTTTCTTGCAAGGACTTGAAGAGAGTTCAAAATATAAACATACTCTGAAGAGCTCTTGGGACATCAAGTTGAGTGGCTCCTCTATAGGGAACCTGTGAACTTCTTGCCAGTGCACTGTGACTTAGGTTTGCATTAGGGGGCAGAAATCTCAATGGACCTTCAATCTCTAACGTGACAGTCACTTAGGCTAAATCTTTACTGTTGTGTGTCAAGATCTTCTTCTCACTCATTTCTCAACATAAACTTCCATTTCTCTATTTCTTGAGATATTTCAGAAAGGACATCTTTATGAGATTGCATTCCTCTTTAGAAGTTAAAAAAGAAAAGTTAACTTCTCAAGTTAAAAAGAAAAAAAATAGTTCAGGTAGAGATGAAAGAAGGTGCTTTTTCAGAGTAAAATTGGGAAGCCATGCAGAGGCCAGCAGGAGGGGAAGCATCAGGCAGTTGGGCAGGTGGCCCAGCTGGCACATAAGCTGTGTGTCTTGCCATGATAATTGATAGGAATTACACCTGTTGTCTCTATAGTTTCAGGAACTGTCAGTCTTAAAGAGAGGACTGCATTAATATCAGGACAATTCAGTGAAGAACCTGAGATTGAGATCTTAATGGAGAAATAACCACACTTTTCTACTTTCTGTGAGGACCAATGGCCTGGTATAGGTACAAATCCAAAGACAAATGTACTCTATTGTTGATTACATGTTCTTTTCAAAGAAATGTATCAAAACTCAGTCTTACTAAAACTGAAAATGAGTCTATAGAGCCAGTGACACTGACATTCTTTGGCAAAAGTAACTACAGCTTCTGATGCTGGCCACAGACTTGGCCCATGGCAGTTATTAATGCATTCTTGTGGGACAATACAATTTGCTTTTGCAATGTGGTCTTCTTCTTCATGGGTTGATAAAGCCTTAAGGGGAAAAAAAATACCAAATACTAGCAAATTCCCCATGACTTGGTAGAAGGTGGAGGGCTGTAGATTGGACATTGATTTCCAGGAAGGTTCTCAATCAACCTTGTTAAGACATCATAACAACAGACACGTTCCAATTAGGGAGGATTAAAAACCTGGGCACATAAACTAGGAATGTCTCACATGACACAGGGGTGTGGAAAGGGTTTATAGAGCTGTCAATTAATCAGACAGACTGTACTTGCCATTCAGCTGTAGGCTGAAGTTCAGTGACAGGCAGGCTGAGGTTACAGGCAAGGTGGTGAGTGGTAGATTGGTAGCCTGCAGGGAATACCATTGGCCAGAGGCCTCTCACCATGCTGATTCCCTTTTGCTGGGCTGGGAATGGCAGAAGTTGTGGTTTGCTCTGAGAATTAGAAATATTCAAATAATAAATCAGATAGCTTATTTCCCCAAATTATGATCAGAGTCACCTAAGATTCCATCCATATGGTCTAAGTGTTAGGCTTACTTGAAAAAAAAAAAATCCCTTACTTTTCAGAATTACAAATAAGTAAACAAAAAGCCTGAAAGAGAGATCAAAAAAGACATGGACAAGAGAAAAAGTATTCATCCAAATAGTAAAAGAAAACACAATGTTTGGAAGCCTAGGTATTTGGGAGCTGGAAAGGTGGTCTAATGCTTAGCCAAGATTTTCTTCCCTGTGGAGACTGACCAGCAGGCATGCTGCACAGAGCTGGTGTGACCACAAAACCCAGAGCTGAGCCAAGGACTGAAAAGAAAGAGATGCTGGGAGAGAGAACCCAATTATAGTGTCTGGAGGGAAAACAGTATGGTAAATCTATTTAAATTGGAAAAATGTCAACTTGTTGGAGAAATTCCTTATCTTCTCTCTTGTTTAAAGCATTAGGTGCAGGCTGGGGATATAGCTCAGTGATAAGAGTGTTTGTCTAGCACGTGCAGAGCCTGGGACCTGACCTCTAAGCCTACAGATAAACATACATAAGAAAGTGTGTGTTTTCTTATTACACAAATTCTGGTGTGCCTCATCATGGCCCATCTTTACACTGAACTGGAGCTGAGAGATCTATCTACTTAGCCCTTTCTTTGCTTAGCCTGGGAGACCTCACCTCATATAGACCCATGCTGTTGATGTTCGGACAAAGCCATGCAGAGAAGCTCAGATGGCATGGTCACTGGTCCTCAGGGAGGTTTTGGCTGCTGCTTTGACCTTAAGGCATTCCTATTGGTGAATTAAAAAGAGGTATTAATCTATCCTGTGCACGCAGGACACAAGGCTCAGCACCAGCGCCCCACTTTATGAATCACTTTACCGTTAGCTGAGTAGCTCTCACACATCAACACCTAGGGCAAGCGTATTTGCTTTGTTTAAGGTGAAGTAGTTACTTGGGGTAATGGATTATTAAATAGATATGTATCATTTATTTCTGCCCATTGTTCTATTGAAGATGATTCACAGTACATCAGCAGCCTTTGCAAATGCATTTGCTCTCTGCTCATTTCATTATGAATGGCGTGCTGAGTGTGAGAAGCAACCATAGCAGACCTACATTTTTTAGGGCTATGATGTTTTACAAGGACTTCCTATAAAGATTTTGTAAATTACTCATAAATCTCTTCTTGGCCACTACGTTGGAGTTCAGTTAGTGTTCCAGTTCTCTGTGGCCATTCCAGATAAGAGGGTGTTCATGAAAGGGACTCTTAAGTGTATGTGCACAGAAGGAGGCTGTGGGCTGTCCTTTGAAATGCGAGTATAAACTAGGCTTTGGGACTGTTAGGAGTTAGGTGTAATAAGGAAGATGTCACAACTGAGAATGTGAAGAAAAGAGCACCTCCAGTTAATCTTTAACTTTTAGAGAGAATGTGTTGTTTATATTAAAATAAATTGTATGTATGTGCGTGTGTGTGTGCATGTGTGTGTGTGTGTGTGTGTGTGTATGTGTGAAAATTAATGGAAATAAGTGTGGAATGCAACTTTGATGACAATTACTCAGATTGTTGTTGTTGTTGTTGTTGTTGTTTTAAACAGACTATTTAGTCTATAATTTGTACCCTAAAGTCTATCTAGATAAAATCATGGGTTCTTGGCTACAGTATAATACTGTCAGGTTTTTCATTTCGGGAAGGGCAAATGTGACCAAGTTCTGAAGGTCTGCATCAAGGATACTGACATAATTTTCAAAGTCACCGGTAATGCTGTGGCACCTCCCCTCTCCATAAAACCCCAGGGGTTGACACCAGCACTTTTCTCAGGAATCTATCCCATGCATAACAATGTTGCAGTGAGCCTTCCTGGGGATTTGCAAGTACAGAGAAGAAGTGGGCTTTGCAAATGAGGTAGGGGTAATGTATTTTATTGCTGATACTGTTTCACCTGCATTTAGTTCCACTGACATGACAAACCCTGTGGCCAATTGTCCTTATTACAGCCACTGTGTGTTTCTCCCCAGTACACTTGCACAGGGGGAAGATGTGAGCATGGAGCGTACTTAACTGCCAAGTTGAATGGCTCTGTAATGTAGCTTCAGTGTGGCATAAATTAAGCTGTCATTTTTTTGGCAGCAAGTGCAGAGAGGCGATTTTCCTGTACTGTAACATTTGAAACAACAATTTTCTGGCTCCAGTACTGACTGACAGTTCTGTGTGATACATTCTCAATGTGTGTGCTTTAGGCTGCAGCTGGAAACAGCCTCTGGAGCAAGGTATTGTCTCTATTAGCAAATCCTGGCTGCCGTTGCCCTAGTACACCTTTTCCTGACTCCTGCTGCTGCCACTCAACAAAAGGAGGCTGCCACCAAGACAGGCAAAATGATCTGGGTATCTGTCAGCCTTAGCAAAGGTGTGAAGTGCTTCTCTATGCATAAAAATCAAGATTGTGTGTTCTAGGAACTGACTTTAGCTATGCTGAGCCTTTCTGCAAAGTGGAAGGTTTTCCTGAGGAGGGCTGAGGGTTTGTTGAATGGGAAACGCTGATGAGCCCTGCCAGGGACCTCTGAGCGGTGGATTGGCAGGCAGGCCTACTACCACTAACTTCCCGGAGCAGAGCGCTAGCTCCAGGGAAGAAGCAGAATTGTTGTAAAGGTAATGGGGGAGGGTGGTCAACAGAGGGTGTTTGGAAGGAGCACAGCAAATAGCTCTTTCGTTAAATGTCTTCTGGCCCTCCCTTCCACTCTCCCACCCTCAAGGGCTGCTACAAAGCAATACAAAAGCGCCACTTGCCAACTGTCTTGAATACATAGAAAGGGCAGAAAAGGTTACTTTGAAGCAGTCAAAAGAGTAACACTGTAATCATGTCAGGCTATAGCACAGGGGAAAATAAGTTATGTTAACCCTGAACTTGCATCCAGAATGATCCTAGCATAATGGTAAGAAGACGCTGCTCCCCACACTGGAGTCAAGGCCCTAACCAATTCAAGCTTTAGACCATTCCTAACCCTGCTCCAGAACTGGCTGAGGTCACGTTTAGAAACTTTTCCAGGAAGAATGGGTGACTTCTCAGGGTTGGTAGAGTCAAGCTGTTTGACAAGTAGCTTGTCCCCTGCCAGCTGGTTTTCTCTTGCACAGAATTAAAGTTTTTCTTATGTTAGTTTCTCCTGATTGTGTTTGGTACTTTATGAGGGACAGTCAATAACACGTCATAAGTTTTCTCATCAAATTACATATGGAGGCTAGCTGCTCTCAAGTCTAAGTATCTTGATTTCCGTTATGTTTCATGTTATTTTCCTGAGAAGACTTCATTCACTTGTCCTAACAGTTAATACAAGTTGCTTATCAATAGATCAGTTAAATGCTTATCAATAGGCTAGCTAGTTGCAATGAACAGCACACCTGCCTCCTCATCCTTCCCAGGTTCCTGTCTGTGTGGCAGCCATGTTTACTCTTTTCCCATGGTTGGCTGAAGTGGCTTCTCTACGGGAAAGGCCACTTCATCCCTTTCTTCCTGACAATTCTCAGCTCAGGTAGGCAGCGTTGCTGACCAAATCTAGGTGCTAAATTGGGGTTAGGTATCTGCTCTCTCTTGAGGATCTTGTGTGTATGGCTATTTCAGTTTTAATTGTCTCCGTTTCTAATGCTACATTTTAGATTTTTTTCAGGTAGAAACTGTACTTTTCTGTCTTGCCACAATACAGGGTTGATAGGTATTTAACACATCCTTTACTAAATGAATGGATAAATTTATGGTTATCATCTTCATCATACATCCACAAACCATAAACCTCCAATATCAGGAGAAAAAAAAAAACATTCCTGATAATGGCTCATTTCACCTTGGCTGGTTTGAGTATGAAGAATTACAATACAGGCCATTCACAGTCTATTCCTTTTATGATATCCTATCACAATCAATTTGTTACTGTTGCTTCTACTTTCTGCACTGTAGCCCATGTTCAGCCATGTTCAGCGGGCTCCTGAATGTTTCCCTGCTGTGCATAATGTTCTCTATTCTCCGCAGCTTTTTCCTGCAATTTGCTGAGCTATCCTCATCCATATTGAATTTTCATTTGGCTTATTCTAAGCCTCATTATGAGCTTGTCAAAACCAATTTAAATTCTCAGACTAGATTTGAGGTTCTGTGTTCCGTGTATCCACAAGAGAATAAAGCAGGGATAACACAGGTGAGAAGAGAGCGTAACGGGAAATGAGTGGATGGCTCTTCAGGCTCTGCCCTCAGCCTCCTGCCACATCAGTTCTGACTAACTGGGAACTGGAAGACAAACAGACCTCATTCTGGGCCAGAGCTCAACAATTACAAGCTATGTGGCATTGGGTAATTCACAGAACCACTTCTGAGCCCAGTAATGTTTATGCTACATATAGACTTTATGCATTGTTGATTCTATGATGACGCACATTTTAAATGATCTGATAGCTGAAAGAGGTTAAATGAAGGAACTGTTGCTCTGGAATCAACAGATATGATTTACAATTAATGGGAAAACAGTCTCCATTAAGTCTCCATGTTTTTCTCTACTTTTCAAACTTCTCATTATGATAATCTGCATAAAATTTCTTTTTTATTCCTTTTCTTTTTTAAAATTTTTGTTTTGTTTTTGTTTTTTCGAGACAGTGTTTCTTTGTGTAACAGCTCTGGCTGTATACCAGGCTGGCCCCAAACTCACAGAAATCCATCTGCCTCTGCCTCCTGAGTGCTGGGATTAAAGGTATGCACCATCATATCCAGCTTAAATTAGCAAATTTTATGTTCTATGTTTCCTACCACAATTTCTTTGAAAAGTTCCTAAGTAGAAAAGTAAAAATTATTGAAAATAGATGGATTTGGCTGAAATATAAGTTGATAGAGTATTTGAAGAAAATGTAGAAAAAAACAGTTCAGACCCATCATAAAGACCACAGAAAGTCCTTAATGAGCAGCAAACACGTGATGATGATGAAGAGTCATCCCTGAGATCTTTGAGCTAGACAAGGACATGGCCAAAGCTATATGTTGAAATGTATGTGGGCTAGTCTGGGCAGCAGGATGGTAAAGGGGACAACCCAATGTGATCACATATGATACTGGAGAAGGCTGTGAAGGCATGGAAGGTAAGTGGTTGCAGAAGGCATGACACTGACTGGCAAATATCTCAAGGAAGGTAGAACCTGAGGTAAATTAAGCTTGTGTTTAGGGTGCTTAAAGGCTGTAGTGTTATCCTTGGGGACAGTGTTGGCAACAGGTATAGTAAAGAATGTGATGAACCCAGTTCAAATCATGTTGAGCTTGAAAAGATGGAAAGTTACATAAAAGAAGATAGCCAATAGGCCATTAGTGCACATAAAGGAAGATAGCCAATGGGCCATTAGTGCACATCTAAGATTAATCTGAGACATTAGAGAACAAGGGCTCCAAACCAAAGAAGAGGGAAGAAAGAGAACCATTGAATGGTCCCACTCTTTGCTAGGTTAGACACCTGTGAAAAAGTCCCTACACCTCTTCTCATAGCTGTGCACATCCTTAGAGTTCTCCAAACCTTGCCCCTCTCAGTTGGTCTGTAGGCCAGCATATCCTATATATGCAGGTGGCCAGCCTAGCCCCAGAATCTGGATCTAAATCTTCATGCTAAAAAGATTTTCTCTTGCCCATGCACACCAAAGCCAGAGCTGAATGCTCCTTCCCTGCTGCCATGCTGCCACTCCATCAAATTTCTTTCTGCTCTCAGCACATGGAGAACTGCAGAATCGACCCATGTTCTCTTAACTACTGAGAAAGTTAAGTCATTTTCTTTAAAGAAATGTTACCTCTACTGAGTTTTACAGCCCTCCAGTTCTGAACTTGACCTGAACTTGCCTCTTTTGTAGGTGATGTTACACACAGAACTTATCAGGCTATCCTATTTCTCATTTCCCCAGAGGCATGAAGTGGGGCTTGTGTCTCTTGCACATACTTTGAGTATCTTGGTGCGTTCCAGTTCCTTCACCACCTACCAGTATTGCAGTTTCCTTCTTGTTGGTCCTCTGTAGTGTTTTGTCTCTCAAACTGCCCCTGCCAATGAGGAGCATCATCTATTTGGATCCTCGCTGCATTTCCTCCTCTGAAGGTACTGGCTTTGTTATGGGTTAGGACTGACTGGGGACCACTAGAAGACACATTGAGATTCCATGCTGCTGAAGAATGATGTTTTCCTGCTTTTCTGCTTGAATATGAGACTCTGTGTCATGGAGCTGGCTGAGCCAAGGGGAAACATGGACCCAGCTTAAGGCATCTTCCTTTATGCTGTTTTCTCAGGTAAACTCAAAAGACATGGCCATTTGATGATTTCTTATATTACTCATGAGTTTCTGGGATGAATTGGGAGTGCTTTATGAACTAGCTTCACATATTTATTATATCCACACCAAGAGTCATCATTATAATTAAGCACCTGTCACAATTTCCACAACACACCCTTTTTTAAAGGACCTTACATGCTACCATAAAACGTACTCTTGACTGAAACTTGACATCACGGAATACAAGACTCAGTTGCTGATTTTCATAAAAAAGCATAAGATTATATCATGTTTCTCAAATGCTGTTTATCCATCATATTTTATACTCAAGAAGATCAAAGATATTAATTCTCTACCTCAGATTGTCCATCTGTTGTTTTAATAAAATTAAAAATAGGGACTTGACAAACTTGAGGGTACAGAAATTTTATACCACTTGATTGACTTACAAACCTGATGGTATATTTTCAGCTGGAAGAGTGGCAAACACCTTTAATCCCAGCACTAGGGAGGTAAGGGCAGAAAGATCTCTGTGAGTTAGAGCCAAGCCTGGTCTACATAATGAGTTCTAGGTAATAAAGATGAAATTATGAAAATATAAAAATGATATATTTGTATATTTTCAATTATTAGCAGTAATTGAATTCATGCCATAAATGACATGCTCATACATGACATACATCAACAAGCCTAAAGAATAGTACAATACAGTTTGAAGCAATTGTATCTAATGCCACAACATGTGGCGGTATTGGTGGCTTTTTCTTGAGGTGAATGGAAGAATGGGGAGGAAGGAGAGAAGGAGGGAGTGGGAGACACAGAGAGAGAAACTATGAAAACACCACTTTTGCAGTATATTTCTGGACTGGATAGTAAATTTCTAGATTGGATAAAATATTTTGTAATAAAACTTAAAAGTGGGGGGAAAGCCACTACATGTAAAGAGAAATACTAATGAAATTAAAATAATGTGGTTATTT